>NC_090816.1:112652922-113267323 GCF_000390325.3 Nicotiana tomentosiformis | reverse complement strand
TATTTATCCTTGCATTCTGTATTAAGTTGTACCACGTATCTTCGGAACTGCGCATAAATTCAACTCTATCCCTTTTTTCGGGCAAACAGTTTGGCGCCCACCGTGGGGACGAGGATAATAGTGGTCACTTATTTCCGAAAACAACCTTCAATTCAGGATCGGCTATGAATAGCCACCGACCAAATGGCTTCGCCGACCGATTACGAAGCTGGCCTTCAAGATGAAACCAACAACTTGGTACTACCCGAGATTCGAGCCGGAGTACCGCTAGATGTCAATTCAAAAATTGCCTTGGAAGAAAACCAGCGTTCCGAACCGGGAAGAAGCATTCAGGGCGGTGCTCGATCCGTAGCCCAAGACACCCAAAACTCGGAGGAGATCGGGGCTAGCTTACGCATGATCTTCGAGATGTTACAAGCCCAACAATTAGCAATAGCTCAGCTACAGAGCCAAACTCGCGCACAAAACAGGCCGGTTTCCAAACCACTTCGAGAGGTCACCCCCAGAACAGAGCCTGCCATAGTAAAATCTAACGAGCAGGAATTGGGGACTAATCCCGGAATTACTAAACTGCACGAGGAACTCACGACACGAATCGAAGCCAACGACAAGAGGGTGACGTATAATGCCAGGGTCGATCAAATCCCGGGAGCTCCGCCAATGATAAAAGGGCTTGATTTAAAAAAATTCATACAAAAGCCTTTTCCATCGAGTGCGGCACCGAAGCCAATCCCCAAAAAGTTCCGTATGCCCGAAATTTCCAAATACAACGGTATGACCGATCCTAACGAACATGTCACCTTTTACACGTGTGCCATAAAAGGCAACGATTTGGAAGATGACGAGATTGAATCCGTGTTATTGAAAAAGTTTGGGGAGACCCTCTCGAAAGGAGCTATGATTTGGTACCGCAATCTACCACCAAATTCCATCGATTCTTTTGCCATGTTGGCAGATTCGTTCGTAAAAGCACATGTTGGTGCCATAAAGGTCGCAACGAGAAAATCAGACCTCTTCAAAGTAAAGCAAAGGCAGGGAGAAATGCTAAGGGAATTCACATCCCGATTTCAAATGGAACGCATGAAATTACCCCCGGTCACCGATGACTGGACGGTACAAGCTTTCACCCAAGGATTGAACGAGCTAAGTTCGACAACATCACATCGGCTGAAGCAAAATTTGATCGAGTACCCGGCGGTAACTTGGGCAGATGTACATAACCGATATCAATCGAAAATTAGGGTCGAGGACGATCAGTCAAGGACCCCTTACGGACCTGTTCATCAGAACATGACAGTTATTAATCAAAAGCAGATCAACAGAGAACAAAGGTCAAAAAGAGACTGATATCGACCATACATCACCGATCGAGTAAATAATGGTTCAACACGCAACGCAGTTCGGAACAGTCAAAGAATTGATCGGGGACAAAATTCTCGGGGGCTTATGAGTAAGAGCGGCTTTGACAAATATGTCGAGCCTATAGAAGCACCTCGATTATCAGAGTATAACTTCAGCATTGGCGCATCCGCTCTCGTATCGGCCATCGGACGCATCGAAGACACTAAATGGCCCCGACCAATGCAAACCAATCCTGCCCGAAAAAATCCCAATCAAACGTGTGAATACCATGGAATCCATGGCCACAGAACGGAAGATTGCAAACAACTAAGAGAGGAAATAACTCGCCTATTTAACAAAGGGCACCTTCGGGAGTTTCTGAGTGATAGAGCAAAGAGCCATTTTATAAGTAGAGATGTGAGCAAGCAGAACGAGAAAGAAGAACCACAGCACATTATCCACATGATCATCGGCGGCACTGATACCCCCCGGGGACCGATGCTTAAGCGCACTAAAACATCGATGGTGAGGGAAAAGCGATCTCGGACTCAAGAGTACGCACCCATGGGGACTTTGTCCTTTGGTGATAAAGATGCAGAAGGGGTCATCCAATCTCACAACGATGCCCTGGTAATATCCGTACTCGTAAATAAAACTAAGATTAAGCGTGTGTTGATCGATCCAGGTAGCTCGACCAATATCATCCGATTAAAGGTAGTAGAGCAGCTCGGCCTGCAGGATCGAATTGTGCCTGCAACTCTGGTCCTAAACGGATTCAATATGGCATGCGAAACCACCAAAGAGGAGATAGCCTTGCCAATAAACGTGGCCGGAACTGTCCAGGAAACAAAGTTTCACGTGATCGAAGGCGATATGAGGTATAACGCCCTTTTTGGAAGGCCATGGATCCACAACATGAGAGCTGTGCCTTCGACCCTGCACCAAGCCCTCAAATTTCCGGTGTCGGGAGATGTCAAAACGGTATACGGAGAGCAGCCAGCCACAAAAGAAATGTTCTCCGTCGATGAAGCCAAACCAATGTCCTCACTTTCGCCGATAAAGGGACCGGGCCCGGAAGGAGAACGGGTCACCAAATAGCAATCACAAACAGTGAATCCAACCCAGCCTGACAACCATAAAGTCGGAGAGAATAAAGACCAAAGGGTCCCTCGATCTTTCGTAACTCCCGATGACTTCGATGCCACAAAATCAACCATCGAGGAGCTAGAACAAGTCGTATTAATCGAGCGTCGGCCAGAGCAAAAGGTATACTTGGGAACGGGGTTGAGCCCTGAACTCAGGAAGAAACTCGTTCAATTTCTTATCAATAACATCGATTGTTTCGCCTGGTCCCATTTAGATATAACAGGGATCCCGCCGGACATAACGATGCATCAGCTAAGTTTGGACCATCGGTTCAGACGGTGAAGCAAAAAATAAGACCCCAGTCCGATAGAATGAACGCCTTCATAAAGGACGAGGTAACCAAACTTCTCAAAATAGGGTCCATTCGGGATGTAAAATACCCTGAATGGTTAACCAACGTATTCGTAGTCCCTAAAAAGAGGGACAAACTTAGGATGTGCGTGAACTATAAGGATTTGAACAAAGCATGCCCCAAGGATTCTTTTCCATTGCCCAACATCGATTGCTTGATCGATGCCATGGCCGTCCATGAGATCCTCACTTTTCTCGATGCCTATTGCTGGTATAATCAAATACAGATGAACCCGGAGGACCAGGAGAAAACCTCGTTTGTCACCAAATATGGGACGTATTGTTATAATGTAATGCCCTTCGGGCTAAAAAACGCAGGGGTCACTTACCAACGCCTAGTGAATAAAATGTTCGAAGAACAAATAGGAAAATCAATGGAGGTTTATATTGATGACATGTTAGTCAAATCCCTACGCGCAGAGGACCATTTAATTCATTTGCTGGAAACGTTCGAGATTCTGAGGAAATACAAAATGAAGCTCAACCCCGAAAAATGTGCCTTCGATGTCGGTTCGGGAAAGTTCCTCGGCTTCATGGTATCACATCGAGGAATAGAGATTAACTCCAATAAAATCAAGGTTGTTGAAGACATCACCGTCGTAGATAGCGTAAAGGCCGTACAAAGACTAACGGGTCGGATCGCCGCCCTAAGCCAATTTATATCGAGGTCATCCGATCGAAGTCATAAATTTTTTTCTCTACTCAAAAAGAAGAACAATTTTTCGTGGACCCCGGAGTGCCAACAAGCATTAGAAGGACTAAAACGATATCTGTCAAGCGCACCACTGCTTCACACTCCAAAAATCGATGAGAAACTTTGCTTGTACCTAGCAGTGTCGGAAGTCGCCATAAGCGGTGTCCTGGTTCGAGAAGAGCAAGGTACGCAATTCCCAATTTATTATACAAGCCGAACCTTAGGAGAGGCGGAAACTAGATATCCGCTCCTAGAAAAGTTTGCGCTTGCACTAATAAGCGCCTCGAGGAAGTTAAGGCCGTATTTCCAATGTCATCCTATATGCGTATTATCTACTTACCCGCTTCGTAATATTTTGCACAAACCCGAGTTATCAGGACGGCTGGCCAAATGGACCGTCGAACTCAGTGGGTACGATATCGAATATCGACCCCGTACGGCCATCAAGTCTCAAGTCCTAGCAGACTTCGTGGCGGATTTCACACCAGCCCTCATACCCAAAGCCGAAAAAGAACTATTGAAATTAGGTACATCATCGGGGGTATGGGTCCTTTTTATTGATGGGGCTTCAAACGTAAAAGGGTCCGGGCTGGGCATAGTTTTGAAATCACCCATGGGTGGTATTATTAGACAATCTATTAAAACTATCAGATTGACTAACAACGAGGCCGGGTATGAAGCCGTGATTGCAGGTCTCGAGCTAGCTAGAAATTTGGGAGCAGAAATCAATGAAGCCAACTGCGATTCCTTGCTGGTGGTGAGTCAAGTAAACAAAACTTTTGAAGTTCGAGAAGGTAGAATGAAGAGGTATTTAGATAAACTGCTTATCATTTTCCGCCATTTCAAACAATGGACTTTACGGCATATACCACGAGAACAGAATAATGAGGCCGACGCACTGGCGAATTTGGGGTCATCGGTCGAGGTAGATGATATGGGCTCGGGGAATGTGGTTCAACTTTCGAGATCGGTAGTCGAAGAAGGACACGCCGAAATAAATTCTACAAGCTTAACTTGGGATTGGAGAAACAAGTATATCGAATATTTGAAAAACGGAAAACTCCCATTGGACCCTAAAGATTCCAGAACCCTACGAACCAAGGCTGCTCGATTCACTCTGGCTTCAGATGGAACACTGTACCGAAGAACGTTTGACGGACCATTGGTTGTATGCTTGGGTCCGGGGGATGTTGATTATGTCCTACGGGAAGTGCATGAGGGTACTTGCAGGAATCACTCTGGAGCCGACACATTAGTCCAAAAATTAATCAAAGCAGGGTATTATTGGATCGATTTGGGCAAAGATACAAAGGAATTTGTCCGTAAATGTAATAAATGTCAAAGGTTAGCGCCAATGATCCACCAGCCCGGAGAACAACTCCACTCGGTCCTATCCCCGTGGCCTTTCATGAAATGGGGAATGAATATCGTCAGCCCTCTGCCATCGACCCCAGGTAAAGCTAAATTCATTTTGTTTATGACTGACTATTTTTCTAAATGGGTTGAAGCGCAGGTGTTTGAGAAAATAAGAGAGAAAGGAGTTATAGACTTTATTTGGGATCATATCATATGCCGGTTCGGGATACCCGCCGAAATAGTATGTGACATGGAAAGCAATTCATTGGCGGCAAAGTAACAAGATTCCTCGAAGACCACAAGATAAAAAGGATACTGTCGACGCTGTACCACCCCATTGGGAACGGGCAGGCCGAATCAACGAATAAAACTATCATGCAAAACTTAAAGAAGAGGTTGAACGATGCTAAAGGGATATGGAGAGAAATCCTGCCCGAAGTCCTTTGGGCATATCGGACAACTTCAAAACCTAGTACGGGGGCGACCCCGTTCTCCTTAGTATATGTATCTGAAGCATTAATACCAGTCGAGGTTGGTGAACCCAGTGCCAGCTTTCGATTCTCGATGGAAGAATCAAATAACGAGGCTATGAACACAAGCCTCGAACTATCGGACGAAAGGCGAGAAACTGCCCTCGTCCGAATGGCCACCCAAAAGCAACGAATCGAAAGGTATTATAACTGAAGAACCAAGCTCCGCCACTTCAAGCCTGGGGACTTAGTGTTAAGAAAAATTACCATCAATACCCGGAATTCGAATGAAGGGAAGCTAGGACTGAATTGGGAAGGACCATATCAGGTACTCGAGGACATCGGAAATGGATCGTATATGATCGGCGTTATAAACGACAAACAGTTATCAAGCAACTGGAATGTATCACATCTGAAACGGTACTACTATTAAGGTACAACCTTTCCATATTCGTTTACATCTCGAAACTGACCCCTGCAGAAGTCCGAACATAGGACGGATCTCTCATCAGAAAGCACGCGTTGCACTCTTTTTTCCTTAAGACCGATTTTTATCCCAAATGGTTTTTTTCGGCAAAGTTTTTAATGAGGCAACCACTGGTCGTGCAACACTTATGATAATATCCGAGGCCCCATAAGAGAGTTACTTCACAACAACAGGATCCCGATAGGAATACTGTAAAGAGCCAAATGATCGAAGTGAGTCATGCTCCTATAAGTTGGCCCGAACCCAGGCGTGTAATAACATATGAAGAATTAAGATATAATGCGACCATTAAGCCTACGGGATATATATTTTTTATCTCATGTTCGAGCAAAAACTGTCTCGACCAAATAGCCTACGGGCTGCGTTAATTCGAGTTCGAATCATTCAATCGACCAAGCCTACGGGCTATTCTTTAATTCGAGTTCGAGCAAACACTCACACGACCAAATAGCCTACGGGCTGCATTAATTCGAGTTCAAATCATTCACTCGATCAAGCCTACGGGCTATTTGTTATCTCGAGTTCGAGCAAAAACTCACTCGACCAAATAGCCTACGGGCTGCATTAATTCGGGTTCGAATCATTCACTCGATCAAGCCTACGGGCTATTCTTTAATTCGAGTTCGATAAAACACTCACTCGATCAAATAGCCTATGGGCTGCATTATTTCGAGTTTGAATCATTCACTCGATCAAGCCTATGGGCTATTTTTTATCTCGAGTTCGAGCAAAAACTCGCTCGACCAAGTAGCCTACGGGCTGCATTAATTCGAGTTCGAATCATTCACTCGACCAAGCCTACGGGCTACATTAATTCGAGCACAAGCAAACACTCGCTCGACCGCCACGCCCACGGGCTATATTCTCTTCAAAATCGAATCATTGACAATTAAATCGAGCACAAGCAGACACTCGCTCGGTTGAAGAGACTGCGAGGTTCGAGTTTGATTATTTGGTTTAAAACATTATGGAAATATTCATAAGGCAAATCACAGCAACCCAGGAAACAGAATCAAAAGCAAGTTGGCAAAAGAAGAGGCCTATACACAAAATTTATTTATATGGGTGGCTACAGCAAAAAAAAAACATTTAAACGGGAGCGGTATTTTCTTTATCAGATTCCCCCCGTTCTCGGATCCGCTATTGCTCCCATCGTCGTCATCATCATCATCGGAAACCAGAGCTTTGACATCAGCCTCGAGTTCTTTTGCCCTTTTTATCTCTTCCGTGAGATCGAAGACGCGAGCATGAATCTACTCGAAGGTTTCTCTCCTGGATCGGTACTCGGCGGATTCGACTGCCTCTCTTGCCTGAACTTGGGCAGCTTCAACATCAGCCCGATAGACGGCCACGAGCGTATCCGCATAAGTCTTTGCCTTTTCGGCATCGGATTCAGATTGGCGAGTACTGAGGCCAACCGAGCCTCAAGCTCCTCGATTTTCTTTGCTTGAACCAAGTTTTTCTCCTTCACTTTCTGAAGTTGGGTTTCAGACGACGATAACTGGGCTCGGGCGGTCTCTTTTTCTGCAGCAAAGCGGTCCATACCTTCTTTCCACCGCAAGGATTCCATCCTTATCACATCGACCTCCTCACGTAGCCTCCCTATCATCTCGATTTTTTGCTGCAGCTGTGAGACCGAAATGTTAGATACCGTTCCGGTATCGAACCCATAGGTTTTCAAAAGCATCATTACCTGCTCAGACAAATCATTCTAGTCTCGATAAGCCTTGGACAGCTCGGCCCGAAGATCTTTTATTTCCTCCTCTCTCTGTTCTAAGGAAGGTTTGAGAGAGTTCCTCTCATCGATAGCATTTCAGGTCGGCCGCGTATCGATGCAGCTCATTCTGGGAATGAGAACATTGTTCTCGATGGATTGCCACATCCTACGAAGAAACAAGGAGCGAAGTTAACAAAAGACGAACATAAAGGCAATACCAACAAAAAGGTTTTCAAAAGACTCACTTGATCCAAAGCCTGCCGCAAACCGTGAAAAAGATCCGATTCATCACCGGCACCGGCACCGGCAACGTCCTCGATACCAGTAAACAGGTCACGAAATGGATCCTCTTCATCGTGAGGCCTATCTAGATTAAGGGCCCCCAGAGCTTGAGCTTCCCGAATCACCCCTGCAGAAAAGGCGGGAAAGAGAGGCGTGTCCTTGATCGCTGCCGCCTCAAGTGAATCGCTCGGAGCATTCACCTCGGCTCGGAGGGGTTCGAAGGGCTCCCTGATTGTAACCCCTACGGGTTGATTCCGATGAGAGGTATCTTCGACATCCGATGGTTCGGGGATTCTGCCGGAACCACTCTCCGGTATATTTTCAGTTCGAGACGGAGCCCCATAGGGCATCATCGATCCAGCCGGCATTGAAGCATTGGTGGCTCTCTTCGTCCGGATCGCCAGCGTGGACTCATTATATTCTTCTTCTTCTTATTCATCCCTTAGGCGCAAAACGGATTCTACGGTCAAAGGGATGACATTCTTGTTTGGTTTACGAGCCGTCCTCTTCCTCGGTTTTGGATATTCGGACGACGAAGCTCTCTTCTTTTTATTTTCCTTCACAGGCTTTGGAACGAAGGTCGAGACATCCTCCTCATTAGACAGAGGTCTTAAGACCGCATCCTTACCCAAACCTGCATATGGGAAACCTTATCAAAAATATATCGAGAAGTGCCTCGTCAGATTCCGAGAAATGAGCTTATCGTGGTTTTTGGCCTCCCACCTACCCTTAGACAAATCATGCCATGAGCGCTCGGCGTATGTGGAAGTCAAAACAAGAGCCCGTACCCAATTCTTGAGGTCGGGAACCGCTACGTCACGAAAAGGGGAGTGTCTATAAGAGAACAAATGAAAGAACAAAATAGAAACAACAGCAAAATCACACTTACGTTTCAAATTCCACTCCTCGGGAAAGGGCATCTTTTCGGTCGGGATCAGGTTCGAAGTCCTTACTCGAACGAACCTGCTCATCCAACCCCGGTCCCTGTCCTCGCCAATACTCGAGAACAAAGCCTTGGTAGCCCGACGCTGGAGTTTTATTAACCCTCCCTGAAAAAGTCGGGGACGGTATAGCCGGATAAGATGATCAAGGGTGAACGACATCCCCTCGATTTTGCTCATGAAATATCGGATCAGAATAACGATCCGCCACAAAGAAGGATGGACCTGGCCTAAGGTTACCTGATACTGTCGACAGAAGTCGATAACGACGGAATCGAGGGGACCCAAAGTGAAATGATAGGTATATACGTTCAAAAACCCTTTCACGTGAGAAGTAATGTCTCCGTCAGGGGTAGGTATTATCACTTCTTTTTCCCCCCAATTGCAGTCCTTCTTTAACAGATCGAGGTGCTTCTCAGTAATCGAACACATGTACCTCGATACCGGCTCACACCGGCCAGGGATCGATGAACCTTTATCAACTTTAAAATCTGAAGTAAGGATGCACGCCCCGGGGAAACACTCCTCTAGCAGTGGTTCCACCGGTGTCTCATCGGTGACACACTGTGAATATGAAGCTTTTTCTTTCTGAGGAACTGTTTGCGATGTTTTCGCCATTTTTGAATTCAAAAATAAGGAGCAGAAGCAGGTGATAGAGATTTGGTAGAATTGAGGGATCCTTTCAGAAAGAAATCACAGCTTTTTTGTAAGAAGAGATTGAGAAATTGTAGAAGATTGAAGATGTAAAATTGGTAAAAGATAAAGGTTAGAGTGATTTATAGTTTCAAAGCGACGGCGGTTCATTATCAGCAGTGGCCGACCACCACCTAATATGCATTAAATGCCTTGGCAGACTAAACCGACAGGACATCTATCATGTGCGTCATGATCGAACCTGATGGAATCAACAGAATATAATCCGATCGACCTGTTAAAAATCATATCGTTTCTCGCCATATTTATTTCTGAGAAACGATGGGACTATCTGTATACGGTCGAATTGGATTTGGCATGTCCGGTACGGTTCGAATGGTGATATATCGAAGTAAGATCCCGAGGGGGGAGCACGAACTAATCTAGAGCCTGGGAAGGCCGGTCCATGTTGAGATCGATATCATAATCAAACTCGAACAAGAATCGAACCATGGCGCGGGTAGATCTATCGTGCAGATAATCCAAAAACCAACCTACATCGACCAGGAATCCGTTCGAGGGCTCGAATCGGGATCGAGCTTGAGTCAAGATCACAAGTTCGAGCCGAAACCAAGCTCGAACCAAAATCGAGGGTTCTAAGCAAGATCGGGCTCGCAGACAAAAGCCATTGTAATCCCACTAGAGGGAATCTTGGCAGAAATTATGGAAAAGCTGATTCATCATGGGTTTCCCACTGAATGTCTATTTTATTATGCTTGTAGCCAAACCCCTTCACTATAAAAGGACTTGTTTATCATTTTTGTAAGGGACATATATTTTTGAGGACTTACACTATCACGAATTGTATTATCCCCTCTACAAGCAAGAGTGATCTTTCTAGTTTCTTAGATTGATTCTATTTTTGTTAAACCCTAAATTTCACTGTTCATAATTGATTGGCCTAGATTACGTTTTTCTCCAATCTATATTCATACTTTTATTTATCCTAGCATTCTGTATTAAGTTGTACCACGTTTCTTCGGAACTGCGCATAAATTCAACTCTATCCCTTTTTTCGGGTAAACAATATTAATACTATACTTATATGTTTTGCTTAATTTTGGCATTAGATTATGTAACAACACATGAGCGTATTGTTCCTCTTCCTTTTATATATTCCCTCCGTTTTAATTTATGTGATATTATTTTTTTATTAGTCAGTTCTAAAAGAATTAATGTATTTATATATTCGAAAATAATTAAGTCTAACTTCTCACAAAGCTAGCTTTTATTGTCATACAAAGAGTATGTTTTATTTTTTTCTTAATTTTGTGTTAAGTCAAATTTTGAACCGTCATTGTTACACAAAAAAAAAGAAAAGCGACTTTTCATTTCTTCTATTCACTGCTGACTTAAAATAAGAGAATAACCTTGGACGAATAAGATTAATGACTGCTCACAACTTGAGCATGTGTTGTGGGTCCAAATTCCATTTCTGAAAAGCCACTTTATTCTTGTATTAGTAGGTGGGTTTCCTTTTTGGGCGAGTGAGTCTATCTAAAACTTTTGAAATATTTGAAAATTTCCTATTAAAGTAATACTTTTTCGGTCACTTTTGGTTGACACGTATACTAAAAATAGATGTTCATTTTTACTTGTCACTTTACGCATATCAAGAGAAGACAATAAATTTTTTTTTGTTTTACCCACAGTATTTATTACCATTTCAAATCATTTTCTCAAATCCAATAAAATATGTATCAATTAATATGGGTAACATGGTAAATTATGCACTTCATTTATTATTTCTTAAGGGGCGTGAAAAGTCAAAACGTGCCAGGTAAAAGTGACCGGAGGGAGTATTATTTTTTCATAGTGTAAAATTTAACTTCCTATTAAAGTGATGTTATTTTTCCCTAGTGTAAAATTTAACTTCCTATCAATTAAAGTGATGCTATTTTACTCTCTCCGGCTGTGGTTTTCTCTAGCTGAGAAGATCTTACATGGAATCTCAGTATCATCCATTTCTTTATTCCTATAAATGTTACTGTGGTATTATCGCTGTAATATTCTGCGGCTCCCAACACAACAAGCTAAAATCTATGAAATCTCATGTGCAGAAATTAGTTAAAGAAAGTTGAAGTATTGTCAATGTATGATGTAAAAGTAGTAACATAATTAGCTAGGATACTTGCAAGTCAACTACAATCTACAGTTAGTGTTTAAATTGAACATACGTTTGTAATCTAAATAAGAGAATCATAACTTGTTGAAGCCAATTCCATTATATTTGCTAGCTAGCATATAATTTTGCACTATCATTTGACGTTGAGTATTGAGGTTTTGATGATTAACAAAGTGTGTTTAAATGCAATGATTCAAAGAGGCACGTCCTCAACGTAGCTGCTTAACTGTTCTAAGAACCACCTCCTCAGGATAAAGTACCAGCTCCTCAGGATAAAGTACCAGCTCCTCAGGTTGGCGATTGTACGTCTGTACAAGATAGTAACTTTATCTCAAAGTTACGGAGGTTCGAGTTTGGTGGAAGAAGGCTGCTACATATGTTAAGGGTTGTTGCTCAAAAAGATACAGATAATTCAATCAGAGACAAGAGTCCCAAAGCTTGAATCCTTAGAACAGTAGGAGACCACATCGAAGGAGAAGCTGACTATGTATAGGACTCTTAGAAGATCTGAAGTCTATGCGTTTAAATACTATCTACTTTGGAGTTCTGATTTTATCCTTTCACACATCAACTGATGAATCATATGATGTTCACTCTAGTCGAGTACTTGCACTGTATTCTTTTTAAGTCAGTCTAGCAAATGTGTTTTAGGAAATCGAGTTATAATCAAGTGTCACAAACAATTACTGAGTTAGAGTGAGTGTTTGCTTTACAAGTTAGAGTAACTTGTAAATTAAATAGTCGTAGTAGGAGTACTGGAGAGTATTGAATTACAGTCTGGTAATTGATATATTTTTGGCTCATTGTTCTAGTGGAGTTGAAGTTGAAAGTCCGACGTAGTAGTTCGTGGTTTTTGCACCTTTTGAGTCAAGTGAATTTTCACGTAAAAACTGATGTGTTTACTTTACTTCAAGTCTAAGGAACACGGTAAAGAACTAAGTTTTTTAGTGAATTATACGGGCACTCGAACTAACAATTGGTATTAGAGCGGGTTCTCTCATACACATGGTTAACACCTAAAGAGATCCTGAAAGCAAGATGAGTGCTCCACCCGAAATTAATAAAGGACAATCAACTACCAGACCACCCATGTTCAATGAAAAATATTACAGTTGGTGGAAAGCAAGAATGGAAGACTTCCCGACAACTGAAGACTGTGATTTATGGACCATAATGAATCAAGGTCCATTGAATCCCACTAAACAAAATGCACAAAATGAAACAGTTCCTAAGGACCCCTCTGAATTTGTGACAACAGATTTCAGAATGATGGAGAAGAATTAAAGGCTAAGAAAATCCTTATCTGTGGACTTGATCCTGATGAGTGCAATAAAATTTCTGCATGCTCTAATGCAAAGCAGATATAAGATACACTCCAAACTTCTCATGAAGGAACAAACCAAGTGAAGAGATCAAGGATAGAGCCACATATGAGAAACTATGAGCTCTTCTACATGAAGGAGTCTGAGCCCATCCAGGATAGGATGACTAGGTTTACTATAATAACCAATGAACTGAAATCACTTGGAAAGGTGATTACCTCAGAAGAGTTGGTCAGCAAAGTTCTAGGGATTCTTCCAGCTTCATGGGAATCAAATGTCACAACAATCCAGGAAGCTAAGGAGCTGGACAAAATCATACTTGATGAGTTGATTGGAAACTTAAAAACTCATGAAATGAGAAAGATATAACTGTGCAAGGAAAAAGGGATAAGGCCTTGGTTCTTAAAGAGTCCTAGGAAGATGAATCTAAAAATGATGACCCTGACCTAGCAATGTTTGCCAAGTTTAAGAGGTTCATGAAAAACTCCAAAATTGCATCCAAGAGAGAGACCAGTGGTAAGCCTAAGCAGATCGACAAAGCTAATTATAATGGGTGCTACAAGTGTAGCAAGCTAGATCACATGGTCAAGGACTGCCAAATGTGGAAAATTGAGTGGAGGAAAGAACGAGCTGAAAAAGAGAAACGGGAGAAAAAGAGAGAAAATGGTCCCAATAAAGGAAAAATCCTAGGTAAAGGATTCATTGAAGCAATGAAGCGGGCTTTCTTGGCAGCATATGAGGATAGTGGAAGTGATAAAGAGGAATAAAAGGAGGATGAGGCTATAAGTCTCTATGCTGTAATTGATGAATACCAGGCTGTGGAGATAAAGCCCCCAGTACAACTTGGAATGCACATTGGAAGACCTCTTTTGTTTGATGAACACCATTATGATATATGGAAGCTACATATGGAAACATTTCTTCAGGACATTGACTTTGACCTATGGGTAGTTGTCAGTCATAGACCAATTCTCCCGACCAAAATGGATAGTAAAGGTAATAAGTGCAACAAAAGAGAAGAGGAATACGATGAGGAAGATCGTCAGCTAGTTCAGAAAAATGCTAAAGCAAAATATCTGTTCTACAGAAGCTTGTCTAGAAACACTCTCTAGAGTGTCCTCTTGCAACTCTATTCATGATATATAGAGGGTCTTGGAAGCCGACTTTGGGGATGAAAACATTAAAGTGGCATTGATGGCGATTGAAGAATCCCAAACAGAAGAAGAAATGATAGGAACGATGGTCGTGAGTGATTGAGAAACTGAAGATGAAACAAGCCAGGTAAGTATCTCTAACTTTAAAGAAAACATTCATGCTATGTCTAAAAATAACTGATGGCCATAATTGTGACCTTGATCAATGAAATGGATAAAATGAGTACTGAAAATGATCAGCTAATAAGCAATCTTTCATGTGTCAAACTTGATCTCAAAGAGCTTGAATCTGACAGAGCTAATATAGTGGAACATGTCAAATACCTTAAGAACTAGGTTCTTGAGCACACTTTTAAGAATGAGAAGTCTCCTGATATACATGGTAAGGAAAAAAATGAGTGATCTGCAGGATAAGCTTGAAAAGTAATTAAAGGGATAAATATAATCTTTGTGATGCTGAATTTAGGAATAAAATCCTGTAGGAAAATCTAGAAAATGCTAATTATGAACTCTTTAGACTAAGCAAATGGCATAGATCTTCTGATGCCTTGAATTGGCTAAATGAAAACTGTAGCTCTAACAAATCCGGAATTGGCTACAGAAAACCTATCCCTAAGTTTGACCCAAATTATGTAGAAAATTTTGATAATAACATGTGCACTCATTGTGGAAAGGTAGGACACTTTAGAGACACATGTCCTCCCTTAATTCATGCTCAGTTTAGAAGAACCTTTGGTATTACTAAAAATGTGAAGAAGGAATAGGAGCCAAAAGTAAAGCTTCTTGTCCATACTAAGTGGATTAAGGTTAATAAGAAAATAGCTTCTAATCTTCTCCCCTTCTAGGCAAGAAAAGATATGATTCATCCTTTTTCCAACAAAAAGGGACCCAAGCTTGTCTGGGTTCCCAAAACTAACTTGTGAATTCTGGTACATGCTAAAGTGAGAGGGAACAATCAAGACTGGTGTCTAGACAGTGGATGCTTAAGACATATCACTAGAGAAAAGAAAACATTCCTCACACTGACAGCCTTCCAAGGAGGGAGTGTGTCATTTGAAAATGGGAAAAGGGCCAGATAACAGGTATTGGCAAGGTTGATAAGTCACTCTCTCATGCTATAGACGATGTGTATTATGTGGTAGTCCTTAAACACAATCTTCTTAGCATCTCTCAAATGCGCGACAAAGGAAATGAGGTAAAATTCAATTCCAAATTTGCATTGTCACTAAGCTTGATACTGATGAAATTGTGTTAAAGGGTAAGAGACATAATAATGTCTACAAGATATCGATTATGTCACTTTCCCAGAGTGAGCACCCATGCTTGAGTGTAGTGGAAGATGATCCACTGTTATGGCATAGAAGATTGGGACATGCAGTCTCTCCCAACTGAACAAGTTGGAAGCAAAGGACTTGATCCTTGGTATACCAAAAGTTTAGTTCTCCTCTGACAAGGTGTGCGATGCCTGTGTTAGAGGGAAACATGTAAGGTCGTCCTTTAAATCTAAAAATATTGTCATTACCTCTAAACCTTTGGAACTTCTTCACATGGACCTATGTGGACCAATGAGAGTAAGGAGCAGCAAGAGGTAAGAGGTATATTTTTGTAATTATTGATGACTTCTCCAGGTATACATGGACTCTATTTTTTGGATCTAAAGATGAAACATTAGATGCTTTGTGTGTATTTGTTATAATAATTCAACAAAAACTGGGTTGCAATATATTAAGTATAAGAACTGACCATGGAACTGAGTTTGAAAACTCCAAATTCCTTGAGTTCTGCAGCTCACATGGTATTGACCATAATTTCTCTGCACCTAGAACTCCACAACAAAATAGGGGTTGTAGAAAGAACGAATAGATCCATAGAAGACATTGGGAGGACCATGTCGATTGCTAGTGGACTGCCTAAAAGTCTCTACACCTAGAACTCCAATACTGCATGTTACCTGCTAAACAGATGCATGGTCAGACCCATTCTTGAGAAAACTCCCTACAAGTTACTTCGAGAAAGAAAACCCAACTTCACTCACCTGAGAGCCTTTGGGTGCAAATATTTTGTGCATAATAATGGAAAAGAAACTCTAGGTAAGTTTGATGACATAAGTGATGAGGGAATTTTCTTGGGTTACTCTCCACATAGTAAGGCCTATAAAGTTTTTAATAAAAGAACTATGTGTGTAGAAGAAAATATTCATGTTATCTTTAATGAATCTAACAATTTGGCTAAGAAAGGTCTGCAAGATGGAGATTATGACATATGACTCACTGGTGATGGAGTTACAAAGGATTATGAACCTTAGTATGAAGATGGATCCAAAGACCACAAGGAAATTGACAGTGATCACGAGGAACAAGAAGAAGAAAGAACTAATCTGACAGTTAACTATACCGATGAAGCCACACCCACTGAACATGTTCCTTTGGGTCACTCCTTGGGAGAATCTTCTCTGGGTATATAGATCAGACCATGGAAGCATCAAAGTTTACATCCTCTTGAGAATATCATCTCTGATCCAAATGCAAGAGTGCAAACCAGTTCTTCTCTAAGAAATCTATGTGCACTCACAACATTTCTCTCACAGGTTGAACCTAAGACCATCAAGGAAGCCTTAAAGGATCAAGAATGGATTATAGACATGCAAGATGAGCTAAATTAGTTTGGAAGAAGCAAGGTATGGCACTTGGTACAAAGACCCAAGAACAGAACAGTCATAGGTACCAGATGGGTGTTTAGAAACAAGCTAGACAAACAAGGAAATATCACAAGGAACAAGGCCAGACTGGTGGTTCAGGGATACAATCAAGAGGAGGGCATTGACTATGATGAGACGTTTGAACTTGTAGCTAGAATGGAATCTATAAGAATGCTGATAGCCTTTGTTGTCACATGGAGTTCACCTTATATCAGATGGATGTAAAGAGTGCCTTGTTGAATAGTTATATGAAGGAGGAAGTGTTTGTCAAACAACCTCCTGGATTTGAAAGTGAAGCATTTCCTGACAATGTGTTCAAGATGGATAAAGCTTTTTATGGACTGAAATAGGCTCTAAGAGCTTGGTATGAAAGAATCTCAAAGTTCCTCCTAGCAAACAACTTTACAAGAGGAAAGATGGACAATACTCTATTCTAAGGAGGAAAGGGAGAATATTCTGATTGTGCAAGTGTATGTGGATGACATTATCTCTGGGGATACTAAGGAAGTAATGTGCAAGGAATTTGCTGAGATGATGGAAAATGAGTTTGAAATGAGCATGATAGATGAATTGAACTTCTTTCTGGGGCTGCAAATCAATCAAACACCTACTGAAACCATGATACATCAGCAAAAATACATCAAGGAACTACTAAAGAAGTTCAACATAGACTCCTCTAAGTCCATTGACACACCCATTGCCACTGCAACAAAACTGGACCTTGATGAAGAAGGAAAAAGTGTTGAACAGAAACTATATAGAAGAATGATTGGGTCACTGTTATACCTCACAGAAAGTAATCATGATATCGTATTTAATGAGGGTCTGTGTGCAAGATTTCAGGCAAATCCCAAGGAATATCATATGAAGATTGTCAAAAAGATACTAAGATATCTCAAGGGGACCCCTGATCTCTGCCTATGGTATCCCAGAGGATATAGCTTTGATGTAGTTGGTTATGTTGATGCTGACTATTTAGGTTTTCATGTTGACAGGAACAACACTTAAGGAACAACTCATTTTCTAGGTTCTTGTCTAGTGTCTTGGGGAACAAAGAAGCAAAACTCAGTGGCCTTATCTCAGTTTCTATGGATAAGACAACAACTAAGGGAATATGGTTTTTTTATTAATTATGTTCCCATTTTCTGTGATAACACCAGTGCCATAAACGTTGCTAAAAATCCATGTCACTATATGAGAACTGTAACGACCCGGCCGGTCATTTTGAGAGTTAGAGCCCCGATCCCCTATTACCTTCTTCCCCCGTATCTTTTTTTGCTATTGTGACTTGCCGGGAGGTTTCATTTTGATTTTTGAAAGTGTTTGGGACACTTAGTCCCTAAATGGAGGTTTAAGCCTTAGGATTGGTACCGTAGTTGGAGATGTGTGAAGATGACTCCGGAATGGAATTCCGTCGATTCAGTTAGCTTCGCTATGTGATTTTGGGCTTAGGGGAATATCTGTATTGTGTTTTGGAGGTCTGTAACTCATTTAGGCTTGAAATGGCGAAAGTCGAATTTTTGGAGTTTTGGGCCGGTAGTGGAATTTTTGATATCGGGGTTGAATTCCGATTCTGGAAGTTGGAGTAGGTACGTAGTGTTGAATATGACTTGTGTGCAAAATTTGAGGTCAATCGGACGTGGTTTGGTTGTTTTCGGGATCAGTTGTCGAATTTGGAAGTTTCAAGTTTCTTCAAGTTTGAATTGGATGGTGATTCATGATTTTAGCATTATTTGATGTGAATTGAGGGCACGACTAAGTTTGTATGGTATTTTAGGACTTGTTGGTATGTTTGGTTGAGGTCCCGGGGGCCTCGGGTGTGTTTCGAAAGCTCAACGGATCATTTTGGACTTTGGAAAGATAACAAATTTTTTTGGTTTTTATTGTAGAAGTTTGTTCTTCGCGTTCGTGAAGGTGTGTCTAGTGGAAGCATCACAAACACGAGGAGTAGAACGCGTGCGTATAGAGGAAAAATGGAACAGCTGGGACCCCAAGGATTTATTCTACGCGTTCGCATAGAGGAGAACGCGTTCGCGAAGGGTCTGGCAGGTGAAGCTACGCATTCGCAAGAGGACTCTCGCGTTCGCGAAAGAGGAATTTCGATCAGTGGATTTTTGTTCTATGCGAACGCGAGGAGATGGTCGCGTTCGCGAAGAAGGATTACCTGGGCAGTACTTAAACATTCCAAAAACGGGGGGTTTGCCATTTTATCAAAAACTTGAGTTGGGAGCTCGGATTTTGACGAGATTTTGAGAGAGTTTCAGAGATATCGATTGGGTAATGATTCTACACTCCATTTTGGTTATATTCCACTAATCTATCATTAATTTCCTCTTTAATTTCGGATTTTGGGGTTGAAATTGGGAAAAAAGTGGAAGAACTTCTTCAACAAAGATTTCGAGTTTTGAAAGGGAATTTGTGGTCGGATTTGAGTAATTTTTATATGGTTAGACTCGTGAGTGAATGGGTGTTCGTATTTTGTGACTTTTACTCGATTCCGAGATGTGAGCCCCACAGACAATATTTGAGTTAATTTTGGAATTTTTGTTAAAGTATTGATTTCATTAATTAGACGAGTCTATTATGGTTGTATTTATGATATGTAATTACTTTTGGCTATACTTGGGCCATTCGGAGCCTGATATTCATGGGAAAGGCATCGTGACCGATTGATTGAGCTTGGTTCGAGGTAAGTGACTTGCCTAACTTTGTGTGGGGGAATTCCCCTTAAAATTTGGAACTATTGTGATATGTGAGCGCCGTGTACGTGAGGTGACGAATACGTACACGGGTTATTTGTTGAAAAAAAAAACTGACTTTCTTACTGAGCAACAACCTATTTTCCTTTTATTTTGAGTTATACCATTTTAATGAGTATTAATCTATTTTCATTCTTAATTGAGTTATTCCAATATGTGTAGCTATCCTGTTTAGTCTAATACAACATGTCTATGTGTCTTAACTGCTTATGTGAACTATGTGCAGCATGCTTATTGAATTTTCTACTTCTTCCTTGACTGGTACTTAGTCTAAATCGTAAGATTTCGTGATGTAGTTGTATTTCTATAATTTGCGCTGCATATTTACTTTGGGACTATGGAACGGTATTCTGGGAGATCCTCCTGTACTGCATATTTACTTTGGAACTACGGAACGGTATTCCGGGAGATCCCCCCTGTACTGCATATTTACTTTGGGACTACGGAACGGTATTTCGGGAGATCCCCCTACACATTTACGTTCGGGACTACAAGACGGTATCTCACGAGATTCCCCGTTGTATATCTGTGTATTGAGCTGTTACCTTCTATAAATTATTTCTTGTTAAATTTCAGTCTTTATTTTACTGAGATATTTCATTTTTGCCTTGCTTTATTATCATATTCCAGTAGGGCCCGGACCTGACCTCGTCACTACTCTACCGAGGTTAGGCTTGGCACTGCCTGGGTACCGATTGTAGTGTACTCATACAACTCTTTTGCACATATTTTGTGTGCAGATCCAAGTACTTCTTATCAGCCCCGCTACTAGCTGAGAGTGCTTGCTGCTGTACGGAGACTTCAAGGTATATCTGCCGCATCCGCAGACCTCTGAGTCCCCCTCTATTCCTTCCTATGTCATTTACCTTCCTTACTTCTGTTATTAGACTCTAGTGTATAGAGATACTAGTTTCCTTCTGTAACTTGTGACTTACGATGTTTCGAGTTTTGGGATTACTGCGTATTTTGAACAGTTAGTTGTTTAATTCATGTTTTCATTTCATTATTCCGCAAATGTTAGGCTTACCTAGTCATAGAGACTATGTGCCGTCACAATATCATACGGAGGGGGAAATTGGGTCGTGACAAGAACTAAGCACATTGACATTAGACACCACTATCTCACAGACAATGTTGAAAAGGGAAATATATCAATTAACTTTTGTAAAACTGAAGATCAAATTGTTGATATTTTTACTAAATCTCTAAGTAGGGATCACTTTGAAAGGAACGGACTAGAACTAGGTCTAATAAATTCCTCCAACTAGGTTGAACCCTAGTGTTTGATTTAGCTTCGTGCTTGTATTAAGCACACATACTTGCTTGGAAAATTTGGCTGATAACTATGTTGCATCATACTAATGTGAAGTGTTGAAGCTTTATTGCAGAAACAAGTAAGGAGCTACCAAGGAGTTGGCTCTTCGACTCAGGTACGTGTCATACTGTCTTAATTCACTGGGACTTAATATGTTACACCTCATATTTTTGTACGTAAAAGTACATTGCAAGTCAATTGATGTAAGCTAAAAAATGAGATAATATTTGAAAGTACATAAATTAAGTTAATAATGTTACATTGGAGGTCACATGGAAGGCTTAGAAGCTAAGCAAATTGAAGAAAATAAGTTCCGTCGAAAGTCGACAAGTTGGGAATGTTATAACGTATACTTTTGGGGTGAGACTAGGGTGCTTAACAGGATAAGAAAGTTATGTTGTGATTTATTTTAGTTGTATGATAGTCGTGTATTATGTTTTTAAGTGAAACAAATTATGGAACAAAAGTTGGCAAAGGTCATCACAAGTTACATTCATAAATGTGCTGAAAATTAGGTCAAATGTAGCTGAGATTTTCTCCCAATGTACTTTGATTTATGGGATTATAAACCTACAAAATTGAAGATCTACGAGTCTAGTTTCTAACGTATTAAACCGTTCATCGATAAGACATTGGAGTAGAGATATATTCGCATTTTTACGAGACTGCGCAAGCAGCTCCCTTGAGACCCACAAAGTCGGTGTAAAACTCCAGCTTCAGTGTAAAACTCCAGCTTGTATATAAGTCAATTCTAAGTCGTTTTAAGTCATTTTTCTCGACCAAAACAGTTCCTAAACCCTCCTAGATGATCTCCAAGGGTTCCCCCATAATCCTAGAGTGAATCCAAAGATAAACCACGCAAGTTTGACGTAAAGAATATCGTGGTTACTATTAACTCCCTTCCTTCTCGTTCTAATGACTTAGGAAGTTACTTGGTGTTGAGGTGAGTTAAAGAACATAGCTTTATTGGTATATTTGAGGTAAGTTTCATCTTCTATAACCTAATCTTAAGTTTGTACAAGTGTTGGGTTGAATTTTGTTGGAGGATTCTTGAAGAAACTAGTAACTATAAAACTTGAAGTTGAACTATGTTGTGTGGTCTGTTTTTACATGTTTTAAAATACCAAATGGAATTGTAAAGGTATGGATATCATGGTGAGGATGAGGGTAAGTGAAGATGAAGATCATTGTGCTAAAACATGTTGAATTGGAGCTATAAAAGACCCTATGAAGTTATGCACATAAGTTATTCGATAAAATGACTAAATGAACTTCCCTATAGAATATGAAGCCGATATTGATACCAATCCTTTGTATGATATAGATTACAATCCGTAAGAGGTGCTAAGACTTGTGAAACAATTGTAACTTTGTGGATAAGGTATGTTAAGGCTATCCCTTCTTTCCTTTTGGCATGATCCAAATGATACAACAAACCGAGCAAACATGCAACTTTCACAAATGACTTTATTCTTAAAAGTACTAGGGTTGCCTATGTTCTTGATTGCCCATATGTCCTATTATCATATCGTTTGTTCATAGGTCTCATAAAATATTGATCTTATGACATTCCGAGAGATCTTATTGACTTACTTCATTATGCATTGCATTCATTTATACATGTATATTTACCCATGACCAAATGGCATTATATACGTGTATATCATATGTATATAGGGTATAGGGAAAGGGTATGATGTTATATATGCACCACAACCTGATCAACTGGCATACGTTGATGATTTCGCCCACTGAGGACCAGATGATATGATAAGATGCCCTCAGGGGCTTGATAATGTTATGTACTCATATACCTATGCATGATATGACATTTATACACATATGCATGACATTATAAATGTTTCATGATTCACAGAGCTATTCAGACTTACAGGTTGAGTCTTTTACTCTATGTTTCTTTCATGTCTTTAATACACTGATATTTATGCCTTACATACTCGGTACATTATTCATACTGATGTCCCTTTTGCTGGGGACTCTGCATTTCATGCCTGCAGGTCCTGATAGACAGGTGGGTAGACTTTCCTAGTAGACAGAGTCAAACATCAGCTTGGTTGGTAAGCTTCACTTCCTCGGAGTTACCAGGTCTAGACTTTGGAGTTCATTTTATATATACAGGTTTTATGGGTAGGTCGAGGCCTTATCCCGACCATGATACAGTTCAGTTATCTCTAGAGGCTTGTAGACGAGTTCTGTATATTTTGTAAATCAGTATTGTGGCCTTGCCATCCCTGTGTACATGTTAGTTTGGTATTGCTCGTTGTAGACATTAATGGAGGCCTCGTCATCCTTAATTAGTATTGTTAGCTTGCAGGTAGGCCTCATCGACCTAAGTTGAGGGTTACCTCTCCAGAGTTCACAGTTACAGAGTAATACGCTCGGGCTAAATATGGCACCAGGTGCCGGCCATGCCTCCCCAGGGTTGGGGGTGACATAATATCCTAAAATTATTGCTATGCCCAGACTTTAATTCTGTTGGCATCACTTCCAATTATCTTCTAGTCAAAGAGTAAGGGGGAATCCTAGTGCAATTAGAGTTCAATTACTCCTGAAATCCTAACAGTCAAAGTAACCGTTATAAGAGTCCCATTAGAACTCAAATTCGGTCACCTTCTCTCTTCTAGTCAAATCAGGAGTAACATCTTTAAAAGTCCCTTATGATCAGCTTCTCAGACCTCACCGTTTCTCTCAAACCTTAAGCAAGAATCAAGAGCAAATATCAAGAACCAATTCTCACACCTACTCCTTCTCCTTTGATATCCTCCACTGTACCTACATCATCATCCCATGTTCTTGTTGGTCTCACCATCCCCACCTCCACTGCACACCCAATTCTAAAACTAACCACCCATGCATCTAAGCCTACTATGAAAAATACCTCTAAGTTAACCAAGGTCAAGGCTACTCCAAGAAAATCTGTCAAGAAAGTGCCTTATGCTACTACTCAGGTAGACATAGTGGTCAAGGAAGTTGTGGTTCAGGGGGAATCAGTGCCAGTCATATCTAATCATGTACAAAATCCTCCTTCAAAATTAGATGTTTTGGTCTGCTATAGATGTTGCACCCTTAGACACTCTCCGACCCACGAGTGAGAAATCACAAGTAGAGGAATTCACTGTAGAAAAGGGTGTAGGCGATATGGGGAAAGAGGTAGATACTACTATTGTGGTGCATGTGGTTGAGGGGGAAGGAAGTAAGGAACCAGTACAAAAGGAGGCATCTGATGGTATTTTATTTAGTTGGACGGAGGATGAGGATGATGATGGGGGTGAAAAAGAATAAGAAACTGTAGACATTCATGAGAAGCATATTGCTCAAGACATAGCTAATGGAGAAGAAAAGAGTGAGAATCTGGAGATTAGAAGGAGAGTGATACGGATGATAAGATAGGTGAACAAGTAAATTATTCTGCAGAAGAAGAAAATCATAGTGAAGAAGAGGAAAAATCTGAGAGAGGGGGTGAGGATCAAGAAAAAGTAAGTGAGAATGAAGGAGTGGATGAAGAAAGTGAGGAAGAGAATGGGAATTTGAGTGAGGAATTTGAAGGCTTTAAGACCATTGGGAATACTGTCATAGCCCCTTCAGAAGAAACTAGTGATGAGAAAAGGACTCAAGAACCTGGGCCTCTATTAATTCCTTTCAATGGAGATGAAGAGGTTAGCGGTAATGAAGATGGATTGCCATTGTTTGAGGTAGGGAAGAAACCCAGGAAGACTGTGAAAGCAACAAAGTTATCAGTCCCAACAACAAAATGAGTGGCCTCTCCTGCCAGGACTCCTCAATTTGTTGAGTATTGAAGTTTTGATGATTAACAAAGTGTGTTTAAATGCAATGATTCAAAGAACCAAGTCCTCAACATAGTTGCTTAACTGTTCTAAGAACTAGCTCCCCAGGATAAAGGACCAGCTCCTCAGGTTGATGATTGTACGTCTGTATAAGATAGTAACTTTATCTCAAAGTTACCCATGTCCGAGTTTGGTAAAAAAAGGCTGCTACATGTGATAAGGGTTGTTGCTCAAGAAGATACAAATAATTCAGTACAAGAGTTCCAAAGCTTGTGGAATCCTTGGAACAGTAGGCTTCCTATCAAAGGAGAAGCTGACTATGTTTGGACTCCTATAAGATCTCAAGTTTGTGCGTTTAAATACTATCTACTTTGGAGTTCTGATTTTATCCTTTTACACATCAACTGATGAATCATATGTTTTTCACTCTAGTCGAGTACTTGCACTGTATTCTTTTTGAGTCAGTCTAGCAAATGTGTTTTAGGAAATTGAGTTGTAATCAAGTGTCACAAATAATTGCTCAGTTGGAGTGAGTTTTTGCTTTATAAGTTAGAGTAACTTGTAAATCAAATAGTCGTAGTAGGAGTACTGGAGAGTATTGAATTACAGTCTTGTAATTGATATATTTTTGGCTCATTGTTCTAGTGGAGTTGAAGTTGAAAATCCTACGTAGTAATTCGTGGTTTTTGCACCTTTTGAGCCGGGTGATTTTCCACGTAAAAACTGATGTGTTTACTTTACTTCAAGTCTAAGGAACACAGTAAAGAACCAAGTTCTTTAGTGAATCATACGGGCACTCAAACTAACTTTTGATAAATAAAAGTTTATTTGAACAACAATAAATATTTGAATAATTAATTTTTCTGAGGAAGAACATCCTTATACGTTTAAGGTCCATGCGTGAGAATAAACGAAAAAAGTATAAATATGTAGAAATTTTCCTACACATATAATAAGGGCCTAACTCCTATTTCAGGTAGGCAGGGCCAGGGTCTAAACTAGTAGCCCAACTACGGATTTAGTCAAATTCAATAGCTTTTTTTCAACTAGAGCATTTGCGTTAAGAAATTCATTAATTATGTACAAATGTTAAATCAAATTCAGTTATTAGCAACTTGAAGTCGTCAAAGCCAAAATTTAGAACCCATAGAGTTAAAATTCTAGCTCCGCGTCTGCATGTAGATAACTATGGGACATTTGGGATTTGGGATTTGGATTTGGGATTAGGCGGTTGCCTGGTGGTCAATACACGGATTGAAAAATATCCGTTATAAATGCGGATAATCTTACGTTACAAATAAATTTGGTCCAAAAAATTAATCAATCAATCGTTTGACCAAATCCAAATCCCAAATCCCAAATGTCCCTTGAATATCTCATTGTTCGGTTAAGAATCGAAGAGGACAATAAAGCTGCTGAAAGGAGAGGCCGTGGAAATTTAACAATAATGGGAGCAAATATTGTTGAAGATAACAAAAAGAGGAAGAAGGCTTCTGGTCCGAAATACAACCCAAGCAAGAAGCGGTTCAGTGGAAACTGCTATAACTGTGGGAAAAACGGACACAAATCTACGGAGTGTCGTGCTCCGAAGAAAGACAGGAAAAGGGGTCAAGCAAACATGGTAGTAAACCATGATGATGTTGATAACTTGTGTGTCATACTTTTTGAATGTAACTTGGTGGGAAATCCTAAACTGTGGTGGTTTGATTCAGGAGCCACTCGCCATGTTTGTGCAGTTAGAGAAGCTTTTTCTACTTATGCTCCTGCTGGACCCGGAGAGACAATTTATATGGGAAATGCTTCAACAGCAAAAGTTAAAGGATATGGGAAGATATTTCTGAAAATGACTTCTGACAAGGTCATGACTTTGAACAATGTCCTTCATGTTCCCGAAATGAGAAAGAATTTAGTCTCTACTTGACTTCTTGTTAAGCACGGTTTTAAGTGAGTTTTTGTGTCCGACAAGGTTGTCATAAGTAAGAATGAAATATTTGTAGGAAAAGGTTACCTCACCGAGGGCCTTTTCAATCTGAATGTAATGGTTGGGGAAAACAATAATAATATTTCAGCTTCTTCTTACTTACTTGAGTCAAATGATTTATGGCATATACGTTTGGGTCATGTCAATTATAAAACCTTGCGAAAAATGATTAACTTGGAAGTACTGCCTAAGTTTGAATGCGAAAAATCAAAATGTCAAACATGTGTGGAATCTAAGTATGTTAAACATCCTTATAAGTCAGTTGAAAGGAATTCAAATCCTTTAGACTTAATTCACACAAATATTTGTGACATGAAGTCAATACCATCTCGCGGTGGAAAGAAGTATTTCATAACTTTTATTGACGATGGTACTCGATATTGCTATGTTTACTTACTGAATAGTAAAGATGAAGCAATAAACGCATTCAGGCAATACAAAAATGAAGTTGAAACGCAACTTAACAAGAAAGTAAAAATGATAAGAAGTGATAGGGGTGGTGAATATGAATCTCCTTTTGAAGAAATATGTTTAGAATATGGAATTATTCATCAAACAACAGCCCTTACACGCCCCAATCTAATGGGATTGCGGAAAGAAAGAATCGCACATTAAAGGAGATGATGAATGCGTTGTTGATAAGTTCTGGTTTGCCACAGAACTTGTGGGGGAAGCCATTCTTACGGCTAATCGAATATTAAATCGAGTGCCCCATAGCAAAACACAATCCATTCCATATGAAAAATGGAAAGGAAGGAAGCCCAACTTGAATTATTTTAAAGTGTGGGGGTGTTTGGCAAAAGTGCAAGTTCCTAAACCCAAAAGGGTAAAGATAGGACCGAAAACCGTTGATTGTGTTTTCATAGGATATGCGACAAATAGTAAAGCATATCGATTTCTGGTTCATAAATCAGAAAATCCCGACATTCATAATAATACGGTTATAGAATCAGATAATGCTGAGTTCTTTGAAAATATATATCCGTATAAAAAGGAATGTGAGTCGTTTGGTGAAGGATCTAAACGACCTCGGGAAGAAACAAAAGAAAGTACACGTAATCAGGACGATCCAAGACGTAGTAAACGTCAAAGAACTTCTACTTCATTTGGACCTGATTTTGTGACTTTCTTATTGGAGAATGAGCCTCAAACATTTAAAGAAGCTATGACTTCTTCGGAATCATTGTTTTGGAAAGAGGCATTCAATAGTAAAATAGAATCCATATTGAATAACCATACATGAGAATTGGTTGATCTTACTCCTGGAAATAAACCTTTGGGTTCTAAATGGATTTTTAAGAGAAAAATAAAAAATGATGGCACTATTGATAAATTCAAGGAAAGACTCGTAGTCAAAGGGTATAGACAACGAGAAGGTCTAGACTACTTTGATACATACTCTCCAGTTACAAGAATTACGTCCATACGGATGTTAGTAGTATTAGCTGCAGTGTATGGTCTTGAAATTCATCAAATGGATGTTAAGACGGCCTTCTTAAATGGAGAATTGGAGGAAGAAATTTACATGGAACAACCTGATGGGTTTGTGATTCCAGGTAAAGAGAATAAGGTATGTAGACTTGTTAAGTCTCTTTACGGACTAAAACAAGCACCCAAACAATGGCATGCGAAATTTGACCAAATAATGTTGTCAAATGGTTTTAAGATAAATGAATGTGATAAATGTGTGTACATTAAAAATGTTCCAAATCACATAGTCATTGTTTGCCTATATGTGGATGATATGCTGATAATGAGTAATGACATTGCCAACATAAATGCTACTAAGCGTATGCTCAATAGCAAGTTTGATATGAAAGACTTGGGAGTTGCTGATTTAATTCTGGGAATTAAGATCCATAAGACTCCTCAAGGTCTGGCATTGTCACAATCTCATTATATTAAGACAGTACTTGAAAAATTCAAGCACTTGGGCTTTAAAGTTGCAAAGACTCCAATTGACGTGAATCTTGCATTAGCAAAGAATAAAGGCCAAAGCATATCACAATTGGATTATGCTCGTGTGTTGGGATGCTTAATGTATATCATGAATTGTACACGACCAGATATAGCTTGTGCTATAAGTAAACTGAGTCGATATACGAGCAATCCAGGCCAATCTCATTGGATGGCAATGAAACGAGTTTTGGGATATTTAGAACATACCCAGAACTTTGAATTGCACTACAGTAATTTCCCTGCGGTGATTGAGGGATACTGTGATGCAAATTGGATCACCGGTTCAACTGATTCTAAGTCCACGAGTGGATATGTATTCACTATTGGTGGAGGAGCGGTATCTTGGAAGTCGTCCAAACAAACATGTATTGCCCGCTCTACAATGGAGGCTGAATTCATAGCCTTAGATAAAGCCGGTGAAGAAGCTGAATGGCTCCGGAATTTCTTGGAAGACATTCCATTTTGGCCCAAACCGTTGGCACCAATATGCATACATTGTGATAGTCAAGCGGCAATTGGAAGGGCTGGGAGCGTTATGTATAACGGTAAATCTCGTCATATACGACGAAGACATAAAACCGTTAGGCAATTACTCTCTAGAGGAATTATCACGATTGACTATGTAAAGTCAAGTGATAATGTGTCGGATCCACTTACAAAAGGCCTAACTAGAGAGGTAGTTGAGAAATCATCAAGGGGAATGGGGCTATGGCCGAGAACAAGTCATTGTGGCGGTAACTCTACCTAGAAGACTGGAGATCCCAAGATCTAGGTTCAAGGAGATCAAACAAAGTCATTAATGACGGTTCAACATTGTCAAATAAAATTTTAGTCCGTTCTCGTGATGAGACAATGTTCAGTACCAAGGATAAAGCATTAAGGCTTTTTAATGATTTCTAAATTTGATACGGGGTATATCAAATAGTGTATCTACAGGATGACACGTTTAGGAATCACCTATGTAAGTGTGAAGTGTTAGCCGCTTCAAGGAGAACTTTGTAAGGCCAGTTCTCTACGCACTTATGAAACCAGGCGGTGTTCATGGCTGAAACGAACACAACAATGAGAACCAAAGACGGTTAAGGGTTGATTGTGTGACTTATGGTTGTCTAGGTATACACCAAAGATCGACGGTTCAAAGATATCAAATCTACCGATTGACCGAGTATATCCGACATAAGTTTACTACGGAAAGTTCAAAGGGAAACCTACTTATCCAGATGCGATTAATCCTTGCTTGTAAATCACACAGTTTTTCCATGCATACTTCCGTGATATAGCCATTCCCCATTCATGTGGGGGATTGTTGAGGTTTTTTGTTTTTAAGATGAAATAGTCTTAAAATGAGGGTGAATGGGAAATGGAGGAAAAATAAATTTTTTGAGTAAAATTTTAAGTTTTCTCCTCTTGACAATAAGACATTGTCCCATATTGGAAGAGGAAAAGATTTTTGGTGGGTATATATATATATAATTGCTCTTCTTGTAGCTCTTAAAGAGTTAAGAAGAAAGCAAGCCTCGCGCCGTCGTCGTCGTCGCTCGCTCGGCTCGGCTACGCCTACGGCTTCGGCTTCGGATTCGGATTCGGATTCGGTCAAATGATCGATTGATTGATTAATTTTTTGGACCAAATTTATTTGTCAATAGTAAATATTAACGTAAGATTATCCGCATTTGTAACGGATATTTTTCAATCCGTGTATTGACCACCAGGCAGCCGCCTAATGCTCTTCCCACCATGAATGTGCTTGCTCCACAAACAAGTGCTTGCTCTACAAACAAGCTAGTGCATGCTCCACTATGGAGGATGGAGGGTCGTTCATCTTCAAAGATGGCTGCTATATATATGTGCAGCAGCTGTTGAAGAAAGACACACACAATACACAAGACACAAAACTGAAAACGCTCAATAGATTTGGCTATACATTGCACTCCTTCCTCTCAGCATTTCCATACGATTTTCTGAGTTTCTACTCCTTCGTTCTGCATTGTTTTAACTTCAAACAAAGCAACTGTAAGTGTGATTTGCTACCGAACTTTGTGTTCGCTGAAACACTGGGGTTTGAAGTACCGCTACACCAATGTGTGATTCGTTCTATCCTGGGAGGAAATAATTCATAACCTTGGGTACTAGGAGGGGATTAAATTTCTTAAGGAAACACTGTGAATTCAGTGGGCTCGAAAACCAGATCATCCTAGGATTATAAGCAGATTAACCCATTATTTTGGTATAAATTTTATCCTGGTGTTAACTAATACATTCAATGAAGCATAAGATAAATTTAATCTTAAAATTTAAACCAGGAACCCACTTAATCCCTTCAACCAAAGGGCCCTAAATACTGAAAATACAATAATTTTTTAACCATTACTAAAGTCTAAGTCGTAGGAAAAACTAATTGACACCCATGATAAAGGGAGGGCCAACGAGGGCGGGTCAACTAGAATTGACAGTCTTCTATGTTGGCAAGCTTCTGATGAAGTGGTGTAAATGTCGAATCCCACGTTGAATGGGAGAGAAAAGTGAAGATCTTTATATTGCTGGCACAAGTTTATATGGTACGTATTTTTGGACTCGATGATGGCATATCCGAAGAGATAAATCCGTAAGATTTGTTGGGTCAAAACGAACAATACATATCATGAATTTGGGCCGTGACAAATATGAAATCAGAACCCGACTCTCCCTCGGTAGAGAAGGCGGCATGAAGGAATAAAAGGGCAATCTATGCATGAAACTTGTTAACACAATATGTACAGAAAATATTTGACAAAACAAATGGCAACTATCGACTGGTAGCTAATCTTGATATATCTATAGTACTCTTCTATTACTGAAAAAGAAAAGGAAAAGAGAAATATGAAAAGAAAGATAACAAAAAAAAAGTGCAGATAAGTTTGCCTATCTCATTCTGACATGCATGTCACTGTACTGACCCATATAGCTGGTTGTTTGAAATGTAGGTAAGATTTCAATCATTGTATCCAATATCTTTTCCACATAGGAAAAATCTTATCTAATCTTGGTGTAGACACCAAGACGCTGACAGTGCATCACCATGTTCGCTAACAAGACTATAGTTTTTACATGTAACATATTTTTATATTATAATTCACAAAGGAGGAATGAGTAATTTGAGAATCGAATCATACCTGCCATATCGGAATGTAGATTGAAGGGCTTATCGCTTTTCTTATTATACTATTGTTCCTAGCCCCGGCCCTACGTCTGTTCAATAATATTTGTTTTTCCTTCTGGAGCGGTTTAATCAATCAGTTGGTATTACTAGACTATAACGCACTGGAATTAAATGACTTCTAGTACGTTTTAACTAGGGTTCGCACCTCAACACACATCTTTTGATTATTGTCTCTTCTTCATCACCTCCTACCTTTTAAATGGCACTTTGCAATGCTTGGATTTATTAGATACAAGACGTAAGAATTACAACATTTGACTCAAAACTAAAGTTGTGGACTACACTCTCGTGACTTTCCCTCTCTTTTGGATGAATGGGATAGTCTAGACTTTAGAAAGTACTTTCTAATCTACGGTCCTTGAGAGCGAAGACCTCAAACGGAAAAGTCTAAGAAATAGGAGTAAATTTCATGGGTGGTAATTTAACTTTGTGTTAATTATTCAAAAGTTATTTTTTTTTTGTTACGTAAAAATTATTTAATTTTGTATTCATTACCCAAAAGTCACTTTTATTTCTTATGTTACATAAAAATTATTTTACTTTGCTCTATTTATCACAAAAGTGATATTGACCAGATTTTATAATATTTTTACTTAAAAAGTCTATTATGTCCTTGACATTATAAATCCTCTCATTTATGTAATACCTTCTATATTATATACTATATAATATATTTTTACCTAGGTATTTTACTTATAATTAAAATAACTTTAAATTATTTTATTTATTATTTTTATAATATATACATACATTTAATTTTTCTATGGCACTCAACTTGTTTAATCATATTTAAACATGAACATATTTTAAATATAAAAAAATAAAAAATATTTATTTTTAAATATTTATTTCAAAGATATTTGTGTTTAATATTAAATTTTTTAAAGCTTTATCTGTTAATATTATTTATTTGAAAGTATTAATCTGATGTGTCATTTTTTCAAATGTGGGTATTCTATTTATTAAATTAATGGGTATGGCGTGGATGATAAATCAATGAGCTTTAATTTTTTTTAATTTTCATTACATATTTCATTAAGTATGATTAAGAACGTGGACTTGAAATTTGTTCACGGTAATGTTACTAACAAATTTAGTAATGCTACTTATACATATTAAAGCTTAATATTAAGAAAAAATTAAATGTATGAATATATTATAAAAATAATAAATAAAATAATATTAAGTGTTTTTAATTATAAGTAAAATATCCGGGTAAAAGTATATTATATAGCATATAATATAGAAGGTATTAGATAAATAGAAGAATTTACAATGTCAAGGGCATAATAAACTTTTCAGGTGAAATATTTGTAAAATCTGATCAAAGTGATTATTGTGATAAGTAGAGCATAGTAAAATAAAAGTCATTCAACTTTGTGTTCATTGCTCATTTGAGCAATGAACACAAAGTTGAATGACTTTTACGTAGCAAAAGAAAGAATAATGACTTTTGTGTAATAAACACATAGTTAAATGATTATCCATGAAATTTAATCGACCCGCTTACTCAAATCCTCATTTTTCTTTAGCAAATTCCATCTTCTCTCTTCATATTTGTTTCTTTTCAAGAACATTTTACAGTTGTTTTTAAAAAAAGGGGACATATGTTACAGCTGCACAATTCATAATTTGAGCTACACAAACAAACCTAAAATCTTAGTCTTTTTCTTAATTGTAGGCAGTGTTTTAAAAGGCGTTTTCGGGGTGAGCCTTGGGGCGAAGCGCACCAAAAACGCCTTGAGGCGATGGTGTGCGGCGAAAATCTCAAGAGGGTACGCCCAGCAATTCGGGCTGTACGCCCCGGGCATTCGGGGCGTACGCCAGGGCATTTGAGGCGTAAGCCCAGAGACTTTTTTAAATTAAAATAAAATTTGTTGAATAAGTCTTTCATATAATACCCAAATTCTCAAAAGTCAGCTTGGTAATTACTCAAAAGTTTTAAAAAGGGACTGAAATTTATTAAATTTAAAAGTCAAGACCTTTTTTATTGACTGAAGCGCCAAATCATGGTCTTTTCTAATTTTTTTATCTTGTCTGTTAGTCTACTAATATCTCCCAAAAGTAACAAATATTTAAATTTTTTTACAAATACAAAGAGAACTCCATTCTCCTTCGTAGTAGCAAGTTCAAAGTTTAAATTGTAGGTTAGTCATTCTTTTTGTTCCTCCATGTAGAAAACTTTATTTTTTCAACTCAAATTACTTGTGCTTCTAAGTAGCGTATAATAGATTATTTTGACTAGTTTTTTGTATGGATGGAGCACATTTATATATATACTTTTCATATATTTATAGTTTTCTTCAATTTTTATACAATTTTACATATTTATAAATATTTACTGTAAATATATTATTTTATAAATTATTAAAAATTAAATACATATATATGAGGCTTACGCCCCATGCCTCGGGGCTTACGCCTCGCTGAAACATATGTAAAACGCTTCGCCTTACGCCAATTTCTTTTAAAACGCTGATTGTAGGTCATAAACTAGATATGATTAATTACTTCTTTTCTATATTCATCTAATAATAAAGCGGATCAACATGAATTATTGGAGTACGATTAGCTCATGAGCCAATTTCCCTATTTTCTGTAAGAGACATGCCCCCGGAGACATCTATAGTAAAAAAATGAAGTAACAAATTGTGTCTCCGAAATGTTCTCAAGTTAACAAAGCCCTATTCTACTCACTTGTAATAAGACTAAATTCACTCTTCCAAGAAAGAGATCTAATAAATTATCAAGCATTTTCCACCAACATGAACTAGATAAATGGAGGAAACGCATTAAATTCTTACCAAACGAATCTTAGAGTAATTTAATTAATTAATGACACTCAAACTAAGGTCTTTAATTTACGTGCCTGTATGTTCTCCAAACAAAACATTCCCGTTGCATTGATGAAAAATAAGAGAACCTATTCGTTATAACTTTCAGCAGTGCTGATATTTCAGCAAAAGCATACACATATAAAAATTTCTGTCAGTAATATTCGCTTTTATTACAGTCACCTTGAAGAGAGAGAACAAGGAGAATAAAATGGCATTGCAATTCTTTCCCTTTTTTCTTTAGCTCTCTCTATAGAATCCTCTATATATTTCAGACAAAGTAAATGGCCAACAAAAAGGAAAAAAAAAAAAACGGTTACCTTTTTGAGTTGGCCATTGTTTCTATGATTTCTCGTGAAAAATAATAGTAGTACACATTTTGCCAAATGCTTATGGCAAAACCCTCTCTCTGGTAAATGTTTTAGCCTCTGTCAAATTTTAATTCTGCATCCGTCACTAAATATGTCTATCTTCTTTTACCACTAAAAACTCGCAAAACTCCATCTGAGTCCCCGGCCACGAGTGTGCATCGATTTTCTTCCTTTTGCTGCCAGCATACACTACTAACGAACCCATGGTCGAACCCGGTTAGACTCGTGGGTTCACGCCCATAGACCCATATTGGCTCACCCCATCTCTTGTCATACACATAGACTTGGTTACTTTCCGAGCCACAACAAATTAATCCACCGGGTCTCCATACCGATAACCCGACGAATCTCCTACTATTATCGTGCCCCTTATAGGTACGAATAACATGTTGATTCTCCGCATCCCACATTTTTAAACACCCGTCTATGCTCGAAGACACAATGGTACGTTCATCAAAAAATCGAATGTAAGTAACCGCTTTTTGATGTCCGTCCAGGACGAAAAGTGGGTCCGTCATTTTCCTAATATCGTACGCGTAGACCCTCCGGTCAGCGCATCCAACGGCCACAATTGGTCCTTTAAACGGATTAAATTCCACGCAACATACCGGATTACATTGCTTGCTAGGTTGTACCTTAGCCAAGCACTTACCGTCGTCCCCGCAACGGGGGTCCCACATTTGCATGGTTCCGTCGTCCGACCCGGATGCACCCAAAACCGGATCCGAATGGCAATAGTCAATGCTCCAAACCCGTCTACCACCATGCTCATCTCGTTCGAAAACGGGCATTTTCTTCTCTAAGTCATATTCCATGACAACTCCATCATAATCACCCGACCCTAAAACCCGACTCCCCCATCCGGGTTTCCACTTTAAACTACTTAGCTTTGCCGGAGTACACATGTAAAAGTTACATGCATTGCCATGATCCAAAGAAACAAGCCTTCCACCTTCTCTCTCTTCTTGTAACAAAGAATTTACGTTGTAAATTCTAATTTTCCTAGCTATTCCACCAGAAGCTAAGAAATTACCAGAAGGGTCAAATTCTAAAACACCAAGTGTGTCACAAGCAGATCCATTAATGCTATTGTTGCAAGAATTAGAAATGAAAGTAGAAAGATGAAAATCCCATTCACATCTTGCTTTTTCTTCTTCTTCTCTTTCTGTTTCTTGTAATTCTGATCCTAATTTCTCTTCTCCTTCTGCTACTTGTATTTCTGCTATTGCTTCTTGTCTTGATGAGATATCTGTCATTTCCCATTCATGTCAAAGTGATGGTTAACTTTTTGGAGAAATAATAGTTGTATAGTAGCTAAGAGAAGAGTTGGTGCAAGACATTTTAGTAAATTAAGCAAGAAAAATAAGCTATATACTAGATGGATTTTTGAGTAGTAGTATAGTGTAAAGAATACAGGGAATTGGAGTTAGATTTGGTTATTGGTGTAGAGAGAAGAGAAAAGTATATGGTTTAGTAGTATAACAAGTGGAGGAGACAAAAAGGAATTGTGGTAGCATATGTACCTCATATTTCTTTTGCAAACAACTTAAATGCTGTGGATGCTAATGCACACAGTGTTACGTGGAATAAGCAAAGCCTTTTGTCTCTTCATAAAGATTATGTACTCTTATTAATTAAGTCCAATGATATATTGAGAATTTAACATAAGGAAGTTGATATAACAAATTTTTTCAGCTTTGCAAGTTGGAAACTGATAGTGTCCCATGTTTTTTTTGTTGATAATCGTTGTATTCAAGATTGGTTTGTATGCTTATCGATTAATTTTATAGGGTATTTATTATTTTTCAGAGGCACAAATACTATTGACTAACTCTATCCACTAAAGTTTGGACCGATGGAAAGAATTTCCTAATATTTTTACTTCCACTGAAATTTAAACTTGTCTACCTGATAGTTCTTATCCCATTTTATTTAGTGTCCCATGATTTTTCTACCACTTGACTCAGAATGTGGGGACAATCATGAGATTTCTTGAATAGGCATCACCAGACTGGCACTTTCTCTTTAACCAAATAATGTGAGGATACAGATTTAGGGTATGATCGATTGTGCCTCCACGTATGTTTCTATGAGTCAGTGTTTAAGTAGCTAAAAACTATGCCGGATATATAGTAGTATAAGTTACGGTCGTAAAACTCGCAGCTTTTATTGAAACTTTGTATTTATACTAAAACATTTACTTAATATATATAAATAGTTTATTTTGAACCCAATAAATAGTCTTGTCCTAAAATTTAGAGTTTTATAAATTTAAATCCCGAAATGTAAATGTACATTCATGCTATCAAATATCGATGGAAAAATGATATTGTATAGCCGCTCTTAAAATAATAACCGAAAAATATATATTTTTTGTATAGTTTTTGTATATATATATACATTTTGTATGTTATATACAATTATATAAATTTTATATACTTTTTCGGCTACCGAATGTAAATAGTTTTTGGTGCGGGCTAATGTCACGACTCAAATCCTAACATGTGGTGATGGCGCCTATCGATAGTACTAAACAAGCCATTATTTCCAAATACTCCAAATATTTAACAGAAAAATAATTCAAGACATTTGAAATAGGCAAAGTTTTCATAAACAAGGGGGTAAAACCCAAAACACAAGTGCGGAAATAACTCCCAATATCGGGGTGTCACTAAGCCATGAGCATCTATACATGATCAGTCTAGAAATGAAATGACGGTAACAGTTTGGATCCAAATACAACAAAAAAAAGGATAAGGAAGGAGAAACAAGGACTGCGAACGACAGGCAGCTACCTCGGTATCTCCAACAATCAGCTACGCGAAATATCAACACTCTCCGCGTCCAAAAACTCATGGATCTGCACACGAAGTACATGGTGTAGCGTGAGTACAACCAACTCAGTAAGTAACAATAATAAATAAGGAACTGAAAGATAGTGACGAGCTACATAGTTAAAATTCATTTTCAGTAGTCTCAACAAGAAAAGTAGACATGCTTAAATTAAGTCAAATCAGTTTATTCATGCCAAATTCAAGTAAAAACCAAATAAAAGTATCCTTCAGAAGTTTTTCAAAATCAGTGATATATGGCAACTATGTGCAACAATAATGAAATCATATACAACCTCTCAGGGGCAACAAACAATCACTCAATCCTCCCATTCACTCCAACCTCATAATCACTCGTTCCTCTCAGCCACTCATTCCTCACAGTCACTCAGCACTCGGCACTCGCACTCAGTTGGTACCTGCGCTCACTAAGGGTGTGTATAGACTCCGGAGGGGCTCCTTCAGCCCAAGCTCTATATCAAGCCAAATCATGGCATAAATCAATAAAAATATGATGCGGCATGCAACCCGATTCCATAAATAACCTCACAATCAGGCCCTCGGCCTCACTCAGTCAGCAATCTCTCCAGTCTCTCGGGCTCTCAGAAATATGAAAAATCAGCCTAGAACAACAATAATATGATGTATCAACAAGAATAATAGAGACTGAAATATGATATGCGAACAATACTGAGACTGAGTACAAATAACATTTAGCAGGTAGTCCAACATGTAACACCGCCTCTGTGGGTCTCAACAGTACCAACACATAGCCTAATTATGGTCTCTAACATGATTCACAGTCAAATTTCGATAACACATGAAGAGCATATAGTTAACAACAAGTTTATTCAACTTCTCAGTTTTACGGAATGGACCAAGTCACAATTCCCACGGTGCACACCGAGACGCCCGTCACCTAGAATGTGCGTCACCTCTAAAACAATCATATAACACCAAAATCCGGGGTTTCATACCCTCAGGACCAGTAAAACTGTTACTTACCTCAATCCGAGCAAAACTCTACTCCAATATGACTTTGCCTGACGAATCGGCCTCCAAACATGTCGAATCTAGCCACAAGCAGTACAATAAAATCAATACGCACTAAAGAAATCAACTCCATAAGAAAAATACAAAATTATAAGCCAAAATCCGAAATTGGTCAAAAATCGACCCCGGGCCCACGTCTCTAAATCCGACAAAAGTCACAAAATCCAAAATCCCCTTCACTCACGAGTCTAACCATACTGAATTTATCAAAATCCGAAATTAAATGGCCATTTAATTCCCCAAAATTAACTCTCCAAATCCCTAGCCTCAAACTCCCCAAATTTCACCTCAACACCACGCAATCTACGTGGGAACAACAATGGGGAATAAGATTATTGATAAAAAACGAGTACAAGAAGTTTACCTAAAAAATCCCCTCGAAAATCCTCTCCAAAATCGCTCAAGCCCGAGTTCAAAATGTTGAAATGAGACTAAAATCGCGAACCTTTGTTTTTTAAATATTCTGCCCAGGCTTTTCGAACCTGCTGCCACTTATTTGCACCTGCGAAACCACTTCTGCGGTTGTTCCTCCACTTCTGCAGAAACCACTAAGGTCAATGGGCTCGCACCTACGTTCCAGGTCTCGCACCTGTGGATGCGCTTCTACGGCCCTTTGTCCGCTTCTGCGGAAGCAACCAAGCCTTCAACCCTCGCGTCTGTGGAGCCCTTCTCGCAACTGCAAGCTCGCAGATGTGCATTCTCCTTTGCACCTGCGTTTTCCCCAGGCTAGCCCCCAGTTCTGCATCTGCGCCAATCCTGCCGGACCTGCGGCTAATACCCTCGCAAGTGCGATTACACCAGCAACAAACCAATTTCAGCAATTTCCCCAACTCAAAACCAAGTCCGTTAACCACCCGAAATCAACCCGAGGCCCCCGGGACCTCAACCAAATATGCCAACAAGTCTTATTTCCCAATACGAACTCAGCCGAATCCTCAAACCACCTCAAACAACATAAAAACACGAATTACACACGGATTCAAGCCTAATGAACTTTGAAAATTTTAAATTCTACAAACGACGCTGAAACCTATCAAATCACGTCCGATTGACCTCAATTTTTGCACACAAGTCACAAATGACCCACGAACCTACTGCAACTTCCGGAATCGTAATCTGATCCCGATATCAAAAAGTCAACTCCCTGGTCAAACTTTCCAAAAATTTGACTTTCGTCATTTTAAGCCTAATTCTACTCTCGACCTCCAAATCACAATCCGTACACGCTCCTAAGTCCAGAATCACCCAACGGAGCTAACGGAACCATCAAAATTCCAATATGAGGTCATTTACACATAAGTCGACATCCAGTCGACTTTTCCAGCTTAAGATTTTAATTAAGAGACTACGTGTCTCAATTCACTCTAAATTCACTCCGGACCCGAATCAACTAACCCGATAAGTCATATAACAGCTATAAAGCACAAAAATGGAGCAGTAAATGGGGGAATGGGGCTACAGCTCTCTAAACGATCGGCTGGGTCGTTACATCCTCCCCTTCTTAAACAAACGTTCATCCTCGAACGGGTCTAGAAACATACCTGGAGTCTCAAATAGGTGTGGATACCTGCTCCACATCTCCCGCTCGGTCTCCCAAGTAGCCTCCTCAACGGGCTGACCTCTCCACTACACCTTCACTGAAGCTATATCTTTTGACCTCAACTTCAAAAGATGTGGATCAAAAATGGCCACCGGCTCCACATCATAAGTCAAATCACCATCCAAATGAACCGTGTTGAAATCCAAAACATGAGACGGATTGCCGATATACTTTCGGAGCATAGAAACATGACATACTGGATGTACACTCGATAAGCTAGATGGCAGGGCAAGCTTGTAAGCCACATCCCCAATCCTCTGAAGTACCTCAAATAGCCCAATGAACTGAGGGCTCAACTTGCCCTTCTTCCCGAACCTCATAACACCCTTCATGGGTGAAACCTTCAGCAGAACCTTCTCCCCAACCATGTAAGCAACATCACGGACCTTCCTGTCGGTATAACTTTTCTATTTGGACTACGCTGTGCGATGTCGCTCATGTATCAATTTGACCTTGTCCAATGCATCCTGAACCAAGTCTGAACCTAAAATCCAAGCCTCACCGGGCTCAAACCAACCCACTGGAGATCTACACTGCCTCCCATACAAAGCCTCGTACGGGGCCATATGGATCCTCGACTGATAACTGTTGTTGTAAGCAAACTCCGCGAGTGGCAGAAACTGATCCCAAGAACCCCCAAAATTAATGACACAAGCGCGTAGCATGTTCTCCGCTATCCAAATAGTGCTCGGACTGTCCGTCCGTCTGAGGGTGAAATGTTGTGTTCAACTCAACCTGGGTGCCCAACTCTCGTTGCACGGCTCTCCAAAACTGCGATGTAAACTGCGTGCCTCTATCTGAAATGATGGAAACTGGTACACCGTGAAGGCGAACAATCTCTCGGATGTAAATCTCAGCCAACCACTCCGAAGAATAGGTAGTACCAACTGGAATGAAGTGCGCGGACTTAGTCAGCCGATCCACAATCACCCAAATAGCATCGAACTTCCTCGAAGTCCGTGGGAGTCCAACTACAAAATCCATGGTGATTCGCTCCCACTTCCACTCTGGAATCTCTAACCTCTAAAGCAATCCACCCGGTCTCTGATGCTCATACCTCACCTGCTGATAGTTAAGGCACCGAGCTACAAACCCCACTACATCTTTCTCCATTCTCCTCCACCAATAGTGCTTGAGACATCTTCGCGGCACTCGGATGAATGGAATACCGCGAGTTGTGGGCCTCCTCAAGAATCAACTCACGTAGTCCATCCATATTAGGCACACAAATCCGACCCTGCATTCTCAATACCCCATCATCCTCAATAGTCACATATATGGCATCACCGTGCTGAACCATGTACTTAAGGACAAGCAAATGAGGATCATCATACTGGTACTCTCTGATGTGATCATATACGGAATACCAAGAAACCACACAAGCTAGAACCCGATTGGGCTCCGAAATATCCAATCTCACGAACTGGTTGGCCAACGCCTAAACATCAACTACAAAAGGTCTCTTCCCGACAGGATGAATGCAAGACTACTCATACTCACTGCCTTTCTACTTAAGGCATCAGCCACCATATTGGCCTTCCCGGGATGATACAAAATGGTGATATCGTAGTCTTTTAGAAGCTCCAACCATCTCCGCTGCTTCAAATTTATATCATTTTGTTTGAATAAGTGCTGGAGACTCCAATGATCCATAAACACCTCATAAGACACACCGTAGAGATAATGCCTCTAAATCTTTAATGCATGAACGATGGCAGCTAACTCCAAATCATGAACTGGGTAGTTCTTCTCATGAGGCTTCAACTAGTGCGAAGCATAAGCAATTACTCTACCCTCCTGCATCAACACACACCCAATACCTATCCAAGAAGCATCACAATACACTGTATAAGAACCAGAAGCTGATGGTAGAACTAGAACTGGAGACGTGGTCAAAGCAGTCTTGAGCTTCTGAAAGCTCTCCTCGCACTCATCCGACCACCTGAAAGGAGCACCCTTTTGGGTCAATTTGGTCAAGGGCAATGCAATAGACAAAAAACCCTCTACAAAGCGACGATAATAACTAGCCAAGCCGAGAAAGATCTGAGTCTTCGTAGCTAAGGATGGTCAGGGCCAACTTTGAACAGCCTCTATCTTCTCCGAATCTACCTGAATACCCTCGCTGGATACCACAACCCCAAGAATGCCACTGAACAGAGCCAAAACCCATACTTGGAGAACTCTGCATAAAGCTTATCCTCCCTCAATCGCTGCAACATGATCCACAAATGCTGGCATGCTCTTCCTGGCTACGAGAGTACACTGGGATATCATCAATAAATACAATAACGAACGAGTCAAGATAAGGCTGAAACACAATGTTCATCATATGCATGAATGCTGTTGGGGCATTGGTCAGCCCAAAAAACATCACAAGGAACTCATAATGACCATAACGGGTCCTGAAAGCTGTCTTAAGAATATCCGAGTCCCGAATCTTCAACTGGTGATATCCTGACCTCAAATCAATCTTGGAGAACACCCTCGCTCCTTGAAGCTGGTCAAATAGATCATCAATATGCGGCAAAGGATACTTGTTCTTGATTGTGACTTTGTTCAATTGCCTACAATCAATGACATCCTCATAGGACCATCCTTCTTCTTCACAAATAGAACTGGTGCACCCCAAGGTGACATACTAGGCCGAATAACCCCTTATCAAGGAGTTCCTGAAACTGCTCCTTCAATTCCTTCAACTCCGCCGGTGCCATACGATACGGTGGAATAGAAATGGGCTGAGTACCAGACACCAAATCAATATCGAAGTCAATATCCCTATCAGGCGGCATGCCCGACAGGTCTGCAAGAAACACATCCGGAAAATCTCGCACCACCGGAACAGAATCAATAGCAGGGGTCTCTACACTAACATCCCTCACAAAGGCTAGATAATATAGACAACCCTTCTCAACCATCCGTTGAGCCTTCAAGTATGAAATCACTCTACTAGGAACGTAGTCTATAAAGCCACTCCACTCAACCCTCGATAACCCCGACATCACCAATGTCACGGTCTTAGCATGATAATCCGGAATAGCATGACACGGAGACAACCAGTCCATACCCAAGATCACATTGAAATCAACCATACTAAGTAACAAGAGGTCAACTCTGGTCTCCAATCCCCAATAGTCACTACACACGACCGGTATACCCAGGCCACCATAATAGTATCGCCCACCAGCGTAGATACATGAATAGATGAAACTAGAGACTCACGAGGCATATCTAGATAATGAGCAAAATACGATGACATATATGAATAAGTAGAACCGGGGTCAAATAATACAGAGGCATACCTGTGGAAGAATGAGACAATACCTGTGATCACTGCATCAGAAGCAATGGCCTCTAGTCTGGCGGGAAGAGCATAGAATCTGGCCTGACCACCACCTGATCGGCCTCCCCCTCTAGGGCGACCCCTAGCTGACTAGGCCCCACCCCGAGCTGGCTGAGCAGGTGGTGTAGCAACTGGTGCAGAAGACACAGCCTAACTCCTCTAATGCGCTGGACCTCCCTCACGACGAGGACAATGCCTCCACACATGCCGAAACTCCCTGCACTCAAAACAACTCCCCGGTGTGGGTGATGGGGACTGAATGGAGCCCCGAGAACTAGGATAACTGGTAGAAGGACTTGGCATAGACGAGCCTGACCCGATAGAGCACAGGATGAACTCTGAGCTGGAAGAGCACCGAGAGATGAGTGACCCTGCTGATAACTGTGTAAACCATGGCTAGATGATGCACCACGGTGAATTGGGTGAGCTGTCTGAGCATGCCTGTAAGGATGACCCCTGTCGTGGTAGAACTGACCCCCAGAAGGAACACCGCTGAATCCACCCTGTCCACGAGGCCTCTTGGCCTCCCTCTTACCCCGCTCCTGGATGCGAACCATCTCAATCTGACGAGCAATGTTGACAACCTCATCAAAAGTAGCACCATACACTATCTCTCCGGTCATAAGCAATCGCAGCTGAAAAGTGAGGCCATCTATGAACCTCCTGATCCTCTCCCTGTCTGAGGGAGCCAACCAGACAGCATGACGGGCCAACTCAGAAAATCTCATCTCATATTGCGCCACAGGCATATCACCTTGATGAAGCTGCTCGAACTGCCTGCGTAGCTCCTCTCTGCGGGACTGAGGCACGAACTTCTCCAGGAAAAGAACGGAGAACTGCTTCTATATAAAGGGTGTTGCGTCGACCGGCCTAAGCCTCTCGTAAGCCTCCCACCAACTGAAGGCAGCTCCAGAGAAATGAAAAGTAGTAAACGAGGCCCCACTGGTCTCTAGAATACCTATTATACGGAGTATCCTCTGGCACTTATCTAAGAAATCATGTGCATCCTCTCCCTCTATACCACTGAAAGATAGAGGCTGGAGTCTCCCAAACCTCTCCAATCTACGCTGGTCAACATCAGGCATGACAGGAACCACATAGTCCTGAACGTCTGCAACAGGCTGGGCTGGTGGTACCCCCGGTGTCTGGAGTCCCTGTACCACCTGCTCTGGTGTGCGGGTGACGGGAGTCTGAGCACCTCCCCCAGCCTGAGAAGTGGTTGCTGCAGCCGGAACAGAGACCGCTTGAGCAAGACTGGTGCACGCGGTCAGAATTTGAGCTAAGGGGTCCTGAAGGCCTGGAATCACAATGGGCACGGGTGGTGCCCAAACTGGTCCCACAGCTCATCCACAGCTGGAGCCTGCTCCTAAACTGAGGCAACTGGTGTATCTGCAGGTACTGCCCTAGCTGTTGTGCAAGCTGCACCTCTGCCCCTACCACGACCTCGGTCTCTCGCGGCCCCGACTGGTGGTACTGGTGGTTGTCCATAATAAAAGTATCCTTCAGAAGTTTTCCAAAATCAGTGATATATGGCAACTATGTGCAACAACAATGAAATCATATACTGCCTCTCAGGGGCAAGAATCACTCAGTCCTCTCATTCACTCCAACCTTACAATCACTCATTCCTCTCAGCCAATCATTCCTCACAGTCACTCATCACTCGGCACTCGCACTTAGTAGGTACCTGCGCTCACTAGGGGTGTGTACAGACTCTGGAGGGGCTTTTTTAGCCCAAGAGCAATATCAAGCCTAATCATGGCATAAATCAATGAAAACATGTTGCGGCATGCAGCCCGATCCTACAAATAACCTCACAATCAGGCCCTCGTCCTTACTTAGTCAGTAATCTCTATAGTCTCTCGAGCTCTCACAAATTTGGAAAATCAGCCCAAAACAGCAATAATATGATGTATCAACAAGAATAATAGAGACTGAGATATGATATGCGAACAACACTGAGACTGAGTACATATAGCATTTAGCAGGTAGTCTAACATGTAACATGGCCTCTGTGAGTCTCAATAGTAACAACACATAGCCTAATTATGGTCTCTAACATGATTCACAATCAAATTTCTATAACACATGAAGAGCATATAGTTAACAACAAGTTTATTCAACTTCTCAATTTCACGGAATGGACCAAGTCACAATTCCCACGGTGCACGCCCACACGCTCGTCACCTAGCATGTGAGTCACCTCCAAAACAATCATATAACACCAAAATTCAGGGTTTCATACCCTCAGGACCAGTAAAATTGTTACTTACCTCAATCTGAGCAAAACTCTACTCCAATATGCCTTTGCCTCGCGAATCGGCCTCCAAACGTCTCGAATCTAGCCACAAGAAGTATAATACAATCAATACAGACTAAAGGAATCAACTCCATAAGAAAAATACGAAATTATAAGCCAAAATCCGAAATTGGTCAAACTCCGGCCCCGGGCCCATGTACCAAAATCCGACAAAAGTCACAAAACCCGAAAGCCCCTTCACTCACGAGTCTAACCATACCTAATTTATCAAAATCCGACATCAAATGGCCATTTAATTCCCCAAAATTAACTCTCCAAATCCGTAGCCTCAATTCCCCCAAATTTCACCTCAACACCACACAATCTACGTGGGAACAATAATGGGGAATAAGATTATTGATAAAAAATGAGTACAAGAAGCTTACCTCAAAAAACCCCTTGAAAATCCTCTCCAAAATCGCTCGAGTCTGAGTTCAAAATACTGAAATGAGACATATTTTTTAAACATTCTGCCCAGGTTTTTCGCACTTGCGGCCGCTTATTCGGACCTGCGGATTCGCTTCTGCGGTTGTTCCTCCACTTCTACGGAAACCACTAAGGTCACTAGGCTCGCACCTGTGCTCTAGATCTCGCACTTGCGTAGGCGCTCCTATGGCCCTTTGTCTGCTTCTGCCGAAGCAGCCAAGCCTTCAACCCTCGCGTCTGCGGAGCCCTTCTCGCAACTGCGGGCTCACAGATGCACATTCTTCTTCGCACCTGCATTTTCCCCAGGCCATCACCCAGTTCCGGATCTGCGCCAATCCCTCCGCACCTGCGGCTAATACCCTCGCAGGTGCGATTACACCAGTAACAGACCAATTTCAGCAATTTCCCCAACTCAAAACCAAGCCCGTTAACCACCTGAAATCAACCCGATGCCCCTGGGACCTCAACCAAACATGCCAACAAGTCTTATATCCCAATACAAACTTAGCTGAGTCTTCAAACCACCTCAAACGATATGAAAAAGACGAATTACAAACTGATTCAAGCCTAATGAACTTCGAAATTTCTAAATTTTACAAAAGACGTCGAAACATATCAAATCACATCCGATTTACCTCAATTTTCGCACACAAGTCACAAATGACCCCACAAAGCTATTGCAACTTCCATATTGAAATCCGACCCCGATATCAAAAAGTCACCCCCCCGGTCAAACTTTCCAAAAATTCGACTTTCGTCATTTCAAGTCTAATTCTACTTCCGACCTCCAAATCACAATACGAACACACTCCTAAGTCCAGAATCACCCAACAGAGCTAATAGAACCATCAAAATTCCAATCCGAGGTCGTTTACACATAAGTCGACATCCAGTCGATTTTTCCAGCTTAAGGTTTCAATTAAGAGATTAAGTATCTCAATTCACTCTGATTCACTACAGACCCGAACCAACTCACCCGATAAGTCATGTAATAGCTATAAAGTACAAATGGAGCAGTAAATGAGGGAACTGGGCTACAACTCTTGAAACGACCGGCCGGGTCGTTACAACTAAAAATGATAATACCCTAATATCGATGCTACTAATTAAAGAGAAAATTATACAATCTTCATATTATGCCCATCTAGGTTAATTCTTAATTCTTCAAGTAATTATATGTTTCTACCCAATCTAGAACTTCTTATAAATTTTGCTTATGCGGCCCAATTTAATTCCTATCCCCTCTTCAATTTTTCGAACAAGCATAGTCACACACTCAAACATTTTCTTCCTCTTCCAAAAACCTCATAGCTTTGGTGAAAACTCTGTACAAACTCATGCATTTTTCTGAAGTTGTTTTAATACAATGTTCTACATAATTTAAAAATATAAGTTTTCACATTATTATACAATATACTACAATATACTTAGAATGCTATCTATCGAATCATCTGGATGCTATTGTGCAAAGCTAAAATCATGATTATAGTTTGCATTTGGTTGCTAATAATTTAATAAAAACAAAAATGGTTCACCATTGAAGAAGCTTTGAAGCTTGGGTTTGGGAATTAAAAGCTTAACACAATTGTTTGAATTTTAAATTTGGATGTGTATTTGAAAATTGTTGCAAATGCTTGTAAGAAGTAGAAGTAGTAGTTTAAGTTCATTTAGAGCTATTTATAAACGGGTTTGGTGGTTTTTATAAAACTAGTATCTATGAATGTACGTTGCACGTTAATAATGGCACGTGATGGTTTAAACATTTATTTATATGAAGGAACAATAAAATTTAATTAATGAGAAAAGTTTATGTATAATAATACAACAATCATCTAAATACCAAAAAATATTACTGGTTACATTAGTCTAATACATGAATTAAAAATGATAGGACATCATCAAAACTTACACAAATGATCAATTTAGTTACGTTAGTTAGATAATTATGTATTAAAGTTTAAAAGTATTTAATGTGATGGTAGCTTACCGAATAATTCTTTGTAGACAATATTATTATTGTGTATGTTTCCTTATAATGATTTGGTTGCTCTGCCATAACCAGAACTTTTGTTGTCGATATCCCTCTTGAAAGTGTAACATATAGCTGTTCGTGCAAGAAAATTACGGTAAATATAGTTTAATATTTAGGATGTTTGTCCTTGTATTTTATTTATTATAATTGCAAAGCATAAACATACTGAAAATTATTTTCACGCAAATTTAAAAGGATATTCTTTAGTTTCGGAAGACGAAAGTTAAATTCGGGAATATAAATATACTTAGAAGCACATTGGCCAGTATCATAATTTTTCATGTATGACGTTATTGTCAAAAATTCTATATATTATATGTGTGATATTACATTAGCTATTCGGCGGATCTAAGTTGTTTAGTAGCATGACGAGCATATGTTTCTTCAAAATCAACTTATAGATAATGGAATATCAATTTAACTTAGTCTATTATATATATGGTGAACTAACATACGTAAGCAATAATAAACTTGACAACAAACATGTATGGTAGAAGGCCATTTGGTATTAAAGTATTTAAGTATTTGTTTTCATAGTAACTATTGGTATTATAATGATCCGACCGGTCGTTTTGAGAATTTAAGTCCCGTTCGGCAGCATAAGGTCTTGAGAAACTTCGTATTATGTGTATTGACTTGCGTGTGTGGTTGAATTCAGTTACTGGATGATTCAGAGTCAATCTGAAGGAGGATTCAAGTTTTGGAAGCTTAAGCGGTAAGAGTTGATGGAATTTGAATTTTGTGTAAACGGCTTCAGAATGGGTTTTGGATGATTCCTACAACTTAGAATGGCGATTTTGGACTTAGGCATGCGTCCGGATTTAGATTTGGAGGTCCGTAGGGTAATTTGGAGCATTTCGGCGAAAGTTGAAAAAGTTGAAGTTATGAAGGTTGAGAGGTTTGACCAATAGTTGACTTTGGTGATATCGGGGTCGTAATGCAATACCAAGAGTTGGAACAACTCCGTTATGTCATGTGGGACTTGCCTGCAAAATTTTACGTCATTCCGGGTTGATTTAATAGGTTTCGGCACGAGTTTTTGAAGTTGAAAGATTTGAGAGTTCATAAGTTCGATTCATGGTGCGATTCGTAGTTTCAACGTTGTTTGATGCGATTTGAGGCCTAGACTAAGTTCGTATCGTATTTTAGGAGGTGTTGTTATATTTGGTTGGGGTCCTAGGGGGCCTCGGGCGCATTTCGGATGGGCCACGGGCCATTTTCTCAAGTTTTGGAAATTCTGAAATCTACTCTCTGATATCCTTCTATGCGGTCGCATAGGTAGAGTCGCGATCGTGAAGGTGTGCCTTCTTCTTCTCTACGTTCGCAAACCTCTGTCCTCTCTCTACTGTCGTGCGGATTTGTTGATTGTTGAATTTGTGCCTTTGTATCTCTATTCTCTCACAGATGGTGAGGACACGTGCTACCACGTTAGTTGAGTAGGCATCCACATATACTACTAGGGCTGCAAGAGGTTGGGGCAGAGGTAGAGGCCGAGGAAGGGCACGTGCCGCGACTAGAGCAACTGTCGGAGCAGCAATTGAGGAGCCGCCAGTAGTTCCAGTTGAGGGGAAAGTACTGGAGGCGCCTGCTGTTACCCTCGGACTTCAGGAGACCTTAGCACAGTTCCTGAGCATGTTTGGTACATTGGCTTAGGCGGGATTGATTCTGATTGTACTGGCTATTTCACAGACCGGGGGAGGATCTCAGATTCCTGCCGCCCACACTCCAGAGCAGGGGGTTCATATTGGTCAGGTTCCAGGTGTCATGGCGACACATCCTGTGGTCCCAGTTCAGCCTGTGGTTAGGGAAACAACATCTGAGGAAGAACAGCTTAGACTTGAGAGGTACAAGAAGTACCACCCTCCTACCTTCAGTGGATTAGCGATAGACAATGCTCAGGGTTTTCTGGAGGAGTGTCACCGCATTCTTCGTACTATGTGTATTGTGGAGATGAACGAAGTTGCTTTTGTTACGTTCCAGTCAGGGGAGCGGCTTATCGGTGGTGGCAGGCGTATAAGTTGGGTAGCTCGGCCGAGTCAGCTTTACTTACATGGGTTCAGTTTTCAGAGATGTTCTTGAGAGTTTTTATACCTCAGTCCCTTTGAGATGCATGGCCCATGGAGTTTGAGCAGCTGCGCTAGGGCACTATGTCAGTGTTAGAGTATGCCTTTAGATTCATTGATTTGGCTAGACATGCACCTGCTTTGGTCGCTACAGTTAGAGAGCGTGTCCGTAAATTCATTGAGGGGCTCATGTATGATACTCGGTTCAGCATGGCTCAGGAGTTAGAGTCGGATGTTTCATTTCAGTAGGTGTTAGGGATCGCTCGCCGAGTAGAGGGCATGTGGGATCAGGAGAGAGAGGTCAGGCAGGGCCATGAGAGAGACGACATACGAGGTTAGGAGAGGGAGGACAGAGGTTAGCGAACATAGAGAAGAAGAAGGCACACCTTCGCGATCGCGGCTCTACCTATGCGACCACATAAAAGGATATCAGATACCAGACTTCAAAATCATAAAATATGGGTCTCAGCCCACTTTCATATTTCTACGGCACCTTGTGCCAATTTCTCTATCATAACTGCACGGACAATTCACGTGCCAATATCATCAAACGTTCGTCCTCGAACATGCCAAGAATTGCCTCGACGTGTTCAAATCACTTCTGCACATTTTTGTGCAGAGCCAGGTATTGGAGATATCGGACTCGAATATAGTTAGAGTGTGATCGCAAGGATTCAAGGTAGAGCTGCTTGGTTGTCGCAATCCCTTGGAGTCTTTCCATTTTATTGTACTATTAATTATTAATCAAACAATATTGATTATTCGGTCCTTGAGATCATTTCATGTAATTAGTTAGAGTTCGTGACTCAGTATTACTAGTCTTGGGAGGTTGTTTGTAATTATTTTCTCTATTGGTTTCGAATATCTATTTAAAAAAAATTGGCTTGAATTTTAGTTATAATCAGCTTACTTAGTCTTAGAGACTAAGTTCCATCACGACGCCTGTGGTGGGATTTTGGGTCGTGACAAGTGGAGGCCTCGTAGACCAGAGAGATCTACTGGTCATTATTTTGGAGGCAGGGTACGACATGGTAGAGGTTTTATGGGTCAGCAAGTTCAGTTTGCCCTTCAGGCTTCACACGGTGTTTCAGGTACTCATGGGTCTCAAAGTACCCGTACCACACAGTTCCCACAGCCACATCAGCAGAAAGGTTGCTTTGAGTGTGGAGATACCAACCACATGGTGAGAGATTGTCCCAGACTCCAGACAGATGTGTCACAGCGAGGTATTCAGGCGAGTAGAGGGCGCCTAAGAGGGGAAGACCCAGCCCGTTGATATGTTTCATATAGTAGGCTTGAGGCTGCTGCGCTAGATGATGCCATACATGTATGCTTTTGATTTGTTACAGAGGGGCACCATTCGTATTTTATTTTGGTTCTGCTTATCGAGGTGAGTTCCCTTATTGGTTTCTTTATTTATGGGTGAGTTTCGAGATTAGTACTTTGCTTATGTGTTTACCCCTGTTGGGAGATTCTATGAGTGGAAGCCCGTGTTTATCGTTTGTTTTATTCATTATTGAGAGTTATGAGGCTAGAAGTAAATTCTTATTGTCCATTATGGTAGGTTTGATGTGATTCCTGAGTAATTTGGTTACGATTTGTGATTTGATACTCTACCGGAGTGAGAGTTTAGTAAGTGTTGTGATTTTATTGGCATAATTGAGTTAGTAGAAGATTTCAATTGGTATGATGTGTATTCGACTTGTGATTCAGAGTTGAGGGTGAGACCCTCGTGATTCCATGTGATTTGATATATTTGAGCCAGGCTGCGTGCTGCGGTTGAAGTTATATTAGGACGAGATCCTTGTGATTTGTTCATATACTTTAATTTTTCCTTTTAAATTGATTTGTAGGATGGTACTCATAGCGAGTTGTGCCTGTCGGGCTGTTTTGATATTTCTCTTATGTGTTTTTCTTTACATGTTCAGTCATTTTTCGTTCTGTGCCTCTTGAGTTTTAGCTTGCAGGGTGTGTGCCCGGTGGTGTTTGTTGTGACTTGTTGATTCGAGTGTATAGTTAATAGGTCTTCATGTTTCTTACATCATTGTTAGTGTTGTAGAGGTTTGAAACAAGATTCTAACGGATATGAGGCTAATTGTCGGTGCTGGTTTTGATTACGGGCAGCTATTGTGATAAACAATGTTATTATGGGCCTATGTGTGGCATGTCATGTTGAGTGGTCGTACCTTGTGGGTGTAGGCATGAGTTGTTGCAGCTGGTTGAGACTGATATCGGGTGTGGATTTAGAATCGGGTATTTGGAGATGAACGGAAGATGAAAATTTTGACTCTAAGGCTTATCGGTGTTAGTAGAAAGGATAAATTACAGTTGAGATGGTGTCGTCAGGCTTATGTGGATTGGGGTGATGTGGGGTCACCTGCAGGTGTATGTTGGATATGTGCATTTAGCGATTTGAACACATTCGAGAACGAATATTTGTTTAAGAGGGGGAGGATGTAACGACTCGGCTGGTTGTTTTGAGAATTTAAGTCCCGTTCGGCGGTATAAGGTCTTGAGAAGCTTCGTATTATGTGTATTGACTTGCGTACGTGGTTGAATTCAGTTATCGGATGATTCAGAGTCAAATTGGAAGGAGGATTCAAATTTTGGAAGCTTAAGCGGTAAGAGCTGACCGGAATTTGACTTTTGTGTAAACGGCTCCGGAATGAGTTTGGATGATTCCTACAGCTTAGAATGGTGATTTTGGACTTAGGCGTGCGTCAGAATTTCGATTTGGAGGTCCGTAGGGTAATTTGGAGCATTTCGGCGAAGGTTGGAAAAGTTGAAGTTTTGAAGGTTGAGAGGTTTGACCAATAGTTGACTTTGGTGATATCGGGGTCGGAATGCTATTCTGAGAGTTGGAATAACTCCATTATGTCATTCAGGACTTGTCTGCAAAATTTGACGTCATTCCGGGTTGATTTGATAGCTTTCGGCACGAGTTTTTGAAGTTGAAAGATTTGAGAGTTCATAAGTTTGATTCATGGTGCGATTCGTAGTTTCAACGTTGTTTGATGCGATTTGAGATCTCAACTAAGTTCGTATCGTGTTTTAGGAGGTGTTGGTATATTTGGTTGGGGTCCCGGGGGCCTCGGGCGCGTTTCGGATGGGCCACGGGCCATTTTCTCAAGTTCGGAAATTCTGAAATCTGGTGTTTGATATCCTTCTATGCGGTCGCATAGGTAGAGCCGCGATCGCGAAGGTGTGCCTTCTTCTTCTCTGCGTTCGCAAACCTCTGGCCGCATTCGCATAATGCTCTTCATCTGGGGAGTATTTTTCCATAATCGTGATCACATCTTTTCTCTCTCAATCGCGAAGAGTGGCTTTGGGCAATAGGAAACTCTTTCACTACGTGATCGCATTGTACATTTTGGGCAGTAGCCATTTTTCTTCTTCGCGATCGCATTATTTCTTCTGCGATCACAATGTACAAATACCTAGGCAGAATATAAAGTTCTCTATTCCGAGGGTTAGCCATTTTTAACATTTTTGGAGTTCTAGAGCTCGGTTTTGAGCGCGAATGTTTCAAGCAAATCGATTGGGTGAGTGTTCTTCACCTAGAATTTATTTTATTCCATGATTTTATCTTTATTTTTATCATTTAATTTGTGTTTTGAGTTGAGAAAAATGGAGGTTTTTGAAGAAAATTTTCAAAATAAAAAATCATGATTTGAGGGACGAATTGCTATCGGAATTTGATAATTTTAGTATGGTTGAACTCATATCGGAATGGGTGTTCGGGTTTTGTAAAATTTGTCGGGTTTCAAGGTGCGGGCCCGGGGGTCGACTTTTGGGTCGATTTTTAGATTTTGATAAAGATTGAGGCTTTATGATCCGGAATAGTTTCTTATGAATTTTATTTGTCTTTCGAAGTTATTTTGGTTAGATTTGAGCCGTCCGGAGGCCATTTCACCCTACAAGTTCATTTTGTGTATCGGTCTATCTTCTTTGAGGTAAGTATCTTGCCTAACTTCGTGTGGGAACTACCCCTTAGATTTGAGTCTCTATGCTAATTATAGTCTGTGTACGCGAGGTGACGAGTACGTGCTCGGACCAATTTGTGGAAAATTGGCCCTTTAGGGTTCTTAGGTCCTTGTATTCACCGATTATGCAGTTGTTATGTTAATGTAACGACCCGATCGGTCGTTTTGAGCTCTAGTGCATTGTTCGGCAGTTTGAGGCCTTGAGTAGTTTCACTTCGGGTATTATGACTTGCACGTATGGTCAGAATTGAATTTCGGGAAGTTCAGAGTTAGTTTGGGAAGAAAATTTAAATTTCGGAAGCTTTAAGTTGGAGAAATTGACTAAGGTTTGATTTTTGAGTACACGACCTCAGAATCGGGATTGAAAGGTTTCAACAGGTTCGTATGATAATTTTGGACTTGGGCGTATGTCCGAATCGGGTTTTGGATAACATGGAAGAGTTTCGGCGCCTATTGTGGAAGGTTGGCGTTTTGGAAGAATTTCATAAATTTGGGTTGAAGTGCATTTCAATGTTATTAATTTCTGTTTGGGATTCTGAGTCTGGGAATAGCTTCGTATGGTGATTCTAGTTTTGGGATCTTATCCGGATATTGATTTGGAGGTCCATAGGTCGTTTCAGGGTCATTTGGAGAAAATTGGAAATTTGGATAATTTTTGAGAAGTTTGAGAGCGAGTGGACTTTTTGATATCAGGGTCGGATTTCGATTTCGGAAGTGGGAGTAGGTCCGTAATGTCAATATTGACTCGTGTGCAAAATCTGAGGTCAATCAGACGTTATTTGATAGGTTTCGGTATCGATTGTAGAAGTTTAAAGTTTCAAAATTCATTAAGTTTGAAATGGAGGGTGATTCGTAGTTTCGGTGTTGTTTGACGTGATTAGAAGCCTCGACTAAGTTTGTAATATGTTTTGGGACATGTTGGTATATTTGGTTGAGGTCCCGAGGACTTTGAAGAAGTGCTGGAGCAGCTGCCTTATGGTGTAACTGCACATGCGAGGTTTTGGCCGTAGGTGTGGAGCCGCAAAAGTGGCCAAAAGGGCGCATATGTGATTTTTGTTGGGCAGTGATAGGACCGCAGATGCAGTCATCTTGCCGTAGAAGCGAGATCGCACCTACGGAAGGGAAGGCGCATAACCGAAAGCAGGCAACTAGGGGCATATCCGCAAAAGTGAAATATTTGCCGCATCTGCGGAACCACAGAAGCGGTCAAGTGACCGCAGGTGCGAGAAGTCGCTCGGGAGAAGGGTGCTTTAAGAACGGGAATTTGGGCATTTTCTTCCATTCTCTCTTGGTTGGGCAATTTTTGGAGAGCTTCAAGTGGGGTTTTTTCTTCATCTATGCCAAGGTAAGTTATTTCCATCCATTTCAAGATAAATACATGGTTTTTATATAGATTCAAGCATGGAAATTTGTAGAAATTTGGGGTTTTGGTAGAAAACCCAGAAATTAGTATTTTCGGATTTTGACCACGTATTTGGGCATGGAATTGAGAATAAATCATATATTTGACTTCGTAATGTTATGGGTAACGTTTATCTTCGCAAATATTTGGAATCCGGGCACGTGGGCCCGAAGGTTGCTTTATCGGCTTTTCGAGCGGAGTCGGGAATTTGTCTAAATTGATTTATTGTGAGTATTAGAGTATATTTTTATTGGTTTGCACATTGTTTGACTAGTTTTGGTGCGACTGGCATCAGTTTGATGTGTAAGAGGGCTTTGGAGCCGGTTATGGAATTTCGGAGCGAGGTAAGTCTCTTGTCTAACCCTGTGAGGGGAAAACCACCCCCTAGGTGATAATTATTGTTATGTGCAACTAGTTGTGGGTGCTACGTACGTATGAGGTGATGAGAGTCCGTACATAGCTAAAGCATGTCTATGTCCGGGTAGACTTAGGACCTTATCCTGTAATAATTGAATTATTTGAACTTGTTCTTCTGGCTTATTTAATTAAAGTTATAACTGAAATTGATTTAGAAATAAAAGTATCAAGTCAAGCTTTAATACCCTGAGATGTTGCTAAGGTATTCGATAAATGTAAAGAGATGTACTTATTATTGTGCTTATGTACTTTATTTTAAGCGCGTATCTTGTGATTCGAAAACTTCCTTCCTTTCTTGTGGAGCAGGCCGAATGCCTCGGCAGTATCTCTCGGAATGGGATAAATTCCTTCCTTTCTTGTGGAGCGGGCCGAACGCCTCGACAGTATATAGAGATGTATCTCTGGTTCGTGTCGTTCGACCCTCGACAGTGTACACACTACTCCGGATCGGGTCGAACGACCTCGGCAGAATCGTGCGTTATACCGCTAGGAGTCCGAATATTCACGAGATAAACTTTTAACTGACGCCCGGTATTTTATGATATTTCTTATCTGATTGGTATTGACACTTGGCCTTTATTCTAAGATATTGAGGTAGGAAACACGATCGATAAATTTTTGATAAAAAGGAAATAATTGGAACATTATGAAACTTTAGATTTCTCCCCTATTGTTGTGTACTTTACAATTGTAGGAATTATCGTATTATTTATTTAACTGGACCTCTAGTAAGTGTCTATGTTGACCCCTCATCACTACTCCTCCAGGGTTAGGCTAGATACTTACTGGGTACGCGTTGATTTACGTACTCATACTACACTTGCTGCACATTTTGTGCAGGTGCATATATACTCGGTGGTCTTCTGGGCACAGAGGCACGGATGTTGCGGGGAATTACCGTGAGCTGCATTTCATGTTACGTTCCGCAGCCTGTAGAGTCTCCATCAGAGTTATTTACGTTTCTCCTGTCTAATTTGTATTCCAGACAGATGTTACATTTTTATTATATTTCCTAGTTGATGCTCATGCACTTGTGACACCGGATTTTGGGGTGATTATGGGTTGTTTGGTATTGAAATTATGAAAATATTCTTATTTACTCCGTAATGTTCTTTTTTTATTATTAAATTGGAGGAAATCGTGATTTCAAATATTTAAAGAATTAATTAAGTTAATTAATTAGGGTTGGCTTGCCTGACAGCGGTGTTAGGCGCCATCACGACCTATTATGGATTTTGGGTCGTGACAACATGTTATCAGAGCACTAGGTTCACTTAGGTCTCACGAGTCATAAGCGAGTCTAGTAGAGTCTTGCGGATCGGTACGGAGACGTCTGTACTTATCTTCGAGAGGCTACAAGACTTTTAGAATCACTTCCCTTCTTGATTCCTCATCGTGCGATTTGATTCCTTTGAGGATTATGCCTTCATTTCCTTCTTGTTCAATCTTGTGCGACGTGAAGTGCTTGTTATAAATTTGGAAACGAGGAATTTTAATGGTACTGTAGATGTGGTGCAGGATGTTTCTCCCTGCGTATTTTCTTGGGCTATTGTCTTCGCCTTGCGGAAGGTCGTTCTATTATTTCAGCTCAGTATCAGTATTGCCTATGGTTTGAGATTTGAACTGATTGTTATGATGATTCGTGTGTTGCTATCGCATAGTGTTGGTGTAATAGTATGGTGCTTATCTAGGGATTGTGACAGTAAATGACTTGATAGAAGGAATTCTAATTTCATGGCTTAGACGTTCAGAATTTAGTTCCAGCAGAAGAGAGGCAATCGGACTACAAATGTTCAGGTTTGGGTTAATGGAGTAACTAGACTGGGTATTTCGAGCGCGGTGGAATTTTCATCTCTGATGTGGTGTCATCGTCCTGGATTGGATGCGTTAAGTTCGCCGGTGTTGTGGTCTTCTTCAATTCTCCTTCGAGGTGGAGTATTGAGAAATGGTGCCGGAGAAGCGGTTGTCAGAAATAACGGGGTGTAGCAATTTCGGAATCCAAATCGGTGTTTCTAGTATTGATGGCTCGAGAAAGATGATCTTCAGAAAGGTTTAAAGTTGGTACCGATTGATTGGTTCAAGTGCTACAGAGATAGATTTTGAGTTAAGGCAACAACTAGGTAGCAAAGGATGAGGAAGGACATGTGGGGGGTGTCTTGCGGTGGTTAAAATTCTAGAAGGCCAAGTGTGAGAAACAGAAGTCGAGTAGTTTCTTAAAGGAGAGGGTTTGACCAAAGTGGGAGAGTGGCAGAGTAGCATATGAGTTCTATGGTAGGATAGCTACACGCCTTGGGGAAAGTTTAGAGTTATTTGGGATTCATGGTGGACAACGACTATGACTACGGACTAACTGGGAATATTTGGCTACTACTGAGGAAGGTTAGATATGACGGGAAGGAGTTGATTAATATAAAGAGGGAGGCAACATGACTTGGATTGGAATGTATCGTCGCACCTCTGGTTGATGTCAATGGGCAGTGAAAGGACTTGTACAGCTGGTGAATGAGCACGGGCTCAGGAGGGTTTATTGGTTTCATAGTAATTGTATTCGGTGCAACGTCGTTGAAAGAGGTCGGCATGGAATTTCTATAGGTGGGATATGTCCTGTGAGAAGGTTAGCGGTTGCGTGGTGTTTATGAAGCTTCTATGAAGAATTTTACTTGCTATCCGGTAAGAGGTTGAATATGTAAATGTGGCTAGTGATTCAGAGCGTTCATGGAATGGCTAACAGGAAGATTTCGAGGAATTTGGCGGGTCGATTGCCCGAGGTCATGTCAGTAAGGAAGAAGGAATCTTGGTAGGTTCCAGGGTCATGTAATGGTAGCTTGAAGCTAAGTGGGAGATCCACACCACCTACGATTGGATTGCATGGTTGTCTACTTATGAGGTTTCTGGTTATCGACATATTGGTGGGTTGTTATGACTAAGAAAAGAGAACATCAGTGGTGATTTGAGCCAAGGATTTGAGGAATGTGTGCTACAATTGGTCTTATCGATTCATGTTCAGGCTTTGGGAAGACTCGAAGTTTATGCTTCATGTAGATATGATGTACAAGGGAAGTGAGTTAGCTGAGTGCTTCTTTAAGAAAGTGTTCATGTGCTAGCAGTGTCTTGGAGTTTGATCATAATTGGGAATAAGTCAAAATGGGTGACTCTCAACAATGGTTCTAGTGGGTTCAAAAATTCAAAGTGCGGTGCCTACGGATTTCGAGCCAGTAGTATGGTTAAGTATTAAGCTTTTGCAGTGGATTATGAAGAGTGGCTTGGAGTGTTCTGCGTTATCTTAGGTCTGCGGTGTGGCATTGGAGGAATAGGAAAAAATAATTCGGATTCATAGAGGGATTTTCAGAATGAGTGTACCAGTTGAAGATGCAAATATGCGCATAAGGAGGGTATGAGATGGTTCGTGGGTTTTGGAGACAACGTGGTCTCATGAAATAAGGTCACTCAGGATGAGTGCGGATTTGGGTTCATGATTTTTTAATGGAGCTATTAGTATTCCTAAGGCAAGTCCAGAGTAAATTAGAAGAAGTCAGATCGGTTAGCAATGGTTGAATTGGCATGATAGTGGCAATGATCAGCTCCTTCAGCGTGTTAAGTTATACATGTGATTTGTGGAGGTACGTGCGAGGCTTAACGGCCGCTGTAATTGGTTTTAATTGGAGGCATTCGGGTATTACGGCTTGTTATGTGTAGATGGATCCCAGAAGAGTTATGGTGGTTTAGACAACTAATTGAGGATTGTATTTTCTGCGATTGTGAGAATTTGGTCGCGTGTTGCAATGGTTCTCCGAAAATGAGTTAAGTGAAAGGTTTCTATATGATGAAGTGTGTACCCTATTAGTGGTTCAGGAGTTTTGTTGAAATTCTTGTACTCTCGCGTATTGGCATGTTAGGTGCAGTCAGTGGCATGGAAATTGGAAGCTGAGGATCAAGGCTGCGGTTCGGTGTTGACAAGAATGTCACGAGCTCGGATGAGCATGGAAGAATTCAGATGTTTGGAGTAAGATGATATTGTCTTTAGCATCACCTGAGATTGGTGTCCTGTGTAAGAGGCTTTGTGTACTGATTTTCGGCTTCTTGATTGGCTATACATCATTAGTGTGGCCGGTGGTATGGATGTGCAGAATTGTTACCTGGTGCGGAAGATCGTGGGAGCGTATCCCACGGTAAGATTCTATAAGTGTGACATGTAGTTACTTGATTAATTAAAGATTGAAACCAAGTACGGAGATTTGGTACTATCGCTAATGTGAGAGTTTAGGTCTGAAAGGCTCTTTATTCAGTTGGTTGTGAATTGTGGAAGTTTGTTCCGGATTTGACTGTTGTTCTTGTGTGTCAGAGGGTATTTGCCCAAGCATGGTATGATCAGAATCAGTTTGAGGTCCGTTGATGAGTCCAGGTGTGGATGTGTATTCTACACCAGCCTGGGTGTGTTTATACAGCATAGCATTCCTTATGGAGGAGCATTCGGGCATTGGATGATTATTTCGTCGCCAGCTATTTCATGTAATACTTTGATGATTATTTCGTCGCCAACTATTCCATGTAATACTCTATGGTGCCACGTGGGTTGTGAGACACCTTGATTTTTCGCACATGTGTTGAGGTCCCGCGTAGCTGTGATGTTATGTGAGCAGGATGGCTCTCGAGATGCAGATCATATATCGCACCTTAGTTGTGCTTGAGTTTCATAGCGTATGGCGCTATCCATCTCCCCAATATTCGTATTATGCACTTGGCATGCTTGGGGTTGATATTCGGGCATTTCGTGAGTATAAGCATTACGGCTTGATGTGTATTTTCTTTTGATCGTTATGTGTGGGTCGGGTGGAACGCCACCACGGGTATGTCGTTTGGATCGGGTGGCACGCTGCCACGGGTATGTCGTTTGGATAGGGTGGCATGCCGCCACATGTATATTATTTGGATCGGGTGGCACGCCGCCACGGGTATGTTGTTTGGATCGGGTTGCACGCTGAAACGGTATCATGTGTGGATCGTGTTGCACGCCGCAACAGTGTGATGTTGAGCACATCCCCTATATATATTCCTGTGTGTTTTGTCATGCATTTTCTGAGAAAGATTCATGACACCTTTTTGGTTGTTTAATTAGTTATGTGGGTTTAGTAGTTCTTTCCAGAGTTCGTTTTCCTTATGTACCACATTCAAATTTGTGGATTGTTGGCACATGGTGGCATCATATGAGACCTTTGGTAGTGTTTGCGGTGGTTTATTACCGGAATAGCTTATACTGGGTAAGACAAGATTTATTGGACCTGGGATTAGTGTGATCAGATATATATGAGGCATATCGATATTCAATCCAAAATGAGGTAATGGTTCTTATCGGGAGGAGAGACCCCATGAGTTATGATTCGGTAGGTGGTTATGAGTTTCTACACATCTCTTCTGTCGTAGCAGTATTGCGAGAGATGAAGCGGGATTTATATGCTTCATGAGGTGTATTGTGGGCATCAGATTCATGGAATTTCGGCTATTATTGTCAGGGGATGTCATTATGGTCATGTGAATAACGCGGTGCATGGTGTGAATTCAGTAAGAGTATACAATCATGTAATGGTATACCGTGTAGTGATGGATACGGTGTTCGTATGTTGGAAACAGACCTGGTAGAGAATTTCAGATGTTGGAATTTGGCTCTAAGGCTTTTTTTACTAGATAAAAGGGAGGATTTTCAGGTTTGCTCGAGCTAATGAGCTCAACTGGGTTATTGTAGCACGGGTAGGTGCACGAGGTGTTAAACAAGGATTTCAAACAGTTCCGAAGCAGTTTTTAGCAAGTTCAAGGTCGTATGTTTAAGTGGGAGAGAATGTAACGACCCGCCCGGTCATTTTGAGATCTAGTACGTCGTTCGGTGATTTGAGGCCTTAAGTAGTTTCACTTCAGGTATTATGACTTGCACGTATGGTTGGAATTTAATTTTGGGAAGTTCGGAGTTAGTTTGGGAAGAAAATTCTAACTTCGGAAGCTTTAAGTTGGAAGAATTCACTAAGTTTTGATTTTTGAGCAAACGACCTCGGAATCGGGATTGAAAGGTTCCAACCGGTTCGTATGATGATTTTGGACTTGGGCGTATGTCCGAATCGGGTTTTGGATGAACCGGGAGCGTTTCGGCGCCTATTGTGGAAGGTTAGCATTTTGGAAGAATTTCATAAATTTGGGTTGAAGTGCATTTCAATGTTATTAATGTCTGTTTGGGATTCTGAGTTTGGGAATAGGTCTGTATGGTGATTCTGGTATTTGTAGCGCGTCCGGATGTATATTTGGAGGTCCGTAGGTCGTTTCGGGGTCATTTGGCGAAAATTGGAAATTTGGATAATTTTTGAGAAGTTTGACCGGGAGTGAACTTTTTGATGTCGGGGTCGGATTCCGATTTCGGAAGTGGGAGTAGGTCTGTAATGTCAATTATAACTCATGTGCAAACTCTGAGGTCAATCGGATGTGATTTGTTAGGTTTCGGCATCGATTATAGAAGTTTGAAGTTTCAAAGTTCATTAAGTTTGAATTGGCGGGTGATTCGTAGTTTCGATGTTGTTTGGCATGATTAGAGGCCTCGACTAAGTTCGTAATGTGTTTTGGGATATGTTGGTATATTTAGTTCAGGTCCCGAGGGCCTCGTGTGGATTCCGGATGATTGACGGATTGAGTTTGGACTTGAAAGAAGTGCTAGAGTAGTTGCCTTCTGGTGTAAGCGCACCTGTGAGGTTTTGGCCGCAGGTGCGGAGACGCAAAAGCGGCCAAAAGGGCGCAGATGCAATTTTTGTTAGGCAGTGCTGGGACCGCAGATGCGGTCATCTCGCTGCAGAAGCGAGACCGCACCTGCGGAAGGGAAGGCGCAGAAGCGGAAGCAGACAGCTGGGGGCATCTCCGCAGAAGCGGAATATTTGCCACACCTGCGGAACCACAGAAGCGGTCAAGTGACTGCAGGTGCTAGAAGTCGCTGGGCAGAAGGGTTCTTTAAGAACGGGGATTTGGACATTTTCTTCCATTTTCTCTTGGTTGGGTGATTTTTGGAGAGCTTCAATGTCACGACCCGAAATTTCCCACCGACGGGACCGTGATGGCGCCTAACATTTCACTTGCTAGGCAAGCCAACGTTGGAAAATTATTAAAACAATTCCTTATTTATATTCAGTAAATAACAATAATTAACTAAGATAAAATATAATAAGTGCGGAATATTATAAAATTTTATTAATTACTACCGCCCGGATCTGGAGTCAAAATTCACGAGCATTCTAGAATTTACTACAAGTAATAGCCTGAAAGAAATACAATTGTCTGAATGAAAGAAAACATTAGGACATAAAAGATAGACGGGAACTTCAAGGCCTGTGAACGCTGACAGATCTACCTTGAGTCTACGGACAGCGGACCAATAGCAAATCTCGATCAACCTGAGTCGGTATCAAAATCTGCACATAAAGCGCAGAGTGCAACATCAATACAACCGACCCCATGTACTGGTAAGTGTCGAGCCTAACCTCGACGAAGTAGTAACGAGGCTAGGACAAGACACCCATATATAACCTAAACAGTATAATCATGCTAGTGGAAACAATAGTAAATAAAGCAATAACGCAGAAATAATGGGAAGGGGATATACAGTGGGGGAATGCAACATAAAATGTGAGAATAATGAAAAGACAGAATTAAACAGAAAATCCTTAAATGAATTGAGTAATTAAAACAGCAAAGGAAAACTGCACGGCATCACCCTTCGTGTTTTTACTCTCAACCTCACCAAATAAATAAATAAATAGAACGGCACGGCATCACCCTTCGTGCTTTTACTCTCAACCTCACCCAATAAATAAATAGAACGGCACGGCATCACCCTTCGTACTTTTACTCTCAACCTCACCAAATAAATAAATAGAACGGCACGGCATCACCCTTCGTGCATTAAATCTCTCATAATATACACGGCATCACCCTTCGTGCTTTACACTCTTCCTCACAATATGGATAATGCATGCATGGCATCACCCTTCGTGCTTTACACTCCTCCTCACAAATCATAGGATCAATAACAATGGATAGATAGGAATACCACAAAGAAACCAGTTTTTTACCGATAATCAATAGCACAATGTAATCTCAACCTTGAATCAATATTCGAAAGTTACCAAATCTCAGTGAAACCAGATATAAGTCACCCAACATTTCAAATAACCCGCTAAGCATGGATAGTAGAATTTAAGGCTACAAAATAGACAAGAATAGAATTTCACTCGCATGCTATGACTCGACAACGACGCATAGATGCTCGTCACCTCACCTATATATCGTATTTAACAACCAAACACGTAGCAAATGAACACGTAATACCTATTCCCTCAAGCCAAAGTTAGACACGACACTCACCTCGCTCTGAAGGCCACTTAATTCTCAACCACAACTTTTTCTTTGGAATTCACCTCCAACCCACTCGTATCTATTAAAAAATGACTCAATAATATCAAATATTTCTAAAGGAATCAATTATATTTCATAAATTAAATTTCTCAAATTTTCCTCCAAAAAGTAAAAAAATCGACCCCGAGCCCGCTTGGTCAAAACCCGAGGTTCGAACCAAAATCCTTTTATCCATTCACCCCGAGCCCGAATATGTAATTAGTTTTGGAATCCGACCTCAAATTGGGGTCTAAATCCTCAAATTTCCGAAATCCCTAGTTTCTACCCTTACCCCTAATTCTACCATGAAAACTCTAGATTTTAGGTTGATAATTCATAAAATGTAATGGGTAATTGAAAGAAAATGGTTTAGAATCACTTGAAAATTGCCTCTACCCGTTTGGTTCTTGAAAAATGTTGAAGAAATGGCTTAAACCCGTGTTTGGAGTCTGTTTTAAGTCACTGGACAAGCCTTCATCGCTTTCGCGAGAGGCCTGTCGCGATCGCGACGCACAACGGCCTAAGGCCTTCGCGTTCGCGTGTCTTTCTACACATTCGCGTACAGTAGCACCCCCCAAGCCTTCGCGTTCGCGACCCAGTGGACACGTTCGCATAGAAGAACATGACCCCCCTCCCCCCAGGTCCTTAAACAATCGCGTTCGTATGAGACAGATCGCGTTCGCGACCAGTCCTTCGCGTTCGCGAAGAAGGAAATTCCCCTGCCCCCATTTTACCTTTCGTGTTCGCGACACTACCTACGCGAACGCGAAGAAGGGCACACCAGAACAGTTGTTGCAGCAAATATCTCAGATTTTCTAAGTGCAAATCACCCCGTAGCCTATCGGAAACTCACCCGAGCCCTCGGGCCTCCAAACCAAACATGCACATAAGTTTAAACACATCATACGGACCTGCTCACGTGATCAAATCGCCAAAATAATACCTACAACTACGAATTTAGCACCAAATCAAATGAAAATCTCAAGAACACTTTAAAATTTCTATTTTCTCAACTGGAGGTCCAAATCACGTCAAATCAACTCCGTTTCTCACCAAATTTCACCGACAAGTCTTAAATATCATAATGAATCTATACCGGGCTCTGGAACCAAAATACGGACCGATACCAACAATGCAAAATATCAATCAATTCTTAAAAACAAATAATTTTCAAACTTTTAATTTTTATCAAAGATTCATAACTTAATCTAGGGACCTCCGAATTTGATTCCGGGCTTACGCCCAGGTCTCATAATTCAATACGGATCTACCGGGACCGTCAAAGCACAGATCTGAGCCCGTTTATCAAAAATGTTGATCGAAGTCAACTAAAATCAACTTTTAAGGCAAAAATTTTTATGTTCATTAGTTTTCAACATAAAAGCTTTCTGGAAACCTGTTCGGAATGTGCACACAAATCGAGAAAGGTAAAAATAAGATTTTTAAGACTTAAGAGCGTAAATTCCAGTTCTAAAGCATAAGATGACCCTTTTTGGGTCATCACATTCAAGTGGGGGTTTTTCTTCATCTATGCCAAGGTAAGTTATTCCCATCCATTTCAAGATAAATACATGGTTTTTATATAGATTCAAACATGAAAATTTGTAGAATTTTGGTAGAAACCCTAGAATTTGGTATTTTTGGATTTTGACCACGAATTTGGGCATGTAATTGAGAATAAGTCATATATTTGAGTTCGTAATGTTATGAGTAATGTTTATCTTCGAAAAGTTTTGGAATCCGGGCACGTGGGCCCGAGGGTTGCTTTATCAAATTTTCAAGCAGAGTTGGGAATTTGTCTAAATTGATTTGTTATGAGTATTAAAGTATATTTTTATTGGTTTGCACATTGTTTGACTAGTTTTGGAGTGACGGGCATCGTCTTGGGGTGTTAGAGGGCTTTGGAGCCAGTTATGGAACTTCGGAGCGAGGTAAGTCTCATGTCTAACCCTGTGAGGGAAAAATCACCCCTAAGTGATACTTATTGTTATGTGCAACTAGTTGTGGGCGCTACGTACGTACGATGTGACGAGAGTCCATACGTAGCTAAAGCATGTCTATGTCCGGGTAGACTTAGGACCTTATCCTATAATAATTGAATTATTTGAACTTGTTATGGTTGCTTATTTAATAACGTTATAACTGAAACTAATTTAGAAATAAAAGTATCAGTCAACCTTTAATACCCTGAGATGTTGCTAAGGTATTCGATAAATGTAAAGAGATGTACTTGTTATTGTGCTCATGTACTTTATTGTAAGCGTGTATCTTGTGATTCAGAAACTTCCTTCCTTTCTTGTGGAGCGGGCCGAATGCCTCGGCAGTATATAGAGGTGAATCTCTGGTTCGTGTCGTTCGACCCTCGGTAGTGTACACACTACTCTGGATCGGGCCGAACGACCTCGGTAGAATCATGTGTTATACCGCTAGTACTCCGAATATTCACGAGATAAACTTTTCACTGACTCCCGGTATTTTATGGTATTCCTTATCTGATTGGTATTGACACTTGGCATTTATTCTGAGATATTGAGGTAGGATACATGATCGATAAATTTTTGATAAAAAGGAAATAATTGGAACATTATGAAACTTCAGATTTCTCCCCTATTGTTTTGAACTTTACAATTGTATGAATTATCATTATTTATTTAACTGGACCTCTAGTAAGTGTCGATGTCGACCCCTCGTCACTACTTCTCCGGGATTAGGCTAGATACTTACTGGTTATGCATTGATTTACGTACTCATACTACACTTGCTACACATTTTGTGCGGGTGCATATATACTCGGTGGTCTTTTGGGCACAAAGGCGCGGATGTTGCGGGGACTTACCGTGAGCTGCATTTCATGTTACGATCCGCAGCCTGCAGAGTCTCCATCACAGTTATTTACGTTTCTCCTATCTAATTTGTATTCCAGACAGATGTTGTATTTTTATTATATTTCCTAGTTTATGCTCATGCACTTGTGACACCGGATTTTGGGGTGATTATGGGTTGTTTGGTATTGAAATTATGAATATATTTTTATTTACTCCGTAAAGTTCTTTTATTATTAAATTGAAGGAAATCGTGATTTCAAATATTAAAAAGAGTAATTAAGTTAATTAATTATGGCTGGCTTGCTTGACAACGATGTTAGGCGCCATCACGGCCTATTATGGATTTTAGGTTGTGACAGTTATGAATAAGTCTCTTAATTACTAGTTTCACCTCTACATGCTTTAATTAGAATTAATTGCTTCATGATCCACTCTTGTTGCTTATTTGATTCATCCATGCCTTAACTGAAATTGTTATCTCTTCTATTGCCATATTATCCTTTCCCTAACTGCTTATCTTTAATTGGAATTATTACTATCTCTCCTGTAATTATTTAGCCTTAATTGAGGTTATGATTATGTTTCCGCTATTTTTTCTTCGCTGAATTTGTTGTATCTCTTTCCTAATTGCCCAACCTTAAAAGAAGTTAAATATCCTATATTTTGGTTGACTTGTCCTTATTTAGAATTATTCGACTTGTGTTAGCTCCCTCGTTGTCGAACTGTATATTGTGGACTGTTGTTACATAGTATTTTCTTTTTTGTTGAGATTTATTATTATGACTAGCATTCCCGATTGTGGCTACTCCTTGTGAATTAGTTCCTCTTTTTCTTTAAATTCTGGAATCTATGAGTTGACTTATTTGTCGTACCCTTGTATTATTGTCATTGTTTCTGTTGTACTTGTTGTTATGATGCACGAGATTTCTGTCGTGCGGTTGTTGTTATTGTGATGCACGAGGTTTCTGTTGTGCGAGTGTTATTGGGTTGCACAAGGTTTCTATCACGACCCAAAATCCATTAAAGGTCGTGATGTCACCGGATACCACTGTCAGACAAGCCAACACTAAATAGTTAATTAAATTCTCATTTTAGTGTTTCTGAAAACATAAATTTGCTTCAATTTAACTAGTAACAAACAAACTTCAAGAATAATAATAATATTTTCCAATTTCAATACTAAATATCCCATAATCATCGCAGAACCCGGTGTCACAAGTGCATGAGCATCAACTAGGAAGATAAAATAAAATACAACACCTGTCCAGGATACAAATTAGACAGGAAAATACATAAGTAACTCTGAAGGGGACTCTGCTGACTGTGGATCATAGATGGAAATGCAGCTCACCTAAGTCTCTGCATTCACCACACCTCTGCGCCCGCAAGACTGCTAGACATATATGCACCTACACAAAAATATGCAGCAAGTGTAGTATGAGTACGTAAATCAATGCGTACCCAGTAAGTATCCCGCCTAACCTCGAAGAAGTAGTGACGAGGGGTCGACTCGGACGCTTACTATGACCAACAATAATATACTGATAATATGATGAATTGTGGATTTTATAAGGCAGCTGTAAACTCGGTAACATGAGGCAGGTAAATAATTATTTTGTTAATAGGGGATTTCCAAATTTATTTTCATCTTTTAACAATTTATATCTTCGGCCAATGAGGCCATATCAATTATAAATAATTCCAAAACAATCAATTATGTCATGCGCAAATTATGCCGAGGTCGTACGGCCCGATCTAACATAATATTAAACTGTGCACTGCCGGAGGGTCGAACGGCGCGAACCATAGATGCATCTATTTAATCTGTTGAGGCGTTCGGCCCGTTTCTCGAAAGCTAAACACATTCAAATAGTCAGTCAATAATTCATCAAGGAGCAATTGTCCAAGGAAATGACAAATCCTCTTTTAACGGTCAAGAAAAAATGATGTTTGACCTTTTTGAAATTCATTTACCAAGTTCGATATGATTTAAGCAATTTAAATTGACCATAAGGTTACAAATATCGCAAGTATAGCATGCTTTTGGGTCCTAGACTACCCGGACATAAGCATAATAGTAGCTACGCACGGACTCTCGCCACCTCGTGTGTACGTAGCCCCCACAAATAGAAGCATGTATTGATTTAATTTACCTATAGAGTTAATTCCCTCTTACAAGGTTAGAAAGGAGACTTACCTCGCTCCAAAGTTCCATAGCCGGCTCCCAAGCCTTTCCAACAATTCAAACCGATTCCCAACGCTCCAAACTAGTCAATAAATGTGCAAATCCATAAAAATATACTCCAATACTCATAACAATTCAATTTACAACAATTCCCAACTTCGCTCGGAAAGTCAATAAAATCACCCTCGGGCCCACGTGCCCGTATTTTGGATTTTTTTTTAAGATAAACATTACCCATAGCATTACGAACTCAAAAATATAATTTCTTTCTCAATTCCTTACCCAAATTCGTGGTCGAATTCCAAAAATATCAATTTCTAGGTTTTTTATTCAAAATTCCAAATTTCTACAATTATTCGTGTCTAAATCCATATAAACTCATGTATTTAACTCAAAATTGTGAAGAAAGCACATACCCCATTATGATTGATGAAGATGGTACTCCAATGTACTCCAAAATCGGCTCCCATGGGCGAAATGAAAGGAGATAGAGCCAAACCCTCGTTTTAAAGAAGACACTGTCCAGCCTCGACTTTCGCGCATGCGGTCACTTGAACGCTCCTGCGGTTCCGCACCTGTGGCCCAACTACCGCTTCTGCGATCTTCCACCAGACCCCTAAACTCCGCATCTGCGGCCACCATCCACTTCTGCGCCTCCGCTTCTGCGGAGCCACGCACGCAGGTGCAATCTCGCTTCTGCGGATCTCGACCGCATCTGTGGTCCACGCCTCCCCCAGCAAATTCCGTTTCTACTAGTCCTTTCCTGCACCTGTGGACTCGCACATGCGGCCCTCTTCTCGCAGGTGCTATTACACTAGAAGCCCATCTACTTCAGCCATTCCTAATGTTACACCCTATATTTTCGTACGTAAAAATGCATCGTAAGCAAACTAATGTAGGACCAAAAATGAGATAATATTTAAAAGTATATATAGTAAGTTAATCATGTTACCTCTGAGGTTACAAATATTGAAGATCATGAACAACAAGTACAAAGAGGGTTGGACAGTTAAGAAGCTAAAGCAATTAAATAAAACAATGTTTCGTCGAAAGTCGACAAGTTGGAAATGTTATAACATATAACTTTGGGGTGAGACTAGGGTGATTAACATGATAAGGAGATTATGTTATGATTTATATTAGTCGTATGACATCCGTGTGTTATGTTTTGACGTCAAGCGAGTTGTGGAACAAAAGTCGATGAAAGTCATCACAAGTTACATTCATAAGTTTTACTGAAACTTTGGGTCAAATGTAACTGCGATTTTCTCCCAATATACTTAGAGTTATGGGGTTTTCCACCCATCAAATTAAATATCTATGAGTCTATTTTGTAACTCATTAAACCGTTTGTCAATAAGACATTGGAGTAGAAAGATATGGGCATTTATGCGATACTGCGCAAGCTGCTAGGTGACAAGTAGGTGTGTCACCTACTTGCTTAAATGAAAGCCCAAAAATGGGCCATTTCGGGTCGTCCAAAGAGGCCTTTTAAGGGCCTATTTTCTTCATATATTAGACTTAAAATAGAGCATAATAACCAGACATAAGCTCTGCAAATAATCCTCCCAAAAATTTCCCACAAACCCTAATTGATTTTCTCTCCCTTTCAAGTTCCAATTGGAGGTAAAACTTAGAGTTTGAAGAACCAAGATAGGAGCTGAGTTATCCAACAAATAAGGTGAGTTTACTGATCTCTTTCATCCATTTTTTCTGCTGTAAATTCATGGTAAGTCGTTCTATACTTGTAAGAACTCACGGGACGATGATCGGAAGCCATGAGTTCGAGTTATTCACTTGTAGCGGACTGTTTTGTGTTGCTGTTGGGCTGCATGTTTTAATACTATTTTGTGGAGTTTTGGAGGAGGAAGGGGGTTTATAAACACCATATAAATGTAGGGTGGTTGGCTGGTCGTTCGTCATAACATTTTCGGGTCGTTTGACACTACTACGGTGGTCGTTTTGTGTACGAAGAGATTGGGGTGTGTTGGGCTGTTTTGTAGTATTTGATGGTGTATATAGGGCTGGAAAATGATGTATATATGTTGTTATTGTTCTGTTCTTGTATTGTTGGTGTTATCTTGAATTTGGAGGAAGGGCATATTATAGGGGAGATGCTGCCCGTTTTAATACAAAATAGGTTTGTCGTTCGTTGTGCGATAGTTGTACCTTTCGTAACTTAACGATAGTATTATTATCATTCTTGTAGATTAAGGTGCGAAGAGGTGAGTTCAACTTGGTGATTGGAAAGATTGTGATAAGGTATGTTAAGGCTAAGCCTTCCTTCATTTTGGCATGATCTCGTAGCTACATGTGTTAGTAATGAGACAAAAAGAGAAGTTCATATTCATGAATTTATTCACACTATTCTAGTCTCATAAGTTACAATATTATTCCTTATCGAGACTCTATATTCAATTTTAGTATTGTCTTCTTTCAGTCAAGAGAGCAGCAAGCCTATATATACAGTATTACAGTATTACAGTATTTTCATTACCATCGAGCTATAATCGATGGGCAGGCCCCTATTGGGCAACCTCTGATCAGATGGAAAGTTATATACCGAGCCTACTGTGGCCGAGCGCCTATGAGCGAGCCCAGCATGGTCGAGATACATAGCCTAGTATGGCCGAGCGCCTATGAGCGAGCCTACTATGGCAGAGCAGTTATATATACCGAGCCTTATAAGGCCGTACAATTATTTTACTTACTATATTGAAGGAGTTGAGTCAGTATCAGCAGGTAAGTATATCTCCAGATCATCTTTGACTCCCAGTTACTTCCAGTTATTATATTATCAGTTCAGTTTCGATTTTCAGTTATGTTATTGCCTTACATACTCGGTACATTATTTCGTACTGACGTCCCTTTTTCGGGGACGCTGCATTTCATGCATGCAGGTTCATATAGACAGACGATTAGATCTCCTCAGTAAGTGTTTCCCGAGTTCCACCTGATCGGTAAGCTCCACGTCTTTCGGAGTTGCCAGGTCTAGAGTTTTGTGTACATCTTATGTATATCTGTATATATGTTATGGGTAGGTCAGGGCCCTGTTCCGATCACAGTACATCTATCAGTAGAGGCTTGTAGGCATATCCTGTTGGTTAGTGCAGTATGTTGGGTTTGTAGGCCTGGTATGTATATTTGATGGTTTGTCAGCTGTAGTAGCTATGACGGCCTTGTCGGCCTAGCTTTATATTGATGTTTAGTTAGCGCTAGTTTCCATTCAATTTTATATTTTGCTTCGCAAATTGTCTTGCAAGGTGGCCTCATGGCCAAAGTATGACATTATATGTTCAGAGTCCCTTAGTCGCAATTTGGTACGCCAGGTTAGGTGAGGCACCAAATGCTGGTCTCGCTCCTAGGTTCGGGGCGTGACACCTAAAATTCCATTTCTTTTTAATTCGTTAACCACCCGGAATCTACCCGAGGCCCCTGGAACGCCATTCAATCACACCAACCCGTTCCAAAATATAATGCGGACCTGCTCGAGGCCTCAAATCATATCAAACAATGCTAATACCACGAATCACACTCCAATTCAAGCTTTATGAACTTTAGAACTTCAAACTTCCTTATTCGATGCTGAAATCTATCAAATCACACCCAAATTGCCCTCAAATTTTGCACACAAGTCACATTTGACATTACGGACCTACTCTAACTTCCGAAATCAGAATCCGACCCATATATCAAAAAGTCCACTCCCGGTCAAACTCTCCAAAAACCCTCAAATTTCTAACTTTCGCCAAATGACCTACGGATCTCCAAATCCACTTCTGGACACGCTCCTAATACCAGAATCACCATACGGAGCTATTCCTAGACTTAGAATCCTAAACGAACATCGATAGCATTGAAATACACTCCAAAACAAATTTACGAAATCCTTCCAAAATGCCAACTTTCCACAATAGGCGCCGAAACGCTACCGGGTCATCCAAAACCCGATCCGGACATACGCCCAAGCCCAAAAATCATCATATAAACCTGTTGGAACCTTCCAATCCCGATCCCGAGATCGTTTACTCAAAAGTCAACCCTTAGTCAATTCTTCCAACTTAAGGCTTCCGAAATTAGAATTTTCTTTCCAAATCAACTCCGAACTTCCCAAAATTCAATTCCGACCACTTGCACAAGTCATAATACCTGAAGTGAAGCTACACAAGGCCTCAAATCACTGAACGACGTGCTGGAGCTCAAAACGACCGGTCGGGTTATTACTGTTTTTGTCGTGCTATTATTACTATTGATATTTGCACATGCGGCGTGACAAGGCGGGATATATATATATGTGGGTTGCGCATGTGGCGAGACAAGGTGGACTGTGTCAGGGATTGAATTGTGATAACTTATGATGGCCTGGGTACATTCTTGTTGTTGTTATTTGTGTAATAGTACACTTACCTGTATGAGATTTATCTTGTGGAAAGTTGTGGGAAAATATTCTACGTGTTGTCCATTTCTTCTCCTATACTTACTAGTTGGCATGAACTATGTTAGGACACTTGCACAAGCATACACGTAGTTAAGCACTCTTATCAGTTAAGAGGTTTTCTTAATATTATTGAGTATAGATGCACACCCTTATTTACTTGCCTTCTTTATGAGAATGATTCTATTTGGAACATGAGTTGTCAGTGCGGTTATAAATTGTAATGAGAGCACAGGATTCTAAGTGTTAGGGTTCAGGAATTGGGACCCGTGAGTTGTGAATATTCTGAGGTTCGGTACCTTGTGGAGGTTATTGGCTAAAGCCCGATGTGAAAGCGGTCATTTTATTGAGTTGTTATTTGCCTTTCATTTATTTGTGATTATCGGATTTAGACCGTGTTTACATACATCGATTGTGTCATTAGCATGGTATTCCGTTATTAGTTGTTGTTTTCCTTTCTGACTGAAATTACCGTATTATTTGCCATTTCACGTAGTCCTTATGTAGATATCATACTCTGTTGTTCCTATACTTATACTTGTTCAGGTTATTTAGTCCAGTAGGTGTCTTGACTGTACCGCGTCACTACCCTACTGAGGTTAGTCTTGATACTTGCTGGGTACCGCAGTGGTGTACTCATACTGCACTTCTATACATTTTTGTGCAGATCTAGGTATTTTCGAAGTCAGTTTATCATTAGCTAGTTATGCGGATTGTTGCTGTGGAGACACAAGGTAAACCTGCTGCTGCGTTCGCAGGCTTCAGAGTCACCTTCAGATTTGTATTCACAGTGTTTACTTTGTTTCAAACAGTTGTATTTAGAAAATTGTAACAAACTCTGTAGAGCTTTTGACTTGTACTAATGGTTTTGGAAAATGTAAATTTTATAGAGGTTTCTATTTCAAAAATTGTTAGATGTTATTTAATTATTGTTATTATTCAGTAAATGTTAGGCTTACCTAGTCCTTAAGACTAGGTGCCATCACGATACCCAACGGAGGGAAAATTGGGTCGTGACAGGTATCATCTTCGGCTGAGTCAAAAACGGAAAAACATTTTGTTTATATCATGCAATTTGCAAATTGCGTTTTAATCTAATGATAGAAATATTTCCCTTATTAAACGCACTACTATATATTACCATTGGGGTTGATAACCAAGTGTTCTGGAAGAACCAAATCTTCTTTATTCAATTCTCTTTTTTGTTTCCGGCACGAAAAAAGAAGTTACTGAATATTGGATATATTCTTACTCTATTTTTTTTAGCATATGAATCTTTTTCATTTGAGGCCATAATTATAATTTTGGCAAGCTATCTTTTACAGTCTCTACTTTCGTCTATTTTGGAACTACCGGTAGTACTTCACAGAAATCACCTCCCAAACTATTAATTTTCTATCAAACGGTTCATTGATATTCAATATATCTCCAGAACTCTGGACAATTGTTTCGATCATTTGATACTTAGCCATAAACGCTTCATCCCATATAATCAATTTTTCTTTCATTATAAATTTAGTATTATTGCTCTGCTTTGATATATTTGTGATAGTTATTTCAATTGTTTGAAGAGGAATATCAGATCTAAAGTGAGTAGCCTCATAATAAAATTATTGCTAGTACACCACTTGATATTATTGCTAACATTATCATGTAGGGTTGTGCATTTGGATCGGATATCTGAAATTCGAACCGATCCGCTCAATTTCGGATTTCGAATTTCGAATTTCGGATATTTGGATTGGATTTCGAATTATGTTTATTAAAATTATGGATATCTGTATCGGATTCAGATTGGTATAATTTTAACTCAATCCGATTCAAAATTATTAGGGCATGTATAAATAATAAACTTTAATTTCAAATAGCCAATACTTCCTTCACTTCTTTCTCCAAGTTATTACCTTTACAATTGCTGAATTTAGCTATATTAGCACTATAATACGCTCATAGTTGTATAAACATGAATTTTTCTTGTTGTACTGCCTCTTCTAAAAGAAAATATAAGTATGAGTTTTGCAACTTAGAGGCATAACAACTCGAACCTCCAGAGAAATATTTTCTTAGAGATGCAATGCTGATAAAATGGATGAAAAGAAAAGAGATGTTTGTATTAGCAAAAAACACAGAAGAAGCAGATAAGGCAGATGAATTAGCCGATTAGATTAGCAATAGCCTTAATAATAAGTATAATCCGATATGAAAATCCAAAATATTTATTCGATCCAAACTTTAAAATTCGATCCTATCCGATCCATGCACATCCCTAGTATCATGCCCCTTGATATGACATTTGCAAGTAATGCATGACATAAAAATATTATTCCGATTACATCGGAGGCATCTACAAAGGATAATCCCGCTATACCAGAGTCGACTCTTTATAATATAGTCTTGAAATCTTGTTCTTGTTTAGGATTTAGCTTTGATTGTGCTTACTCAAATACTTATATGGCATTTTGATTCTTAATACTATACTAACATTTTTTACTTTATGTTCTAATTTTTTTAAACTCTAACGCACTTTTTATGGAATAAATTTATCTACCCGAAGATGTTTTAACTTAAAAAATAATTTTACTCATATGATGATAAAAACATAATTGAATTAGATTCTCTTGCTAAGTAATTAATTGAAAGGGTTAATTATTTGGTCTTAACAGAAAAATAATTTATTTTATGTTGATCTATATCTTAATATTAGTTCATATCTTATTTTAAATATTTAATCTTAATTATAATTTTATTCACCATATATTTTATTTTCAAAGAGTAAAAAGATCGATCTAACATTTCAGTTTTAGATCTTTATGTTTGCAGAATCATTAATGGTATTGACTCTTACCAACCATATTTCGTTCTCTTTCTCACATATTTTTATTTTCTTAGTTGTTGTTCAATAATTGGGTATATTTTTCAATATTACACGAAACAATGGATAAATATTTTTTATTTGAGTAGGAAAATAGTTTAAATATAAATATAAAAATATATTATCGTGAGGATATTTTATTTTATCAATTTCAACGCTTTATGCATTCCATTTAATGTTACTTTTATTTTTTCTTGGTATTGGACATTATGGAGTGGTAACATATTGCCAGTACGGAGGATTCTTATGAAATTGATTTTATTAAACCTTCGTACATATTTTTAATAAGAATTTAATAGATAAATTTTTATAATGTTAAAATCTTAAATATTAATAAAATTAACATACAAGGTATTGCAGTCCAAAAATTAGGTTATTATATTTATATCCTTTCCCTATGAGTTCCTCTAATTAATATTTTAGGACTATTTTGGTCTATCAATATTGTATTCGTACTTTTATAATAATATATATAGTCTCTCCTTTTTCTAAATGGATTTGAACTATATAATACATTCTCAAATTAAATTAGTAATAAAAATTTGTAAGAAGTACCTAACATGTTTCTAAATGTATTAGATTCACATGCTAACATGTAGTATTATATGTTTATGCCTGAAAGTAATTATACTAATAAAATTCCTAAAGGTAATCATGTAGGATTCCTAATATGTAGTATATGTCCTAAAACTAATAGGATTATAAGGCTAATGTCTAGAATTTCGGTTATGTCCTTTTATTATGAGTTATTATACTTAATATTATAAGGTTATTTTTGTAATTCAATATTATATTCATGCTTTTATAATAATGCTAGTATCTATGAACGTGCGTTGTATGTTAATAATGGCACGTGATGATTTAAACATTTATTTATATGAAGGAATAATACAATTTAATTAACAAAAGAAATTTTATGTATAATAATACAACAATCATCTAAATGCCTAAAGATATTATTACATTAGAATAATACACGAATATAAAATAAAAGGACATCATCAAAACTTACACAAATGATCAATTTATCATGGTAATTAGATAATTACGTATTATAGTTTAAAAGTATTTAATGTGATGGTATTGTCACGACCCCAAATTCCATTAGAGGTCGTGATGGCACCTAACACTGCTGTCAGGCCAGCCAACAATAATTGATTAATTTAATTACTCATTTTAGTATTTTCAAATCGTAATTTGCTTCACTTAAATAGTAAAAGATAGGACTTACGGAGTAAATGATAATATTTCCGCAACTAAAATACCTAACAACCCATAACCACTCCCAAAACCCGATGTCACAAGTGCATGAGCATTAACTAGGGAGTAAAATAAAATACAGCATCTGTCCGGAATACAAATTAGACAGGAAAGATATAAATAACTCTGAAGGAGACTCTGCTGGCTGCGGATCATAGTATAGAATGAAGCTCACCTAAGTCCCCGTAATAACCGCGCCTTTGAGCCCACAAGGCCACTAGACAAATATGTACCTGCACAAAAATGTGCAGCAAGTGTAGTATGAGTACGTAAATATAACGAACCGACTTGTCGTTTTAAGAATTTAAGCCCCATCTGGCAGCATAAGGACCTGAGCAACTTCTTATTATGTGTATTGACTTGCGTACATGGTTGAATTCAGTTACCAGATGATTCAAAGTAACTTGGGACACTTGGTCCCTAAAAAGGAAGCTTAAGTCTTAAGATTTTGACCGTAGTCAGAACTGTGTGAAGATGACTCCGGAATGGAGTTATGTCGGTTCCGTTAGATCCGTATGATAAGTTTGGACTTAGGATCGTATCCGGAAAATTATTTGGAGGTCCGTAGTAGAATTAAGCAGGAAATGGTGAAACTCAAAATTTTGAAAAGTTTGACCGGGGGTTGACTTTTTGATATCGGGGTCGGACTCTGATTCCGGAAGTGGGAGTAGGTCCATAATGTTGAATGTGACTTGTGTGCAAAATTTGAAGTCATTTCGAATTGATTTGATGTGTTTCGGCACAAGATATAGAATTTGAAATTTCAAAGTTCATTAGGGTTGAATTGGGTATGACTCATGGGTTTTGAGTTGTTTGAGGTGATTTGAAGGTTCGACTATGTTCGCATGATGTTTAGGGACTTGATGGTATATTTGGTTGAGGTCCCGGGAGGCTCGGGTGAGTTCCGGGATGGTTTCGGATCATTTTTCCTTGTTTTGCAACTGCTAGAACTGATATCTGGTATTGTTCTTCGCGAACGCGAAGGGTCTCACGCGTTCGCGAAGAATGATTTTGGACGGCTGGGATTTTCCCATCGCGAATGCGATGAAGAAGCCGCAAACGCGAATAAGGAGTTGAGGAAAGCCTACGCGAACGCGAGTGGGCAGTCGCAAATGCGAAGAGGAAAGGGAGTTGGGGCGTTAAGCCTTCGTAAACGCGACTCGTATCTCGCGAACGCGAAGGGCAGAGGTCGGAAGGCATCGCGAACGCGATGAGGATATCGCGAACGCGAATAAGGAATCTGGGCAGAACATTTTTGTGTTTCGCGAACGCGAAGCTATGGTCGTGAACGCGAAGAAGGCCTATCTGGGCAGAATTAAAAGTCCCCAAAACGGGGCTTTGAGTTTATAACTCAAAATCAAATTTGGAGCTCGGTAGAAGGCAATTTTTGGAGAGATTCTAGCGTGGGTGTTTGGGGTAAGTGATTCTTATCCAGTTTTGATTAATTTCCATGATTATGTCTTTGAATCCATCATTTAATTCGGATTTAATGGAGGAAAAATCAAGATTTTTGTAAAATCTTCCAAAGACAAAAATTTAAGATTTGGAATTCGATAAAATTGGTATGGTTGAACTCGTATCGGAATGAGTGTTCGTATTTCATGAAAATTATGTCGGGTTCCGAGAGGCGGGTCCCGCATTGACTTTTGTTTACTTTTTGGAATAAAGTTTTAAGTCGACGTATTATTATCCGGAATTGTTTCTGACGAATTTTAATGGAGTTATACAATTAATTTGGATAGATTTGGGCTGTCCGGAGGTCAATTCAAGCAAGAAGGCTATTTTGGAATATCAGCCTAACTTCAAAAAGGTAAGTGTCTTGCTTAACCTCGAGTGGGGGAATTTTCCCTTAGGCATTGAGTCTTATGCGCAATTTGTGTAATTGAAAACCATGTACGCGAGGTGACGAGTACGTACTTAGTTTATATGTGCAAATTTTATTGAGTTAAAGTCTTGAGCATATTGTGTAGTAAATTCGATAATTGTTGGCATATATTTAATCATCTACTTGTCGTGCCTAAATCCTTGTTGTTGACTCTGTTATTATATGACAATGTGATGTGATTGTTATTTGATTATTTATGAAATTTCGTGAATTTGCTGGTTTGATAATTATTGGAATTGAAATTTATTTTGGATTTTCCCCTCTACAAATAATTAATTAAATGAGCTTAAGAAGAGGTGTTTATATAATTATTGAAAATTTGATTTTTATGAAGACTTTGCTATATGTTGAGTAATTTCTATCTCTATTGATTGTTTTTGGTTGTTGCACACATTGTGTGGAGCTTTTGGCTATTTGTTGTGAAATTAATTGACTTGGTTGTAGCTTTGAAATTTGATTGTGTCCATTGGGCAAATTGTGATATGAATTGATTTTTGTTATGTTGATGTGATAATTTCTCGTGTAAATTGTTGTATTGTGTGATTTGTTATTTTGAGGAGATAAGGGTGGCATTTCACCATTGATATTATGTGGTTATAAGGGTGGCATTTCACCGTTGTTGTGTTTGTTGGAATATTATCTAGGCGGAGGGATAAGAGTGGCTATAGGAGCGATAAGGGTGGCAATAGGAGCGATAAGGGTGGCTATTGATATCGTCTGGGCGGAGTGATAAGGGTGACTATAGGAGTGATAAGGGTGGAAATAGGAGTGATAAGGGTGGCTATTGTCAGGGACGATATGTGATGATGTGGGGTTGTGGGGTTGATGATTCTTATGTGATGTTGTGATTTTTCTTATGTTTATTTTTATGCCTTGTGCAATTGGTCTTGTTGATAGTACATTGATAACGATCTGTTTTATGTTGAAATTGAGAACCTGTGGCTATTGCCTGGCGGAGTATAAATTGAAATGTGGGCACGAGATGTCGTGAGTAAATAATGATGATATTTGGTACGTGAATTGTCCGTGCAGTTGTGATATAAAATGTGGGCACGAGGTGTTGTGGTGAAATGGTAATGATATTTGGAATGTGAATTGTCCGTGTAGTTGTGAGATGAAATGAGGGCACGAGGTGCCAGGGAAATATGATGATTTAATTATAGGCACGAGGTGCCGTGGAAATATGAAAATGGTCTGAGACCCGTATTTTTATGATTATGAAATGAGGTGTCACATTGTGACTTTTTAATTGAAAGAATTATATTCAAAATATTTATTTGGAAGGATTTTTACTTAGAAAGTATTATATGAAAGAATTGTATTTGAAATATATTTATTTGAGGAAATTATATTTGAAAAGATTTATTGAAAGAATTATATTTGAAAAATAATTATTTGAGAAAATTATATTTAAAAGAGAATTATCTGGAAGAATTATATGTAAAAGATATTTATTTGAAATAATTGATTTAATTGGGTGTAATTGTGATTATTAATTGTTGAGCGATATTAAATGGTAATTTTATTGTCTTACTGTGTATACCATTGGTTATTCTATCCTGCCCTTATTGCTATATGTTTCCTAGTATTTTGTATATTATATTGCACATGTTATTAGACTAGTGAGTGTCTTGACTGTACCTCGTCTCTAATCCATTGAGGTTAGTCTTGATACTTACTGGGTACCGACCGCGGTGTACTCATACTACATTTCTGTACATTTTTATGCAGAGCCAGGTATTGGAGATATCGGACTTGAGCAGAGTTAAAGCGCGATCGTAAGGATTCAAGGTAGAGCTGCTTGGCCGTCGTAGTCCCTTGGAGTCTTTTCATTTCATTGTACTGTTAATTTGTAATAAAACAGTATTGTATATTCGGTCCTCGTGATCATTCCATGTATTCAGTTAGAGTTCGTGACTCAGTACTACCAGTCTTGGGAGGTTGTATATTCATATTTGTTCTGCTGTTAGTTTTAATTACTTATTTAATTTCAAAAAAAATGGCATCAAAGGATAATCTAAATCAGCTTACCTAGTCTTAGAGACTAGGTGCCATCACGACGCATGTGGTGGAATTTTGGGTCGTGACAGTAAGTCAACGCGTACCCAGTAAGTATCCAGTCTAACCTCGCAGAAATAGTGACGAAGGGTCGACTCCGATACTTACTATGGGCTAACAATAAATACCGATATTATACTTAAGCATGGATTATATGAAACAACTGTAAACTTAATAACAAGAAGTGAGTGGACAATTCTTTTATTAATAGGAAATGTTTTTCCAAATTATTCTCATCATTTAAAATTTTTTATCTCAAGCCAAAGAAGCAATATCAATTATAATTGGTTCCAAAGATTTATCATGCGCAAATTATGTTGAGGTCGTACGGCCCGATCCAATATAATATTTAAATTGTGCACTGCCGAGAGTCGAACGGCACGAACCATAGATGCATATTTCTGATACCGAGGCATTCGGCACGCTCCACAAAAGAGAAAATATATTTACAACCACCAATTCAAGATTTATTAAGGAACAATCATTCAAGGGAATACCAAATTCTCAATAACTGTCAAGAAAATGAAGTTTAACCTTTTAAAATTCCTTTATCAAGTTTCAATATGATTTAAATAATTAAATTAACAAGTAGGGCGCAAACATCGCAAGTATAACATGATTTGGGTCCTAGACTACCCGGACATACGCATAATAATATCTACGCGCGGACTCTCGTCACCTCGTGCATACGTAGCCCCCACAAATAGAAGCACACATTTTAATTCAATTCACCTATGGGGTTAATTCCCTCTTACAAGGTTAGAAAAGAGACTTACCTCGCTCCGAAATTCAATAACCAGCTCCAAAGCCTTTCCAACGACTCAAACTGATGCCCATCGCTCCAAAACTAGTCAGTAAATGTGCAAATCCATAAATATATACTCTAATACTCATTATAATTCAATGTACAACAATTTCCAACTCCGCTCGAAAAGTCGATAAAAATCACCCTCGGCCCCATGTGCCCGGATTCCGAAAATTTCCGGAGGTAGTCACTACTCATAATATCACGAACTTAAATATATCATTTATTCCAAATTCCATGTCCAATTGCGTTGTCAAAATCCAAAAAATACCAATTTCTAGGTTTTTCTTCAAAATTCCAAATTCCTACCAATTTCCATGTTTAAATTCATAGATAAACCAAGTATTTAGCTTGCAATAAGTGAAAATCACTTACCTCGTGTTAATTGATGAAAACATCTCCTTGAAGTTCTCCAAACATTGCCTAACCAAGTGGAAATGAGAGGAAATGGGCCAAAATCTCATACTTAAGCAAACCTTCTGCCCAGCGATCACCGCAGGTGCGGTTGCTCGGCCGCTTTTGCGGTTCCGCAGGTGCGGCCAAAATACCGCTTCTGTGGTCCTCCTTCAGGCCCCTCATTTCCCGCATCTGTAGCCCGGCAGCACTTCTGCGCCTCCGCTTCTACGGCTCTTCGTGCGCAGGTGTGGTCTCGCTTCTGCTGAACTTGACCGCATCTGCGGTCCCAGCCTCCCCCAGCGAATTCCGCTTATGCACCCCCTCTTGGCCACTTCTGCGGCTTCGCACCTGCGGCCAAAACCTCGCAGGTGCGGTTACACCAGATACCAGATGCCTTAGCATTTTCCTTACTCCAAAAATCGATCCGTTAAGCATTTGAAACTCACCCGAGGCCCCCAGGACCCCAACCAAACATACCAACAAGTCCTAAAACGTTATACAAACTTAGTCGGGCCTTTAAATCATATCAAACAACACTAAAAACATGAATCACCCTCCAATTCAAACTTAATGACCTTTGAAACTTCAAACTTCCACAATCGTTGTCGAAACCTATCAAATCACGTCCGATTGACCTCAATATAGACTATCCAAAAAGTCTACTCCCGGAGGCATCTACAAAGAATAATCTCATTATAGCAGAGTCGACTCTTTATAATATAGTCTTGAAAGCTTGTTCTTATTTCGGATTTAGCTTTGATTGTTCTTCCTCAGACACTTGTATAGCATTTTAATTCTTAATAATATATTAACCTTTTTACTTTTTGTAACGACTCGGCCGGTCGTTTCGAGTATTACAGCCTCGTTCCCCCATTCACTGCTTATCTTTGTTAAATTATAATTATGTGACTTGTCGGGGAGGTTTCAGAATAAATTGGAATACTTAGTTTCAAGATTTAAAGCTTAAGTTGAAATAGTTGACCGGATATTGACTTATGTGTAAATGAACCCGGAATAGAGCTTTAATGATTTCAATATCTCTGTGTGGCAATTTTGGACTTAGGAGTGTGTCTGGAAAATTGTTTGAAATTTCGTAGTTAAATTAAGCTTGAAATGGCGAAAATAGAAATTTAATATTTGAAAGTTTGACCGAGAGATTGACTTTTTGATATCGGGGTCGGAATTCAGTTCTGAAAATTTTCATAGGTCCGTTATGTCATTTATGACTTGTGTCCAAAATTTGAGGTCAATCAGACTTGAATCCGGGGTCGGGTTGTTGTTGAATTATTTGATTGAATTGTAATTTTATACTCAGTCACATTCATCATTTGCATATCATATCTTAGTCTGTGTTTTCATTCATTGGTACATCATATCATCATGTCGGGTTGATTTTTATGTCATTGAGAGCCCGAGAGACTGGAAATTTTGAGTGATATTTATGGGATCGGGTTGCACGTCGCAGAATATTTTATTTATTTATGCTTGGATATGGCTATTATAGCGTTTGGGCTGAAGGAGCCCCTCCGGAGTCTGCACCCCCCCCCCCCCATAGTGAGCGCGGTTCATTTATATTTGGGGATGGATCTTCCCTAGACATGGATCTTGTCCGAATCATTTATATCTAGAGATGGATCTTCCTCTAGGCTGGATTGGCCTTATACAGTACTGATTGACTGATTGTCAGTTGATGTGTATATATACGGGATGGATCTTCCCGCGGATGGATTGGCCATATACAGCACTGAGTGATTGAGTATTTTGAGATTTGTGAGTGCACGAGGTTTTCCACATAGGCGCATCACATACAGCATGTACATTGGCATGTAGATATAGAGATGGCAGATCCTTCATAACATTTAGAATTAATCTATTTTATTTGTACTGAGTTAACTGTTGAACTTCAAAGCATGCCTACATTTTTGTACTGTTATTTATATATTGGACTGTACTTGTGGAGCTCGTGACTACTTTTATCCCAAAGGTTAGTCTTGCTACTTATTGAGTACATGGGTCGGTTATACTCATACTTCACTCTGCACTTCGTGTGTAGATTCAGGTACTTTCGGACACGGCGGTTGCTATTTTTTGGAAGATTATCTGTTGGAGACTATCGAGGTACCTGTTTGGCGTCCACATACCTTGACTCTTTTTCCTTTCAGTTGTTTATATTGTTCTATATTTCCAGATAGTGTTTTATCAGTCAGACTATATTATCATTTAGATGCTCATGTACTCAGTGACACCGAATTTTGGGAGTGTATTTTATATCAGTATGTGTGGGGGTTTTCTATTAAGTTTATATATTATGTTTTCAAACTTAAAAGAAATTGTGGCTTATTGAGGTCGTCGGCTTGCCTAGTATTGAGATAGGCGCCATCACGACATGAGGATTTTAGGTCGTGACAAGTTGGTATCAGAGCCTAGGTTACATATGTCTCACTAGTTATGAGCAGGTTTAGTAGAGTCTTGCGGATCGGTATGGAGACATATGTACTTATCTTCGAGAGGCTGCCGAACCCTTAGGAAAATTTCACTTTCTTGTATTCTGTCATGAAAATTGTTTGATTTCAGAAACTAAATTTCTGTTATTCTATTCACTCACAGATGGTGAGGACACGTACTACCGGATCGGACGGCCAGCCACCAATGCCACCAGTTAGGGCTGCGAGAGGCCGGGGTCGTGGTAGAGGTCGGGGCCGTAGTAGAGGTCGAGGTTGTCATGACCCAAACTCCCTCTGTATAACGTCGTGATGGCACCTAGTCTCTATGACTAGGTAAGCCTAACAAATTGCGGAAAATAACAAAACGAAAGTAAAACTTGGCAACTAACAGCAGTGGATAACTGAATAACTAGTAACAATACCTCTTGGCATGTACAATAACCAATACTCTATAAATACACAGTCTTCCCAAAACCCGGAACATCGTAAGTCACAAGCTACAGAAGGAAAATAGCATCTTTATACTCCAGAGTCTAATAAAAGGAATACAATAAGTGTTTGACATATGGGCAGATAGAGGGGGACTCCTAGGTCTGCGGACGCGAGCAGATGTACCTTGAAGTCTCCGGAACAACTACAAATGCACAAATAATAACAAGGCTGGTATGATGAACCTGGATCTGCACACGAAAACATGTGCAGAAGAGTAGCATGAGTACACCACAATGGTACCCAGTAAGTGTCAAGTCTAACCTCGGTCGAGTAGTGACAAGGTCAGGTCAGGCCCACTGGTAGTTAATAAATAAGGCAGGAGAATATACAGTATAATAAGAGACTAGAATTTAACAAAAAGAAACATAGCAAGGCAACAGTACAACACATAGGGGTAAATAGCAGGCGATCTCCCGAGATACCGTCTCGTAGTCCCAAAATAAATATATAGGGAGAACTCCCGAGGTACCGCCTCGTAGACTCAGAAGTAAATATACAGGGAGAACTCCCGAGGTACCACCTCGTAGTCTCAAAAGTAATATGCAGGGAGAACTCCCGAGGTACCACCTCGTAGTCTCAAAAGTAAATGTGCAGGGATAACTCCCGAGTAATCGCCTCGTAATCTCAACACTAAATAGACAGGGAGAACTCCCGAGATACCGCCTCGTAGTCTCAAAAGTAAACACACAGCTCAAACCGATAAATACAACAGTTAACAGTAAGATTTCTACAGTTATACTGATAAAGAACAAGGAAAAATAGGAAATCAACTAGGCATGCTTCACAGAGTTCAAATAAGCAGTTAAAGCACGTAGACATGCGATATTAGACTAAATAGGATAACTACACATATTGGAATAACTCAATTAAGAATGAAAAAGACTAATACTCATTTAAACGGTATAACTCAAATTAAAGGAAAACAGGTTGCTACTCAGTAAAATAAATTAGGTTTTACAACAAATAGCCCGTGTACGTACTCGTCACCTCACGTACACAGCGCTCACATATCACAACAGTACCAAATCCTAAGGGGATTTCTCCCACACAAGGTTAGGCAAGCCACTTACCTCGAAACAAGTTCAATCAATCGGTAACTATGCCTTTTCCACGAATATCCGACTCTGAATGGCCCAAATCTAGCCAAAATCAATTACACACCATAAATACAACTATAAGAAACTAATCTAATTAATGAAATCAAAGAAGCAAGAAATTAGAAAATCACCCCAAAAAGTCGACCGGGCCCATGTCTCAGAATCGGGTAAAAGTCACAAAATATGAACACTCATTCACTCACGAGTTCACTCGTACCAAAATTTTCCAAATCCGATATCAAAATCCCAATCAAAACTCAAAAACTTAGTTGAAGAACTTCTCCCATTTTTCCCAAATCTCTCAACTGAATTCCTTAATTAAATGATGAAATCAACTATAGATTAATGGAATATAACCATAAACGAGTTAAGAATACTTACCCCCAAAGTTCTCTCTGAAAAATCCTTGAATTATCGCCTCAATATAGGCTCTCACAGTCCCAAAATTGAAAATGGGATAAAACCCTCGAACTTGGCCCTTATCTACCCAGCGATTCCGCATCTGCGGGGCATATAATCGCACCTACGATGCCTCACCTGCGGAAATTCCATCGCAGGTGTGGACTTAACTTAAGTCGCCTGGGTCCACATCTGCGAGAGAAACGCCGCACCTGCAGATGCGCTCTTACGACCAAGGAACAACACCTGCGACCCTCACCGCTCCTGCGCACCATCCCACCGCAGAAGCGAGGCCGCTTCTGCGCAAACAGATCTGCACTTGCGAACCCAGCCTGGGCTTCCCAAATCCGCATCTGCGCTCCTCCTTCCACATGTGCGAGTCCGCACCTATGGTCTCCCCACCGCAAGTGCGAAAACACCAGAAACTAGAAACTTCAGCAAATTTGCATAAGTACAAACTCAATTCATTAAGCATTCGAAACACACACGAGGCCCCCATAACCTCCACCAAACATACCAAACAAGTCCTAAAATACCATACGGACTTAGTCGAGCACTAAAATCACATCAAACAACGAAAAAAACATGAATCACCCTCCAATTCAAACTTAATGAACTTTGAAATTTCAAACTTCTACAACCGATGCCGAAACCTATCAAATCATGTCTGATTGACCTCAAATTATGCACACAAGTCATAATTGACATTACAGACCTACTCCAATCTCGGAATCAAAATCCGACCTCGATATCAAAAAGTCCACTATCGGTCAAAATCTCCAAAAATTCGACTTTCAGCAATTCAAGCCTAAATCAGCTACGGGCCTCCAATTCACAGTCTGGACACGCTCCTAAGTCTAGAATCACCCAACGGAGCTAACGAAACTGACAAAACTCAATTCCGGAGTCATCTTCATACAGTTCCACATACAATCAAAAATCCTAAGACTTAAGCTTATGTTTAGGGACTAAGTGTCCCAAACCACTCTGAAAACACAACCAAAGCCTCCTGGCAAGTCACATAAGCAGAAAGAGATACGGGGAAAATAATAAATAGGGGATCAGGGATATAACTCTCAAAACGACCGGCCGTGTCATTACAGAGGTGCAGCTCGTACAACAGTTGGAGCAGTACCTGTAGAACCACCAGTTTCTCCAGCTCAGGAGCAGGTTCCAGATAGTTGAGTCAGTGGGGCCATCTCAGGCACCAGTTGTGCCAATTGTGATTCCACGCCTTCAAAAGGCTCTAGCACAGATATTGACTGTTTGCACTGGCCTTGCTCGGGTGGTTTCGGCTCTGGCAGGGGGAGGTACTCATACCCCTGTCGCCCGTACTCCACGGCAGGTGGTGTAAGGACTTCAGATACCAGAGGCACTACCAGTCGAGCCAGTTGCAATTGCTTAGGCCTAGGTGGGTCCTATTATGAATGACGAGGAGCATAAGAGATTAGAGAGGTTTGGGAGACTCCATCCTCCAACTTTCATTGGAATTGAGTCAAATGATGCTTAGGATTTCTTGGACAGATGCCAGTGGATGCTTAATACAATGGGTATTCTGGAGACCAGAGGGGTCTCATTTACTACTTTTTAGCTGACCGGAGCAGGCTTTAGATGGTGGGAGACTTATGAGTTAAGCAGGCTAGTTGGTGCAACACCACTTTCATGGAAGGATTTCTCCGTATTATTCCTAGAGAAGTTTATGCCAAAGACCCGCAGAGAGGAACTGCGTAGGCAGTTCGAGTATTTACGTTAGGAGGACATGTTTGTGACTCAGTATGAGATACAGTTTTCATAATTGGCTCATCATGCAGTTTGGTTGGTTCCCACTGAGAGGGAAAAGATCAGGAGGTTCATTAATGGCCTTAATCATCAATTCCATTTTGTTATGACTTTGGGAAATATAGCAGGTGCTAAATTCGACGAGGTAGTTGATAGTGCTCGATGGCTAGAGATGGTACGTATTCAGGAACATGAGGAGAGGTAGGCCAAGGGGTATCATGGTTCGGATAATTCCAACGGTGTTCCTTCTGGGTACAGCCCTATCACAACAGGGGTCGACCTTTTATGCCCGCTTAGATGGCTCATCCCGCTCATTGTGGCGCATCATCTAGCCATGGTTCATACAATACTCGACAGAGTCAGTCTTCTCTTAGTGCACTTCCAGCTCAGAGTTCATATCGTGCACCATCAGTTCAGGGTTCATCTGTACAGGTTTCTTCTGGTAGTTATTCTGGTTCTCGAGGTCCACCTCAGTACTTTCCGACATTTTCAGAGAATGGTTACTTTGAGTGTGGGGATTTGGGTCACATAAAGAGATATCATCCCTACCTTATGGGAGGTTCAGCTCAGTAGAGGAGTCAGGCTACGACTTCAGTACCAGTTGCTTCACCACCTACCCAGCCATCTTGGGGTGGGGCTCAGTCAGCTAGGGATCGCCCAAAAGGGGGAGGCCGATCAGATGGCGGTCGGACCCAATTCTATGCTATTTTTGCCAGGCCAGATGTCGTTGCTTCATATGCGGTGATCACATGTATGTCTCAATGTGCCATAAGGAAGCTTCTATATTATTTGACCCGGGTTACACATATTTGTATGTATCATTGTATTTTGCTCGTTATCTAGATATGCCTCGTGAGTTCTCAGTTTCACATGTTCGTGTATCTACACCGGTGGGTGATATTATTATTGTGGACCGTATGTATCGGTCGTGTGTTGTAACTATTGGGGAACTGGAGACTAGAGTTGTTCTTTTATTGCTTAGTATGGTTGATTTTGATGTAATCTTGGGTATGGATTGGTTGTCTCCATGCTATGCTATTCTGGATTGTCACGCAAAAATCATGACGTTGGCGATACCGGGATTGCTGAAGGTCGAGTGGAGAGGTTCTCTAGATTATGTTTCTAGCAGGGTAATTTCTTACTTGAAGGCCCAACGGATGGTTAGAAAGGGGCGTTTGTCGTATTTGGCCTTGTGAGAGATGTTGATGCAGACACTCCTACTATTGATTCTATACCGGTAGTGCGAGACTTTTTGGATGTATTTCTTGCAGACTTACCGGGCATTCCACCCGACAGAGATATTGATTTCGGTATTGACTTAGTGGCGGGCACTCAGCCCATTTCTATGCCTCTGTATCGTATGGCACCAGCTAAATTGAAATAATTGAAAGAGCAACTTCATGAACTTCTTGATAAGGGGTTTATTAGGCCTAGTGTGTCGCCTTGGGGTGCACCGGTTCTGTTTGTGAAGAAGAAAGACAGTACTATGCAGATGTGCATCGACTACAGGCAGTTGAACAAAGTTACGATCAAGAACAAGTATCCTTTGCCATGTATTGATGACTTATTTGACCAGCTTCAGGGAGCAATGGTGTTCTCCAAAATTTATTTGAGATCTGGGTATCACTAATTGAAAATTCAGGATTCGGATATTCTAAAGACAACATTCAGGACCCGCTATGGTCACTACGAATTTCTCGTGATGTCTTTTGGGCTTACCAACACCCCAGCAACATTTATGCACTTGATGAATAGTATATTCCAGCGTATCTTGATTTGTTTGTCATAGTATTTATTGATGATATCCTGGTGTACTCACGTATCTAGGAGTAACATGCACAATATTTGAGTATTGTACTACAGAGGCTGAGGGAGGAGAAACTTTATGCCAAATTCTTTAAGTGTGAGTTTTGGCTTAGTTCGGTGACATTCTTGGGACATATAGTGTCCAGTAAGGGAATTAAGGTGGATCCGAAGAAGATAGAGGCAGTTCAGTGTTGGCCCATACCATCTTCAGCTACAGAGTTTGGAGTTTTCTCGGCTTGCCGGTTATTATTGCAGCTTTGTGGAGGGCTTCTAGTCTATTGCATTTCCCTTGACCAACTTGACGCAGAAGGGTGCCCCATTCAGGTGGTCGGATGAGTGTGAAGAGAGCTTTCATAAGCTTAAGACTGCCTTGACCACAACTCCAGTTCTAGTTTTACCTTCAGCTTTAGGCCCTTATATAGTGTATTGTGATGCTTCTCAAATTGGTATTGGGTGTGTCTTAATGCAATAGGGTAGAGTGATTGCTTATGCTTCGCGCCAGATGAAGCCACATGAAAAGAACTATCATGTTCATGATTTAGAATTGGCAACCATTGTCCATGCATAAAGGATTTGGAGGCACTATCTGTATGGTGTGTATTGTGAGGTATTTATATATCATCAGAGTCTTCAACACTTATTCGAACAGAAGTATCTAAATATGAGACAGCGGAGATGGTTGAAGCTACTAAAGGATTATGATATTACCATTCTGTATCATCCTGGGAAGGCCAATGTAGTGGCCGATACCTTGAGTAGAAAGGCCGTGAGTATGGGTAGCCTTTCATTCATTCCGATTGGTAAAAGGCCTCTTGTAGTTGATGTTCAGACCTTAGCCAACCAGTTTGTGAGATTAGATGTTTCGGAGCCTAGTCAGGTTCTAGCTTGTGTGGTTTCTCGGTCTTCTTTATATGACCACATTAGAGAACGCCACTATGATGATCCCTATTTTCTTGTCCTGAAGGACACAATTCATCACGGTGATGACAAAGATGTTACTATTGGAGATGATGGGATGTTGAGGATGCAGGGTCAAATTTGTGTGCCAAATGTAGATGGACTGCGTGAGTTGATTCTTGAAGAAGCCCATAGTTCGCGGTATTCCATTTATCTGGGTGCCGCAAAGATGTACGAGGACTTGAGACAACACTATTTGTGGCGAAGGATAAAGAAAGATATAGTGGGGTTTGTAGCTCAGTGTTTAAATTGTCAGCAGGTGAAGTACGAGCATCAGAGACCGGGCGGATTGCTTCAGAGACTTGAAATTCCAGAATGGAAATGGGAGCGTATTACCATGGACTTCGTAGTTGGACTCCCATAGAATTTGAGGAAGTTTGATATTGTTTGGGTGATTATAGATCGGTTGACCAAGTCCTCACATTTTATTCCAGTTGGTATTACTTATTCTTCGGAGCGGTTGGTTGAGATTTATATCCGCGAGATTGTTCGCCTTCACGGTGTAATAGTGTCCATCATTTCAGATCGGGGCACGCAGTTTACGTCACAGTTTTAGAGAGTAGTGCAATGAGAATTGGACATGCAGGTTCAGTTGAGTACAGCATTTCTCCTCAGACGGACAAACAGTCTGAATGCACTATTCAAATATTGGAAGATATGCCACGTGCTTGTGTTATAGATTTTGGGGGTTCTTGGGATCAGTTTCTGCCACTTGCAGAGTTTGCCTACAATAACAACTACCAATCGAGTATTCAGATGGCTCCGTATGAGGCTTTTTATGGGAGATGGTGTCGGTCTCCAGTGGGTTAGTTTGAGGCTAGGCTATTGGGTATTGATTTATTTAAGGATGCTTTGGAGAAGGTTAAATTGATTCAGGATCGACTTTGCACGGCGCAGTCTAGACAGAAGAGTTATACCGACCGGAAGGTTCACGATGTTGCTTACATGGTAAGAGAGAAGGCACTACTCCGAGTTTCGCCTATGAAGGGTGTTATGAGGTTCGGGAAGAAGGGAAAGTTGAGTCCTCGGTATATTGGGCCTTTTTAAATACTTAAGAAGATTGGAGAGGTGGCTTATGAACTTTCATTTCCACCTAGTTTATCGGATGTTCATCCAGTGTTTCATGTATCCATGCTCCGAAAGTATGTCGGAGATCCATCTCATGTTTTAGAGCCGGTAACCATTTTGGACCGGCAGGTTCGAAAGTTGAGATCAAAGAACATGGCTTCAGTGAAAGTGAAGTGGAGAGACCAGCCAGCCGGAGAAGCTACTTGAGAGAGTGAGCGGAATATGCGGCACAAATATCCACACCTATTTGAGACTCCAAGTATAAATCTAAACTCGTTCGAGGATGAACGTTTGTTTAAGAGGGAAAGAATGTAACGACCTGACTGGTCATTTCAAGTATTATAGCCATGTTCCCCCATTCACTGCTTATCCTTTATGAAATTATAATTATGTGACTTGTCGGGGATGTTTCATAATGAATTGGAACACTTAGTTCCAAGATTTAAAGCTTAAGTTGAAATAGTTGACCGGATGTTGACTTATGAGTAAATGACCCCAAAATAGAGTTTTTATAATTTCAATAGCTCTGTGTGGTGATTTTGTACTTAGGAGTGTCCAAAAAAATATTTGGAAGTCCGTAGTTAAATTAAGCTTGAAATGGCGAAAATAGGAATTTAAAGTTTGGAAGTTTGACCAGAAGATTGACTTTTTGATATCAAAGTCGGAATCTAGTTCTGAAAATTTTCATAGGTCTGTTATGTCATTTATGACTTGTGTGCAAAATTTGAGGTCAATCAGACTTGATTTGATAGGTTTCGGCATCGAATGTATATATTGGAATTTCTTAGTTTCATTAAGCTTGAACTAGGGTATGATTCGTGTTTTTAACGTTGTTTGATGTGATTTGAGGACTTACCTAAGTTCATATGATGTTTTGGGACTTATTGGTATAATTGGTTGAGGTACCGGAGGCCTCGGGTGAGTTTCGGATGGTTAACGGATCAAAATTGGACTTAGAACAAAGCTAGAACTTGCTACCTACTGATGCAATCGCACCTAGAACTTCTCTCGCAGGTGCGAGCTCGCAGAAGAGTGTAACGACTCGGCCAGCCGTTTTGAGAGTTATAGCCCCGATCCCCTATTTACTGTTTCCCCTTACCTTTTTCTTCTTATGTGACTTGCCGGAAGGTTTCGTTTTGGTTTTTAGAGTGTTTTGTGACACTTAGTCCCTAAATGGATGTTTAAGCCTTAGGATTTGGACCGTACTTGGAACTGTATGAACACGACTCCGAAATGGAGTTCTGCCGGTCCTGTTAGCTTCGTTAGGTGATTTTGGGCTTAGAGGCGTTCCCGGATTGTGTTTTGGAGGTACGTTGCTTATTTAGGCTTGAAATGGCGAAAGTTATTTTTTTTGGAGATGTGGACCGGTAGTGAAAATTTTGATATCGGGGCCGGATTCTGATTCCGAAAGTTGGAATAGGTCCGTAATGTTAAATATGACTTGTGTGCAAAATTTGAGGTCAATCGGATGTGGTTTGATAGGTTTCGACATCGGTTGTAGAAATTTGAAGTTTCAAGTTCTTTAAGTTTCAATTGGTTGGAAATTCATGATTTTAGCGTTGTTTGATGTGGTTTGAGGGCTCGACTAAGTTCGTATGGTATTTTAGGATTATTTGGTATGTTTGGTGGAGGTCCCGGTGGCCTCGGGTGAGTTTCAAGTGCTTAACGGGTGAAAGCTTGGACTTAGAAGAATTTCTGACATGCTGGTTTTTGGTGTTTTCGCACCTGCGGTAGGGAGTCCGCAGGTGCGGCCCCGCAGAAGTGAGGCTGGGATCGCAAGTGCGCCTTTAGGCCTGGGAGTCAGTGGTCGCAGATGCGACGAGTGAGCCGCAGGAGCGGAGCCACATCTTTTCAAGGGCAGTCGCAGGTGCGGAGATGAGAAGGACCCAAGGTTCCGCAGAAGCGGATGAGTAGACGCAGAAGCACATCCGCAGATGCGGACTTAGGCGCGCATGTGCAGATTCTGGAGTTTAATGAAAACTAGCAGGTGCGGAGTCCTAGCCGCAGAAGCGGCACCGTAGGTGCGATGATGAGGTCGCATGAGCGGGTTCGCTAATGAGAAAAGAGAGAATTTTGAGGGTTTGATTCATTTCTCCATTTTTGGACTTGGGAGCTCGGAAATTGGCGATTCTTTGAAGGATTTGCATAGAGAGCTTTGGGGTAATGATTCCTTACTCGTTTTTGGTTGTATTTCATTAATCTATAGTTGTTTCCTCCATTTAATTTCGGATTTAGATTGAAAAGTTAGGAAACTGGGGTAGAGTTCCCTAACCGAATTTATGAGTTTTGATTGGGATTTACACATCGGATTTGGATAATTTTGGTACGAGTGAACTCGTGAGTGAATGGGTGTTCATATTTTGTGACTTTTATCTGATTTCGAGATGTGGGCCCGGGTCGAATTTTTAGGGCGAATTTCAGAATTTTTGTTAAAGTGTTGATTTCATTAATTAGATGAGTCTATTATGGTTGTATTTATGATATGTATATGCTTTTGGCTAGATTTGGGCCATTTAGAGCCGGATACTCATGAGAAAGGCATTGTGACCGATTGATTGAGCTTGGTTCGAGGTAAGTAGCTTGCCTAACCTTGTGTGGGAGAAATCCCCTTAGAATTTGGTACTGTTTTGATATGTGAGCGTCATGTACGTGAGGTGACGATTACGTACACAGGCTAATTGTTGTAAAAACCCGATTTCTGCTAAGTAATAACCTTCTTCCTTCTTATTTGAGTTACATCAGTATGTGTAGTATCTTGTTTGCTTAGAATAGCATGTCTACTTACCTTAATTTCTTATCTGAACTCTGTGCAGCATGTTTAGTGGAATTCTTGCTTTTCCTTGACTTGTACTTTGTCTAAATTGTAGGATTCATGTTGTAGATGTTAATTCTATTGTTTGAGCTGTATAATTACTTTTGGGACTATGGAACGGTATTCTGGGTGATCCCCATGTACTGCATATTTACTTTGGGACTATGGAATGGTATTCCGGGAGATCCCCATGTACTGCATATTTACTTTGGGACTACGGAACGGTATTCTTGGAGATCCCCTTGTACTGTATATTTACTTTGGGACTACGGAATAGTATTCCAGGAGATTCCCCTGTACTATACATTTACGTTTGGGACTACGAGACGGTATCTCGGGAGATCCCTTGTTGTTATCTCTGTGCGCTGAGCTGTTGTCTTCTATGATTTCATTCCTGTTAAATTTCAATCTTTATTTTACTGCGGTATTTCATTCTACCTTGTTTTATTATATATATACCAGTAGGGTCCTGACTTGACCTCGTCACTACCCGACTGAGGTTAGGCTTGGCACTTACTGAGTACCGATTATGGTGTACTCATCCTACTCTCTGCACATGTTTTTCGTGTGCAGATCCAGGTGCTCCTTATCAGCCGCACTATCAGTGAGCCGGAACAGCTTTGGAGACTTCAAGGTATATCTGCCGCGTCCGCAAACCTCGGAGTCCCCTTCTACTCTTTCTCATGTTCATTATCTTCTGTATTTTTCCTTTTTAGAATCTGATGTATAGAGACACTAGACTTTCCTTCTGTAGTTTGTGATTCACCATGTTTCGAGTTTTGGGATTTCTATGTATTTTAAATAGTTGGTTATTGCACATGTCAGGCGGTATGGTACCCAGTTATGTTGTTACCGCTATAGTTAGTTGTTAAGTTTATATTTTTATTTCATTATTCCGCAAATGTTAGGCTTACCTAGTCGTAGAGACTAGGTGCCATCATGACGTCATACAGAGGTTAAATTGGATCGTGACAAAGAGAGCCTGGCATCGCAGAAGCATGAGGTCCACAAAAGTGGACAAAGCCTCGCATAAGCGCGACCACAGTAGCGACAAAAATGGTTTGTCACTACCCAATTTTCCCTTTGTTGGGTATCGTGATGGCACCTAGTCTTAGGGACTAGGTAAGCCTAACAATAATTAAAACAACAACATTATTTAAATAGAATCTCTTAAAATTCCCAAAACCGATAGTACAAGTCATAAGCTCTACAGAGTGTTTGCTAGAAAACTTCTAAATACAACTGTCCAGAAATAAGTATAAACAGTGCAAAACGAAAACTGGAAGGTGACTCCGAAGCCTGCGAATGCAGCAGCAGGTTTACTTTGAGTCTCCACAGCAATAGTCCACCTACCTAGCTAACAAACAAGTACTGGATCTGCACAAAAATGTGCAGAAGAGTAGCATGAGCACACCACAGCGGTGCCCAGTAAGTATCAAGACTAACCTCGATGGAGTAATGACGAGAAACAGTCAAGACACCCACTGGTCTAATAAACTGAACAGATATAAGTACATGAATAACAGAAGTATGATGTCTACATAAAGACTATACAATACGGCTCATAATACAATAATGGCATTAAAGCAAGAAACAACAAGTATCGGCAGAATATCATGAAAATGACGCAGACAAAGTGAATGGAACACAACCTAAATCCGGAATCACGAATATAGCAAGGACAAGTAATAACTCAGTAATTACAACCACTTTTACATCAGATTTTAGTCAACAACTCCACGAGGTACCGAACCTCGGACAATTCAAAACTCACGGGTCTCAATACCTAAACCCTAACACTTAGCATCTTGTGCCCTCATAACACCTCATAACCACACTGACGACTCACGTGCCAATAGAGCCATTCGCACATAGAAGGCAAGTAAACAAGGGTGAGCATATATGCTCAACAATATCAAGAACACCTCTTATCCGATAAGAGTGCTTAATTACGTGTATTCTTGTGCAAGTGTCCTAACATAGTCCATACCAGCAAATAGGCATAAGGAAGAAGAAGAACGGACAACACGTAGAATATTTTCTCACAGCTTTCACAAGATCAAGCTCACACAGGTACATATACCACTACATAAATATCAACAACAAGAATGCCCCCAGGCCATAAATAATCACAAAGCAATCCGTGACATAGCCCACCTTGTCTCGTCACGTGTGCAATAGTAATATAATTGCCCGCATTGTCTCGCCACACGTGCATGATAATGTTCCCACCTTGTCTCGCCACATGCACAACCCATACATATATATATCCCACCTTGCCACGCCGCATGTGCAAAATCAATAGTAACAATAGCACGGCAGAAACCTCGAGCAACCCCATAACAACAACCACACGGCAGAAACCTCGTGCATCACCACAACAAATACAACAACAACAATGGCAATAATACAAAAGTACGACAAGTAAATCAACTCAAGAACTTTTAAAATCACAGGAAAATATGGGACCAAATCACAAAGAATAACCACAGTAAATAATGCTAGGCGTAAAGAGAACAACTCAACAAAGGGAAACTAATGTGTATCAACGATCTCACAATATACATTTCAACAATAGGGAAACTAACACGAGTTAAATAATTCCAAATAAGACATGTCGACTAAAACATAGGATACCTGAAACTTCTTTTAAGGTTGAGAAATTACCAAGGATTTTCAACAATTTAAATAAGGATAAGCAGCAGAAAGATAATCATAACCTCAATTAGGACTGAACAAATTATAAGATGATATAATAATAATTTCAAATAAAGATAAGCAGTGATGAAAAGATAGCATGACAATAGAGGAGGTAAAATCTTCAGTTAAGTCAAATAAGAATACAATAGGCAATAAGAGTGAATCCTGAAAGCAATTAATTCTAATTAAAGCATGTAGAGATGAAACTAGTAAATAGGAACTTAATCATATCACGAACAACTTCATACTCAGTGAATATAAGGACCTAAGAATCCTAAAAGGCCAACTTTTCACAAATAAGTCCGAGCACACACTCGTCACCTCGCGTGCATGGACTACAATCAACATAGAAGACTCAAATCCTAAGGGAAAAATCCTCCACACAAGGTTAGGCCAGATACTTACCTCGAACCAAGCTCAAACAGTCCGTACGAATGTCCTTTCCTCAATTATCCGACTCTGAATGACCCAAATCTAACGAAACATAATTGCATAACATGAATACAACAATAATAAACTTATCTAATCAATGAAATCAATATTTAATAAAAATTCCGAAATTCACCCTAAAAAGTTGACCCGGGCCCACATCTCGGAATCGGGTAAAAGTCACAAAATACGAACACCCAATCACTCGCGAGTTCACTCGTACCAAAATTATCCAAATCCGATGACTAAATCCCAATCAAAACTCAAAACTCTTAGTCGAAGAACTTCTTCCCATTTTTCCTAAATTTTCAATCCAAACCCGAAACTAAATGGAGAAACGAACTATGGATTAATGGAAAACAACCAAAAACGAGTTAGGAATCATTACCCCAAAATTTCCTCTGAAAAACCCTCGAAAAATCGCCAAATTTCGAGCTCTCAAGTCCAAAAACGAAGAATGAAACCAAACCCTCAGATTTCTCTCTTCTGCCCAGGCAGGACCGCACCTGCGCATAAATAGCTGCATCTACGCGACCGCAAGTGTGCATATCCAACCGCACCTGCGCTTTTTCTCGCTTCTGCGCGCCAAAAGCGGAATTTTCCTCGCACCTGTGACCCCTGGCGCTCCTCCATCTATCCGCTCCTGCATTTGCTTCTCCGCATGTGAGCTCTCGCACATGTGGTCTCTACTTCGTAGGTGCGAAAATACCAGAAGCCTGAAGACTTAGCAGTAACACACATCAAACCTTTAGTCCGTTAAGCACCCGAAACTCACCCGAGGCCCCCGAGACCTCAACCAAACATACCAACCAATCCTAAAACACCATAAGAACTTAGTCGATCCCTCAAATCACATCCACTAACGATGAAACTACGCATCACACCATGAATCGAACTTATAAATTTCAAATCTTTCAACTTCTAAAACTCGTGCCGAAACCTATCAAATCAACCCGGAATGACGTCAAATTTTGCAGGCAAGTCCCAAATAACATAACGGAGTTGTTCCAACTCTTGTAATCGCATTCTGACCCCGATATCAAAAAGTCCACTTCCGGTCCAAATCTCCAAAAATTTGACTTTCGTCATTTCAAGCCTAAATCAGCTACAGACCTCGGATTTACAGTCCGGACACGCTCCTAAGTCCAAAATCACCCAACGGAGCTAATGGAACTGAGAAACTGCATTCCAGAGTCGTTTTCACATAGTTCTGACTATGGTCAAAATCCTAAGACTTAAGCTTCCGTTTTAGGGACTAAGTGTCCCAAATCACTCTGAATCATCCGGTAACTGAATTCAACCACGCACATAAGTCAATACACATAATATGAAGCTGCTCAGGGCCTTATGCCACCGGACGGGACTTAAATTCTCGAAATAATCGGCTGGGTCGTTACATGGTCGCAGATGCTGCCTGGGCTAAGGAGGGACTGGACTGCAGAAGCGAGTCCGCAGAAGCGAAGGCAATTGCAAAAGCGGTAGCTTCACCACAAAATCTAAACCGCAGATGCGATTAAATTTTTTGCGTAAGCGAAACATCTCGACATGTACAAAAATAGAGGGGTCCGAGATTTTCTTATTTTTGGACATTTCAAACACAGGTTGAGGTAATTTTTCAAAGAGAATTCACGGGAAAACTTGAGGTAAGTCACTTGTGATCATTGTTAGTCAATAATATTGAATTATCATTGAGTATTTCGACTAGTTACGTGTTTAAAGGTGAAATTCAAGGATTTGGGCCTAGGGATTTGAAAATAAGATTTGAGGATTTGGAGGTCGAGTTGTTGTGAGAATTTGGTAAATTTGGTATGGTTGGACTCGTGATTGAATGTGCGTTCATATATTTTGTAACTTCTATCGGGTTCCGTGTCGTGGGGACCACTGATGATATATGCGTTGAATTTTGTATTTTGTTGGAAAATTAGTATTTTCATATGGAATTAATTCCTATAATTTGTAATGACTGAATCGAATTAATTGTGACTAGATTCGAGGCATTCAGAGGCTGATTCGCAAGGCAAGGGCATATTGGAATAAAGCATTACACGGTTTGAGGTAAGTAACACTTCTAAACTTGGTTCTGAGGGTATGAATCCCTGAATTTCGTGTTATATGAATTGTTTGGAGGTGACGCACATTCTAGGTGACGGGCGGGTGGGCGGGCACCATAGAAATTGAGACTTAAATAAATTCTGTGTAGTTGTATAATTTGAAAATCATGTCATTATCCGCATACTCTTTACATGTTAGAGGAAATTGAGCCGAGACTCATGTTAAAGATCATGTTTAGGCTACGTGCCGATATTTTGGGACCCACAAGGTCGTGTTGCTATTGAATTATTTGATGGAATTATAATTTTATACTCAGTCACATTCATCATTTGCATATTATATCTCAATCTCTATTTTCATTCATCGGTACATCATATCATCATGTCGGGTTAATTTTCATGTCATTGAGAGCCCGAGTGACTGGAGATTTTGAGTGATATTTATGGGATCGGGTTGCACGCCGCAACATGTTTTATTTATTTATGCATGGATCTGGCTATTATAGCACTTGGGCTGAAGGAGCCCCTCCGGAGTTTGCACCCCCCCACAGTGAGCGCGGTTTATTTATATTGAGGGATGGATCTTTCCTGGACATGGATCTTGTCTGAATCATTTATATCTCGGGATGGATCTTCCCCTAGGCTGGATTGGCCTTATACAGTACTAATTGACTTATATGGATCTTCCCTGGGCTGGATTGGCCATATACAGTACTGAGTGATTGAGTATTTTGAGATTTGTGAGTGCGCAAGGTTTTCCACATAGGTGCATCACATACATCATGTACATTGGCATATAGATATAGAGATGTCACATTCCTCATATCATTTAGAATTGATCTACTTTATTTGTATTGAGTTAACTGTTGAACTTGAAAGCATGCCTACGTTTCTGTACTGTTATTTATATATTGGAATGTACCTATGGAGTTCGTCACTACTTTCAGCCCAAAGGTTAGTCTTGTTACTTATTGAGTACAGGGGGTTAGTTGTACTCATACTACAATCTGCACTTTGTGTGCAAATCCAGGTACTTCCTGACACGGCGATTGCTAGTTTTTTTGAAGATTATTTGTTGGAGACTATCGAGGTAGCTGCTTGGAGTCTACAGACCTTGACTCTCTTTCCTTTCAGTTGTTTGTATTGTTCTATATTTCCAGACAGTATTTTATCAGTCAGACTATGTTATCATTTAGATGCTCATGCACTCAGTGACACTAGGTTTTGGGAGTGTATTTTATATCAGTATGTGTGGGGGTTTTCTATTAAATTTATATATTATGTTTTCAAACTTAAAAGAAATTATAGCTTATTGAGATTGTCGGCTTGTCTAGTATTGAGATAAGCGACATCACGACATGCGGATTTTGGGTCGTGATACTTTTATTCTAATGCTCTTTTTATGGAATAAGTTTATGTACTCTAAGATTGTTTTTTAACTTGAATAAGAATTTTACTTATATGATGAATTTATAAAATAATTGAATTGGATTCTCTTGCTAAATAATTAATTAAAAGATTTAAATATTTGATTTTAACATAAAAATAATGTACTCTATGTTGATTCAGATCTTAATATTAGTTCATCTCTTATTTTTAATATTTAATATTAATTATAATTTTATCCACCAATTATATTTTCAAAGAGTAAAATATTGATATGACATTTCATTTTTAGATATTTATGTCTATAGAATTATTAGTGGTATTGACTCTTACCAATCATTTTTTTTCTCTTTCTCACACATTTATATGTTCGTGAAGGAATTGTCATGTCCCTCAGATGTTTTCCTTTGACATAGTAAGCATGTATCCATTGAATCCACATTTTATCTTATTTATGAGCTATGTCCTAGCGTATCTTGATTTGAGAAGCTTGATTCCACATTTTTATGTTGATAAGGCTTAGCCCTTGTAACGACCCGATCGGTCATTTTGAGTATTATAACCCCGTTCTCCTCATTTACTGCTTAATTTATACTCTATAGTTATTTTATGACTTACCGGGTTAGTTGGTTCAGGCCCGGAAGGAATTCGGAGTGAAATGAGACACTTAGTCTCATAATTGAAAATTTAAAATAGAAAAGTGGACCAAATATGGACCTATGTGTAAACCACCTCGGATTTGAATTTTGATGATTCCAATAGCTCCATTTGGTGATTTTGGACTTAGGAGTGTGTCCGAAATTTTATTTGGAGGTCCGTGGTGGAATTAGGCTTGAAATGCCGAAAGTTTAATTTTTGGGAAGTTTGACCGGGGGCTTGATTTTTTGATAACGGGGTCGGAATCCGATTCTAAAAATTTTAATACCTCCGTTATGTCATTTATGACTTGTGTGCAAAATTTGAGGTCAATCGGACGTAATTTGATAGGTTCCGGAGTCATTTGTAGAAATTACAAATTTCAAAGTTCATTAGGCTTGAATTGGGGTGTAATTCATGGTTTTAGCATTGTTTGAGGTGATTTGAGGGTTCGACTAAGTTCATATTATGTTTTAGGACTTGTTGGTATATTTTATTGAGGTATCGAGGGGCTCGAGTGAGTTTTGGATGGCTAACGGATCAAAAATTTGGACTTGAACAGCTGCTGGAATTTTCTGATATCTGATGTTGTTTTCCTTCTTCGCAATCGCGTGAATGCGTCTGCGATCGCGTAGGCTTAGTTGGTCAGTGGGGGTTTTGTTCTACACGATCGCGTGGGGATATCTGCGATCGCGTAGGGTTAATGTGAGTCAATGACATTTTGTACTTCGTGATCGCGTGAAGCGGGACGCGATCGCGAAGCTATGTGAGTTTGTTATTCGCGAACCCGTGAAGAAGGTCGCATTCGCATAAAGGAAATTGGGCATAAATGGAAATCACGTGTGTGTGCTTCGCGATCGCGTGGTTTGGTCCACGATCGCATAGGTCTGTGATGTTGTGCATCGCGATCGCGTAGAGTTAAATCTGGGCGATGAAAAACTGTTTTTCTCGATCGCGTGGGAATGTTCACGATCGCGTAGAGCAAATGTCTGGGCAGAGAGTTTAAGTTCTGAAAATGGGGCTTTGCCCCATTTTCAGTTTTTGACAGATTGGAGCTCGGGAAGAGGCGATTTTCGGGATTTGTTTCAAGGAAAATAAAGGGGTAAGTGTTCTTAACTCAATATTGGTTAAATTACCCAAATCCATGGCTGTTTTTATCATTTAATTGGAGAATTAAGTTGGAAAAGTTTGAAAATCCTCTTGATTTAATTTGGAGATTTGAGGGTCAAGTTGATGTCGGATTGGAATAAAATTAGTATGGTTAGACTCGTGGTTGAATGGGCTTCCGAATTTTATAACTTTTGATGGGTTCCGAGACGTGGGCCCCGTGGGCGATATTTGAGCTAAAATTTGAATATTTATAGAAAATTAGCATTTCCTTATGGAATTAATTCCAATGAATTTTATTGACTGAAACGAATTATTTATGGCTAGATTCGAGGCGTTTGGAGGCCAATTCACGAGGAAAGGACATTACAGAATAAGAATTACACGGCTTGAGGTAAGTAATAGTTTTAAATCTGGTCCTGGGGGTATGAAACCTCAAAGTTTTGTGTCACATGATTATTTTGGAGGTGACGCACATGCTAGGCGACGGGCATGTGGGCGTGCACCGATAGGATTGTGACTTGGTCTGTCCCATGGAAACTATATAGTTGAATAATTTATCGTTAGCTATACGATCTCTATGTGTTTGAAGAAATTTGACTGTAAATCATATGAAAAATCATGATTAGGCTATGTTATAGTACTGTTGGGACCCGCAGAGGTCGCGTACTTGTTGAATTATTTGCTAATTGCGTATTATACCTCAGTCTTACTGGATATTTGTTTATACACTATGTTATCTTTGTTTGGGATGATCTTTGTGATTTCTGAGAGCCCGAGAGACTAGAGAGGTTGAGGACCGAGTAAGGCCGAGGGCCTGTCGGTGAGGTAAAGATATTATGTCACGTGAGTTATCCGTGCAGGATATTATAGCACGTGAGTTGTTCGTGCAGCACGTGAGTAGTCCATGCAGATTATGGAGCTTGGGCTGTAGGAGCCCCTTCGGAGTCTGTACACCCCCAATGAGCGCGGGTACCCATAGAGTATGAGTGCTGAGGGTTGAGAGCCGAGTGGTTGAGTTATTATGATGAGTGGAGTGATTGTTGCCCTGAGAGGTTGTACTTGCTTTTCATTTGTTGTTGCACTTAGTTGCTATTTGTTATTGTTGTGAAATTCTCTAAAAGATTTTATATTCGGATTACATGACCTTGGACTGTATAAATTGATTTGACTTAAACTGCTGGATTTGAAAGCATGTCTATTCTCTATTGGAATTACTGAAAATGAACTATGACTGTGTAGCTCGTCACTATCTTCAATTCCTTATTTATTACTATTACTTGCTGGGTTGGTTGTACTCATACTACACCCTGAACTTTGTGTGTAGATCCACGTACTTCCGGACATAGCGGGTGTTGATTTTCTCGCACAATTGACTTTTCGGAGATTCAAAGGTAGCTGCCGTGTTTCGCAGACCTTGTCTCTCCTTCTGTATCTCCTTGTTTACTGTATTTGATCTTAGACTATTATAGACCATTTTCTTTTGACTTGTATCCATATTAGATGCTCATGTACTCAGTGACACCAGGTTTTGGGGAGTGTTTGTATCAGTATTTATGGGATTCTGTATTGTATTTAAATATTATATTTTCAAACTTAAGAGAAATTGTGGTTTTATTGAGATTATCGGCTTGCCTAGTATCGAGATAGGCGCCATCACGACAGGTTGGGATTTTGGGTCGTGACAGCCCTCCACTTGACTTAGGAGTGCACACCCTATCCCATGCCACCAGAGCTTTCCTCGTGATTATGCTACTCCCAGACCATACAAAGCTTCTACAATAAGCATCTATAGTTTTCAGGACCTTTTCAGGTATTAGAAATAATTGAGCCCAGTAAGCTTGAATTCCAAAGAGCACAGATTTGAACAGCTGAGTTTTGCCTGCATACGACAACTTTTTGGCACTCCAAGAAGTTATTCTAGATGTGATCTTCTCAATCAGTGGTTGCCATTGTAATAATATGAGCTTCTTTGTTGATAAAGGCACCCCCAGGTATTTGAAAGGTAAGGTTCCATGGACAAAACCTAAGTGACTCAGTATGTTGTCTTGAATCTCTTTCTTAACTCCACCAATATACACACAACTCTTGCCAAGATTAGCCTACAATCCCGATGCTTCAGAAAATTGGCTAAAACACATGTGTAGAGCAATAATAGAAATTACGTTTCCTTTGGAAAAGAGAAGTAGATCATCCGCAAAACCAAGGTGTGTAATTCCTACTTTTGCCCACCTTGGATGAAACTGAAATGATTTGTTTTCTTTCATCTCATTGAGATTTTTCCTTAGATACTCCATAGCAATTGCAAACAGAAAATGAGATATTCGGTCTCCTTGTCGAAGACCTCTTGCTGCATTGAAAGGTTCGCTTTTCTCACCATTGATCATCACAGTATAGTTTACTATTTGGACACACTCCATTACCCATGTAATAAACCCCTCTGGAAAGCCAAGCCCTGCAAGAACCTTGTAATGACCCGGCCGGTCGTTTTAAGTATTACAGTCATGTTCCCCTATTTATTGCTCAATTTATGCCTTACAATTGATTTATCACTTACCGGGTTAGTTGGTTCGGGTCTGGAAAGATTTCGAAATGAATTAAGACACTTAGTCTCATAATGGAAAGTTTAAGTTGAAAAAGTTAATCGGATATTGACTTATGAGTAAACGACCTCGGAATTTAATTCTGATGATTCCTATAGTTTTTTATGGCGATTTTGGACTTAGGAGCGTGTTTAAAAAATTATTTGGAGGTCCGTAGTAGAATTAGGCTTGAAATGGCGAAAGTTGAATTTTGGGAAGTTTGACCGAGGGGTTGAATTTTTGATAGCGGGGTCAGAATCCAATTTTGGAAATTGGAATAGGTCTGTAATGTGAAATGTGACTTGTGTGTAAATTTTGAGGTCAATCGGACGTGATTTGATAGGTTCCGGCATCGGTTATGGAAGTTAAAGTTTCAAAGTTCATTAGGCTTGAATCCGTCTGTAATTAATGTTTTTGATGTTGTTTGAGATGGTTTGAGGATTCAACTAAGTTCGTATTGGGATATAAGACTTGTTGGTATGCTTGGTCGAGGTCCCGGGGGCCTCGGGTTGATTTCGGGGGGTTAACGGACCATAGTTCGAAGTTGAAGAATTTCTGAAGATTTGTTGGTTCTAGTGTGATCATACCTGCGAAAAAGGGCTCGTAGGTGCGATGGTCGCATAAGCGACAGTACACACGCAAAAGCGAGTGTCTTCATAGGTGCGGTGCCTATTGCGCAAAAACGCAACCACAGGTGCGGTCCTAAGCATCGCAGAAACGATCATGGTTGGCCAAGCTGTTCTCACAGAAGCGAGATTTTTCCGCAGAAGCGAGGGTCACAGGTGCGACCTCTTGACCGCATCTGAGAAAGTGCTGGACAGAAACCATTAAGTTCAGGGTTTTGCTATTTTTCACCATTTTTGAATTTGAAGCTCGGCTTGGGCGATTTTGGAGATGAACTTTTCCACACAACTTTGGGATAAGTGTTCTTGATTCCCTTGGGATTATATTTCATGAATTAATCTTCATTTTTGGTGTAAGATTATCGAATCTTCAAGAGAAATTAAAGGAAATTTCTATAATTTCATAAAATGAATTTTCGAGTTTTGAATATCGATTTGGAGTCATAATTGAGTGAAATTATTATGGTTGAACTTGTAATTTGATGGGTTGTCGTATTTTGTGAGTTTCGTCGGATTCCGAGATGTGGGCCCCACGGGCGATTTTTGAGCTAAATTTCGGATGTTTATGGAAAACTTGCATTTCTTTATGGAATTAATTCCAATAGATTTTATTAACTGAATCGCAATTTTTTGTGACTAGATTCGAGGCATTTGGAGGCCAATTCACGAGGCAAAGGCTTAGCGGAATAAGAATTTCACAGTTTGAGGTAAGTAACAGTTATAAATTTGGTCCTGGGGGTATAAAACCCCGGACTTTGTATCATGTGATTATTATGGAGGTAACGCATATACTTGGTGACGGGCGTATGGGCGTGCACCAAGGGGATTGTAACTTGGTCCGTCCCGTGGAAACTGTAAAGTTGAATAACTTGTTGTTAGCTATGTTCTCTCTATGTGTTGTCGAAATTTGACTGTAAGTCATATTAAAAATCATGTTTAGGCTATATGTTGGTATTGTTGGGACCCACAGAGGTCAGGTACATGTTGAACTATCTGCTTAATTATTGTTTTGTACTCAGTCACAGTTTACTTGATTATTTTATCCCAGTCTATATTGTTCATTATTGATGCATCATATCATTGTTGTTTGGGATGATTTCATAATTGTTGAGAGCCCGAGAGACTGGAGAGATTTATGACTGAGCAAGGTCGAGGGCCTGATTGTGAGATATTATACTATAGCACATGAGTTGTCCGTGCGGATCTAGATATTATACTATAGCACGTGAGTTGTCCGTGCAGCACATGAGTTGTCCGTGAGGATCCAGATAGTGATACTATAGCATGTGAGTTGTCCGTACAACACGTGAGTTGTCCATGCGGATTATAGCGCTTGGACTGTAGGAGCCCCTTCGGAGTCTGTACACCCGCAGTGAGCGCGGGTACCCATTGAGTGTGAGTGCTGAGGGTTGGGAGCCTAGTGAGTTATTGTTGTCCTGAGAGGATGTACTTGCTTTTCATTTGTTATTGCACTTAGTTTCTATCTGTCATTATTGTGAAATTTTCTGAAAGATTTTATATCTAGAATACATGAACTTGAACTGTACAGAATTGTTTTGACTTAAAATGCTGGATTTGAAAGCATGTCTATTCTTTGCTGGAATTACTGAAAATGAACTATAACTATGTAGCTCGTCACTATCTTCAGTTCCTTATTTATTATTGTTACTTACTGATTTGGTTGTACTCATACTACACCCTGCACTTCGTGTGCAGATCCAAGTGTTCCCGGACATAGCGGATGTTGATTCTTTCGCGCAGTTGATTTTCTGGAGATTTTGAGGTAGCTGTCGTATTTTGCAGACCTTGTCTCTTCTTCCCTATCTTCTTGTTTACCGTATTTGGTCTTAGACTACTATAGAATGTATTTTCAGACTTGAATTCATATTAGATGCTCATGTACACAGTGACACCAGGTTTTGGGAGTGTTTGTATCGGAAATTGTGAGGCCTTTTATTACATTCAAATTATTATGTTTTTCAAACTTTAAGAAATTGTGGTTTATTGAAATTATCGGCTTGCCTAGTATCGAGATAGGCGTCATCACAAAAGTTTAGGATTTTGGGTCATGACAAACCTGCCTCAGAAATGACCATTCTACAGAGTCATACGCTTTTTGCAGATCAATTTTAATCATTCATCTGGCTAATACATTCTTCATTGTGTAAGATTTGATAAGCTTGTGAGCAAGAATGATATTGTCAGCTATTTTTCTGCTTGGGATAAAGCATGCCTGGTCTTCACAAATGATGTCTGGTACCACACCTTGCAATCTAGAGGCTAATATTTTAGCAATCTATTTGTATAGGACAGTACAGCAGGCAATAGGTCTATACTCTTTAACTGAAGTTGGATTATTAGTCTTTGAGATGAGAGTAATGGTTGTACAGTTTATTGCCTTATACAATTTTTCAGTTTTGAAGAATTCCTTTATAGCTTCCACTACTTCTGCTTTCACTATTGACCATACTTTCTTGAAGAAGTATGCATTATATCCATCCACACCTGGTGATTTGTCATTTCCTATTGAGGATAAGCCTTCATAGATCTCATGTTCAGTCACCTTTGCACATAGTCTTAGTCTTTGTTGATGTGAGATGGTTAGTCCTTTCCTCACAGTGATCTTGTTGTCTGCTGGCAATGTATGAGTTGCTGATACCATCAAACCTTTTTAAAAGTTCACTATTTCCTCTTTTATTTCCTTTGGTTCAGATAGCTTTTTGTTATTGAGTGATGTAAGTTTTGTTATCTGCTTTCTCTGTGTCCTCTCCTCGATCAGGGCTGAAAAGTATTTAGTATTGGAATCCCCTAGGTTGATCCAGTTGGCCTTAGATTTCTACTGTAAAGCATTTTCTTCAACCATAGACCATTTCTCCAGGTTTTGTATTAAATCTCTCTATTTTCCCAATAGCTCGGTAGTACTCTTCATGTGTATTTGTTCTTGAGTGATCACTAGCTCTTGTCTGGCCTTTTCAATTTTCTGAGTAATGAACTTAAACTCTTCATTATTCAGTCTCTTTAGTAAAGGTCTGAGACTCTTCAGCTTCATTCAAATGTTCTTCATCTTGACTGTGGTATAACACTGTTGCGAGACATCCTCAACTATCTTCAGAAATTCCTCATGATTGGCCCATACATTGAAAAATTTGAAAGGTACCTTGACGTTACTGCTAGAAGTAGCCAATGTAAGTAGAATAGGAGCATGATCTGATATAAAAGGTACATAATATTCCATTATTAGATTCCCCCATGCGATCATCCATTCATGATTTCCAAAGGCCATGTCCAATCTACTATAAATTCTGTCTGATCCTGGTTGTTTATTGGACCAGGTATAGTAGTCTCCCCTCCATTGTAGTTCTGTTAGGAGAAATTCATGCTTGAATTTAGAGTAGTCTTTAATTTCAATATAGGTAATTGGATTACCAAACAGTAGATCATCCTGAAACATAACTGCATTGAAGTCTCCCACCACAAGCCAAAGTTTTTTGATACCTACTGCTGCTCCTCTCCAATTATCCCATAGTACTTTCATGTGCTCAATAGTATTAAAACCATACACTATGGTGAGATAACGATCAAGATCCCCTACTTTGCTTATGACCTCACAATGGATCATTTGGGCTTCAGCTTTCAATAGATTAACGTTACGCCAATGTGGATCCCAGCCCAACCACAATCGCCCATTTTATCCAGTTTAGTAGTTAGTTAGCATCTTCCAGTTAGATGTAATATTTTTATTAATCTTCATGTAATTATGCTCCTTTATTCTTGTTTCTATCAGCCATGCCAGTCTAATATTTTTTGTTTTTCAAGTAATTCCTCAATTCATTCTGTTTATACCTCTTATTTATTCCTCTAACGTTCCAAAATATTCAATTCATTAGATAGTTTTGGAACCCCCTCCTCTATCTAGGGGTAGGCCTTGCACTCCACTTCATCCTCTATGTAGCACTTCAAACCCATTCTTGGTTGGAACAGAACATAGAATGGGAAAGTTTTGTAGATTGAATTCTAGGCTTACTTCCAAAGCTTTCCCTCTGCTTTTTCTGGTCTCTCTTCCACTCTATTTTGGTATATTAACATTATATTTATGCTTTTATAATAACATAGGCTCTCCTTTTTCTAAATGTATTTGAAATATATAATACATTCTCAAATTAAATTAGTAATAGGACATTATAATACGTATTCAAATTAAATTAGTAATAGAAATTTTTAAGAAGTATATCCTAAAAGTAATAGGATTACATGTCTAAAGATATTTACTTGTTCAATTTTATATGAATTAGATAGCCAGAAAGTAATTATAATAATAGGATTCTTAAAGTTAATCATGTAAGATTCCTAACGTGTAGTATTATGTCCTAAAACTAATAGGATTATAAGGCTAATATCTAGAATTCTGGTTATGTCCTTTTATTATGAGTTATTACTCTTAATATTATAAGGTTATTTTTATAAACAGATATTGTATTCATACTTTTATAATAATTTAGATAGAGATATGGGTAAACAAATAGCGATAATTAAGGGAAGCCGATAGTTCTTGGAGTTTAGGGAATTAGATCATACACTTGAAGTAGAATAGTTGAATCTAGAAATATAAATACTGAATCTAAGTGTTTATTGAAGCTTTAATTTTTTAATTAGATTGAGGAGGAGTTGAAGAGGAAATTAATCTGGGTAGAGGAGAGAGAACGAGGAATTAGAAGGTTATTTCAAAGAAGGGTTTAATAGGTTAGGTAAAATCAGGTAAATCATACTATATTATAAGCATGAAAACTTTTAGATAAAGTTATTGTACTAAAATATCTTTCAAAAACTGAATGACCAAAATACCCTACTTATGTAAAGTTAATTTAGTGAAATCATACCTTTTAAAAACTAACTAACGATTTTGTCCATAGGAAAAAAGGGGCTTCTTAGCTACTATAAATTCTCTTAATTATTAGTTAGTATTGTTTTAATATTTCAGTTTCATTTTTTTCATCTTACAAACTAATAGTATTGCAAGTTATGAATTTTCTTAATTATTACTATCTTAGAAGCACACTTTAGTTTGTTTCTTTCATCTTCCACTAGAGAGCTAAGCTTTTAACCTTTTTTATGAATTTCGGTGGTTCTCACCCACTTTTCTTTTTCTATGTTGCAGTAAGATTCTTTAGCTGTCACGATTCAAAATCCATTAAGGTCGTGATGGCACCGGACACTAATGTCAGGCAAGCCAATAATAAATACTAAATTGGGTTCTTATTTTTTTTATTACTTTTAAAATCATATTTTTCTTTAATATACATAGTAAAAAATGGGGATTTACAGAATAAATAATAATACTTTTAACAAATTCAATACATAACAACCTGAAATTCTCCAAAAACCCGATGTCACAAGTGCTTGACCATTTACTAGGGAGTTAAAATAAAATACAGCATCTGTCCGGAATACAAATTAGACAGGAAAAATATAAATAACTCTGAAGGAGACTCTGTTGGCTGCAGATCATAATTTAGAATGCAGCTCACCTAAATTCCCGCATTTTAACCATACCTCTGCGCCCACAAGGCCGCTAGACATATATGTGCAGCAAGTGTAGCATGAGTACGAAAATAACGTGCACCCAGTAAGTATCAAGTATAATCTCAAAGAAGTAGTGACGAGAGTTCGACTTTGTCACTCACTATGGGTCAATAATATTATAATAGAATATTTTTAATCGACATGATTTGTAGGAATAACAATAATTTCGTAAACAAGCAGATATAATTAATTCTTTCAATTCCATTAATTTTTAATTTATCAATTAATTTCACAAGCTCCAATAAAATATCAAAGTATCGTGTAATTATTATTATTAGGCAAGATTTCTGTCGAGGTCGTACAGCCTGATATAGAGTATCGTGTACACTGTCGAGGGACGTGCGGCACGATCCATAGACTGCCGAGGTATTCGACTCGCTCCACAAGAAAGGAGGACATTTTCTTATGAACCTCCGGAATGAGAAGTTATTAATATTAACACATAGGATGTTCAATATTTATTAACAATTCAATAATTTACACAAAAAATCGAGTATATGAAGTTTCGATCTTTTACTATTTTCTCAAATAATTTACAATATAATTCCAGTAATTTAATCAAATAAAAGATACAATTATCACGAGTAATTCATGATTTGAGTCCTAAACTACCCGTACTTTAGCAATATTAGTAGCTACGCATGGACTCTCGTCACTTCGTGCGTACGTAGCTCCCACAATTAGCAAAAATTATTAATTTAAATTACCTATGGGGTAAATTCCCTCTTACAAGGTTAGACAAGAGACTTACCTCGCTCCGACGCTCCATAACCGGCTCCAACGCCACTCTAATACCTCAAACTGATGCTTGTCGATCCAAAACTATGCAATTAATGTGAAAATCAATAAATATGTGTTCTAATACCCCATAATTAATCAATTTAAACAATTTTCATCTCCACTCAAAAAGTCAGTAAAATTCACCATCGGGCCCACGTACTCGGATTTCGAAATTTTTCGAAGATAAACATTACCCATAATACCACGAACTCGATTACATCATTTATTTCAAATTCCATGTCCAATTTCGTGGTAAAAATACAAATTTCTAGGTTTTTCTTCAAAATCCCAATTTTTTACAAATTCCCATGAATTTTTACGCCTAAATTTGTATATAAACCACGTATTTAACTTGCAATAGGTAGGAATCACTTACCTTGACATAGATGATGAAGATGGAACTACAAAATCGCTCCTAGGTCGGCTCCCATGAAGGAAATGAGATGAAATAAGCCAAACCCGTTTTTGCAAACTTATACACTACCCAGACGACCCTTCTTTGCGTTCGCGAGACCCCCATCACGTTCGCGATGATCAAAATTCTCAGAAGCCATTTTCAAACTCTTCTTAGACAGCCTCTAGTGTAATGATCATAACGTTTTATACAAAACTCCAAATCACAAATGGTTTAACTTTTTGGAAACTAAACATCAGGAGCTATAACTTTCATATGTTGATCATCTCCCAATTCATTGTAGATTGCGAGATATAAGCTTCCAAAGTCAGTCTTGTGCAGTAGAGATTTCCAAACTCTTCCCGGATAGTCTGTAGTGTATCCACCATAACTCTTTTTACACAACTCCAAATGATACATAGTTTATATTTCTAAAAACTAGACACCAAGGGCTACAACTTTTATTTTTGGATCATCTCTAGATTCGTTATAAATTGAGAGATATAAACTTCCGAAATCATACGACGGACAACAGAAATTCCTTCTTCACGAACGCGAAGAACAAAGTCCCAGCAGCAAAATCCTTCTTCGCGAACGCGAGAGGCTCACGCGAAGAACAACACCAGAACTAGTAACTAGCAGCATCAAAATACCCAAACTTGGTCCGGAACCACCCTGAATCACACCCGAGGCCCCCGGGACCCCGTCCAATTCTACCAACCAGTCCCAATACTTAACACGAACCTACTCGAGGCCTCAAATCACATCAAACAACATCAAAACCACGAATCGCACCCCAATTCAAGCTTTATGGACTTTAGAACTTCAAACTTCTACATTCGACCCCGAAACCTATTAAATCAAATCCGATTGACCTCAAATTTTGCACACAAGTCATAATTAACATTACGGACCTACTCCAACTTCTGGAAATCGAAATTCGACCCCGATATCAAAAAATCTACTCCCGGTCAAACTTCTTAAAAACCTTTAAATTTTTAACTTTTGCCAAATGACCCCAAAATTACCTACGGGCCTCCGAAATTACCTATGGACCTCCAAATTAACATTCGGACGCGCTACTAAGACCAGAATCACCATACAAAGCTATTCCAAGACTCGGAATCTCAAACGGACATCGATAACATTGAAATGCACTTCAATCCAAATTTATGAAATTCTTCCAAAATGCCAATTTTCCACAATATGCGCTAAAATACTCCCGGGTCATCCAAAATCCGATCCGACCATACACCCAAGTCCAAATTCATCATATGAACCTATTGGAATCGTCAAATCCCGATTCCGAAGTAGTTTACTAAAAATGTTGACCGAAGTCAAACTCGCCCTTTTTTAAAGCCAACTAATGAACCAAGTGCTCCGATTTTAACCCGAACACTTCCAAATCCCGAACCAACCATCCCCGCAAGTCATAAATTAGTAAAAGCACATACGGGAAGTCTTATTTAGGGGAACGGGGTTCTAACAGTCAAAATGACCGGTTGGGTCATTACATTCTCTCCCACTTAAATATATGTTCGTCCTCGAACGTCCTAAGAACTGCTCCGGAGTTTACTGAAATTATTGTTTAACACCTTGATTACCTATCTGTGCTACCACAACTCAGCTGAGCACATTAGCCTGAGCAAATCTGAAGATCCTCCCCTTTATTTAGGCGAATAAGCCTTAGAGCCGAATTCCAACATCCGAAATTTTCTATTAGGCCTGCTTCCAACATACGAACATCGTTTCAATTACCACAAGATGTTCAAATACATGATTGTATACTCTCACTGAATTCACACCATGCACCGCATTATTCACATGACCATAATAACATCCTCTAACAACGATAGACAAAATTCCATGAATCTAATGCCCACAACACACTTCATGACACATATAAATCTTGTTCCAACTCTTGCAATACTGCCACGACAGAAATGATGTGTAGAAATTCATAACCAACTGCATAGTAAACAAATCATTTAGTCTCTCCTCCTAATAGGAACCATTACCTCATTATGAACCAAATAACGATATTTGCTTTTTAATATGCCTCGTATAAATCTGATCGCATTGATCCCAGGTCTAAAAATCTTGCCTCACCCAGTACAAGTCGTTCCGGTAATAAGCCACCACAATCACTACCAAAAGTCTCATATGATGCCACCATGTGCCAAATAGCCACAAACTCGAATGTGATACATAAGGAATAACGAACTCTGGAAAGAACTACTCAACTCACGTAGCAATTTAAACAACCGAAAAGGTGTTATGAACCTTCCTTAGAACATGAGAAATAAGACACGCAAAAATAGATATGGGGAACTATACTCAACATCATATGGTTGCGGCGTGCAACCCGATCCAAATAACATACCCGTGACGGCGGGCCACCTGATCCACACATGACAATAAATAGGGAAGTACCCATTAAGCCAAAACGCTTATACCTATGAAATACCTGAATATCAACCACAAGCACGCCAAGTGCACAATACAATCAGATAGTGCCATACGCTACAAAACTCAAGCACGACTAAGGTGCAATAAATGACCTGCATCTTGAGAGCTATTCTGCTCATATAACACCGCAAACTATACGGGATCTCAATACGAGTGCGAATGATCAAACTGCCTCACAACCCACACGGCACAATAGAGACCACACGGAAGGTCTAATAACAAAAATAACATCCAAGGCCCGAAGACCTATCTAAAAACAACGTTATCCTGAAATGAACACATCCAGCCTGATATAGAGCCCACATTCATATTTAGATCCATCCACGGACCTCAAGCCGATTCTAATCGTACCGCACTGGGATAATAACCTTTCAAGGATCCACAATAACCCCTTATTTTTCCATGACACACAAGAACAGCCATCAAATCCGAAATAACTTCCACGGTCCACAACCAAATGAACCGAGTGCCCTTCAGGCATAAATTCTCATATTAGCGATAGTACCACAATCTCCATACTTGGTTCTACATCTTTAATCAATCAAGTGACTACATGTCACACTTATACAATCTTCACGTGGAATACCCTCCCATGACCTTCTGCACTAGGTAGCAAAGTCTGCACATCCAGACCACCAGTCATACAGTGTTGTACAGCGAATTGAAAGTTCGCAAATCAGTACACAAAGCCTCTTACACATGACACTGATCTCAGTGACGCTAAAGACTATACTAGCTTACTCTAAACATCTTAATCCTTCCCTGCTCGTCCGAGCTCGTGGCATCCCTATCAACATCGAACTGCAAACTTGATCCTAAACTTTAAAATTTCATGTCGCTCACCGCACCTATCTCACCAACACGCAAAAATTCAAGAATTTAATCATAACTCCTGAATCAGTAATAAGATACACACTTCATCACATAACAACCTTTTACTTAACTCATTTCAGGAGAACCATTGCAACACGCGACTGGATTCCCATAACCACAGAAAATAAAATCCTCAAATAGTGGTCTAAACTACCATAACTCTTCCGGGACCCATCTATACATAACAGCCCATAATACTCGAATGCCTCCAAGTAAACTCAATTGTGGTGGCTGCCAAACCTCACACGTACCGCCACAAATTACATGTATAACTTAACACGCTGAAGGAAATGATCATTGCCGCCATCATGCCAATTTAACCATTGCTAACCGATCCAGCTGCTTCTAATTTTACCCTAAACTTTCCTTAGAAATAATAATAGCTCTATTATTCAAATTATATCGAACTCAATCCGCACTCACCCCGAGTGACTCCATTTCATGAGCCCACGTTGCCTCAAAACCCATGAACTAACTCATAACCTTCTTGTGCGCACATTCGCATCTTCAACTGGTACACCCATTGTGATAATTCTTCTATGAATCCGAAGTCACTTTCTTCCATTCCTCCAATGCTACATTGCAACCCGAAGATAACGTAGAACACTCCAAGCCTCTTTATAATCTTCCGCAAAAGCTCTATGTTTAACCATACTACGGACTAGAAATTCTTAGGCACCGCACTTAAATTTTTAAATCCTTGTTGAGAGTCACCCCGTCACGACCCGAAATTTCCACCGTCGGGACCGTGATGCCGCCTAACATTTCACTTGCTAGGCAAGCCAACGTTAGAGAATCATTAAACCAATCCTTATTCCATTAAGTAAATAACAATAATTAGCTAAGATAAAATATAGTGAGTGTGGAATAATATAAAAACTGAATTAATTTCTACCGCTCGAATCTGGATTCACAATTCATGAGCATTCTAGAATTCACTATAAGTAATAGTATGAAAGAAATACAACTATCTGAATGAAAGAAACAGTAGAACATAAAAGATAGACAGGGACTTCAAGGTTTGTGAACGCCGATAGATCTACCTTGAGTTTCCGGATAGCGGTCAAATAGCGAAATCTTGATCAACCCGGGTCGGTACCAAAATTAGCACAGAAAGTGCAGAGTGCAGTATCAGTACAACCGACCCCATGTACTGGTAAGTGTCGAGCCTAACCTCGACGAAGTAATGACGAGGCTAAGGCAAGGAACCTACAAATCAACCTATATAATTTAACAGTGTATATACAAATAACAGTAATAAAGAGCAAGACAGGAAATATCGGGAGGGAAAAACATGCTGGGGAAATACAAGATAAGGAACTATAGCAGAATGATAACTGGAACAACCAATATACTATGAAACAAAAGAAAAAATGAATACAGTAAAGGAAAAATGGATGGCATCACTCTTCGTGCTTTTACTCTCAATCTCACCATAAAAATAATAGAAACAGCACGGCATCACCATTCGTGCATTAACTCTCACATCATGGCACGACATCAACCTTTGTGCATTAATACTCACAATATGGCACGGTATTACCCTTCGTGCATTAACACTCACAATATGGCACGGCATCATCCTTCGTGCTTTTACACTCACAATATGGCACGGCATCACCCTTCGTGCATTAACACTCACAATATGGCACGGCATCACCCTTCGTGCATTAACACTCACAATATGGCACGGCATCACCCTTCGTGCAATAACACTCACGATATGGCACGGCATCACCCTTCGTGCATTAACACTCTCCCTTACCATAATGCAATGAATAAATAACAACATGAAGATAGAATAACAATAACAAGTACAAGCTTTACTTCAACATTTGATTCCACAATATCAATCTCAACTTCAAAATAAATACTCAATTATCACCAGAAGATCCGTAAGCATGATAAGAACGATTAATTTAACAACATTAGACTAAACCTGTAGCAATTAGGCATGGAAAAGAGACAATATAAGAAAAATGCGAGAAACAGGGAAAATAGGTAAATTGGTGGCGTATAAGTACTTGTCACCTCACATATACGCCGCTCACATGAATTTCACATAGCAAATAATCTGAGGTTCCTAATTCCCTCAAGTCAGGGTTAACCACGATACTTACCTTACTCCGAAGGTCACTTAATTCTCAATCATAGCTTTTCCTCTAGAATTCACCTCCAAACCACTCATATCTATTCAAAAATGACTCAATAATATAAAATATTGCTAAAGGAATCAATTATATTGCATAAATTAAATTTCACAATTTTTTCTCCAAAAAGTCAAAAATTGACCATAGGCCCGCTTGGTTAAAACCCGAGGTTCGACCAAAATCCATTTACTCATTCACCCCCGAGACCGGATATATAATTGGTTTTGGAATCTGACCTCAGATTGAGGTCTAAATCCCCAAATTTTCAAAATCCCTAGTTTCTACCCAAACCCCTAATTCTACCATGAAAACTCTAGATTTTAGGTTGAAAGTTTATGAAGTGAAATGGATAATTGAAAGAAAATGGGTTAGAATCACTTACCAACACTTCGGGAAAGAAAATGACTCTTGAAAATCGCCTCTAACCGTTTGCTTCTTGAAAATGTTGAAGAAATGGCTTAAGTCCCGTTTTGATTATGTTTTATGCACTGGGCGATAGTTTGCATCGCGTTCGGAAGGCCACTGTCATGTTCGCGAAGAGCAAAGCTGCCAAGCCTTTACATTCGCGAGACCTTGCTCACGTTCGCGAAGGTTACTCCCTCGGACTTCGCGTTCGCGGAGGGCTTGTCGCGTTCGCGATGAAGGAAAGACCAACCCTCCCCCAGGTCCCCATGTGCTTCGCGTTCGCGATGAGCATATCGCGTTCGTGAAGGGTAAATCCCCCATCACCTCACGTTCGCGACCAGGCCTTCACGTTCACAAAGACGAAATCTCAGCCTGACCAGTTTACGCTTCGCGTTCGCGACTGTACCTTCGCGAACGTGAAGAAGGACATGCCAGAACACCTGCTGCAGCAAAATACCAGATTTTTCCAAGTCCAAAATATCCCGTGGCCTATTTGAAACCCACCCGAGCCCTCGGGGCTCCAAACCAAACATGCACACAATTCTAAAAATATCATACGAACTTGCTCGCGCAATCAAATCGCCAAAATAATACCTAGAACTACGAATTTAGCACCAAATCAAATGCAATTCTCACGGACACTTAAAAATTTATATCTTCACCACCGGACGTTCGAATCACGTCAAACCAACTCCGTTTCTCACCAAATTTCATAAATAAGTCATAAATATTATATTGGACCTATACCGAGCTCCGGAACCAAAATACAGACCCGGTATCAACAAGGACAAACATCAACTAATTCTTAAAAATAATTAATTTTCAGACTTTTAATATTATCAAAAATTCATAACTCGAGCTAGGGACCTCTGAATTCGATTCCGGGCATATGCCCAGGTCCCTTAATTTGATACGGACACACCGAGACCGTCAAAACACAGATATGGGCCCGTTTACCAAAAATATTGACCTAAGTCAACTAAAATCAACTTTTAAGGCAAAAATTCTTATTTTCATCAATTTTCAACATAAAAGTATTCCAGAAACATGCACGGATTGTGCACACAAATCAAGGAGGGTAAAAATGAGATGTTTAAGGCTTAAGAGCGAAAATTTGAGTTCTAAAACATAAGATGACCTTTTGGGTCATCATATTCTCCACCTTTAAAACAACCGTTCATCCTCGAACGGACATAGAAAAGTACCTGAGCTGGTCAAAAGGTGGGGATATCTATTCCACATATCAGACTCGGACTCCCAAGTAGCTGCCTCAACAAGCTGACCTCTCCACTGCACTCGAACTGAAGGGTAACTCTTTGATCTCAATTGGCAAACTTGCCAGGCTAGAATAGCTATCGGCTCCGCCTCGTAAGTCAAACCCTTATCCAACTGGACAGAGCTAAAATCTAATACATGGGACGGATTGCCGTGATACTTTCAAAGCATGGATACATGGAATACCGGATGAACAGCTGCTAAACTAGTTAGTAACGCAAGCTTGTAAGCCACCTCTCCCACTCTCTCCAGAATCTCAAAAGCTCTGATATACCTAGGGCTCAACTTGCCCTTCTTTCCGAACCTCATTACACCCTTCATGGGTGATACCCGAAGCAACACTCTCTCCCCGACCATGAATGCAATATCACAAACTCTACGGTCGGCATAACTCTTCTGCCTAGACTGAGCTGTGCGAAGTCGATCCTGAATAATCTTGACCTTATCCAAGGCATTCAGTATTAAGTTTGTGCCTAACAATCGAGCCTCCCCCGGCTCGAACCACCCAAATGGCGACCGGTACCGCCTACCAAATAATACCTCATAGGGAGCCATCTGAATGCTCGACTCATAGCTTTTGTTGTAGGCAAACTCTGCAAGGGGTAAGAACTGATCCCACGATCCTCCGAAGTCTATAACACATGCGCAGATCATATCCTCCAAGATCTGAATAGTGCGCTCGGGCTGCCCGCATGTGTGAGGATGAAATATTTTGCTCAACTCAACCTACGTACCCAACTCATGTTGTACTGCTCTCCAGAAGTGCGAGGTGAACTGCGTACCTCGATCAGAAATGAGAGACACGGGCACACCATGAAGACGGACGATCTCACGAATGTAAATCTCTGCCAACTGCTCCGAAGAATAGGTAACTGCCACAGGAATGAAGTGCGCTGACTTGGTCAGCCTGTCCATAATGACCCAAATTGCATCAAACTTCCTCTGAGTCCATGGGAGTCCAACAACAAAATCCATAGTGATACGCTCCCACTTCCACTCAGGAATCTCTATCTTCTAAAGCAAACCACCAGGTCTCTGATGCTCACACTTTACCTGCTAGCAATTTAGACACCGAGCTACATATGCAATTATGTATTTCTTCATTCGCCTCCACCAATAATGTTGTCGCAAGTCCTGATACATCTTGGCGGCACCTAGATGAATAGAGTACCAGGAACTGTGGGCCTCCTCAAGAATCAACTCACGAAGACCATCCACATTAGGCACACAAATACGACCCTGCATCCTCAAAACTCAGTCATCTCCATCAGTAACCTGCTTGGCACCACCGTTCTGCACTGTGTCTATAAGGAAAAGCAAATGAGTATCGTCATACTGCCGATCTATGATATGCTCAAACAAAGAAGACCGAACAACTGTACAAGCTAGAATACAGGTGGGCTCAGAAACATCCAACCTCATGAACTGATTGGCCAAAGCTTAAACATCCAATGCAAGCGGTCTCTCACCAACTGGAATATATGCAAGGCTACCCATACTAGCTGACTTTCTACTCAAAGCATCGGCCACCACATTGGCCTTATTGGTATAATACAATATGGTGATATCATAGTCTTTCAATAGCTCCATCCACCTCCTCTACCTCAAATTGAGCACCTTCTGCTTGAACAAATACTGCAAGCTCTAATGATCCGTGAATACCTCACATGGCACGCCGTAAAGATAGTGCCTCCAAATCTTTAGCGCGTGAACAATAGTTGTCAGCTCTAGATCATGAACAGGATAATTATTCTCGTGAACCATCAGCTGCCATAAAGCATATGCAATAACCTTGCCACCCTGCATCAATACCGCACCCAGACCAATACGAGATGCGTCACAATATACTATATAAGATCTTGAACCTGTGGTAACACCAATACCGGTGCAGTAGTCAAAACTGTCATGATCTTCTGGAAGCTCGCATCACACTCGTCTGACCACCTAAATAGGGCACCCTTCTGGGTCAACCTGGTCAACAGGGCTGCTATGGATGAAAACCCCTCCACAAACCGATGGTAATAACCTATTAATCCCAAGAAACTACGGATCTCTATAGCTGATGTAGGTCTAGGCCAGTTCTAAACTGCCTCAATCTTCCTAGGATCCACCTGAATACCCTCTGCTGATACCACGTGACAAGAAAGCAACTGAACTCAACCAAAACTCGCATTTTGAGAACTTAGCATATAACTGGCTGTCTCTTAGATTCTGAAGAATGATCCGAAGGTGCTACTCATGTTCCTCTCGGTTGTGGGAGTAGATCAAGATATCATCAATAAACACAATCACAAAGGAATCCAAGTAGGCTTTGAACACCTGGTTCATCAAATCCATGAATGTTGTTGGGGCATTTGTCAGCCCAAATGACATCACTAGAAACTCATAATGCCCATACTGAGTCCGAAAAGCTGTCTTAGGGACATCGGATGCCCTAATCCTCAACTAATGGTAGCCAGATCTCAAATCAATCTTCACAAACACCTTGGCACCCTGAAGCTGATCAAATAAATCATCAATCCTCGGCAATGGATACTTGTTCTTGATGGTGACTTTGTTCAACTACCGATAATCTATACACATCCTCATCGATCCATCTTTCTTCTTCACAAATAACACAAGTGCACCCCAAGGCAAGACACTAGGTCTAATGAAGCCCTTATCAAGCAAATCTTGGAACTGTTCCTTCAATTCTTTCAACTCTAGCGGGGCCATGCGGTATGGCGGAATGGAAATGGACTGAGTGTCCGGAGCCAAATCAATGCAGAAATAAATATCCCTATCGGGTGGCATCCCCGGCAGATCTACAGGAAACACCTCTGGAAACTCACAAGCAACCGGCACTGAATCCATGGAAGGAAACTCCGCGCTAGAATCGCGGACATAAGCGAAGTAAGCTAGACACCCCTTCTCGACTATATGTCGAGCCTTCACATAAGAGATAACCCTGCTGGTAGAATAGACAAGAGTCCCTCTCCACTATAATCGAGGAAACCCCTGCAAGGCTAAGGTCACCGTCTTGGCGTGACAATCTAATATAGCATGATAAGGTGACAGCCAATCCATACCCAGTATGATATCAAAATCAACCATATTGAGAAGTAGAATATCTACACGAGTCTCAAGACTCCCAATGGTGACCACACAATAACGATAAACACGGTCTACAATAATAGCATCTCCCACTGGTGTAGACACATACACAGGAGCACTCAAGGAATCACGGTGCACGAGCAAATATGAAGCAAAATAGGATGACACATAGGAGTAAGTAGACCCCGAATCAAATAGAACTGAAGCATCTCTACTTCAAACTGAAACAAAACCTGTGATAACAGTGTCAGATGACTCAGCCTCAGGCCTGACCGGGAAAACATAACATCGAGGTTGGGGCCCACCACTCTGAACTACATCCCTGGGACAGCCTCTAACTGGCTGGTCTCTACCTCTAACAGCTTGACCTCCACCTCAAACAGTCTGGCCTCTACCTCTGGCTGGCTGAGCATGTGGTGCAGCAACTGGTGCCGGAACCATGGCACGAGAACTCTGATATTGTGAGTTGCCCGTTGCCTAAGGGCAAAATCTAGCAATGTGCCTCGGATCACCACAAGTATAACATAACCTCGGCTGCTATAACTGTTGTCCCTGAAAATGACCATGTCGACCTGAGTAACCACCCTGATAACTCTGGAGCGGAGGTGCACTAAAAGGAGCTGGTGGTGCAATGTAGGCTAGCTGGTCGGAATAAGGCATATGAGGACCACGACCACCTGAGGCATCGTGGGATGCCTAGAGTGCTGAACGAAACGGCCTGGGAGGATGGCCTCTATCTAAAGTACCTCTACCTCTAGATGAGGCACCGCTGAACTCACCGGAATGATGAGGTCTTTTGTCAGACCCCTGACCTCCCTGAGTAAAAACCATCTCGACTCGTCTGGCGACATTAGCAGCCGCCTGAAAATAAATCTCACTCCCAGTCTCCTTAGCCATCTGCAATCTGATAGGCTGAGCAAGTTCGTCAATAAACCTCCTCACCCTCTCTCTCTCTCTCGGTGGGAAGCAGAAGAATAGCATGACGGACCAAATCCATAAAATGGGTCTCATACTAAGTAACAGTCATACTTCCCTGTTGGAGACACTCAAACTGACGGCGACGCTCCTCTCTTAATGTGATAGGCAGAAACTTCTCTAGGAAGAGCTGAGAGAACTGGTCCCAAATAAGAGAAGGTGACCCAGCTGGTATTGTCAACAAATAATCTCTCCACCATTTCTTGGCGGAACCAGTCATCTAAAATGCAGCAAAATGGACCCCATTGGTCTCTACTACACCCATGTTCCATAGAACCTCGTGACAACTATCGAGATACTCCTGGGGATCCTGTGAAGGAGCAACATTGAAGTGAACTAGGAATAGCTTGGTAAACCTATCCAACCTCCATAAATCTTCAAAATACATAGCTGACACATCCCGATTTGTGGCGCAACAACCGATTGAACTACTCCGACTGGATGAGCTACTGGAACCTGATACTGGGGAGCTATCTACTCCGGAGCAGGAGTAGTGGGAGTATGGGCTCCTCCACCAGCCTAAGAGATGGCTGGTGCCATGGGAAATGCGCCAGTCTGGGCCACACTCTCCATAAGGCCCACCAAACGTACCAAAGCGTCCTGAAGTACTGGGGTGGAAATGAACCCCTTCGGAACCTAAGCTGGTCCGGCAGGAACAGTCTGGGCTGGAACCTCCTCGTCAAGATCTATCTGAGGTTGCACTGTTGGGGCTGCTGCTCGGGCTCTGGGCTGAGCCCTGCCCCTACCTCGGTCTCTGGCACAGCCTCGGCCTCGACCTATGTCCCGCATAGGAGCTACCACTGCAGGCTCTGGCTGCTGCTCAGCTGAGGAAGCGATACGTGTTCTCGCCATCTGTGAGAGAATAAGATTAGAAGAGTTCAATCAGTATTAAGAAAACAACATCGCATGACAGAGGAGAATAGAAGTGAAATTTATTCCTAAACTTGCTCGTGAATCGAGAGACCTAGGCAACCTAGTGCTCTGATACCAACTTGTCACGACTCGAAATTCCCACCGTCGGGACCGTGATGGAGCCTAACATTTCACTTGCTAGGCAAGCCAACATTATAGAATTATTAAACCAATACTTATTCCATTAAGTAAATAACAACAACTAGCTAAGATGAAATATAATGAGTGCGGAATAATACAAAAACTGCATTAATTTCTACCACTCGCATCTGGAGTCACAATTCACGAGCATTCTAGAATTCACTACAAGTAATAGCCTGAAATAAATACAACTGTCTGAATGAAAGACACAGTAGAACAGAAAATATAGACGGGGACTTCAAGGTCTGTGAATGCCGATAGATCTACCTTGAGTCTACGGATAGCGGTCCAATAGAAAAATCTCGATCAACTCGAGCCGATACCAAAATCTGCACAGAAAGTACAGAGTGCAGTATCAGTAGTACCGACCCCATGTACTGGTAAGTGTCGATCCTAACCTCGACGAAGTAGTGACGAGGCTAAGGCAAGGCACCTACAAATCAACATGTACAATTTAACAGTGTATATACAAATAACAATAATGAAGAGCTAGACAGGAAACATCGGGAGGAGGAAACATGCTGAGGGAAATACGAGATAAGGAACTACAGCAAAATGATAACTGGAATAACCAATATACTATGAATCAACAAAAACAACGAATACAGTAAAGGAAAAATGCACGGCATCACCCTTCGTGCTTTTACTCTCAATCTCACCATAAAAGCAATAGAAATGGCACGGCATCACCCTTCGTGCATTAACTCTCATATCATGGCACGGCATCACTCTTCGTGCATTAACACTCACATTATGGCATGGCATCACCCTTCGTGTTTTTACACTCACAATATGGCACGGCATCACCCTTCGTGCATTAACACTCACAATATGGCACGACATCACCCTTCGTGCATTAACACTCACAATATGGCATGGAATCACCCTTCGTGCATTAACACTAACAATATGGCACGGCATTATCCTTCGTGCATTAACACTCTCCCTTACTATAATGCAATGAATAAATAATAACAGGGAGATAGAATAACAAGTACAAGCTTTACTTCAACATTTGATTCCACAATATCAATCTCAACTTCGAAATAAATACTCAATTATCACCAGAAGATCCGTAAGCATGATAAGAACGATTAATTTAACGACATTAGACTAAATCCGTAGCAATTAGGCATGGAAAAGAGACAATATAAGAAAACGAGAGAAGCAGGGAAAACAAGTAAATTGGCGGCGCATAAGCACTCGTCACCTCACATATACGCCGCTCACATGAATTTCTCATAGCAAATAATCTGAGGTTCATAATTCTCTCAAGTAAGGGTTAACCACAACACTTACCTTGCTCTGAATGCCACTTAATTCTCAATCACAGCTTTTCCTCTAGAATTCACCTCCAAACCACTCGTATCTATTCAGAAATGACTTAATAATATCAAATATTGCTAAAGGAATCAATTATATTGCATAAATTAAATTTCCCAAATTTTCCTCCAAAAAGTTGAAATCGACCCTGGACACGCTTGGTCAAAACCCGAGGTTCGGACCAAAATCTATTTACCCATTCACCCCCGAGCCCGGATATATAATTGGTTTTGGAATCCGACCTCAAATTGAGGTCTAAATCCCCAAATTTCTGAAATCCCTAGTTTCTACCCAAACCCCTAATTCTACCATGAAAACTCTAGATTTTAGGTCGAAATTTATGAAATGAAATGGGTAATTGAAATAAAAAATGGTTTAGAATCACTTACCAACACTTTGGGGAAGAAAATAACTCTTGAAAATTGCCTCTAATCGTTTGGTTCTTGAAAATGTTGAAGATATGGCTTAAGTCCCATTTTGATTCTATTTTACGCACTGGGCGACAATGTACATCGCTTTCGCGAGGCCACTGTCGCATTCGTGAAGAGTAGAGCTGCCAAGCCTTCGCATTCGCGAGACCTTGCTCGCGTTCGCGTAGGTTAATCCTCTCTCGCCTTTGCGTTCGCGAGACATTGATCGCGTTCGCGATGAAGGAAAGACCAACCCTCCCCAGGTCCCCAAGTGTTTTGCGTTCGCGATAAGCCTGTCGCGTTCGTGAAGGTTAAATCCCTCATCGCTTTGCGTTTTCCAAGAAGAAATCTCAGCCTGACCAGTTTACGCTTCACGTTCGTGAGAGTACCTTCGCGAACGCGAAGAAGGACATGCCAAAACACTTGCTGCAGCAAAATACCAGATTTTCCCAAGTCCAAAACATCTCATAGCCTATCAGAAACTCACCCGAGCCCTCGGGGCTCCAAACCAAACATGCACACAAGTTTAAAAACATCATACGAACTTGCTCGCGTGATCCAATCGCCAAAATATTACCTAGAACTACGAATTTAGCACTAAATCAAATGAAATTCTCAAGGAAACTTTAAAATTTCTATCTTCACCACCGGACGTCCGAATCACGTCAAATGAACTCCGTTTCTCACCAAATTTTACAAATAAGTCATAAATATTATATTGAACATATACCGGGCTCCATAACCAAAATACGAACCCGATATCAACAAGGCCAAACATCAACGAATTCTTAAAAATAATTAATTTTCAAACTTCTAATTTTCATCAAAAATTCATAACTCAAGCTAGGGACCTCCGAATTTGATTCTGGGCATATGCCCAGGTCCCATATTAAAATTAACTTTTAAGGTAAAAATTCTTATTTTCATCAATTTTCAACATAAAAGTTTTTCGAAAACACGCTCGGACTGCGCACACAAATTGAGGAGGGTAAAAATGAGATTTTTAAGGCTTAAGAGCGCAGATTCGAGTTCTAAAATATAAGATGACCTTTTGGATCATCACACATCCACTCTGACTTGTCCCCGAATATAATCAAACTCCAAAGCCCTGCTAGCACATACACACCCTCTCAAAGAAGCACCCGGCTGGATCACTTTCCTTGCACATCACCTCCATACGAAGCATAAACCCTAAGTCTTCCCAAAAGTTTGAACATTAATCGATAAAGCCAATTACAGCACACATTCCTCAAATCCTTTGCTCAATTTACCACTGATGTTCTTTTTCCTTAGTCGTAATAACCCACCAATATGTCGATAACCAGAAACCTCTCAAGTACACAACCATGAAATCCAATCGTAGACAGTGGGGCTCTCCCACTTAGCTCGAAGCTACAATTTCATAACCCTGGAACCTACCAAGATTCCTTCTTCTTCGTTGACATGACCTCGCACAATCGACCCGCCAAACTCCTCGAAATCTTTATGTTAACCATTTTATGAACGCTCTGAATCCCTAGCCATATTCACATGTTCGACCTCATACTGGGTACCCAGTAGAATTCTTCGCAGAAGCTTCGTCAACACCACGCAATCATTAAGCATCTCACCAGAAATAACCCATATGTGGAAATTCCATGCCGACACCTTCCAACAACGTTGCACCAAGTACAATTTCTATGAAGTCCTTAAACCAATCTGAGCTTGTGCTTATTCACCAGTTGTACAAGTCTGTTTACTCCCCATTGACATTACAAAAATTACGACAATACATCCCAACTCGAAGTCATGTTGCATTCCTCTTCATATCAAGCAAACTCATTTCTGTCGCATCCAATATTCCCCCAGTATAACAGTCAACATTACAAATTAAGTCCGTAGACCTAGTCACTGTCCACCATGAATCTCAACTCACTCTAAACTTTTCTCAAGGCGTATAGGCATTCTACCACATAACCCATATGATACTTTGCCACTCTTCCACTTTGGTCAAACCCTCTCCTTTAAGCAACTACTCGACTCTTGTTTTCTTACACTTGGCCTTCTAGAAGTTTAACCACCGCAAGATACCTCCCACATGTCCTTCCTCATCCCTCGCTGCCTAGTTGTTGCCTTAAATAGAAATTTATCTCTGTATCACCTAAACTAACAGATCGCCGCCAACTCTAAATCTCCCCGAAGATCATCTTCCTTGAGCTATCAACATTAGGATCACCGATTCGATCCTGAACCACAGCACATTGCATCCTCTGACAGCCTCTTCCCCAGCACTATTCACAATACTCCGCCCCAAAGGCGAATTAAAGAAGACTATAACACCGGCGAACTTAACACACTCCATCAAAGACGACATCACCACATCACAGATGAAAATTCCACCACGCTCGAAAATACCAAGTCTCGTTACCCTATTGACCCAAACCTGAGCATTCGTAGTTTGATTGCCTTTCCTCCACAGAAAATAAAATACTGAATCTCTAAATCATGCACTGAGTAAAACATCCTTTCAAGTCATTCACTGCCCCGACGCATAGACATGCATCCCACCATTACACAAACATTGTACGATAGCAATGCAAGAATCATTCTGATAGCATTGTGGATACCAACTATGTAACCAAGTGCTCTGATACCTAGAAATATTGCCCATCTCTGGTACTTATTTTCAAAAATTCTATGGTTCCTTTCCATCCAGATAGCATAAACATATTCAATGTACACCATTCTGAAGATTTGAGCTTGCTGTGATTTCCCTTTGGCATTGTGGATAGCCCATTCTGTATGTTGGTTTCAAGTCTGCACTGCTATCCCCTTTCTTTGCAGTCATTGCTGCATTTTGCTCTATATAGACTTAGTAAATCACACTCAGCAAAAAGATGATCCCTTGTTTCCACTTGATTCTAACACAGTATACAAGTAGGTTCAAATATTAATCCCCAAGTCGCTAGTCGATCTATTGTAGATAGTCTCCCTTGTAATTGCAGCCACATTGTAAATATTGCTTTAGGCCTGGCATCATTCCCAAACATAAGACACTTCCAAGGCACCGACATCGTTATAGGGATGAGTTGTTTGTAGATTGAATTGATCATGCTCTGAGTAGTTGTGACAGGAGGTATTAAACCCAGGTGCTCCTTGTCTTTGAGTATTTTCCTAATGATCCAACTTGCTTGTGAAGGAATTGTCATGTCCCTCAGATGTTTGCCTTTGACATAGTAAGCATGTATCCATTGAATCCACACTTTATCTTATTTATGAGATATGTCCTAGCATGTCTTGATTTGAGAAGCTTGATTCCACATTTTTATGTTGATAAGGTTTAGCCCTCCTATCAACTTAGGAGTGCACACCTTATCCCATGCCACCAGAGCTTTCCTGGTGATTATGTTACTCTCAGACCATACAAATCTTCTGCAATAAGCATCTATAGTTTTCAGGACCTTTGCAGGTATTAGAAACAATTGAGCCCAGTAACTCAGTAAGCCTGAATTCCAAAGAGCACAGATTTGACCAGCTGATTTCTGCCTGCATACGACAACATTTTGGTAGTCCAAGAAGTTATTCTAGCTATGATCTTCTCAATCAGTGTTTGCCATTGTAATAATGTGAGCTTCTTTGTTGATAAAGGCACCCCCAGGTATTTGAAAGGTAAGGTTCCATGCACAAAACCTAAGTGACTCAGTATGTTGTCTTGAATCTCTTTCTTAACTCCACCAAAATACACACAACTCTTACCAAGATTAGCCTGCAATCCTGATGCTTCAGAAAATTGGCTAAAACACATGTGTAGAGCAGTAATAGAAATTAAGTTTCCTTTGGCAAAGAGAAGTAGATCGTTCGCAAAACTAAGGTGTGTAATTCCTAGTTTTGCAAACCTTGGATGAAACTGAAATGATTTGTTTTCTTTCAGCTCATTGAGCTTTTTGCTTAGATACTCCATAGCAATTGCAAACAGAAAAGTGAAGACCTCTTGCTGCATTGAAAGGTTCACTTGGCTCACCATTGATCATCATAGTATAGTTTACTGTTTGGCCACACTCCATTACCCATGTAATAAATTGCTCTGGAAAGCCAAGCTCTGCAAGAACCTGCCTCAGAAATAGCTATTCTACAGAGTCATACGCTTTTTGAAGATCAATTTTAATCATGCATCTGGGTGATACATTCTTCCTTGTGTAAGATTTGATAAGCTCGTGAGCAAGAATGATATTGTCAGCTATTTTTCTGCCTGGGATAAAGCCTGCGTAGTCTTCAAAAATGATGTCTGGTACCACACCTTGCAATCTGGAGGCTAATATTTTAGAAATCAATTTGTATAGGACAGTACAATAGGAAATAGGTCTATACTCTTTAACTGAAGTTGGATTATTAGTCTTTGGGATCAGAGTAATGATTGTACAGTTTATTGCCTTATACAATTTTCTAGTTTTGAAGAATTCCTTTATAGCTTCCACTACTTCTGCTTTCACTATTGACCATACTTTCTTGAAGAAGTATGCATTATTTCCATCCACACCTGGTGATTTGTCATTTCCAATTGAGGATAAGCCTTCATAGATCTCTTGTTCAGTCACCTCTGCACATAGTCTTAGTCTTTGTTGATGTGAGATGGTTGGTCCTTTCCTCATAGTGATCTTATTGATCGCTAGCAATGTATGAGTTGTTGATCCCATCAAACCTTTGTAAAAGCTTACTATTTCCTCTTTGATTTCATTTGGCTCAGATAGTTTTTTGTTACTGAGTGATGTAAGTTCTGTTATCTGCTTTCTCTATGTCCTCTCCTTGATCAGGGCTGAAAAATATTTAGTATTGGAATCCCCTAGCTTGATCTAGTTAGCCTTAGATTTCTGTTGTAAAACACTTTCTTCAACCATAGACCATTTCTCCAGGTTTTGTATTAAATCTATCTTTTCTCAATAGCTCAGTAGTACTCTTCATGTGTATTTTTTCTTGAGTGATCACTAGCTCTTGTCTGGCCTTTTCAATTTTCTGAGTAATGAACTTAAACTCTTCTTTATTCAGTCTTTTTAGTAAAGGTCTGAGACTCTTCAGCTTCATCCAAATGTTCTTCATCTTGACTGTGGTATAAGACTGTTGCCAGACATCCTCAACTATCTTCAAAAATTCCTCATGATTGGCCCATACATTGAAAAATTTGAAAGGTACCTTGATGTTACTTCTAGAAGTAGCCAATGTCAGTATAATGGGAGCATGATCTAATATAAAAGGTACATAATATTCCATTATCAGATTCCCACATGCCATCATCTATTCATGATTTCCAAAAGCCCTGTTCAATCTACTATAAATACTGTCTAATCCTGGCTGTTTATTGGACCAGTTATAGTAGTTTCCTCTCCATTGTAGTTTTGTTAGGAGAAATTCATGCATGCATTCAAAGTAGTCTTTAATTTCAGTATAGGTAATTAGATTACCAAACAGTCGATCATCCTGAAACATAACTGCATTAAAGTCTCCCACCACAACCCAAGGTTTATTGATACCTACTGCTGCTCCTCTCAAATTATCCCATAGTACTTTCCTATGCTCAATAGTATTAAAACCATATACTATGGTGATATAACAATCAAGATCCCCTACTTTGCTTATGACCTCACAATGGATCATTTGGGCTTCATCTTTCAACATGTTAACTTTACGCCACTGTGGATCCCAGCCCAACCACAATCGCCCATTTGCTTCAGTTTGGTAGTTAGTTAGCATCTTCCAGTTAGGTGTAATATTTTTACTAATCTTCATCTAATTATGCTCCTTTATTCTTGTTTCTATCAGCCCTGCCAGTCTAATTTTTTTATTTTTCAAGTAATTCCTCAATTCATTCTGTTTATATCTCTTATTTATTCCTCTAATATTCCAAAATATCCAATTCATTAGATAGTTTTGGAACCCCCTCCTCTATCTAGGGGTAGGCCTTGCACTCCACTGTATCCTCCATGTAGCACTTCAAACCCATTATTGGTTAGAATAGAACATAGAATGGGAAAGTTTTGTAGATTGAATTCTGGGCTTACTTCCAAAGCTTTCCCTCTACTCTTTTCTGGTCTCTCTTCCACTCTATTTTGGTATATTAACATTATATTTATGCTTTTATAATAACATAGGCTCTCATTTTTCTAAATGGATTTGGACAATATAATACATTCTCAAATTAAATTAGTAATAGAACATTATAATACGTATTCAAATTAAATTAGTAATAAAAAATTTTAAGAAGTATATCCTAAAAGTAATAGGATTACATGTCTAAAGATATTTACTTGTTCAATTTTATATGAATTAGACAGCCAAAAAGTAATTATACTAATAGGATTCTTAAAGGTAATCATGTAAGATTCCTAACGTGTAGTATTATGTCCTAAAATTAATAGGATTATAAGGCTAATATCTAGAATTCCGATTATGTCCTTTTATTATGAGTTATTATGCTTAATATTATAAGGTTATTTTTATAAACCGATATTGTATTCATATTTTTATAGATAGATAGATAGATAGATAGATAGATAGATAAGAATTGAGATATGGGTAAAAAAAATAGCGATAAATAAGGGAAGCCGATAGTTCTTGGAGTTTAGGGAATTAGATCATACACTTGAAGTAGAATAGTTGAATCTAGAAATATAAATATTGAATCTAAGTGTTTATTGAAGCTTTAATTTTTTAATTAGATTGAGGAGGAGTTGAAGAGGAAATTGATCTGGGTAGAGGAGAGAGAACGAGGAATTAAAAGGTTATTTCAACGAAGGGTTTAATAGATTAGGTAAAATCGGGTAAATCATACTATATTATAAGCACGAAAACTTTTAGATGAAGCTATTGTACTAAAATATCTTTCAAAAACTGAATGACCAAAATACCCTACTTATCGAAAGTTAATTTAGTGAAACCATACCTTTTAAAAACTAACTAACGATTTTGTCCATAGGAAAAAAACGGCTTCTTAGCTACTATAAATTTTCTTAATTATTAGTTAGTATTGTTTTGACATTTCAGTTTCATTTTTTTCATCTTCCAAACTAATAGTATTTCAAGTTATGAATTTTCTTAATTATTACTATCTTAGAAGCGTATTTTAGTTTGTTTCTTTCATCTTCCACTAGAGAGATAAGCTTTTAACCTTTTTTATGAACTTCGGTGGTTCTCATACTATAAGTTGATGCATTCTTATTGATTACTGTGTATGAGAATGATGTATGATGAGGCATGGCGAAAAGGGATGCAATTCTTTTCCTTTTTAACTCACACTTGCAAGCTGCATGTAAAATTTTATTAGTTTTCCTTTAATACTAGAAGATTTGTTTTGGGTCAATTTTATCTTATGATTTGTGATCTTTCTTTAAACACTTCTTCTAAGGTTCTATATCACTATTTTGAATCCAACGTGAGTTAATAATATATTTTTTTTACCTTATTTACCCCAATTGACTGCCTTTAATTCTGTTAGTATCGTGTCGTTATTATTTTTTCTTCAGTTGGAGCTTGTATATTCATTCTTCAAATTTCATGCTACTTATCACATAGATATTGTAATATTATTCTCACGTCTGTGTTTGTCAATTCTTTTATGATTATTAAAAATTAAGTTTGTAAACGAAAAGATATTATCTATCGTGATATAATAGGGTGTATATTTTTCAAGGAGTATAAGAAATATTACACTAACAACATCAGACACATAATTGTATATTTCATAATACAATTATATTCTTGATATGTGTACGCCTGTAAAAAAAAAAAGTGGAGCCAACAATTTCTTAAAAAGAAGGCAGAATTTTTACAAGAAACATTTGTAATCATAGCCGACATTTGTATTATGTATGGTTCGCATATTAAAAAAAAGCAATTACTATCAAGTTAAATACTTGATATATTATAAGAAGCTACATAATTGAGGTTGTTCGAATGTTACTTTTAAAATTTAGTTGATAGCAAATTTTCAGTATGAGTGTGCTTTGCAATGAAAATATTTATACTAATAAGTATGGGATACACGTGTAATGCACGTGTCCGAAAACTAATAGTTTAAAATATGTAAAGTGGGTAAATAGTTTAGAGTTTAGGTTGTATAAGTAATTTTGAATTTATCCCCTAATTAAAGTGAGAACTGGGATTGTGGTCTTTATTTTCATATTTCGGTACCAATATTCTTTTTTTTTTAATTTCAAAACCAATATTCCGGTCTCAAATAACTCGTTTTTACACATTGGATTTATTTCAAAAGGTTCTTGTATAGGGTAAAATTGGTTTGTATTAAATGCTCGAATGATGGCATGACACGTGGAATCGGAGGCAGACGGAAAATAAATCGAGTGGAAACTAAGACCGAGGACAACAGTTTCGGTTGGTACCGGGTAAATTCCGGAGGGAACGCGGTCAACGAAAGCAAACAAATGTTTGTCACCAGATGGCATTTAATGAAGAATATTCCTCGGTATTAAATATGCAGTCGTTGCAGAAAATTTTGGCATATGTGGCCTACTATTACATATTCATCAATTGCCTCCTTTATTATCATTTAAGAGGAGTTTGATCCTAAGATCTTGTTCCCTAGGTATAGCTATAAATAGCGGCTTCAACAACCATTGTAAGACACGAAAAATCTCTCGCAAAACTTATGCTGCATTTTATTCTCAAGCTAAATAGTAGAACTTTATTTTCTGTCTAGTAATGTTCTTATCGATGTCTCCGGAAGCCTTGCTCCCGGAATCAGGCTTGCCATTTACTTTATTTTTTCAACGCTAACTCTTATTTTTTATTTAATTTATTTATCATTTTGGGATCAAATCAGTTCGCTTGTCTATAAACCACGCAACAAATTCAACTATACCGTTTTACGGGTAAACAGTTCTAAAGAAAATAAGAAGTTGCTCATAAAATTTTCAAACCTATTCTTGCTGTTTTAATTAGTGGAGTACTCATCGTGTGAGATGTTTAAGGAGATAAATATATCTCATGATTTAAGCGATTAAAATGTTTTTAGGGTGTATTAAAATCCTTATTAAAAGACATATATAATGCGTACGGGACAGGAAAGACTATCTGTTAACTCTTAAGTAATACTATTTCGATTAATTCCACAACGTACTTGACTTGGAATTCTTCAACGTCAGCCCTTCAATGGAAATTTCAAATAACGAGTTGTCCTAAATTAAAAATTAAGCACTTAAGAGTCTACATTAAATATACAAATATCTCCTCAAAAAGCAATTATTTGGATATAAAAATTACAAAAATTACTTATTTGCTAATTATTCCGTAACTGACAATTTAGGACTCCTTTATTAAATTTAATACTAACATACTCTCTCCTGTCCACTTTAATTGATTCTTTTTGACTATTTTCACACACATTAAAGAATCCACCTTATAATATTAATTAATAATAAAATTGACCATATTAACCTTAATTTACTCATTGAAAATATAACAAATACTCTTGGGTTCTTTACACCAAGGACAACTTTTAAAAAACAAAATTAATTCCTTCTTGAGATCTGAAAAAAAATTAATATTATAAATTACAAAAAAAGACCCATCAATTTAGAGCGAAGTACTTAGGACTAAATTATGAAAAATAATCAAAACCGCTTTGCATAGTGAGTCTAACAACTTGGCTTTTTCATGTCATGTCAATTTCATCATTAATTAACCTATGTATTTGTAGCCAATCATACATTAAATATTGCATTTCTTTGCAAAAATAACCAAAACAAATGTGTGGCTTCTTGTGTGCCAACGAGAGTCTCCGTCACAACTCGTAACAGCCAAATTCCTATTGTATTTTTGTCACATCTCATATACATACAAATTATAATAAAAGAATGGGATGGACCACTGAATTTAGTTCTATCCAATAGGTAACTCAAGAGATAAATGACTTGACGGCGTCACCGCCAAAGTAAAAATGAACATTAAGAAGAAGAAACCTTTAGTAAAATTATTGTTTGGGTTTCCAACTCCGTATTCCGTATTCGTATTGGCCCTGAATTATTCGAAATACAAAATGCCTAAGACTCTTAATCGGAAAGCGCTCTTTACTATAAAAAAAATTAATATTCAAGACTCGAACACGAAATTTGATCTGAAAGGATCTTAGTCTATCGTATAAGCTAGGTTTGGTAATATTCAAAACAAATGAAAAAAGGTCGGGGTCGATAGGTAGCAGTTGACAAGGAACTTGATCCCCCCCAAAAAAGAGGGAAGCCGCGGTCGAACTCTTATTCTGGAAATAAGTAGGAGCCCTTTTACCAAGTCTACCAAATAGAAGATGATAGAGGGCCAACTATCGTTTCCTTGCACAAGACGGTACCCTTTTGTTGAGATTAAAAGATTGGTGAATAGGAAATGGAGGGAAGAAAGTGGAGGGACACTGAGCTCCCTTTTACTTTTGAAAGAGCAAAGTGTCACTCATTGTTAGTGGAAAGAAAAGTGAATGTGTTTATATTGAGAAAGCACTTCTCTTGGTGTTAAATGAGTTGGAAAGAAAGTAAGCCTTGCGCCGTCGTCGCTAGCTCGGCTTCGGCTTCATTCAACGATTGATTGATTAATCTTTTTGGACAAAATTTCTTTTTATTATTTAATTAATTAACGAAAATTCAGTATGTTTCCCGGTCCGGTTCTTTCCCGCGACACAACCCGATTCGGTTCTTCCCCGAATTATTTTAAATCATTTTTCCATAATCAGTGTGTTTTACAACCATTGAGTGGTTCGCAGTTCATCAGAGTTTTTGGTACCAATACACTAGTGAGTTAAATTGTTCTATCCTGGGAGGATAATATTCCAACACCTCGGGTACTTGGGGGGAATAATTTTCTTAAGGACACATTGTGCATTCAGTGGGCTCGATTTATTCTGAAATTATTTTAAAATATTATTTCGACATTTTGTTGCTGTTAACTTTATGTTTCTGTTTTCTGTTTCAGAAAGTTTACTGTTTCATTATTCATTCTAGTAATACAGATTGGTAACAATCTTAAGGAAATTACTTTTTATATTATAATCTGTATTCTATTTTTGGAGATTAAAACTTGTTTGGTTTTCTACTCTTTCTCAATTTTTCTATTCTAATTTGAAAATATAAAAACTTCATCGGAGTATTAAAATTCAGAAATGATTTGAAAAACATAAAACTTTATTATTTTCTGTGAAACAATATATAAAAAGTTCGTTTTTTATTTATTAAATGTATTGTTTATCATTAATTACAGTACTATTTATTGTACTATTCTTTTTCATTATTTGAACTCTTCTGTTGTTGACAGTGAAAAATGACAATTGATAATGGAAATCCTTCTGCGACTGTTGCGGCAACGACGATAGCCTCGTCAACTTTTGTGCCACCGGCCGAGAAACCGTAAAACATTTCTCGAGCCAACTTTAAAGGATGTCAGCAAAGGGTGTTCTTCTGGCTTACCACACTTGGTATGCAGAAATTCACTAATTAAGAACCTCTAGTGCCTGCCGCGGACATGCCAGACAACGAAAAATTTATAATTGTTGAAGCGTGGAAATAGGCAGATTTTCTTTGCAAAGGCTACATCCTAAGTGATTTGGAGGATGATTTATACAATGTCTATAGTGCTATGAAAATTTCGAAAGAATTATGGGACGCACTTTAGAAGAAGTACAAGACTGAAGATGCATGCTTGAAATAATTTGTGGTTGCCAAGTTTCTAGACTATAAAACGATAGACAACAAAACTGTTGGAACCCAAGTTCAAGAGCTTCAGCTTATTTTTTACGACCTTATTGTTGAAGGTATGGTAGTGAATGAAGCATTTCAAATAGCTGCAATGATTAAAAAACTGCCTCCTTCGTGGAGAGATTTCAAAAATTATCTTAAGCACAAGCGTAAAGAAATGAAGTTCGAAGATCTTGTGATTCGTATCAAGATTGAGGAAGACAACAAAACAGCCGAGAAAATGTCGTGGAAATTCAACGATTATAGGAGTTAATATCATTGAGGAGACTGCTCCAAAAAGTAAGAAGAGGAAGAGGTCTTCTGGACAGACTACGGAGCAGAACAAGAAGAAATTCAAGGGCAACTGCTATAATTGTGAAAAAGCTAGTCACAAAGTCCCTGATTGTCGTCTCCCGAAAAAGGATAAGAAAAAAGGACAAGCCAACATAGTGAAGAAGAATGATGATATCGATGATATGTGTGTAATGCTTTCGGAATTCAACCTAGTTGGAAATTCGAAGGAGTGGTGGATTAACTTTGGAGCCACTCGACATGTTTGTGCTGTCAAAGAAGCATTTGTGACTTACTCTACTGTTGGTCCCGAAGAAGAGCTTTCCATGGAAAATACTGCAACAGCCAAAATTAAGGGTTATGGGAAGATATTTCTGAAGACGACTTCCGGCAAGGTGTTAACGCTCAACAACGTTCTTCATGTTCCTACTAGTAGGAAGAATTTAGTTTCAACTTCTTTACTTGTTAAGAATGAATTCAAATGTATATTTGTATCTGACAAAGTTGTTGTAAGAAAGAATAAAATGTATGTTGGGTAGGGCTACCTCACAGAGGGCTTTTTCAAACTCAATGTAATGATTGTTGATAGTATTAATAAAATTTCAGCTTCTTCTTATTTATTAGAGTCAAATGATTTATGGCATATTCGTTTAGGATATGTCAATTACAAAACCTTGCGAAAGTTAATTAATCTAGAAGTATTGCCTAAATTCGAGTATAATAAATCAAAATGTCAAATATGTGTTGAATCTAAGTTTGTAAAACATCCTTATAAGTCTGTTGAAAGGAATTCAAATCCTTTAGACTTAATTCATATTGACATTTGTGATATGAAGTTGACACCATCTCGATGTGGAAAAAAGTATTTTATAACTTTTATTGACGATTGTACTCGATACTGTTATGTTTATTTGCTTAATAGTAAGGATGAAGCAATTGAATCATTTGAGAAATACAAGAATGAAGTGGAGAATCAAATGAATAAAAAGATCAAAATGATTAGAAGTGATAAGGGTAGAGAATATGAATCTCCGTTTGCAGAAATATGTTCGGAATATGGAATTATCCATCAAACTACTGCCCCCTACACACCTCAATCCAATGGAATTTCGTAAAAATAAATTGGAAATTAAAAAAAATAATGAATTCTTTATTAATAAGTTTCGGATTACCACAGAGTTTGTGGGGAGAGGCTATCCTTACAGCTAACCGAATACTCAATAGAGTACCCCATAGTAAAACGCAATCTATTCCATATAAAAAATGGAAAGTAAGAAAACCCAAATTGAAATATTTCAAAGTATGGGGGTGTTTAGCAAAGTCCGGAACCAAAACGTGGTCCTTTTGGACTCAAAAAACTAAAATGTGTGGAAAAATAAACTGGGAACCAAAATATATATAACGCCCAAGCTTAAGGCGCAATACCTTAGCGGTCGTTTGCCTAGTTAAGTATAGCGCCCTAATATAAGGCACTATATATATAAAGCCCTAATGTACCGCGCTATATATATATATTATATGGGCCCACCAATAATTCTTCTAGACTTAACTGACATAACAATAATTTATCTGGGTATAGCGCCCATATTTAAGGCGCTATACCTCAAATAATTGTAACCCCTAGACTGATTTTTGCCTTATTTAAAGAGGTTAAGAATTTTGTAAAAATCCATTCATAAATATTTTCAAGTCTCCTGAAAATATTTCTTCGTTAAGTTATTTTCAAGTCAGACGTCACATGCCACTAACATTTAATAATTGGTTCAAAAAGAGGCAGAAGAGTGAAGGTAGTTCAACAAATCCCCATGGAACACGTCTTAATACTATCGATCCCTACCTTGAAAATAATATGCTAGGTTGCTATACTGACGTGGTTGATGACAAGTGGTATGGTGTTCTGCGTCCCTTGGAAAATAAGCTTATTAATATACACACTGATCTCAAAGTTACAGGGCACATTATTGAGGGCGAAGCGCATTCTACAAAGCCTGAAGGTATGTGAATTTGGGACAAAAAACTACAGAGGGTTCCCCTTTATTCAAAACGATGTGATTATGACGTACTATGTCGCTGGCATGGGCTTGTTATGCCACAAGAACTGTCTGCAACCTTCCTAACAAACACATACAAAGATGAACCAGAAGTGATTCGACATTTAATGAAGGAGATTCTAGAGATGGAAAAGGCACTAGTTGTTCATCATGCAATGAATAATCTTAACTTCCTAGAGGAACGGAGGATCAGTACTGGGATTTATTAGAAAATAAAAAATTGCATAGAGACGATGACTATCCTGTTTTCCCAACAGTTGTCGAGTGGGAGGGACTACCTAAGTTTCTACTACACACGTTGGACATTCGAGTCCTATATTGTTGTAGAAATCAAGCAAGTGGTCATATTGATGATAGCGATGAAATACGAGAAATGTGTGTCAATTGGGGTCAAGATTACAATTCCCTCGGTCCCGAAGGGTGCGTACACGATGTTGACGAAGAAGATGAAGACAGTGACAATGAAATAGTGCCAGACTGTGACGATAATGGTGAATGACAATTGTTTTTAATTTTTTCTTGGGGTGTATGTTAAATTGTTGTACTAAAGTATTAATGCTAAATATCAATAAGACTTAACACCAATAGAAACATAATTTTATTTCATACATTCTGCAAGATGAACATGTATATACAATTATTACAACAAATTACAGAAACAAAACACTACGTATACCCTTGATAAACCAGCATATAGTTTTCAAGGTAAGGATCGATAGGGTTAAGACGTGTTCCATGAGGATCTGTTAAACTACCTTCACTTTTCTGCCTCTTTTTGAACCACTTATTAAATGTTCGTGGCATGTGACATCTCACTTAAAAATAACTTAACGAAGAAATATTTCAGGAGACTTGAAAATATTGATGAATGGATTTTTACAAAATCCTTAACCTCTTTAAATAAGGCTAAAACCAATCTGGGGGTACAATTATTTGAGGTATAGTGCCTTAAATATGGGCGCTATACCCAGTTGAATTATTGTTATGTTAGTTAAGCACAGAAGAATTATTGGTGGGCCCACATAATATATATAACGCGGTATGTTAGGGCTTTATATATATAGCGCCTTATGTTAGAGCGCTATACTTAATTGGGCAAACGATCGTTAAGGTATAGCGCCTTAAGCTAAGGCGTTATATATATTTTGGTTCCCAGTTTGTTTTTCCACACATTTTGGTTCTTTGAGTCCAAAAGAACCATATTTTGGTTGTGGACTCGTATTTATAAAAGGTACAAGTACCTTTACCTAAATGGGTAAAAATTGGATTAAAAACTGTGGATTGCATTTTCATTGGATATGCTACAAGCAGTAAATCATGTCGATTTTTGGTTCATAAATCTGATAATCCCGAAATTCATGTTAATACGGTTAATACAGTAATTGAATCAGATAATGTTGAATTCTTTGAAAGCATCTATCAGTATAAAATTGAATGTGAGTCATTAAGTGAAAAACTTAAACGACCACGGGAAGAACCAAAGGAAAATACTCCAAGTAAAGAAGATCCAAGGCGTAGTAAACGTCAAAGAATATCTACTTCTTTTGGACCAGATTTTGTGGTATTTTTGCTTGAAAATGATCCTCAAACTTTCAAAGCAGCTATGTCATCTTTTGATTCAGCATTTTGGAAAGGGGAAATCAATAGTGAGATTCAATCAATTTTGGATAACCATACATGGGAATTGGTTGATCTTCCTCCGGGAAATAAGCCTTTAAGTTCGAAATGGATCTTTAAACGGAAAATGAAAGTTGATGGCACTATTGATAAATATAAGGTAAGACTTGTTGTCAAAGGTTATAGACAAAATGGAAGGCCTTGATTACTTTGACACTTGCTCACCAGTAACGAGGATAACATCTATTAGAGTGTTAGTGGCACTTGCGGCCGTGTATGGTCTTTAAATCCATCAAATGGATGTTAAAACATCTTTCTTAAATGGAGAACTGGAGGAAGAGATTTACATGGAACAACCTAGGGGTTTTGTCGTTCCGGGTAAAAACAAAAGTGTGCAAACCGGTTAAGTCGCTTTATGGAATTAAACAAACACCCAAACAATGGCATGCCAAATTTGACCAAATAATATTGGCAAGTGGGCTTAAAATTAACAAGTGTGACAAATGTGTTTACATTAAAAATACTCCAGGTCATGAAGTCATTGTTTGTTTATATGTTGATGACATGTTGATAATGAGCAAAAATATGGCAGGTATAAATATTACTAAACGCATGTTGGCTAGCAAATTCGACATGAAAAAGGAGTTGCTGATGTGATCTTAGGAATCAGAATTCACAAGACTCCACAAGGTCTAGCATTATCACAGTCTCACTACATTGAAAAAGTACTTGACAAATTCAAGTATTTGGATTTCAAGATTTGCCAAGACTCCAATTGACGTGAGTTATGCACTTCAAAAGTATGATGGTGAAAGCGACTCACAGCTGGACTATGCAAGAGTATTGGAAAGTTTGATGTATATCATGAATTGTACGCGACTAAATATTAGCAAACTGAGTCGGTTTACAAGTAATATCAATCAAATACATTAGATGGCAATGAAACGAGTTTTGGGGTATCTGAAACATACCCAAAATTATGCTTTGCATTATAACAAATATCTCTCCATGATCGAGAGATATAGTGATGTGAATTGGATCACTGGATCATTTGAAGTTAAATCCACTAGTGGATATGTTTTCATAATTGGGGGTGGAGTAGTGTCTTAGAAATCATCCAAACAAATGTGTATCGCTTGTTCTACAATGGAATTTGAATTCATAGTTTTAGACAAGGCCGGTGAAGAAGCTGAATGGCTCCGAAATTTCTTGGAAGATATTTCATTTTGGCCCAAACCTATATGTATACATTGTGATAGTCAAACGACAATAGTCAGGGCAGGGGGCGTTATGTATAACGAAAAATCTCGTCACATTCAACAGAGACACAATACCGTTAAACAATTACTCTCTAGTGGTGTTGTCACGATTGACTATATAAAGTCAAGATATAACGTGTCGGATCCACTTACAAAAGGCCTATCTAGAGAGGAAGTTGAAAGATCATCGAAGGGAATGGGGTTAAGGCCTAGGACAAGTCATCATGGCGGTACCTCTACCTAGCAGACTGGAGATCCAAAGAGCTAGGTTCAAAGAGATCAAACAAAGTTATGAATGACGGTTCAACATTGTCAAATAACTCAACTCATTCTCGTGATGAAGACAATGTTCAGAAATTAGGGTAAAGCATTAAGGATTTTTGATGAGTCAATAAAGCTTAAAGCTTTTTAATGATTTGCTAAATATGGCAGGAAATGTTCAGATAGTATATCTATAGGATTACACGATTAGAAATCACCTATGTGAGTATGAAGTGTAAGCCACTTCAAGGGGAATCAAAGTAAAGGCCCATTCTCTAAGAACTCATGCTTCAAGGGGAATGAAAGTAAAGGCCCATTCTCTAAGCACACATGAAACCAGGCAGTGTTCATGGATGAAACGAACATAACCGTGAGAACCATAGATGGTTAAGGGTTGATTGTGTAACTTATGTTGTCTAGGTATACAACAAAACTCGACGGTTCAAAGATATCAAATCTATCGATTGACCGAGTATATCCGATATAAGTTCACAACAGAAAGTTCAAAAGGAAACCTACTTATCCATATGCAATTAATCCTTGCATGTAAATTATGCACTCGTCCGTGAATTTCGTTATCTTATAGTCATTTTCCATTCATGTGGGGGATTATTGGGGTTAAAAGATTGGTGAATGGGAAATAGGGGGAAGAAAGTGGAGGGAAAGTGAGCTCCCTTTTACTTTGGAAAGAGCAAAGTGTCCCTCATTTGTGGTGAAAAGAAAAATGAATGTGCTTATATTGAGAAAACACTTCTCTTGGTGTTAAATGGGTTGGAAAGAAAGTAAGCTTCACACCGCCGCTATCGTCGCTCGCTCGCTCGACTCGGCTTGGCTTCGAATTCGCATTTGCATTCGCATTTGGTCAAAGATCGATTGATTAATTAATATTTTTGGACAAAATTTCTTTTAATTATTTAATTAATTAACGGAAATTCAACCTGAAATAACCCAGGACCCGCGACATGATCCGGTCCGGTTCTTTCCCGGATTATTTTAAATCCTTTTTCCCAGAATATTTCAAACGTGAAATGTTCCCACCTGTTCCAATAGTCATGGCTGTTTCTGAAAGGTTGCAAACCTTTTCAGAAACAGTGCCAGAAAATGGCTATAAATATGGCTTGATCCCAGAATCTTTTCTTACGAAATTTTCTGATCTTCTTATTCTTCTTCACAAAATTTTCTAGTGTGTTTTACAACCATTGAGTAGTTTGCAGTTCATCGGAGTTTTTGGTACCAATACACTGGTAAGTTAAATCATTATATTCTGGGAGGATAATATTCCAGCACCTCGGGTACTTGAGAGGAATAATTTCCTTTAGTGTGCTCAATTTATTCTGAAATTATTTTCAGATATTATTTCGACATTCTGTTGCTGCTAAATTTTTGTTTCTGTTTTTTGTTTCAGAAAGTTTACTCTTTCATTATTCATTATAGTAATACAGATTAGTAACACCTTTCACTTCAAGTTCCTTCCTTCATAGTCAAATCTGCCCGGGTATTCGCCACAGGCTCGTATTGATTCTGTTATTATCTTCCGTATCTTATTCATTCTGGAAACACGTCTTCCTATTCCATCTTTTCTCGAATCTCCTTTAAGGGAAGAAATAAAAGCTCGAGAAGGAATATTGTGTGTGCTTTCCGAAACGAACCACTACTGGCGAAATGCCCCATACCCGCACTAAGGGTAACCTGAAATAAGGTATGGAAGCAACTTCTTAAATTCAATGTGAATAATTAAACATATGTTACGTACAGACAATGATTCATTAGTAAACAAAGGCAATTAGTTTCAAAATTTACAAATTTACATTGAGCGCCCTGTTTATTCGAGGGAAAAAAAGTAGAACTCCTTCTCCAACGTTTATTACTGGTGTACTTTGTTTTGAAAATTAATGTCAAAAATGAAGTGTTATCTAATGCATGAAAAAATAAATAAACGTTGAATGTATTTCTAAATTTGTGTAGTACTTACAACTTTTTCTAACTGTATACTTTAAAGACTTCTTTAATAGTGCCTTTAGGAAACAAACGGATACTTCTAACAATATTTTGCAAGGTACTTGATGCAATTATTTTACAAATCTTTTATTTTTTTCTTATTTTACAAATCTTTACGCCTTGATTATATTAATTTTGTGCTTCAAAATTGTGTCCAAATTTTAAGCTCTAGCCTCATGAACACCGAATTTTAAAAAAAAAATCCCGGACATAACTTTATTAGTAAACCGAAATTTAAAAAAAATGAAAAAGAGGATTATTTCTCGCGTGCATCACACTCTCAAATAAAACCCATTGCATTGAAGTTTTACACATGTTAAATATAGAGCAAAAAGAACTGGCCAAATGTTATATCGATGTCAATAGATGTAACTAATATCTGTTTTTTAATAGAATCATGAAAAACACTTTCAATTGCTATATATTATATGGAATAATGGAAAGGAAAAGAGGAGTTTAGAAAAGAGGGAAAGAAATTGGTGGTGACAGCAACGGTGGTGGTTGCTAGTAGTGATTGTGCGGCCAAATTAAGCGAGGAGTAATATAAGACAATTTTATCAAAGAAAAAAGCAAACAAAGACACTTAATTAGGAATTGAAGTCTAAACGACAAATAAGTGAAAGCAAATAATGCTGCTTAATTTTATTTGTAAAAATTATGTGAAGTATAATTGTCATTTCATTTCTCCACACAATAGAAAGCTAAACTTCCATAAGTTTGGTTTCATCCACTAGTGTACCTTGATGGGCATGAAGTGCTTATTCAGCCCGACTTGCTTATATTAGATTTTACACTATATTAAAGGGAATTTCTATTCTTTAAGAAAGATTCTTTTACGATTTTTTTCTTTTTTGGAAAATTTTCAGGAAACCCGTAGCCGCTACTCTTATGGCGCACACTGGGTAACCTGCTCACTATGCAATCGCAAACTGCACAGGAGATGTAAACCGCACAAGCCAAGCTTGTTGCGACGAGATCTGATTGAGAAGGTGCTAGTAAGGGGAATCGATCACACTGCTCACCCAACCAACTCAGTCAATCCTTGTGGGCAAATAATAAAGAAGAAAATAAATGATTGAACTTCACTTGTAAAACCAAGCAAGTGGCAATTGTTATTTTGGATAAAAGTTGGAAGGGGTAGAAAGAATTTTTTAAAAGTTGGAAATACCACATTTACCTTTCCCTAGTCAAAAGCGGAGTCTAGCCAATTAATAGGCCTAAAACTCTATTCCAGATATAGGTGGGAGAAATTGGCAAATAGCCACTTTTTACACGGCTAATCAGAACACGATTAAACGTTTAGTAGATAACTCATCTAGAATTGTGGCTATCTCCTCTGGAGTCTTCTTCATCAACGGACTTCCAGCTGCATTACTCAATGTTCTACGTGAGACTGGTGTCAATCCATCCCAAAAATTCTGGAGTTGCATCTAGAGTTCAATTCCGCTATGTTGACACTTTCGCACTATCTCCTTAAACCTCCCCCAAGCTTCAAACACAGTTTCAGTCTCGTTCTAGCAAAAGTTATGGATTTATCTTCTAAACTTGTCCGTCTTAGCTGATGAGAAATATTTATCAAGAAATTTTCTGGTCATCTCATCCCATGTTCTAATCGACCCATTAGGCAAGCTTCGAAGCCAGTGCTTTGCATCATCTTTGAGAGTGAAGGGGAATGCCCTTAAGTAAGCTACATCTTGTGACACACCATTGTATTGAAAGGTGTTCATAATCTCCTCAAAGTCCATTAGATGGTTGTTTGGATCCTCGTTCATCTTACCTCTGAAGACACAACTGTTTTGCAGAGTTTGAAGCAACTCCTGCTTTAACTCAAAATTGTTAGTTGCAACTGGGGGTGGTCTCACACTTGATAAGCCTTGGTTGTAGACCGGTCTAGCATAATCTCCAAGTAGTCTCCAGCACCACGAGCTATATTTCTGAATTGGTCTGCACCCAGAGGTTGATTCTGAACAATTCTCCAAGCCCTCTCCTCCTCATAGACAAGTTGTGCATTTTGAAGAGTTGTTTCCTCAGCATCACTTGTAGCTTTTTCTCTTTGATGGGTTGCCTCTCTTGCAGACAAATCAACATTATCATCATCTCCTGCCATAATTATTTTGGTTGAGGATTGCCCAACCTTCTCAGTATTCTCGGGGAGATTTCTTTCCTTCCACAACTATCGCAGTTGTTTCTCGATTTCTGATTCGTATGGTAGCAGTTCCTTCTCAGAGGATCGAGTCATGCACCAATCTAACCTGTAGCCTACGCACAGTTAAAAAGCACCAACGTAAAAAGGAAAAAAAATAAAAAAAATAAGAAGAAAAATTCCTAAATTAGCACAACAAACTATTTCAAACACTATTGATTGCCAATCCCCGACAACGACTCCAAAATTTGACGAGCACAAAACACACACTTAAATATGCTCGCTAGTCGAATATAGTATAATATAATATCGTATCTACACGGATTGGAGTTAAACAGTATTTTCATAGTTTATAGCTTGATTACTATCCAAGATGATCAATAGTTGAGATTTATGTGATTAAAACTAAAATTAACTAAAAGTCTAACTTGTTGACGAATGATACTCGAACAAAAGTAAGCAAAGAAGATATTAATGGGAGAAAATAGGGATTGATTGGATAGGTGCAAGATAAATGTCTGGGATGTTACTCTAGTTAATTCACGTCTACTGTTCAAGTGAGTCTTTCGAATTCATTCAATTATTAGTTCAAACGTTTAGTAGAAACTCCTCTCTCGATTAAGTCTAAACCTCGGAATATGAACCAAATTAAGCTTAGTGAATATATGTAAGAATTTGTAGTGGATTGGTCTTTAGGAGAACCTCTCTTGATTATCCTCCTAAATAGGGTTAAACAATAATTCAACTAGCCTCTTTCGATTACTAAGAAGAATTAATAAACTCAACCAACAAAAGAATGCAACGATATCACAAGTTATGTCTCTCTCGATTACATGAACATGTGAATATAGATGCAACAATTAAATCATCCAAAATGATTCAATACATAGAAACTAGAGTTATAATCCATAAACAAATATCAATACACCAAATCCATCTAATCCTAAAGAGAACTACTCCATAGATATGGAGTAATTCAACACGAATATGTTTAAAGTAAAGGAAAACATAAAACGATCCAAACTCGTGTCTTGAGTGAGGATTGAATGATGAACTCCTTGTGCTTTTGCTTCTCCAACTTCTCATTAGCCTCCTTAGGTCTTAGTTGTTTCAAAAGTCCATAAAATACTATTTTTCCATGTATATATACCAATTAGGGTCGGGCCCAAACGAACACACCTTTTTCTACACGAAATAGGACAATTCTGTGATTGGACGTGCGCGGCCGCGCACCTGGGAGTGTGCTCGCGCATATGGCCGCGCACTTTGGACAATTTTCTGCTTGACTTGCGCGCCTGATGCGAGCTCGCGCACTTGGGTGGTGTCCTGCTCAAATCTTCGTTTCTCTCGTTAAGTGCACTATTGTCCGTTGATCCCCGAACACGATCCCAACTTAATCCTTGGGCTTTTACTCAGACTTCAAAGCTCCAGAATAGCTTGAATTCATTCCAAAACATCTACATAGCTAGGAATCACTCTTACAAGGCATAAAACACACAATTGGTGTAAAACACTAGCGATTAAAGCTCAAACTCAATTAAAGTGCAGAAAATTAGAGTGCAATAGGCAACTAAAATGCGAGATTCTAGTCTACCATCACCCATACTTAAACCATTGCTCGTCCTCGAGCAATCAAACTACACTTTATAAAGACACGACCTTTTTAAACAACTCTCCTAACTCATCATACCAAGAATATTTAAAATAGACTAAGCACAATAGTGTAACATCCTAGCCTCAAGATTTGACTCACAAGTACCACGCATTGTTCATAGCTCGCTCACTTACTCCAACATAGAGGTCAACGACATTACTTTCCTTCATGAATCAAGTGCCCTTACACAACAATAGAGAGTAGTTCCACACACAATAGAAATTAAGAACAATTAGGAACTCAAGATAGAAAGAATTCACTCACTCTCAAACAACATTCACATGCCACAAAAAATGCACCATAGGCTTGCCCATAGTTTACTACTCTACTAATTGAGTCCATTCAGTCAAGGATCAAGGGGGAATTTAATTGGTTGTAATGTAGGTTGTGGGAAGGGTAGGATACAAGTTGGATATAAGAGTGACTACACCTCCCTAAGTACTTTAATACATATAATTTACCTTTCAAAACCCCACAGTTATGTCAAAACATAAATTCCACCTTCACATCAATATATATTAACTCCTTACTTCTTTAAGCATAATTACATCAAGAGTTACCACTATCAAGGAATATTTTGCACCACAATACAACTATTTTTGTTTTCTTTTTTCAATTCAAGTGGCTCTTACTTTTTTAAAACAATGCACATTTCTCCTTATTTCATTAGTTCCACTCAAAAGCCAACCCAATTACCCCACACTTCAACTTTTGCAAAGTTCATAACAAATTCAAGTGCTCGCGAGAGGTACAAGGTTCAAATAAATGGTCAATTCAAACAAATGGGTAAGGCTTGTATTGTGGTTTCCAAAGAGCAGGATTACATGCTCAACAGGGTTAACTACAATACATAACAATTAGGTGGGTAAAATTTTATAATTGGCTTAACAAAGAAATGTCTATATCACTACCAAGACTGAATAAAACTATTATTTCGCTTTGTAAACACACGGGGCAAGTTCTAGACATCAAATGAAATACACATAATACACAAAACCTCACACACACACCTGGCACATAACTCACTCAAGATTGGATTATCAAGACACTCTAATCAAAGCAGTTAAGTAAAGTTAAGATGATACAGTTTAAGGTACTTACGCAAGAGTCAAAAACTGAGCCTAAGCGTCACAACTAAGCGCTCACTATTCTTAAGGCATAACCAAGTCAAGAGATATTACCTTCAATTCAGCTCATAACACAAGGCTTCCTACTCCTAACAAAAATAAAAACTAACTACACCCGATTCAAACATAACCCTTGGAAAAGAAGTGCGGCACAAAGAAAAACCAAGGGGGTTTAATACACTACCTACCAATAGAAAATCGTTTTGGTCTTTTTTATTCGACTTAACTAACTCCCTCAAGAAACTTGTCAAATGATATCCATCGTCAGGAAAAATCAAAAAAAAATTAATTCTTTTTTTTTTCTCGAAATTTTATCTTCTAACTATTAAAAAGCAAAACAAACTAAAACTAATATACATACAACATACAAATATCCCCACCCCACACTTTAAGTTGTGTCATGTCCCCATGACACACAATTAAAAAAACATAAGGTAGAGGAAACTTCCCTGAATCTCTAGTCGGGGTCTGAATCAAAGTCGGGCTACATTCTTCTCGCCCGAACTAGTGCGCACATACATGCAGACCGTTTTTTCTCAACCTTCTTGGGATACCCCCCACACTTATCTTGTTCACTAACTGCAACCTTCTCTTTTGAACTCTTCACTTGCAGCTGGCTTCTCCTTTTTCACCCCCGTCTCTACATTCATCTCGAACGTCGTCGTCTTCTCACCCACTCTAAGCATGAGTTTTCTATCATGTATGTATAATATTGCTCTACCCTTCGCTAAGAATAATCTTCCTAGGATGAGGGGGACCTCCTTATTCTCCTCCATATTCACTACTATAAAGTCTACAGGAAATACAAACTTATCTACACGAACTAAGACATCTTCCACTATCCTCTCGGGTATGATAGTTATTTGGTCTACCAGCTGCAAAGATATTGGTGTAGGCCATATCCCTCCAATCTCATTTTCCAGCTTCCTGTAAATAGACAAAGGCAGTAAATTAATTGAGGCACCTGAATCACATAATGGTTTATCAAAATTAAGAGTGCCTAACGAGCAAGGTATAGTAAAACTCCCTGGATCTCCACACATTTGTGAAAGTTTGTTTTGCAAGATTGCGCTGCAATGCTTTGTGAGCTTGACCATTGAGGTCTCTTCTATCTTCCTCTTCTTTGTAAGGATCTCCTTCAAGAACTTGGCAAAAGCTGGCATTTGTGAGAGAACTTCTGTAAATGAAAATTTTACATTAACCTGTCTCAGCATATCTAGAAATCTCTCAAATTGCTTGTCCAGCTTTCCTCTATACAACTTTTGGGGAAAAGGTAGAGCAGCCATGTGCTTTCTCTATTCATGTTCCTCCCTTTTTGAAGTTTCCTCTTTCTTTTTCTCAGCTCCCTTCTTGCCTTTCTTCTTCTTATCAACTTCATCTTTCAGTTGCTCCCCCGCTTTCTTTTTCTGATACCGCCTCTTTTTGGACTGGAGTGGGATCTTTCAAGCCCGCTTCTCAAGGTCACAGCATTCACTATTTCCTTGGGGTTTCTTTCAGTATCAGCTGGCAGAGTACCTGGGATTCTCTCCGACAATACAGTTGCAATTTGTCCCACTTGCTTCTCCAAGTTCCGCAAATCAGTGCCAAGTTCTTTGATAGCTTAACCATGAGTATCTAATATCTCATCTGTCTTGACAATGAAAGACCTCATTCGATCTTCTAGCCTAGTCTGGGTGGAGTGTTGAGGCTGGAACTGCGGCCTAGGCTGATTCACAAAACCCTGAGCTTTTTGTCCTTGAAATCTGGGGTTGTTTTGTTGCCATGCATTTAGAGTACCCCCAGGTGAACTCCATGAAAATCCAGGGGTGCTTCTGACCCATTGCATTAAAGTTATAATTCCTAACAGCATTAACTTCCTCAATCGAGGCTTGACACTCATGAGTAGGGTGTCCTATTCCACATATATCACAAGCCAAAAAAAAATTTGGTCATCTCATCCCATGTTCTAATCGACCCATTAGGCAAGCTTCGAAGCTAGTGCTTTGCATCATCTTTGAGTGTGAAGGGGAATGCCCTTAAGTAAGCTGCATCTTGTGACACACCATTGTATTGAAAGGTGTTCATAATCTCCTCAAAGTCCATTAGATGGCTGTTTGGATCCTCGTTCATCTTTCCTCTGAAGACACAGATGTTTTGCAGAGTTTGAAGCAACTCCTGCTTTAACTCAAAATTGTTAGTTACAACTGGAGGTGGTCTCACACTTGATAAGCCTTGGTTGTAGACCGGTCTAGCATAATCTCCAAGTGGTCTCCAGCACCAGGAGCTATATTTCCGAATTGGTCTGCACCTAGAGGTTGATTCTGAACAATTCTCCGAGCCCTCTCCTCCTCATAGACAAGTTGTGCATTTGGAAGAGTTGTTTCCTCAGCATCACTTGTAGCTTTTTCTCTTTGATGAGTTGCCTCTCTTGCAGACAAATCAACATTATCATCATCTCCCGCCATAATTATTTTGGTTAAGGATTGCCCAACCTTCTCAGTATTCTCGGGGAGATTTCTTTCGTTCCTCAACTGTCGCATTTGTTTCTCGATTATTAGTTCATATGGTAGCAGTTCCTTCCTAGAGGATCGAGTCATGCACCAATCTAACTTGTAGCTTGCACACAGTTAAAAAGCACCAACGTAAAAAGGAAAAAAGAAATAAAATAAATTAAGAAGAAAAATTCCTGAATTAGCACTACAAACTATTTCAAACACTATTGATTGCCAATCCCCGGCAACGACGCCAAAATTTGACGATCGCAAAACACACACTTAAATATGTTCGCTAGTCGAATATAGTATAATATAATATCGTATCCACATGGATTGGAGTTAAACAGTATTTTCGTAGTTTATAACTTGATTGCTATTCATGATGATCAATAGTTGAGATTTATGTGATTAAAACTAAAATTAACTAAGAGTAACTTATTGACGAATGACACTCGAACAAAAGTAAGCAAAGAAGATATTAATGGGAGAAAATAGGGATTGATTGGATAGGTGCAAGATAAATGTCTCGGATGTAACTCTAGTTAATTCACTTATAATGTTCAAGTGAGTCTTTCGAATTAATTCAATTATTAGTTCAAATGTTTAGTAGAAACTCCTCTCTCAATTAAGTCTCAAGCTCGCAATATGAACCAAATTAAGCTCAGTGAATATATGCAAGAATTCGTAACGGATTGGTCTTTAGGAGAACAATTCTCGATTATCCTCCTAAATAGAGTTAAATAATAATTCAACTAGCTTATTTCGATTACTAAAGAGAATTAATGAACTCAACCAACAAAATAATGCAACGATATCACAAGTTATGTCTCTCTCGATTACATGAACATGTGAATATAGATGCAACAATTAAATCATCCAAAACTATTTAATACATAGAAACTAGAATTATAATCTATAAACAAATATCAATACACCAAATCCATCAAACCCTAAAGAGAACTACTCCATAGATATGGAGTAATTCATCACAAATATGTTTAAAGTAAAGGAAAACATAAAACGATCCAAACTCGTGTCTTGAGTTAGGATTGAATGATGTACTCCTTGTCTTTTGCTTCTCCAACTCCTCCTTAGCCTCCTTAGGTCTTAGTTGTGTCAAAATTCCATAAAATACTGTTTTTCCATGTATATATACCAATTAGGGTCGGATCCAAACGAACATACCTTTTTCTACGCGAAATAGGACAATTCTGGGATTGGACGTGCGCGGCCGCGCACTTTGGACAGTTTTCTGCGTGACTTGCGCGCTCGCGCACCTGGGTGGCGTCCTGCTCATTTCTTCGTTTCGCTTGTTAAGTGCACTATTGTCCGTTGATCCCCAAACACAATCCTAACTTAATCCTTGGGCTTTTACTCAGACTTCAAAGCTCCACAATAGCTTGAATTCATTCCAAAATATCTACATAGCTAGGAATCACTCCTACAAGGCATAAAACACACAATTAGTGCAAAACATTAGCGATTAAAGCTCAAACTCAATTAAAATGCAATGAATTAGAGTGCAATAGGTAATTAAAACATGAGATTATAGCCTACCATCAATACCACATTTACCTTTCCATAGTCAAAAGCGGAGTCTAGCCAATTAATAGGCCTAAAACTCTGTTCGAGAAATAGGTGGGAGAAATTGGCAAATAGCCACTTTTTACACAGCTAGTAAGAAACTAGCTACATTATCAAAATTAATTAACATTTAATCACTCTTTAATACGAAAGAAAATATAACAAAAACTCCTACCTAAAACAAATTTGAGCACAACTTTTTACAAGTGATACAGTGCTGGAGTTCCATGTGGTTCACCCGTTGGGAAATAAACATTATTATTGAATTGAAAGTTCACCTACAGATCAAATATTAGCCATTGATTTAAGCTCATAACATGATCAGAGGTAATTAATGCCCAAGAATAGCAACTTATTGCGGCACAACTCTTCTGACTGACCGAGTGCAGTGCATCAATGAAACATAAAAATTAAACAGAATTGCAAAACTGATATGAAAGGAGGTAAAAAGATGGTTCTACGACTAAATTCAAGGACAGTTTGCTTGAATGTCTTACATTCTTCATCAGCTGCTTCATTGTTAAAGTCTTTGATACCTCTGGCAAAAATTTACATGTAGTCACCATATATAATTGAAAACGAAGATTGTAGAACTAACTACAGGTATGTACCAGACCAACATCTTCCTTGATCCCGAGGAAGACCAATTGACTTGTCATCCATTTTTGTAGTTCTGTTCCTATCCTTAATCTCCCAACTTTAATTATGATCCCCATGTTGTTGCAGGAACTATATTGACCTTAATTTGCTCCTATAGTTTATTTGATTCTTCAACATCTCATATCTCGCTCTTGTCTCATGAAAAGAATGGTACATATTCTTCATTCTTGGGCTGAAAACTTTAGTTCAAATAGTATAATATCACCAAATTTATAGACAAAGATGACTAAATACATTCAGTGAACATTAACATAGATCAAGAAATTTGCTTCGCTTTGCACAAATTAGATAACATATAAGGCTTGCCTTTGTCTCCGGAATGCATTTGTTTTCCTCTCTTTTTTGCTTTTTCAAATGCTGCATTTGTCATCACTTGACAAACAAAAAAAAACTTGTATGAGAAGTCGGACAGACGCAGAAGTGTGCTCTGTGATGTGTACTCTCAGGAACCGTGTTTGCATCAGTCTGCTGCAACATCACTTGCCATAAAATGCAAATTACATGTGAAACCTAACTGAACCTGGAAAGCTTCACCCTACCCCTTGAGCCGAAAACAAAGCTATATACGCACAATTGTAACGTTCATCTTTCAGAGCCAAGTCTCTAGCAGCTTCATTGGCTTCTTCATACACATGGTAAATTGCACAAGTTAAACGCTCTAGCAAGTCGAAAATTTCTTTCAACCTATGCGTGGTTATTTCATTTGGCTCAGGGTGACCATTAACATATTGGACAAGTATAACATTATCTGACTCCACAATCAACCTTTGTGCATTCGGCTTTCCTTCCACACATCTGACTAACCCATGCCTCAAGGCCTCCAGTCCAGCAATCACATTGTCTTCAACATGATGGTACCACTATAACTACCCAAACACATTCCAATTTCGTCTTGAAAGATACCACTATATCGTCATGGCTGATCACCTTCTGTACCAATCCCATAGATGTTTAGCTTAATCCAACCTAGAGGAGGAGGAACCGAGTTGCATCTTAAACGACGAGGCCCACGATGTTCACCAAGAATTTGCACAAATCCCTCACTAGTCATATCACTACGCATATCTTCCAAAAATTCCTCTTCAAGATACCTGCAATACGGAAGTTAAAAGTTACATCTTTAGGGATGTAGACTTTACCCACCTTTGGTTCCTCCTTCAACTCACATTTATCACTATATAATTTCATGTAAGCAAATAATTTTAAAGTACATTGCATAATCCAACCAACAAAATCTAGATTCTCCAACTAGAATTTAAATCATTCGCATGTGTAAAGCACATCTTATCACAAGGGAAAGAAAGGAAACAATCATACGCAGAGAGAAAGTAAAAAAAGGCAATGACTTCAATGATATGCTAAGTTGAAACACCTCTGTTAGCTACCTCTGCATACGAGAACAGTATTCAATAATGTTAGGATTGGGAACCTGCGTAGTGCGGAATTTAGCCAAACAACGTTATAATAACAATAACAAAGACAATGCAAGTTGATAATAACGGCAATTAAAGCATATAAAGAAGACACAAATTTAATATGGTTCGGTCAAAGTGACCTACGTCCACAAGCGAAGAGCAGCAATTTTACTATACCAACAAGAGTACAAAAGAGAGTACAAAATTAGAGTAAATACTCTAATTAATCCCAAATACCCTAAGAGAATAACCTCACAAGATCATTCCAAAGAAAAAGTTCACTCAAGTGCTTTCCAACACTCAACTCTCATACAAAACACTCTTAATAAAAGGAGGAAAGGAAGAAACAAGAAATGAAAACTCAAGTCTTATTGGTGTGTCTAAAATGAACTAATGGCCTTCCCTTTTATAGGCAAAAAAGTTTTGGCCTCTTAGGTGTAAAAGAAGAGATACAACTTGTGCAAATGATGTCCAACACACAATGCAATATTTTTGGGTCCCAAAGAATAATGCTAACAAACTCTACACTTTGCAAAGATGCTTATGCTTATGTGAGATGGACTCCATTAGCCAAAATATTGGCCATAATTACAAATCTCCACCTTGGCCTAATTTTAGCTGATATAGTAAGTTTGCTCCACCTTCTCCGCAAAAGCCCCAATGGGCATATGTCAAAATTTAATGCCATCAAAATCAGACAAGTTGTCTAATACCGAAACTGTAGTAGGGCCTATAACAGTGGAGCCCAATAAAGTATATAACGAACCAGATCTATGTGCTTTCATAATCACAAGAGCACCTTGAAGAATTTTTAGAACTCCACCTTCACTAGTGAATTTGCACCCAAGGGATTCTAAAGTGCCCAAAGAGATGAGATTTTTCTTCAACTGAGGAACATATCTAACATCGGTGAGAGTTCTCACTACACCATCGGGCATTCTGATCCGAATTGTACCTTTGCCAATAACGTTACAATTAACATTGTTACCCAGTTGGACAACTCCACCTGCAACTGAATCATATGTAGAAAACAAGTCCTTGCTAGGACACATGTGATGTGAACAACCGGAATCTAAAATCCACTCATTGTCTAATCTGAAACTAGTTTCAGTTGCTAAAAATATAGTTCCCTCAATCTCATCAATTGCTACACTAGCTTCGGCGGTGTCAGTATTTTTGTGTTCATTTTTTCTTTCTTTATGCTTTTCCTTATTTTTCAGTTTATAGCATTCAGAGATAATGTGACATTTCTTATGACAGTAGCGACACTCTAAATTATTGTATCTAGATATGGAGTCGGATTTGCCCCTAACAAACAACCCAAGTTCCGCTTGGGTTCCACTAACTTCCCCAGTAATATCAATATTTATCTGTTCTTTTAATTTTAAGATAGATTTAATATCCTTATAAGAGATATTATCATTTGCATAAAACATAGTATCTCTTATATGCTTAAAAGATGGGGGTAGAGAACAAAGCAGTAACACGGCTTGATCCGCATCTTTAATTTCAGCATCTATATTACTCAAATCCATAAGAATGTAATCAAAGGTGTCAAGATGAGAGAGAATAGAGGTACATTCACCCATACGAATTGTATAAAGCTTCTGCTTCAGGTAAAGTTTATTTTCCACCGTCCTCTTCATATATAAGGTTTTCAATTTTTCCCACATGCCTATGGCTGTGGTTTCTACAGAAACTTCACGTAAAACCTCATTTGAGAGATTTAAAATGATACATGCTTTTGCCTTTTTGTCTATGATGGCAAAGTCCTCATCTGTCATTTTATCTGGCTTCTTCTCCTTTCCTGACAACGCCAAATCTAAGCCACCTTGAATTAGGATAGCTTCCATCTTTAATTGCCACATTCCGAAGTTTGCACTTTGATCAAATTTCTCAACATAAGACTTTGTTAGAGTCATTTTGGCTATTTAAACTAACCCGGTTAGATCCGGCTCTGATACCAATTTATTAGGATCGGGAACCTGGGTAGTGCGGAATTTAGCCAAACAACGTTATAATAACAATAACAAAGATAATGTAAGTTGATAATAACGGCAATTAAAGCATATAAAGAAGACACAAATTTAACATGGTTCGGTCAAAGTGACCTACGTCCACAAGCGGAGAGCAGCAATTTTACTATACCAACAAGAGTACAAAAGAGAGTACAAAATTAGAGTAAATACTCTAATTAATCCCAAATACCCTAAGAGAATAACCTCACAAGATCATTCCAAAGAAAAAGTTCACTCAAGTGCTTTCCAACACTCAACTCTCATACAAAACAGTCTTAATAAAAGGAGGAAAGGAAGAAACAAGAAATGAAAACTCAAGTCTTATTGGTGTGTCTAAAATGAACCAATGGCCTTCCCTTTTATAGGCAAAAAAGTTTTGGCCTCTTAGGCGTAAAAGAAGAGATACAACTTGTGCAAATGATATCCACCACACAATGCAATATTTTTGGGTCCCAAAGAATAATGCTAACAAACTCTACACTTTGCAAAGATGCTTATGCTTATGTGAGATGGACTCCATTAGCCAAAATATTGGCCATAATTACAAATAATAAATGGGAAGTGTCTCGCATGTAAGTACCTTTGTCTATCCAACCAAGGTCGCTGTCTGCCATATCTGTTACATTCTGTAATCTTAGTCACTGAATCAAAAAAAAAAAAAAAAAATGTGTTCAGTGCAAGTGTCATGAGACCGACCAATAACGTCTTCAACTTGAATCAAGATAGAAAGAAATCCAGTACCAGGTAGTGAAGTTTCCATGTCAATGCTGGGATCCACGTCAAAGAAATGCCAAGCAAATCTTGAGAACACATTAGGATAGATCTCTTCATAGCTAGTTTTTATGTCAATCTCTGTTGTGAAGGGGAGAATTCTCACTAGGCGTTTTACTGTTTCTCCATTCAAATTACATGGTGAAATACTGGTCAACGAATGGTCTATTTCTCCATTTAAATTATATGGTGAAATACTGGTCAACGAATGGCGAAATGAGTTTGTCAGTAGAAAAATCTGGTTAATACAAGTCGAAGACCAGTTTGCTCACAGCAGGTTGCCGATAAGATAATAATTAGGAACAGGCATGTAGAACATTGTTGGTCTCCGAACTTGTCTCCTACAATTTTCATCAATGGTCAAAACCTCAAATCCCAGTTTCTTCAAAACTATCATATCAGCTGGAGACAATAAAGGATCATATACTTCTATATTGCCAATCCAATTGGGAAAATCTCGTTTTAGTAGGAGAACCACGACAAGCTGAAACTGTAAATGAAAACTGTATTCCATGCTTCCCAAAGCATAGATTACCACCTGGACATGTAAATGGGAGCCTAAAAGGTGAAACAGATGTTGAAAAGTTTTACTCCGTTCGAGATCGAAGCGCATTCCAGCATACAATTTAGAGTTCTTAACATTCTTCATTATCAGTTCAATCTCTTTAAGCAGCCTTTCTGCCTCATCTTTTATGTGAAAATAAACATTGGACTCCATATTCTCACTGCAATTCATCTTTTACGCCCCAGGTTCAGATAAACTTTGGGCTCTAGCAATTTAAACACTAATTGAAACAACTACTAATGCAGCAAGTCTCTCTTGTGTTGTGGAGTTAATATAAACCTACAACAAGTGTAGAACTTAAAGTACAAAATAAGTAGCAGGCGGAAGTAGCTTTTCAGCAAGAAAAATGCATTTCTCATTATCTACAAGTATAGAACTCAAAAGTACAGATATGCTAGCAGGCTAAAAGTGTACTTGCTCCACACTAAATGATGCTTGTTTGAAGCCACAAAGATATTTCAAGAAGCAACTCAGTTGACATCTTCTCTATTATAAGCTGGTTCAATTGAGATAAAAGAGGGCAGTAAGAGATAAGATGAATATGAACATAACCTCTTTCTTTAACCCATTTAGACCAATCTTGTATGATTTGCAATCATTAAGTTAAAAAACCAACTTTTTCTGAACTCAAACTTCTTTCATTTTGGGGGCGCTCGAGTCACCTACTTTCTTTAACCCATTCAAAACCAATCACGCCGGATTTGCAATCATTGAGTACGAATATAAGCTATTCTGAACTAAAGTTCCAGTCACCTACTTCAACTGCCAGTACAGATTCAAAATGAACCTTTGCACTAATGAAAATTGATACTCTAAAGTGCCAAATCATAAATCTAACTTTCTCAAAGGAAAAACATCAATCTAATTTTTTTAGAATTTTATTTTATTCAAAGGTAAAAACATTGCAGCAAAACTGTTGCTCTTCTGAAATTAAAATGATTGACATTTTTTTAATGAATCAGGGCTAGTTTGCGGGCAACTCAATCGGGTACCTGATACCTCCCACTAACACAAGTACTAGGTAACTCTATCCACCAAAATTTAAGCAAATGCGAAGAAATCACCTAGTATTTTTACCTCACGGTTCTGCTCGTACTTCATTGACAAGTGGCACCAAAAGAACACAGAAAATTATAGGGCGGTGGTAATGCGAGATCCTTTAGTCAAATTCAAAGCAATCACTAATTACGAATGCAATTTAACGGAATCCTCACAAAATATATACGTATAATTTAGTTTTACAGCCAAAAAATTACAGAAATAACAAATAGGAAATATTAAAAATAAAAGAGGAGATACTGACAGCAACAGTCACTGGAAGTGTATAGCCCTCAGCAAATGGTGCCTCGCGATTGAAGAGCTACCTTCAAGTAATCACTTGTAGTCGTGTCCAGCTTCGACGACCATAATATCAAACAAAATCAATGCAAAAAACTTTTCACAACGCCAATTATTTTATAAGAAAAAAACCCCAAATGTATGAAGAAAAAAGTGAGGACGGGGGAAATAGAGAGCTATAGCGAAAAAGAAGTAGTGCACTTACATGTCGATTCCGCCGGAGAAAGAGAGCAGAGTAGGGCGCGAGATGAAAAGTGTTGGCGTTGGAGGCGGAGAAAGCGCGCTAAAGTTGAACCAAATAAATGCAACTGAGTCCACTAATAAAATAAGAGTTAGCGCTCGGTCAGAGCGCGCTTGCCTAGTGTCGGGTGATTTACATCTCCCATATATTTTGCTGAGTTATTGCGTACAAGTTATCAGTGTGCACCGAAGGATAGTGACTGCTATTTCGCGGGAAGTCTTCCAAAAAATAAGATGTTAGCGGTCCCCGTAGAAACTATAGCATTGGGCTAACTTACTACCATTTATATCTCCTGTATAATTTACGAGTTATTGCATAATAAGCAAGTTATCAGTTTGCATCATGTGGGGTCCATCCCTATAAATGAAAGAAAAAAAAAGAAGGAAGGGGTCCATCCCCATAAATGAAAAAGAAAATGTCAATTCATTAAGATTCACTTGATTTACAAATCTTCAAATTGTCAAAAATAGTAGGCACTCAATACTATAAAAGGAGAGCTTTGACTCTCATTTCTACACACCAACAAACAAAAAAAAAAAGAGAGGTTTCACAGACAGAGTATAAGAAAATAGTATGTGAGAAAAATAGAGATTGAGCGATATTGTAGTGAGGTGGGAATATCAAAATAGGATTATTTCTTTTGAGTGTTGCAGTGGTTTTTGAAGTATTTTACTCAGACCTACAAAATGTAAAATTCCTTGCTATAGTGATATCAGTTGCTCCTTTCGGGGTCGTAGTTTTTTCCCTTATTCAAAAGAGTTTTTCACGTAAAATTCTTTGTGTTCTTTGTGTTCTTTTTATTCTTGTTGATTACCGTATCTCGGTGCTACGTTATTATTCTGCTTTTATTACCGTGAATATTATTTCTGTAGGGGATTTATTCCCAACAATTGGTATCAGAGCACAGGTTCTGCTCGCTCACAGAAGTACTATTCATTGTCGGTAACACTATACTCGGTGAAAATAATTGTTCGGAGTAAAGTATGAGGTAGCAAAATTCAATAGAGATAACGGTTTCTCAACATAGCAAAGAAGGATGAGGGATATGGTCATCCAACAAGGATTATATAAGATACTAGATGTTGATGCCAAAAAGCCAGATATCATGAAAGCTGATGATTTGGCTGACTTGGATAAAAGGGCTGCTAGTGCAATCAGGTTGCACTTATCAGATGATGTGGTAAATAACATAATTGATGAAGACACCACATGTGGCATTTGGACAAGGTTGGAAAGTTTATACATGTCCAAAACACTAACAAAATAATGTACATGAAGAAGAAGTTATACGCCCTACACATGGGTGAAGATATGAATTTTTTGTCACATTTAAATATGTTTAACAGACTAATCACATAGTTCACCAACCTCAGAGTGAAAATCGAGGAAGAAGATAAGGCCATCTTGCTATTGAACTCATTGCCATCTTCGTACGATAATTTGGCAACAACCATCATGCACGGTAAGACTACCATTGAGTTGAAAGATATCACATCAGCTCTTCTACTCAACGAGAAAATGAGAAAGAAGCCTGAAAATCAAGGACAGGCTCTCATCACAGAAGGTAGAGGCATGAGTTATCAGAGGAGTTCGAGCTACTATGGTAGATCCGGACCTCGTGGGAAGTCTAAGAACCGATCTAAATCAAGAATCAGAAATTACTACAATTGTGATCAACCAGGTCACTTCAAAAGAGATTAAAAATGACGACAACACAACCATCATGGTACAAAACTATGATAATGGTGTCCTTTTTATAAGTGAGGAAGAGGAATGCATGCACTTGTCATGTCCAAAGTTGGAATAGGTAGTTGATACAGCAGTATCTTACCATGCTACACCGGTAAGAGATCTTTTTTGTAGATATGTAGCAGGTGATTTCGGCACTATCAGAATGTGTAACACAAGTTACTCAAAGATTGAGGGGATTGGTGACATTTGTATCAAGATAAATGTCGGATATACATTGGTTCTAAAGGACATGTGACATGTACCTGATTTGCGGATGAACTTAATCTCGGAAATTGCTTTAGACCGAGATGGATACAAGAACTATTTTGCAAATCAAAAGTGGAGACTCAACAAGGGACCATTGGTGATTGCAAAGGGAGTTGCTCATGGCACGTTGTATAGGACAAATGCAGAAATATGCCAAGGCGAATTGAACGCGGCACAGGATGAGATTTCTGCAGATTTGTGGCACAAAAAAATGGGTCATATGAGCGAGAAGGGATTGCAGATTCTTTCCAGGAAATCACTCATTTATAATGCCAAAGGTACAACGGTAAAACCTTGTGACCATTGTTTATTTGGTAAGCAGCATAGAGTCTCATTTCAGACATCGTCTGAAAGAAAATTAAATATACTTGATTTGGTATATTCTGATACTTGTGGTCCAATAAAAATTGAATTGATGGGCGGTAACAAATATTTTGTTACTTTTATTGTTGATGCTTCACAAAAATTATGGGTTTATATTTTGAAAACCAAAGATCAGGTATTTTAAGTTTTTCAGAAAGTTCATGCTCTGGTGGAAAGGGAGACAGGTCAAAAGCTAAAGCGTCTCCGAAGTGACAATGGAGGTGAGTACACTTCAAGAGAATTTAAAGAGTGTTGTTCGAGCCATGGGATCAGACATGAAAAGACAGTTCCTAGAACCCCACAACACAATGGTGTAGCCGAGGGGATGAACTGTACCATTGTTGAGAATGTGAGAAGCATGCTCATAATGGCTAGACTGCCTAAATCATTCTGGGGTAAAGCAGTTCAGACAGCATGTTACCTAATCAATAGGAGTCCATCAGTTCCATTGGAGTTTGACATCCCAGAGAGAGTTTGGACCAACAAGGAAGTGTCCTACTCACATCTAAAGGTGTTAGGTTGCAGAGCTTTTTCACATGTACCAAAGGAGCAGATAACAAAGCTGGATGATAAATCTGTTCCCTGCATATTCATCGAATATGGAGATGAAGAGTTCGGATACAAATTATGGGATCTTGTAAAGAAGAAAGTCTTTAGAAGCAGAGATATAATCTTCCGAGAAAGTGAAGTTGGAGTTGTATATGATCAGTCAGAGAAGACAGAGAATGGTATAATCTCTAACCTTGTTACCATTCTTTCTTCTTCTAACTATCCTACAAGTGCAGAAAGTACGACCGGCGAGGTTGTCGAGCAGGGGGAGCAACCTAGTGAGGTTATTGAGCAGGGGGGCAACTTGATAATGATGTCGAGAAAGTGGAGTACCCCACTCAGGAAGAAGAACAACCTCAACCTCGGAGGAGATCAGAAAGGCCAAGGGTAGAGTCATGAAGGTACCCTTCCACAGAGTATGTCCTCATAAGTGATGAGGGGGAACCAGAAAGTCTTAAGGAGGTGTTGTCCCTTCCAGAAAAGAACCAGTGGATGAAAGTCAAGAAAGAAGAGATGGAATCTCTACATAAAAATGGCACGTACAAGCTGATTGAACTTCCAAAGGGTAAAAGACCACTCAAACGTAAGTGGGTCTTTAAACTCAAGAAAGATTGAAATGGATAGATAGTCAGATATAAAGCTCAATTGGTGGTTAAGGGCTTCGAATAGAAGAAAGGTATTGATTTTGACGAAATTTTCTCACATGTTGTCAAAATGACTTATATTCGAATAATTTTGAGCTTAGCAGCTAGCCTAGATCTTGAAGTGGAGTAGTTGGATGTGAAAACAACATTTCTTCATGGAGATTTGGAAGAAGAGATTTATATGGAGCAGCCAGAAGGATTTGAAGTAGCTAGAAAGAAACACATGGTGTACTAATTGAATAAAAGTCTTTATGGGTTGAAGCAAGCACCAAGCCAGTGGTACAAGAAGTTTGACTCATTAATGAAAAGTCAAACTTACATAAAGACATATTCTGATCCATGTGTATACTTTAAAAGATTTTCTGACAATAATTTTATTATTGTGTTGTTGTATGTGGATGACATGTTAATTGTAGGAAAAGACAAGGAGTTGATCGCAAAGTTGAAGGGAGATATGTCCAAGTTATTTGATATGAAGGATTTGGGCCCAGCACAACAAATTCTAGGTATGAATATAGTTCGAGAGTGAACAAGCAGAAAGTTGTGGCTGTCTCAAAAGAAGTATATTGAACGTGTACTGGAACGCTTCAACATGAAGAATGCTAAGCCAGTCAGCACACCTCTTGCTAGTCATCTGAAGTTAAGCAAGAAGATGTGTCCTACAACAATGGAGGAAAAGGAAAGCATGACCAAAGTTCCTTATTCCTATACTGTCGGAAGTTTGATGTATTCAATGGTATGCACTAGACCTGATATTGCTCACGCAGTTGGTGTTGTCAGCAGGTTTCTTGAAAATTCGGGAAGTGAACATTGGGAAGCAGTCAAATTGATACTCAGGTACTTGAGAGGTACCGCGGGAGATTGTTTGTGCTTTGGAGGATCTGATCCAATCTTGAAGGCTATACAAATGTTGATATGGCAGGTGACATTGATAACAGAAAATCCATTACTGGATATTTGTTTATATTTTCAGGGGGAGCTATATCATAGCAGTCGAGGTTGCAGAAGTATGTCGCACTCTCTACAACTGAAGCAGAGTATATTGCCGCTACTGAAGCTGGCAAGGAGATGATATGGTTGAAACGGTTCCTTCAAGAGTTTGGATTGCTTCAGAAGGAATATGTCGTCTATTGTAACAGTTAAAGTGCAATAAACCTTAGCAAGAACTCCATGTACCATGCAAGGACCAAACACATCGACGTGAGATATCACTGGATTCGCTAAATGGTTGAGAATGAATCTCTAAAAGTCTTGAAGATTTCTACAAGTGAGAATCTCGCAGATATGTTGACCAATGTGGTACCAAGAGACAAGTTCGAATTGTGCAAAGAACTTGTCGGCATACGCTCAAGCTAGAAGTCCGGTATTACCTTTTTCAGGTGAACGGGTCTGAAGGAAAAGATTTGTGGGGTCCATCCCCATAAATGAAAGAAAGAAAAAGAAGGAAAGGGGTCCATCCCCATAAATGAAAGAGAAAATGTCAGATTCATTAGAATTCACTTGATTTGCAAATCTGCAAATTGTCAAAAATAGTAGGCACTCAATACTATAAAAGGAGAGCTCCGGCTCTCATTTCTATACCCCAACAAAGAGAAAGAAAGAGAGAGGATTCACAGACAGGGTATAAGAAAACAGTCTGTGAGAAAAATAGAGAGTGAGCGATATTGTAGTGAGGTAGGAATATCAAAATAAGGTTATTTCTTTTGAGTGTTGTAGTGATTTTTGAAGTATTTTACTCAGACCTACAAAGTGTAAAAAAATTTGTTATAGTGATATTAGTTGCTCCTCTCGGGGTCGTGATTTTTTTCCTTATTCAAAAGGGTTTTTCATGTAAAAATCTTTGTGTTCTTGTTGTTCTTTTTATTCTTGTTGATTACCGTATCTCGGTGCTACGTTATTATTCTACTTTTATTATCGTGAATATTATTTCCGTAGGAGGTTTATTCCTAACAACCCGAAGGATAGGGACTGCGATTTCGCTGGAAGTCTTCCAAAAAAATAAGATGTTAGCAATCCGTGTAAAAATTACTTCTACATCATATCACTCAAAATGTAATCAAATAATTGTAGTTAATAAAATTAATCAATAACTTAGAATAAATAATAAGTGATATATTATGATAGCTTAAATTATATTAATAGTGTAAAAAACAATTTGTATCAGACAGTTGTTATATAAATCCAAATTTATTTCTCAAGCTCCATTTTTTCTAAAATTATTTGACCGGAATTGAAATTTGAGAATTAATTAAAGACTATTGATACATAAGCTACTTCGTACAAAGTATCAAAAAATTTCTAGGTATCAAATTTAAAACTCTAATGTAATCGTGGATCCATTAAAAATTCTTTTTGAATCCTCTTGACTTCAATCCCTCTATTGAAGTGATGAAGTTTGAAGATGTGATTTTTTTCGTTTAGATTATGCAATTAGACTTTCAGTGGCAGCAAAATGACTTGAAGCTATAATTTAAGAGACATCTATGTTAGATAGGTCCAATTCAGTTGACGACTCCTTCATCTCTAGCATTCCCCTTATTTTGATAGTTTCACATATCTTTTCATTTTCTCTTTCCTAATATATGAATGTGTCTTTATATTAAGTGATCCAAACAAATCATGCAATTACGGATAAAATTCGGAGCGTAATTTAAATAGTAGTAAAATAAGACAAGACGTTATTTTTGTATGGGCAAAAAAAAAAGTGCTACATAAAATGGAACAAAAAAAATAACAAGCCTTACCAACAATATAGTGCAATGTCCGGGGCTTAGTGTACCGTACAAGCAATCGAAGCACGTAAAACCTTGGTTAAAGTCCAAATTACCCTTAAATTTGAATGTAAGTGCCGGCAAGCAGCCATGTCAACCATTTGCTGCTTGCACAACTCTTCTTTGTTTTTTTCAGCCAAAAAGGTTCTCTAGATGTCATATGTCCAAAGAAGTGTGAGGTGTCATTTACCATTCAACTTGTGAATATCATCTCTTTTATATAATATTTTTTTAAAAGAAAACATCCATCACTTTAGGCATTTATCAAACATTCATAAAGTACCAATTGGTGATGAAAATTGAGGGCTTTCATAGTTCCAAAAAATTAGAACTGTTAGGATGAAGTGCTTACTGTGCCAAAAGTTATAGCTGATAACAAGGATACAACTTTATTTTTTAACCAATCCCACCAAGCGAGCGACATGCTCAGACTATGACTCCAATTCGAGCCACCCCCAGCCGCCTCGCGCAGCCTTGCCGTAGGCTGGATGTTGGTGTTACCCAACAATAACTTTGATGTCATTCTCATCCATCACTTTGCCCAAACATCCCACCCACCCCTGCCAAAGCTCTCCAAGAATCCAACTATCTTAAGTTTCTGCAGCATCTTCCTCAACCTTGAACTAAAACCACCCTTTATTGTGGCCTCTTTAAAAAGTAGTCCATTTTTCACTATGGCACTTAGTGCAGTACACCAAAAAGAGCAAAAGAAAACAAAGAAAGCAGTGCTAGAATGTGTTGCATTGTATCTTGGAAACTAACTGAAACGAACCAATATTTGTGTTTTGCTGCGACAAAGGAAGAGAGGGAAGTCAGAACAAACTGGTAATGATAGACTGGAAGCCAAGGGGAACATTTTCTTGTGTATGAAACAATGGTATTTTCTAATTTCAAAACCTTTGATTGAAGATGTGTTCGTTCAAACCCAATGTATTTTTCCTTCACATGGCTAATAAGTTTGGAATTGATGTATAATTATAATTAATAAGAAATTCAAAGACTCATTGTTAAAACTTTAGTAATCGTTTTGCTCCATTCGTCTATGGTGTTAAATGATTCAGTACTTCAAAGAAAAGAAACCAAAAAACTTTTATTTTTGCTTCTATAAGTCCAAAAAGAAGAAGAAAATTATGGAGCTAATGCTCTTTACATTTTTCAGATGGTTGAACATTAAAGTTAGCCTCCCAAGTATTTTAATTATGAGAACAAAATAAAATTGGAGATTCAAGAAAAGTTCACAATCACAGACTCTCAAATTTAAGTTATTGCCTTCAATCAAAGAACCAACACACAAAGCTCAGAATTAATTAAGGAGAAGATAGACAAGGCAATAGGAAGATAGAGGAACAATCATCAAAATCTTCCGACTTATACAAAAGCCTAACACAAGACATGCTATAAATACTAGCTCTTCAAAAGAAGAAGACAGACAGCTTCACTCTCAATTTCCCCCTCTTATTCTTCAAATACCAGTAATTCTCTGTCATTCAAAGTCTTACGCGTACAAAAAGAACCATAGTTTCTTAGGTGATCTAGAAAATCAAAGGGTTCGTTTGTTGGTGATCGAGTGAAAACCAACAGCTGTAAACATTAGTGGTGAGTGTAACAAAACCACACAAGGTTGTACATAATTCAATTTCAAGAGCTCCAAAAGATAACATTCTTGCACTTTAAGGGGACCGGATGTAAGCATCGTATTCGTGCACAAAACAATACAACCTTTTTTACTAGTAAGGATGCAAGAAGCAAAAAAACTTGTGCGAAGGACGTTTTTTTCTCTGCCCTCTCCTCTCCAAAGGCCAAGGGAGATTTTTTTACTTCATCCATACTTTTTTACTTTTTCTGAAGTGTGGGGCAAACGGCGCCCTCTACTTCTACTTCTAACTTAAGGCGAACAACCGGCATTGCAAGCAAATAGAAAGCCCCCGCCCGTTTGAGCCGGAAAGTGTACCGGCTGTTTGAGTCGCGAAAGGGTCACTTGCTTAATATTATTTTACTTTACTGCACTTCAATTTTATGTTGTTTATGGAATATCTTGTTAACTTACTGTGCAGACTATTCAGAACTAGCTGACTAAAATCCGCACTTAGTCGACTAAATTTTAATCAGGGCACAATTCACCCACCCTGTACTTCCAATTATGGTTCACAATGTTATCCTGTTAGACACTACGTCAGATAAAGTAAAATCACACAACATTAACCAATAATAAAGTAACCTAGACAAGCTATATTCGATAAGTTAAATCACAATATGGATAGTAAAAAAGCAGCTCGGTGCACGAGGCATCCTGCGTTCACGCAGGATCCAGGAAATGGTCGCACCCCAAAGGGTGTGATGTAGACAGCCTAACCTAATGCAAGCATTAGTGGTTGCTTCCATGACTCGAACTCATGACCAATAAGTCACACGGAGACAACCTTAACACGGATCCTAGGCTCCCCCTCTAACTTACAATATGGATACTGAAACTATTAAAAGAATTTCTCTAATTTTCGGACATGGTAGAAATTATAATCCACCAAAAGAAGATAATATAGCTAATATATACTTTCTTCTGATCTTTCCAAGATTTAGGATCATGCCAAATTTCCAATTATATATAGTTCTAACACTCAGAACACAGAAACCATTATGTTAAAAATAAAGTTAGAACAGGCAGGGTATATCATCCTAAACATCCAAAGCAAAATTAAACAAAAGTTAAAATTTAAATTAGCCTGACAACTTAAACATCCATTCTTCAAGTCTCTCCAGACTTTGACCAAAAAAAACATCACTTTTCCATAAAATGCAAATTGAATTTGAAACCTGTTTGAACAAAGCTATCTATGCACGATTATCACGTTCATCTCTCATCAGAGCCAAGTCTCTAGCAGCTTCATTGGCTTCTTCATACACATGGTAAATTGCACAAGTTATACGCTCCATCAAACCAAAAATTTCTTTCAACCTGCACATGGTTATTTCTTTTGGCTCAGGGCGACGATTAACAAATTGGACAAGTATAAAATTATCGGACTCCACAATCAACTTTTTTGCATTCGGCTTTCCTTCCGTGCATCTGATCAACCCCTGCCTCAAGGCCTCCAGTCCAGCAATCACATTGTCGTCAACATGAATGGTACCACTATACTTACCTAAACACATTCCAGTTTCATCTTGAAAGGCGCCACTATATCGTCCTGGCTGATCACCCTTTGTACCAATTCCATAGATGTTTAGCTTAATCCAACCAGGAGGAGGAGGAACTGAGTTGCATCTTAAATGACGAGGCCCACGATGTTCACCAAGAATTTGCGCAAATTCCTCACTAGTCATATCACTTTGCATATATTCCAAAAGATTTTCTTCAAGACACCTGCAAGACGAAAGTTAAAAGTTAAATGTTTAAGGATGAAGTATGCTTTACCCTCCTTTGGTTCCTTCAACTCACCTTTATCACTCCATAGTTTCGTGTAAGCAAATAATTTCAAAGTACTTTGCACATTCCAAACAACAAATTCTAGATCATCATCTAGCACATAAATCATTCATGTGTAAAGCACATCTTATCACAATTCACGAGGGGAAAGAATTCAAACAATCACACACATAGAGGAAGTAAAGGGCTGATGACTGATATGCTAATTAGCAGCACCACAGTTTCCCAGAATTAACAGAACTAATAAGAGAACTGTACTCGAAAAAATATAGAAAGGTATATAGTCTCACATATAAGTACCTTTGCATATCCAACCAAGAACGTCCCAGTTTGACATCTCTTTTATATTCTGTAATTTCAGTCACTGAACCAACAAAAGATAAATCTGTTCAGTGCACGTGTCATGAGACCAACCAATAGATTATCCAATTTAAATCAAAGTAGAAGGAAATCCAGTACCAGGCAGTGAAGTTTCCATGTCAACGTTGGGATCCACATCAAAGAAATGCCAAGCAAATACTGAGAACAAACTAATATACATCATGTCATAGCTAGTTTGTATGTCAATTTCTGTTGTGAACCCGAGAATTCTCTCTAGACGTTGCACAGTTTCTCCACTAAAATCACACTGTCGAATAACGTTCAACGTACTGCGAAATGAGTTTGTCAGTAGAAAAATCTGGTTGATACAAGACGAAGACCAGTTTGCTCCTAGCAGGTTGCCGATAAGATTATAATTAGGATAAGGCATGTAGAACATTGTTGGTTTCTGGACTTGCCTCTTACAGTTTTCATCAATGGTTAGAACCTCAAAACCGAGTTCCTTGAAAACTATGATATCAGCGGGAGACATTGCAGGATCATATACTTCTATATTGCCAATCAGATTGGAAAAATCTCGTTTTAGTAGGAGAACTATGGCAAGCTGAAACTGTGAATGAAAACTGTATTCCATGCTTCCCAAAGAATAGATTACCAGCTGAATGCGTGAATGGGAGCCTAAATGGCGAAACAGATGTTGTTGAATTGTTTCATTCTGTTCGAGATCGAAGCACAATTCAGCATATAATTTAGAGTTCTCAACATTCTTCGTCATCAGGTCAATCTCTTTAAGCAGCCTTTCCGCCTCATCTTGTATGTGATAATCAATATTGGACTCCATATTCTCACCGTGATTCATCTTTTCACCTGTGGGTCAGCTTTAGCAGTTACACACTAATCTGAAACAGCTAATGTTGCAGCAACTACCTCGTGTGTCCTGGACTTAATATAAACCTGCAAAGAGTGTGGACTAGCAGCATGAAGGGAGTTCAAAGAGCAATTTAATGACAATCTCCACGATGAAAGTTTCCATAACAAAATATCCCTCAACAAGATCACAATAATTGAGAACATACTTCATTTCCATACATGCACACAAGTAATACTTCAAATAAGCAAAAATAGTCAGCAGATATACGCCATTCGACTCAAATGTCATTACCAGAGCCCCACCCATAACATGTGAATTAACTGCTAATTTTCCACAAATTTCCGCAACTAGCATTGGAAGTAAATCAACAGATACATTTAGAAAATTTTCGAAAGGGAAAATGTACCTAACCGAGTTAATTATAGCAATGAATCATTTTTTAGATATGCCGGGAAGAAGGCCAACGATAATTGAAAACTCATGGAAACACTTAACAACTCAAAGTTATTCGACAAAATTCATATGGGCCTGCAGAATAGGAAGGCATAAGTGAAAAGCCCTCACAAAAGCAAAAGATTATCAGTCACTTATGGAAGGATGTAGAGGTAAATGAGTTGACATAACCAATCAAATAAGATTTTGCGTACCCTGACATGAAGTACCACCAGTAATGTGCTGATCTACTGCCAGAGGAAGGACGAAGGCAAATAGGGTATGTCTCGCGCAGCTATTCAATAAATTAATTGGAAAGGAAGGAAAACTGAGCACATCATAGGCCTCTCCGCCTTCACACACATCGTTAGGGGTGTTTTGGTCTTTCAACCAAATAAGCTTTGCTTCACCCTGATAAACAAGGAATGCAGAGAAAAAGATTGGGTACTTCAGCATAGGGAATGACGCTTTAACACACAATGCCAGGGCTGCATTGTCTTTTCAACCATTCCTGAACACATCCCCATGAATATCTTATGCACTCCAGATTGTAATCTACAAAGAATTAATTTTTGCATCAAAATAGAATGAAAGAAATTAAATGTGAACTAGTTTTTGGTGTCATATATCGATACATTAAATGCAGCAAAAGGATTTGGATATAGGGGAATCAAGTACTTGTGTAAATATATCTTTTCTCCTATAATTGGACATACATAAATGAAAGGCTTGACAGCTCTTATATTGTGTGTATTTTCTTGTCAAAATCCAAAAGGAACCATAAGTAAACTAATAACGAACTTGTTCTTTTTAATATCGACTAATACATCATCTTCTTCCTTTATTTTTTTCTTAATAAGTAATCTATACTTCCTCTCTTGTTTCTCGCTTATCCAGACATGAATAATTTCCTAAGCTTGATTATCCATACATGACAACCAGAAACAATTTCACTTCTTTGGCTTTCATATCTGTCCACTATCTGTCAATCAAATATACTGCAAGTCACTCTTCTTTGATAAATTCCAAGAGAAGTACTGAAGGATGCAAGTTAGCATGACAATACGATAGCATTGTTTCCTTCATATAGAATTCTAGAACACTGCAATAGCAGTCACAATTTTCAATTGAATATTTTCTTTAGAAGCATTTTCAAACAAGTTCAGGAAAAGGCAATAGGTAAAATGATGCTGCAGAAACAAAAAAGTGAAAAGAAAATTTCAAGGAGAAATTGATGCCATACATGATCTAAGGAAATATATATCAGGCTTCCAAAATGTTAACAGTTTTCTCATTTAAACCGATTCTCAGATTCTTTCAACTTTAACGCACAGCTCAATAACTTGATGAAAACAAGGATCACATTGAGCTTCTCTGATATAACAATTTAGACATTAATGTACGAGATCATACATTCAAAATTAAATTCCCGAAAAAAGTTTTCAGCAAATAACAAAAATTCTACATGTTCAACTGAATAAACTGGTTGTAAGAACCAACACCCAAGCAGCTGGAATTCACAGTTGAACCAAAAATAGCAACCAACAAGATGTCAATTGAAAGTTTTGGATGATGTCCTGCTAAAATTGCCTAAAAGTGTTTAGACAGAAACAGTGCATAGATTTTGTCACAGGGAGCAAGATCTTATACTAATAATGTCCAACTGTATGGATGAGTAGGACATCCAATCAACTAAAAACAACCATCCTTGTATCCTCTATGAATATCCCACAGGATGGTCACAACAACATTCTGAAGCTCCTCTATCCCTAAGAAACTAGTAATATGAAGCCGACTAATTTCATCATTGGCATGGTAAGACTCGAGGCTAACTAGGAGAAGACCCAAAGTCAAAATACTACCACCATCCCTATTGAATCAAATAAGATAAAAAGGAAAAAGGACAACAAACAAAATCTTGCTGGATGGGAAGATACCACCAGTGACATCTCTAATATTTAGTAAAGCAGGATTTTCCCAGGCGAAGCAAATCTACTATTCTTAGTAAGACGGTTCTTGAACTACGAAGTCGGTAACGGACCGCTTAAGCAATAACTGTCTCTTTGATTTTCCTTTAGTTTTTGATGGTCAAACCAAATAAGAAAATAGTCAGATAACTTTCCTATTGAGTACAATTTTTTCCTAGCCTTTTGGATGAAAAGCTGCTAAGTTAACCTATTTCTTGCGGGCACCGCTTCCTTCTTGATAAACTAAGCAGACCACTGTCTCTTTTCCTATTCGATCCCATGTTTACCACATTTGGCTGATAAAAATGCCACTGATTAATTGAAGACAGGACTAGAACAAGCAGTATGAGTCTATCAATTCCTCCACTTGGTTGCATGCCCTTGTCACAGTAAGTGCAAGGAAAATGGTATTATACTCTATGGCATCTTAGTGCTAAATGGCGTTCATAATCTTGATATTATTAGAATCACTTTCAAAGCAAATAGTACCAAAGTACCACGCAACGAAATCGACAATTGTTACATTCACATAATATATAGAGTTATTCAGCAAGCTCTTGTTCAATCTCTGTTGGAGTCAAACTATAATCACAATAAATAATTTGCACTATAAATCCAGTAAATTAATTCATTTTGGATGTAAAAATGGTGATTGACTCATTATATCTGATTCTCTCTCAACAATAATGTTAAGATTCCTATGTATTTTTGTAAGAAATTAAGTCGTTTGTGAGTACAATGAAAAATGCATACGCTTCAATAACTAGTTACTTTTAGCACATGCTTCCCCAGATTGAAGAAATTAGAATGAATCAAGTGAATTAATGATTCAACTTTATTTTCAGCAAGTTTAAGTATGATCAAGAAGTTTAATCTCAGTGTTAGATTATGGTCACAGGTAGCAAATCTCAGTAAACTTTACTATTGTCAGGCAGCAAAATCAACTGTAAGATAGCTAGAAATATTGCAAGTTCCAGCAACTGTGCAGCTAATAAGCAAATTCATTACATGCATAAAAGCTGATTACAATAGTCCTTATCCAAGATGATTAGATACAAGACATAAAATGTTGATAAAAAGGTAAAAGATAACAAGCATAATCTGACGCAATAATCTGCTTGAGTAAAACCTTAAATGTGTCTAGTCCACATTTTACTCTTAACAAATTCCTTGAATGAGTACCTGTCATTGTCACACAGTTCGCTTGAATATCTTACATTCATCATCAGCTGCTTCATTGTAAAAGACTTTGATGCCTCTGGCAGAATTTCACATATCGCCACCATGTATATTTGTCTAATCACTAAAAGCCACATACTCGGACAAAATGCATGGTATGAACACCCACAAATTCATATAAAATAAGTGCTAGTTCGAGCATGCATGATCCAAAGGAAATCTACTAACAACAGATTGAACGTGCACGTTCTCTGATTCGGGAAGCTGTATCCACAGTCTAGAAGCACAACCCTTTATACAGAGCTAATACTTGGGTAGTGTGGATATATTTCATAAGTAAAAGGCCTGGAGTGCACTGCTTTTAGGAACCTGAGGGAAGCATATCACTTCTTATATCTTAATTCCTGACTTACTGTAAGAGTTTGTACATTGAAAGACAACTACGAACAAGAAGAACGTAGAACTAACTACAGGTGTGTACCAGATCAACAGCTTCTTTGATAACAGTGGAAGAGCAATTGACTTATCATCAATTTTTGAAAAGTTTGGTTTCTATCCTTAATCTCCCAACTTTATTTACAGCATCTGCATGTTCCCCATGCTGTTGCAGGAACAGTATTGGCCTTAATTAGCTCCTATAGATTATTTGATATTTTAACAATATCACATATCTTGCTCTTGCCTCATTAAAACAAGGTACATATTTTTCATTCTTGGGCTGAAAACTTTAGTCCAAATAGTAAATATTATCAAATTAAATAGAGAAGGACGACTAAATACATTCAATGAACATTAACATAGATCACAAAAATTGCTTCAGTTTGCACAAATTAGTTAACATATAGTCCTCAGGAATGCATTTGTTTTTCTCTTTTTTCTTTTTTGCTTTTCAAATGTTGCATTCATCATCATTTGACAAAAAAAAAAAATAGTAATGAGAAGTCAGTGTGATGTACTGTGTACTGTCAGGATCCATGTCTGCTGCAACATCACTTTCCATAGTATGCAAATTGCATTTGAAACCTGGATAGTTGAACCTAGAAAGCCTCACCCTATCCTTAAGCCAAAAACAAAGCTATCTATGCACAATTGTGACGTTCATCTCTCAGAGCCAAGTCTCTAGCAGCTTCATTGGCTTCTTCATAGACATGGTAAACTGCACAAGTTATACGCTCCAGCAAGTCAAAAATTTCTTTCAACCTGCACATAGTCATTTCATTTGGCTCAGGGTGACCATTAACATATTGGACAAGTATAACATTATCCGACTCCACAATCAACTTCTGTGCATTCGGATTTCCTTCCACGCATTTGACTAACCCCTCCCTCAAGGCCTCCAGTCCAGCAATCGCATTTTCTTCAACATGAATGGTACCACTGTAGCTGCCTAAAAGCATTCCAGTTTCATCTTGGAAGACGCCACTATATCGTCCTTGCTGATCACCAGCTTTACCAATCCCATAGATGTTTAGCTTAATCCAACCTGGAGGGGGAGGAACGGAGTTGCATCTTAAACGACGAGGCCTGCGATATTCACCAAAAAATTGCGCCCATCCCTCACTGCTTATATCGATTTGCATATCTTCCAAAATATTTTCTTCAAGATACCTGCAAGACGAAAATTACAAGTGAAATCATAAGAATGAAATATACTTTACCCTCCTGTGGTTCCTTCAGCTCACCTTTATCACTCTACAGTTTCGTGTAAGAAAATAATTTCGAAGTACTTTGCATATTCCAACAAAAAGAATCTATGTTCACCAGCTAGCACTAAAATAATTTGCATGTGTAGACATCTAATCACGAGAGAACGAAAGGAAACAATCGTACAGAGAGAAAGTAAAGGGATGATGACTTCAACGATATGCTAACTGGCAGCACCAATGTTTCCCAGAATCAAGAACTACATAAGGGAACTGTATTCGACAATAAAGGGAAAGTTCAGTATCTAGTCTCACATTTATGTACCTTTGCATATCCAACCAAGAACAATCTTCTTTGTCATTCCTTTTATATACTATAATTTCAGTCACTGAATCAAAAAAGATAAATCTGTTCAGTGTACATGTCGTGAGTCTGACCAATAAATTCTCCAACTTGAATCAAGATAGAGAGAAATCCAGTACCAGGCAGTGAAGTTTCCATGTCAATGATGGGATCCACATCAAAGAAATGCCAGGCAAATTTTGAGAACACGTTAGTATAGATCTCTGCATAGCTAGTTTTTATGTCAACCTCTGTTGTGAAGGGGATAATTCTCTCCAGGCGTTGCACTGTTTCTCTATTCAAACTACATGGTGAAATAGTGGTCAACGCATCACGAAATGAGTTTGTCAGCAGAAAAATCTGGTTAATACAAGACGAAGACCAGTTCGCTCCCAGCAGGTTGCCTATAAGACAATAACTAGGAACAGGCATGTAGAACATTGTTGGTCTCTGAACTTGCCTCTTACAATTTTCATCAATGTTCAAAATCTCAAAACCCAGTTCCTTCAAAACTATGATATCAGCTGAAGAAAAGCCAGGATCGTACACTTCTATATTGCCAATCCAATTGGAAAAATCTCGTTTTAGTAGGAGAACTACGGCAAGCTGAAACTGTGAATGAAAACTGTATTCCATGCTTCCCAAAGCATAGATTACCACCTGCACATGTGAATGGGAGCCTAAAAGGCGAAACAAATGATTTTGAATTGTTTCATTCCGTTCGAGCTCGAAACGCATTCCAGCATACAATTCAGAGTCCTCAACATTCTTTATCATCAGTTCAATCTCATTAAGCAGCCTCTCTGCCTCATCTTGTATGTGAAAATCAACATTGGACTCCTTATTCTCACCGCAATTCATCTTTAAGCACCAAGTCAGATTAACGTTGGACTTTAGCAATTTAAACACAATTTGGAACAGCTAATAATGCAGCAAGTCTCTCTTGCATTCTGGAGTTAATATAAACCTATAAGTGTAGGACTTTAAGTGCATAATATAAACCTGTAAGTGTAGAGCTTTAAGTGCAAATAGTAGCAGGCTGAAGTAGCTTTTCAGCAATAAAAATGCATTTCCCATTATCTGCAAGTATAGAACTCAAAAGTACAGAAAAATTGATACTCCGAAGTACCAAATCACAGATCTAATCCGAAGGAAAAACATGAATCATATGTTTTCAGAATTTCCTCTTTCCATCTAAAGTATAACGTAGTCTGTATTTCATCTGGATATGTTTTACGAATTAACAAGCATTGCAGTTGAACTGCAAGGTAGGTCTGCGCACACTACCTTCACTTGTGGGACTATACTAGGTTTCTTTTGTTATTGTTGTTGTTGCAGTTCAACTACAGCAAATAGTTTCTCTTCTGAACTTGAAATGAAGAGGCAACAAACGAACCTTTTTTAATGACGTGGTGACTGGGCCAATTTGCGCACAACTCAACTATTTCACCGGATACATGATACCTCCTACCAGTACACATACCAGGTAACTTGCCCCCCCCCCCCCAAGGCTTAGGCAGATGAGAAATCACCTAATGTTTTCTACATAGACAAAAGTTATAGATGAGAAAGGAGTATTTTGAACACAGAAAAATATAGGGCGATGGACATACATGAGAAGGAAATACTACATCCTTCAGTGGAATTCAAACAATCACTAATTACACATGCAATTTAATGGAATCCTCACAAAACACATACGTATAATTTAGTTTTACAACCAAACCAAGAAATAAAAATACTACGAAAAATACAGTGTAAGTATTTGGAATTGAAGAGCTATCTTGAAGTAATTAATGAGAGCTTTTGGAATTGCAGTAGTTGTCGGCTTCGACTAACTTAATATCAAACAAAATCAATACGAAAAAGAAAGAAAAAAAAAACAAATTCCACAGCGCCAAATTATTTTTCTAAAACAAAAAACACCAAATGTATGAAGGAAAAGGGAGGGGGAAGGGATAGAGAGAAAGAAGTAGTACACTTACACCTCGATTCCGCCGGCGGCGAGATGGCTTAGGTAGGTGTAGAAAGCGCGCTAAATAAAAACGAAAGGAATGCAAGTCCAGCTTTTGAAAAGGAGCACACCTCAAAAATAAACAAGAATAAGAAAATATTAGACTAAAATGAAGGTGCATCCTATAAAATTGGAGAGAGGCTTTATTGGCAATACATTGGTGCTAATAATTTTATACGTAAGAGATCTAAAAATATTATTTTTTTAATTTTAAAATTATAAAGAAGTATAACGTATAATTATTAATTAGCACTGCTTAAAACGTACCATGAAAGCAATAAGATAAATATTGTTAAAAGTTCGATTACCCTTAATTTCAATATAAACACCAGCAAACATCCATGTCAACTCAGGGTGGCCATTTGCGCAATTCGAATTGAATATAAAAATTTCGATTTGAATTTTTGATTCCCAAATTAAATAAAACTACAATCCAAATTCAAATTAAACTTGGATAGTATTCACTTTAAAGTTTGATTTTAGATTAATCAACTTGGTAATGTTTGAATTTATAAGTTGGTTGTTTCTTCTTATAAAAATGAACTTGCAGATAAAATATTCATGTCAAATTGCCTTAATAATTCCCCATTCTCGTACTATCATCCAAATAAAGTGTGTGAAAATGGTGTCATTACTCTCTTAGCACAAAATACAAATGATGAAAATGCAAACCCACAAAGAATGTGCAATCCCAACTTCAAATAATTATAAATTCCAGGAGGTTAAGCACTACAAGACCACATATTACGTAGAAGAAAATTGTAACCAAAATAATTACATTGAACAAACCAGAAAGTGAACAATGAAATATAGTTGATGTTGGGCATATTTCGATATGTATTGATGTTATTTTATTCATATTTTAACCACTTTTTGATGCTATTTGATCTTTAAAATGCCCGACATGATTTAATTATTGGTTTTATGACTAATTGAGTTGTGTGTGATGATTTAGGGTGTTTGGAGTGCAAAAATATGAAGAAAATGTGCTCTAACTAGAGGAAGAGGGGTTGGATGCGTCGCATCCAATCTAAAAAAAATCAGATTTCGTGCACCCTTAGCAGTGAAGTCGGCCCATAGCATCCGCCTTAGCATCCGCACCTGGGCAAAGCTGAGATGGAGGAACAAAGGGTGGATGCGAGCTGAGAAGTGGAGGACGAGGTGGATGCAACGTATCCACCCCAGCATCAATCCCTAAAGCTGAGTCGGATTAGGAATAGGAGAACTTTGGCCCACGACTTTTGTACGCAATATATAAGCCAAAAACGCCTCTTTTAGGGCATCTAACATATTGGGAAGGGGGAAAAAGCCACGACAAAGCTGGGGAACCACGGAAATCATCTAGAGTTCTTATTTTTCCTTCGTTTATTGATTATTATGCACTCTTGTGAATTATTTGATGATTGCATGAACATGAGTGACTAAGAACCCTATTATTCTAGGGTCATGGGCGATACATGAATGTTGATGTTTGAAGTTTAATTTGACAAAGTTGATTTTATCATATTGGGTTGTTTATTTAATTCTGTTTTTAATCAATTTGCTGAGTAGCTAACAGTGAATTACTATCTACGAATCTAGAGTTGAACTCGAAAGTCGGAATTCTAGATTGCATATAGAATTAAATAGAGCAAGTTCTTGAACCCCGGACATCGGGGAACGGATTCGCAATTAGGATAGAAATATATCTAATTGTCTTGCTCGGTTGAAATACAGGAAGTGTAAATGCATTCTTGTTAATCTTAATTTCATAGACATATAGGCATTAAGTTAGCTTGAATAGGCGAGTAAGAACTCGACAGATTCTTATGAGTAATATCAACCTTGTCAATCAACAATCCAGATAAATCAATTAGTTATTTTAAGCTAAGAATGCAACATGATTGTTAGATAACCCGTGACCCTGGAATATTATCTCATATTGATTGTTATTCGAAATTATTTAAGTGTTGCGGTTGATCTCTAGCATTTCATTACTTGATAGTTTTTAGGTGGTAAATTAGAAAATTATCTATTTTGTGAGAAATCGCTTGAATCGATAAGTTAATTGAGTTTGAGTTAGTCAAAAGTTAATCATAAGTCTTCGTGGGAACGATACTCTACTCACTACTATATTACTTGACAACCACGTATACTTGCGTGAGTGTGTTTAGTAGCAACAAGTTTTTGGCGCCGTTGCAGGGGACCTAGAAATTAGCTACTTGACTGAGTTAAGCTCTTATTACTTATTTGTTCAAGTTTTAATTTTCAGTTTGCCTTGTTTGTGTTAACGCAGGATCTTCTCTTGAATGCGGAGGAGTAGAAGTGCAAACAACCCTCTTCTTTTTTATCCAGAAATTGAACGATCACTTCATAGAGTGAGGAGGGAAGTCGAATCTAGAACAAGAATAGAAAGAGAGTTGGACATCGTAGTTCAACCACAGCCAATAGAGATGGCAGGTAATGAGGAGCGTCCAGTAATAGAAGCTGCAAGGCCCAATCTTGCTAATATAACTCAGGCTATCGTGAAGCCTAATATCACGGGGCATTTTGAACTCAAATAGTACATGGTACAGCTGATTCAGTCCACAGGGCAATATGTGGGTCTATCTCATGAAGACCCGCAGATGCACATTCAGAACTTCTTGAAAATTACGGACACTTACAATTATCCAAACGTTTCCAAGGACTATGTCAGGCTGACACTATTTTCTTTTTCATTGTTGGGGGAAGCTAAGGAATGGTTGCAAAAGGAGCCCGCGAACTCAATCCACACTTGGGATGATTTAGCAAGGAAATTCCTAATCAAGTTTTTCCCTACTAAGAAGACAAAATCGCTGAGGAGCCAAATTCTTGGGTTCCAACAACGGGATGGCGAGACACTTCGTCAAGCTTGGAAAAGATACAAGAAGCTACTCAGAGACTGCCCGCATCATTGTCAGACTGATGAGGTATTGGGTCACACTTTTGTTGATGGGCTAGACGAGGCATCAAATATGAATCTTGATTCAGCTTGTGGGGGTAGTTGCATGGAGAGGTCGTATAGTGAAATACAACTCTTGCTAAATAAATTCACTGCTAATGACCATAATTAGAAAAGAGATGGGGACTCAAGAAGAGCAATTAAACAGAAGGCAGCCGGGGTGATTGAGCTTGATGACTTCTCAGCCATGAGAGCAGATATTGCAAAGCTGGCAAATCAGATGAACAGAATGACAATGCAATAAACACAACAGATGCAACATGTACAGCAGATGTCTATTTGCTGCGAACTATGTGGTGACAGTCATATGAGTGACATGTGCCCTACGAATCCTGAATCTATATACTATGTGGGGCAACAAAACAGAGGTCCGATGAATCAGCATACACAATATGGGAACACTTACAATCCAAATTGGAGGAATCATCCTAACTTCTCATGGGGCGGAAATCAACAGAATCAGAATCAGTATAGGCCTCAAGAAAATTTCAATCAGCCTCAGAAGCCACCCCAACAAACAGAAGAGAGTACAAATGACTTGCTAAAAAAGTTGTTGCTTGACAATCAACAGCTCAGGACCGATTTTAGAAATCTGGAGAGGCAATTGGGGCAGTTAGCAGCAAATCAAAATACTATACCTACAGGCTCTCTTCCCAGTGATACAGAGAAGAACCCTCAAGTTAATGCAGTTACACTCAGAAACGGGAGGGAACTAGAGGAAGTGCCAAAGAAAAGAAATGACAAACCTATACCTGAGGGAGAGCTGACCCCTAAGGCAATACAAGAGTCAAAGAATAATTATGCAAGTTCAGAGCCAGTGGAGGTTGCAAGGCCACCACCACCTTCCCCCCAGAGATTGCAAAAAAAGAATGACGATCGCATGTTCAACAAATTTCTCTCTCTGTTGAGTTAGGTTCAATTAAATATTCCATTGGTGGATGTACTTCGTGAAATTCCAAAGTATGCTAAGTACATAAAAGATATAGTGGCTCACAAGAGGAAATTGACTGAGTTCGATACAGTTGCACTTACTGAGGAGTGCACTTCAAGGGTCCAAAACAAGCTTCCTCAAAAGCTTAAGGATCCTGGCAGTTTCACCATCCCGGTGCGAATCGGTAATATTGATATGGGTCGTGCTCTTTGTGATTTGGGGGCGAGCATAAATCTGATGCCATTGTCCTTATTTAAGAAATTGGGTTTAGGAGCTCCAAGACCAACCACTGTGATGTTGCAATTAGCTGATAGGTCCATAGCCTACCATGAAGGAGTGATTGAAGATGTGCTGCTGCAAATTGGGAAATTTATCTTCCCAGTTGACTTCATTATTCTAGATTTTGAGGCTGATGAACAAGTTCCAATCATATTGGGATGACCTCTCTTGGCTACTGGTGATGCAATAATTAAAGTGAGAGAATGGAAAATGATTATGAGGGTGGACAACGAGGAAGCAGTCTTTAATGTCTACAAAGCAATCCAACTTCCCCTCCACTATGAGGAGCTCTCTATGATATCTGTTGTGGAGGTGGATGAGCAACTTCTTGACACGAGTGTATATCTAGACGACTCTCTAGAAAAAACACTTATGTTGTTTGATAGCTTGATGATTGATGATGAGGTTGAGTAGATGATGCATATCCTAGATGCATCATGTGCTTACATGCAAGGAATACACCCGTTTGAGCCCCTGAATAGGCCAAGTGGCCCCCTCCAAAGCCGTCAATTGAAGAAGCTCCAAAATTGGAGCTTAAACCCCTACCCCTCACCTTCAATATGCTTATTTGGATAGTTCTGACACTTTACATGTTATTGTTTCTTCTCACTTGTCTAAATTGCAGGAAGAAAAGCTATTGAGGGTGCTACGTGAGCACAAGCGAGCAATTGGGTGGACAATGTCTGACATTAAAGGCATTAGTCCAGCTTTCTGCATGCACAAAATTCTCATGGAGGACGGACACAAGCCAAGTGTAGAGCAACAACGCCGACTAAATCCAATCATGAAAGAGGTGGTAAGAAAAGAAGTGATTAAGTGGCTTGATGCAGGTATTGTATTTCCAATCTCTGATAGCAAATGGGTAAGCCCCGTCCAATGTGTGCCGAAGAAAGGGGGATGACTGTAGTAGTTAATGAAAATAATGACTTAATTCCTACAAGAACTATCACTGGATGGAGAATTTGCATAGATTATAGAAAATTGAACAATGCCACCCGGATAGACCATTTTCTCCTCCCCTTTATTGACCAAATGCTTGATAGGTTAGCTGGCCAGGAATACTACTGTTTCCTGGATGGTTATTCGGGGTATAATCAGATTTCTATAGCCCTAGAGGACTAAGAGAAAACTACATTTACGTGTCCTTATGGCACGTATGCGTTCAAGAGAATGCCATTTGATCTTTGTAATGCACCTACGACTTTTCAAAGGTGTATGATGGCTATTTTTACTGACATGGTTGAAAGATTTGTAGAAGTGTCCATGGATAATTTTTCTGTGTTTGGATGTTCTTTTGATAATTGTTTAATGAACCTTGATAAAGTGCTTGCTAGGTGTGAAGAGACGAACTTGGTGCTAAACTGGGAAAAGTGCTATTTCATGGTACGTGAAGGTATAGTTTTGGGGCACAAGGTGTCCAAAAGTGGCTTACAGGTGGACAAAGCGAGGGTGGAGGCGATTGAAAAATTGCCCCCACCGACATCCGTCAAAGGCATTCGCAGTTTCTTGGGCCATGCAGGTTTTTATCGTCGTTTCATTAAAGATTTTTCAAAAATTTCTTCTCCTTTGTGCAGGCTTCTTGAGAAAGATGTGCCCTTCAAGTTTGATGATGCCTATCTGAAAGCATTTGAGGAGCTGAAGGGAAGGTTGGTGACTGCACCAATTATCATCACCCCATATTGGGCGCAATCATTTGAGTTGATGTGCGATGCAAGTGACATAGCAATCAGAGCTATTTTGGGGCAAAGGAGGGATAAAATCTTTCACTCCATTTATTATGCGAGCAAAACTATGAATCCAGCTCAGATGAATTATACAGTTACTGAAAAGGAGTTGGTTGCAGTGGTATGGGCGTTTGACAAGTTCAGATCCTATCTAGTGGGAACCAAAGTCATCGTTTACACAGATCATTCAACTATGAGATTCTTGTTTGAAAAGAAAGATGCCAAGCCGAGGCTGATTCGTTAGGTCTTCCTCTTGCAAGAATTTGACTTAGAGATCCGAGATCGAAAAGGGACCGAAAATCAAGTGGCTAATCACTTGTCCAGATTAAAAAGTCGGAACCATGTAGCTGAAGGAGGGTCAATCAAAGAAACATTCCCTGATGAGCAATTATTAGCAGTCACCTCAGGTGAAGCCCCATGGTATGCAGATTATGTGAATTTTACTGCAAGTGGGGTGACGCCACTAGAATTGACACCTGATAATAGAAGAAGATTCTTACATGATGTGAGGATCTACATGTGGGATGAGCCATTCTTATATAGGCAGTGCGCAGATCAGTTGGTGCGAAGGTGTGTTCCTGAGGAAAAGATGAATGATATACTGCATGACTGCCATGCTTCGCCATATGGAGGTCATCATGGCGGGGATAGAACCGCTCAAAAAGTGCTACAATCAGGTTTTTATTGGCCAAAATTGTTTAAGGATGCACATGCCTTTGTTAAAAATTGTGACAGATGCCAAAGAATCGGAACTATCACAAGGAATCACGAGATGCCATTGTAAAATATTCAGGCAGTAGAGCTTTTTGATGTTTGGGGGATTGATTTCATGGGACCGTTCCCATATTCTAATGGGCACAGGTACATCTTGGTGGCGGTCGACTATGTTTCTAAGTGGGTGGAGGCCATTGCTCTTCCTACTAATGACACAAAGGTAGTGGTAAGCTTTGTAAAAAGGCACATCTTCACACGTTTTGGGACTCCAAGAGTGTTGATAAGCGACGGGGGAACTCACTTTTGTAACAAATTACTGAATAATGTTCTTGCAAAGTATGGAGTTAAGCATAAGGTTTCCACTGCCTATCATCCCCAAATGAGTGGTCAAGTAGAAGTTTCCAACAGAGAGGTAAAGCAGATTTTGGAGAAAACAGTAAGTGGGAATAGAAAGGACTGGGCCAGGAAGCTGGATGACGCATTATGGGCATATCACACTGCATACAAGACCCCCATAGGTACTTATTCGTACATGTTGTTTTATGGGAAGACGTGCGACTTACCCATTGAGCTTGAACACAAAGCCTATTGGGCGATTAGAAAACTAAATATGGAGATGGACTTGGCCGGTGAGAAGAGATTGCTACAACTCAACGAGCTTGATGAATTTCGATTGCATGCGTATGAAAATGCCAAATTGTATAAAGAAAAGACAAAGAGGTGGCATGATAAGCACATCCAACATCGTGAGTTTGAGCCAGGTCAAGAGGTTCTCTTGTTTAATTCGAGGCTAAAGCTTTTTCCCGGAAAGCTTAAATCTCGATGGTCGGGTCCGTTTGAAGTGGTTAGTGTGAAACCTCATGGGGCGGTGGAATTACGTGATACGAGTTCTAATGTGACATTCTTGGTAAATGGACAGAGAGTAAAACACTATTGGGGTGGTGACATTGCACGTCATAAGACCTCGATGGATTTGGTGGAGGCATGAAGAACGTATTGCGTCGTGCCGCGACGTTAAATCAGGTGCTTGTTGGGAGGCAACCCAGCTTTACTGCTTTCTTTTATTTTTGTTTACTTTTTATTTTATTTTATTTTTATTATTTTTTAGTATTTATTTTTGTTTTGTAGGATTATGAGCATAGGAAGCAAAGCCATTAGAAGAGTGCAAAAGCGAGCTAGATGGTGAGGACTAAGTGTGGGGTGCCCACACAAAGTACGATGCCTGGAGGAAGTCTGAGTACCTCGTGAGCCAATGTTGCTTCGGCCTTTGGCCTACCATGGAGTCTCGTTTACCCTCTTATTATTTATAGTGTGCATTGAGGACATTGCAAAATTTTAAGTGTGGGGTGAGAAGATCGTTTGGATGAGTTTCTGCGCTATTTTAGCTTAGTTGTAGTACTCATTCTTAAGTGTAGTAGCTTTTGTGAAAAAAAATGAAAAAAGTAGAAAAGTTGGACTTTTCGCAACGATTGATCTCCTAGACAGTTTTCTTGAGGAATTAAAGTCTAAACAAAAATCCAAAAATATGTCTTTTAGCTTTCTTTAGGTAGTAATAATCCCCTGAGATTTTTCTTTGTGCCTCAGTTTTTTTCCATGGGATGTAGTTTGAACCGGGTAGTTTTTTTCTTTTCGAGTAGATTAGGAATTTAGGAAATAAAAGGAGCAAGAATGATGAACCTAGGCGCCCTTGATGATGCCTTATATATTGGATAGCATGCTTTGTGATTACTATTTCTTGTTTTCTTGACTTGTGTTCACTTTGCGCTTAATGCTTAATATCTCGTGGCTCCGTGAATACTTGCATTATTTGAGAGTCAGAATGTGATCGTCCTTAGTGAGTCATGTTCCATGTGTGGTGAGATTTTTGTGTAGTCCATGTATTGTACTTGTGTCTAGAACTTGCCCGGTATGTGAGTTGAAGCAAAATTTGAGGTGATGCTCGGTTTGAAAAATGATTTTAGGCTTTCTTTGATCTTTTTGAGCTTATTGCTTATCATAAATAAAATTTATCCCTAGTTAACCATTTTGAGCCTATTGACTTGTATTTGGTACCCACATTACAAGCCTATACCCTTTTTATTCTTAATTGATATTGTTTTGATCCTTTTACCTCTTAAAGCACTTTAATTGTTAGATGAGCGCTAAAAGAAGTAAGAAGGGACTAAGTGGGGGTGAATTTTGAGTGGAACCAATGAAAGGAAGAAAGGTGCACTTATTTTGTAAAATACTACACCACTAGCAGAAATTGAAAAAAAGAAAGAAAGAAGGAAAAATAGAAATGAATAAATTGTTATCTTGTTCTTGCTAGTGGGTATGAACTAAAGTAGTGCTTAAAGAAGAAGGGACTGTTTTTGGAAGTGATATTGTTTGTGAAATTGAAGTGGTGTTGAAGAAAATACGCTTAAAGTAATTTTGTGATGTATTAAAGTGCTTAGGAGGGTGAGTCACTATTCCTTAAATATATCCTACCCGTCTCTTAGCCCACATTACAACCATGAAAAAGTTCTAATTGATTTTAGATCGAGCGAGGATACATTAGTAGAGATTTACATTAAGGGCAAGCCTATGGTACCAATTGCATGCATGTGACTTCTTTGTGAGAGTGAGCGATTTTCTTTGATATATGTGAGTCATTAAAATATATTTGATCATGAGATTCGAATGTGTGGATTGAACTCGCTCTCTTGTTCTTGTTGTGAGGGCACATGGTTTCACGAGGGATAGGTAACGTTATTAGACTTCTCTATGATGTTGGGTGTTCAAGCCATGAGTGCATAGTGACATTGAGTTGGTTTTTGAGGTTAGGATTGTTGTGAGCATGTTGTCTTTGTTTGAATATTTTTAAAAGAATGATATAAGTAAAGGGAAGTGTATGTGATGCATATTCTAGAGCCTAATTGTAGCAAATAACCATGGTCACAGGTGTAGTGTGCTTTGAATGACAAGAGCTTAATTTTGTTTCGTCTACTATAGTGATAAGAGCTTAATTAACTTTTGACTAACTCAAACTCAAATAACTTATCGATTCAAGAGATTTCTCACAAAATAAATAATTTTCTAATTTACCACCTAAAAACTATCAAGTAATGAAATACTAGAGATCAACCACAACACTTAAATGATTTCGAATAACAATCAATAGGAGATAATATTCCAGGGTCACGGGTTATCTAACAATCATGTTGCATTCTTAGCTTAAAATAACTAATTGATTTATCTGGATTGTTGATTGACATGGTTGATATTACTCATAAGAATCTGTCAAGTTCTTACTTGCCTATTCAAGCTAACTTAATGCCTATATGTCTATGGAATTAAGATTAACAAGAATGAATTCACACTTCCTGTATTTCAACCGAGAGACAATTAGGTATATTTCTATCCTAATTGAGAATCTGTTTCCCGATGTCCGGGTTCAAGAACTTGTTCTATTTAATTCTATATGCAATCTAGAATTCCCATTTTCGAGTTCAACTCTAAATTCGTAGATATTAATTCACTGTTAACTACTCGGCAAATTGATTAAAAACAGAATTAAATAACAACCCAATATGATAAAATCAACTTTGTCAAATTAAACTTCAAACATCAACATTCATGTATCGCCCATGACCCTAGAATAATAGGGTTCTTAGCCACTCATGTTCATGCAATCATCAAATAATTCACAAGAGTGCATAATAATCAATAAAAGAAGGAAAAATAAGAACTCTAGATGAATTCCATGGTTCCCCAGCTTTGTCGTGGCTTTTCCCCCCTTCCCAATATGTTAGATGCCCTAAAAGAGGCATTTTTGGTTTATATATTGCGTACAAAAGTCGTGGGCCAAACTTCTCCTATTCCTAATCCGACTCAGCTTCAGGGATTGATGCTGGGGTGGATGCGTCGCATCCACCTCGTCCTCTACTTCTTAGCTTCGCATGCTAGGATGGATGCTTCGCATCCACCCTTTGTTCCTCCATCTCAGATTTGCCCAGGTGCGGATGCTAAGGCGGATGCTATGGGCCGACTTCACTGCTAAGGGTGCATGAAATCTGATTTTTTTCTAGATTGGATGCGATGCATCCAACCCCTCTTCCTCTAGCTAGAGCACATTTTCTTCATATTTTTGCACTCCAAACACCCTAAATCATCACAAACAACTCAATTAGTCAAAAAACCAATAATTAAACCATGTTGGGCATTTTAAAGATCAAATAGCATCAAAAAGCGGTTAAAACATGGGTAAAGTAACATCAACACATATCGAAATATGCCCAATATCACCACCCCACACTTAAATCTTTGTTCGTCCTCGAACAAACCATCACTATAGTAGACGAAACAAAATTAAGCTCTTATCATTCAAAGCACACTACACCTATGACCATGGTTATTTGCTACAATTAGGCTCTAGAATATGCATCACATACACTTCCCTTTACTTATATCATTCTTTTAAAAATATTCAAACAAAGACAACATGCTCACAACAATCCTAACCTCAAAAACCGATTCAATGTCACAATGCACTCATGGCTTGAACACCCAACATCATAGAGAAGTCTAATAATATTACCTATCCCTCGTGAAACAATGTGCCCTCACAACAAGAACAAGAGAGCGAGTTCAATCCACACATTCGAATCTCATGATCAAATATATTTTAATGACTCGCATATATCAAAGAAAATCGCTCACTCTCACAAAGAAGTCATATGCATGCAATTGGTACCATAGGCTTGCCCTTAATGTAAATCTCTACTAATGTAACCTCGCTCGATCTAAAATCAATTAGGACATTTTCATGGTTGTAATGTGGGCTAAGGGACGGGTAGGATATATTTAAAGAATAGTGACTCACCCTCCTAAGCACTTTAATACATCACAAAATTACTTTAAGCGTATTTTCTTCAACACCACTTCAATTTCACAAACAATATCACCCCTAAAAACAGTCCCTTCTTCTTTAAGCACTACTTTAGTTCATACCCACTAGCAAGAATAAGACAATAATTTATTCATTTCTATTTTTCCTTCTTTTTTTCAATTTTCGCTAGTGGTGTAGTATTTTACAAAACAAGTGCACATTTCTTCCTTTCATTGGTTCCACTCAAAAGTCACCCCACACTTAGTCCCTTCTTACCTTTTTTAGCGTTCATCTAACAATTAAAGTGCTTTAAGAGGTAAAAGGATCAAAACAATGTCAATTAAGAATAAAAAGGGTATAGTCTTGTAATATGGGTACCAAATAAAAGTCAATAGGTTCAAAATGGTTAACTAGGGATAAATTGTATTTATGATAAGCAATAAGCTCAAAAAGATCAAAGAAAGCCTAAAATCATTTTTCAAACCGAGCATCACCTCAAATTTCGCTTCAACTCACATACCGGGCAAGTTCTAGACACAAGTACAATACATGGACTACACAAAAACATCACCACACATGGCACATGACTCACTAAGGACGATCACATTCCGACTCTCAAATAATGCAAGTATTCACGGAGCCACGAGATATTAAGCATTAAGCGCAAAGTGAACACAAGTCAAGAAAACAAGAAATAGTAATCACAAAGCATGTTATCCAATATATAAGGCATCATCAAGGGCGCCTAGGTTCATCATTCTTGCTCCTTTATTTCCTAAATTTCTAATCTACTCGTAAAGAAAAAAACTACCCGGATCAAACTACATCCCATGAAAAAGAACCAAGGCACAAAGAAAAACCATAGGGGATTATTACTACCTAAAGAAAGCTAAAAGACATATTTTTGGATTTTTGTTTAGACTTTAATCCCTCAAGAAAACTATCTAGGAGATCAATCGTTGGGAAAAGTCCAATTTTTTTACTTTTTTTGTTTTTGTTTTTCCACAAAAGCTACTACACTTAAGAATAAGTACTACAACTAAGCTAAAGTAGCACAGAGACTCATCCATGCGACAACTCAATGAAAATCTATCTCAGCTTGCAGGTGATTGATTTAATTTACTATTAGACTAATATCTAATATATGTAAGATCAAATATAAGGTATAAAATATTTCGGAACCTCAAATACGAAATCTGAACTTTTCAAAAATTAAATTCAAATTCCAATTATAATTCAAAAATTCAAAAAAAAAAAATCAAAAAAGTTCGGAATTCGGTTTGGATTTCGATTTTGTCCAAACTTTGTCATGCTCTTAATTTTTTTTTTTTTTGTTAACACACCCCTAGTAATAGTATCAACCTTTGGCAGCTTGTGCAACTCCTGTTTACAGAAGAAACAATTATGCATGCATGTTTGTTATTATAAATAAGTCAATAATCATATGTGAAATTAACCCTAAAAATAATATACATTGTGTACAGTGACTATTTGATTGATTTTTTTTCTCTTGATGAAAGTAAACCTTAGTTTGTCATGGATTAAACAAATGTAGGTATTCAAAGGAGTAATTTTGTGTTCCAATCTTGTACTTCCTTAACAATACTTTGCATATGTATGATTCTCCTCTCAACAAATTGTATACGGTCAAAACTAGTTAGTCCTTTGTACGAACTGGTCGAAATGGTAATGCATTGGATCGAATAGCATCTTCATGATATCGGGTTGAGTTCTGAAGTCAGCTCACCAAGTTTGGAGCCTTAGGGACCGATCAATGTCGAGCTCGATATCATTATCGAGCTCGAATCCAAATCAAACTATGATACAAAGTGAAGTTATCAAACTTATGAGGCGGAGACCAACCAACACTGACCCCGAATCAATACAAGGATCCGAGTCAGAATCGAGCTAGAGTCGAGATCAAAAGCTCGAGTCAATATCGAGCTCACAGACAAAGACCGTTGCAATCGCACTAGAGGAGAGAATCCTCGCATAAATTATGGAAAAACTAATTTATCATGGGTCTCCCACAATATATTTTTAATTATATCTAAAGTAGGATCCCTCCACTATAAAGGGGATGATTATTATTTATGTAAGCACCAAGTTTTGGCATACATTGTAACTGAGATATCATACACTCTTATATTGAAGAGTTATCCTTTTATAGCTTCATAGATTGATTCATCTTGCTTAATCTATAAATCATCTTCTTTCCAACTTTGCTTATTTTTCATTCTCTACAGCCAGCACTCGATATTTCTATTCATTCTTATGATTTGTGTCAAGTTATACCACATACCCTTAGAACCACGTACAAATTTAACTTTATCCGTTTTTCGGGTAAACAGTTTGGCACCCACCGTGGGGCTAAGGATAATAGTGATTATTTGATACGAATTTGCAAAAACACACCATTTTAAGCTTATTTTCGGAAGTACCTTTGATTTCGAATTAGCAACGACGAGTTCTCAAATTAAATGGCCTTACCTATCGACAATGAAGCTGGCCTTCAAGGTGAGAACAACAACTTGACGCCCAGGGATGGAATGTCGCTTATCAACGCCGTTGGAGCTCGAGTCAAAGTACCATTAGATATTAATTCGCATGTGGCCATTGATGCAAACCTACATTCTGAACCTGAAAATAGCATTCATGGTGGCACTCGATATGTAGCTCGAGATACCCATAACATCGAGGAAAACGGTGTCAGCTTGCATATGATTTTCGAAATGTTGCAAGCTCAATAGGCAGCAATAGCTCAGTTGCAAAGTCAAACCCAGATACCGAGCATGCCAGAGACCAGTCTACCCCGAGAAATCACCCACAGAACGGAACCAACTATAGTAAAGTCAAATAAGCAAGAGTCGGGGACTAATCCCAAAATTGCTAAGATGTTCGAAGAACTGACCAAACGAATAGAATCAGGAGAAAGGAGGATCGAAACAAATGAAAAAAAGGTGGAAACATATAACTCTAGAGTTGATCAGATCCCGGGGGAACCACCGATATTGAAGAGCTTAGATTCCAAAATATTCTTACAAAAGCCTTTTCTCCCAAGCGCGGCTCCTAAACCGATCCCAAAGAAATTTTACATGCCCGAGATTCCTAAATATAACAGAACTACCGACCCCAACGAATATATCACCTCTTACACATGTGCCATTAAAGGAAATGACATGGAGGATGATGAAATCGAATCTGTATTATTGAAAAAATTCGGTGAAACCCTGTCAAAAGGAGCAATAATATGGTATCACAATTTACCATCTAATTCTATCGATTCATTTGTTATGCTTACAGATTCCTTTGTAAAAGCACAACTGGGGCCATAAAGGTTGAGACCATGAAGTCAGACTTGTTCAAGGTAAGACAAAAGGATAACGAGATGCTAAGGGAGTTTGTATCTCGTTTACAAATGGAACGAATGGATCTGCCACCAGTCACAGACGATTGGGCTGTTCAGGCTTTCACTTAAGGTTTGAACGAACGAAGTTCGACGGCTTCACGGCAGTTGAAGCATAACCTGATCGAGTACCCAGCTATTACTTGGGCTGACGTGCATAATCGGTACCAGTCGAAAATTAGAGTCGAAGACAATTAGTTGGGTTCTGAACCCGCTGCTAGAAGGGACATCAATCGAGAATAAGGTCCGATCAGGGTCCGATACCGACCATATGGTGGAAACCACAGGATCAATGAATCGAGATATAACCCCAGACAAGGCAATAAAAAGAGTAATCGAGGTCAAGGGTCTCGAGGTCTGATGAACAGAAATGGGTTCGACAGGTCTATCAGACCTAAGGAAGCACCACGATTATCGGAGTATAACTTTAGCATCGATGCATCAGCCATCGTATCGGCTATCGGACGCATCAAAGACACTAAATGGCCCCGACCCATACAGACTGATCTTACCCAGAGGAAACCCAATCAAATGTGCGAATATCATGGAACCCATGGCCACAGAACGGAAGATTGCAGGCAACTAAGAGAGGAGGTAGCCCGGTTATTCAATAAAGGGCACCTTCGAGAATTTTTAAGCAACAGGGCCAAAAACCATTTCAAAAACAGGGATTTTGGTAAACAAAACGAACAGGAAGAACCGCATCACATCATCCACATGATCATCAGTGGCATTGATACCCCTCAAGGGCCGGTGCTTAAACTCACTAAGACATCGGTTATACGAGAAAAGCGACCTCGAACTCAGGATTACGCACCCATAGGAACCTTGTCCTTTGATGATGAAGATGAAGAAGGAATCATGCAACCTCACAACGATGCACGGGTAATATTTGTACTTATGAATAAAACTAAAGTTAAATGTGTGTTAATTGATCCAGGCAGCTCGGCCAACATTATTATATCGAAGGTTGTAGAACAGCTTTATCTACAAGACCAAGTCGTACCCGCAACCATGGTTCTAAACGGATTCAACATGGCATGTAAAACCACCAAATGTGAGATAATTATGCCGATAAACGTGGCCGGGACCATCTAGGAAACAAAGTTCCATGTAATCAAAGGCGACATGAGGTACAACGCCCTTTTTGGAAGGCCATGGATCCACAATATCAGAGTTGTACCTCCAACCCTCCACCAAGTTTTTAAATTCCCAACATCGGAGGGAGTCAAAATAATGTACGGAGAACAACCGGCCACAAGAGAAATGTTTGCCATCGAAGAAGCAATTATGATATCCTCACCTTCGTCAACAAAGGGGTCGGACTCAAAAGGGGAACAAGATGCCAAATAGCAATCACAGACGTCAGTTTTGACCCAATTAGAAGATCAGAAGATTGACGAAGATGACGAGCAAGGGATCCCTCGATCTTTCATGGTCCCTGATGATTTCGATGCTACCCAATCAACTGTCGAAGAACTGAAGTAAGTCGTACTAATCGAATATCTGCTCGAACGAAAGGTATACCTGGGAACAGTATTAACCCCCGAACTCAGAAAAAAGCTTAGTTGATTTCTTATTGATAACATAGATTATTTTGCTTGATCCCATTTAGACATAACAGGGATCCCACCGGATATAATGATGCATCGGCTAAGCCTGGACCTTAGGTTCAAACCGGTAAAGCAAAAGAGAAGACCCCAGTCCGAGGTAAAACACGCATTCATAAAGAACGAGGTAACTAAACCTCTCAAAATAGGGTCCATCCGGGAAGTGAAATACCCCGAATGGTTAGGCAATGTAGTTGTAGTCCCTAAAAAAGGGAACAAACTTAGAATGTGCGTAGATTACAAGGATTTAAACAAGGTGTGCCCCAAAGATTCTTTTCCACTACTTAACATCGATCGCATGATCGATGCCACGGCCGGCCACGAGATCCTTACTTGTCTCGATACATATTCCAGGTATAATCAAATTCAAATGAACCCGGAGGACTGAGAAAAGACTTCGTTTATCACCAAGTATGGAACCTATTGTTATAATGTAGTGCCCTTCGGGCTAAAAAATGCAAGAGCTACTTACCAATGCCTAGTAAATAAAATGTTCGAGGAAAAAATAGGTAAATCAATGAAAGTTTATATTGATGACATGCTAGTTAAGTCCCTACGCGTAGAGGACCATTTGGCTCATTTGCAGGAAACATTAGGGATTTTAAAGAAATACAACATGAAGCTCAACCTCGAGAAATGTGCTTTCGGGGTGGGTTCGGGCAACCCTCGTACCCGAAGTCGAAAAGGAACTCTTGTTGAAATCGGGTACACCATCGAGGGTATGGACACTTTTCACATACGGGGCTTCGAACCTAAAAAGGTCCGGGCTAGGCATCGTTTTAAAGCTGCCTATGGGTAGCACTATTAGGAAATCTATCAAAACTACTAGGTTGACAAACAACGAGTCCGAGTATGAAGCCATGATTGCAGGTCTCGAGTTGGCTAAAAGCTTGGGAGCAGTAGTCATTTAAGCCAAGTGTGACTCTTTACTTATGGAAAATCAAGTAAACAAAGCCTTCGAAGTTCGAGAGGATAGATTGCAAAGGTATTTGGACAAACTACAGGTAACTTTGCACCGCTTCAAAGAATGGACTTTATAGCATATACCTCAAGAACAAAACAGTGAGGCCGATGCACTTGCAAATTTGGAATCATCGGTCTAGGAAGATGAGATCAGCTCGGGGACTGTCGTTCAACTCTCGAGGTCCGTGATCGAAAAAGGTCATGCTGAGATAAATTCTACAAGCTTAACCTGGGATTGGAGGAATAAGTATATTGAATACTTGGAGAATGGAAAACTTCCATCGGACCCTAAATATTCTAGGGCCCTGTGAACCAAAGTTGCTCGATTCACATTGACTGCAGATGGAATATTATACCGAAGAACATTCGATGGACCATTGGCAGTATGTTTAGGTCCAAGAGACACCGACTACATTCTACGTGAGATTCACGAGGGTACTTGTGGAAATCGTTCTAGTGCCGATTAATTAGTCCAAAAAATAATTAGAGCAGGATATTATTGGATCGATATAGACAAAGATGCAAAGGAGTTTGTTCCAAAATGTGACAAATGTCAAATGTTTGCACCGATGATCCATCAGCCCGGAGAGTAACTTCACTCAGTCTTATCCCCATGGCCATTCATGAAATGGGGAATGGATATCGTCAGCCCTCTGCCATTGGCCCCAAGTAAAGCTAAGTTTATTTTATTTATGACTGACTATTTCTCTAAATGGGTTGAAGCATAGACGTTCGAGAAAGTAAGAGAGAAAGAGGTTATAGACTTCATTTGGGATCATATCGTATGTCGATTTGGGATAGCCACCGAAATAGTGTGTGACAATGGGAAACAATTTATCGGCAGCAAAGTGACAAAATTCCTCGAAGATCACAAAATAAAAAGGATATAATCGACACCGTATCACCCTAGTGGGAACATACAGGCCGAATCGACGAACAAGACTATCATTCAAAACCTAAAGAAAAGGTTGAACGACGCTAAGGGAAAATGGAGAGAAATCCTGTCCGAAGTTCTTTGGGCATATCGAACAATATCAAAATCCAGTACGGGGGCAACCCCGTTCTCCTTAGTATATGGCTCTGAAGCCTTGATTCCAGTCGAAGTCGGGGAACCCAGTGCCAGGTATCGATATACAATAGAAGAGTCAAATCACAAGGCTATGAATACTAGCCTCGAACTATTGGATGAAAAATGAGAAGCCGCTCTCGTCCAATTGGCCGCCCAAAAGCAGTGGATCGAAAGATACTATAATCTAAGAACCAATCTTTGCCATTTTAAAATTGGGGACTTAGTGCTAAGGAAAGTCACCCTCAATACTCGAAATCCAAATTGGGTACGAACTGGGAAGGACCGTATCAAGTACTCAAAAACGTCGGTAAAGGATCCTACTAACTCGGTATTATAAACAACAAACAACTACCAAGTAATTGGAACGTGTCTGTAACGACCCGACAGGTTGTTTTGAGTATTACAATCCCATTTTCCCATTTACTTCTCAAATTGTACTTTAAAGTTTTTGTATGAATTGCCGGGGTAATTGGTTCGGGTCCAGTGAGGTTTTTGAAGGAATTAGAACATTTAGTTCCAAGGTTTAAAGCTTAAGTTAAAATAGTGATCGGATGCAGACTTATGTGTAAAAGACCTTAGATTCAAAATTTGATGATTCCAATAACTCCGTATGGTGATTTTAGACTTAGGAGCGTATTCAAAAAATTATTTGGAGGTCCGTAGTGGAATTTGGCCTCAATTGCCGAAAGTTGAATTTTTGGGAAGTTTGACCGGGGGTTTGACTTTTTGATATCGAGGTCAGAATCCGATTATGAAAATTGGAATAGGCCCGTAATGTGAAATGTGACTTGTGCACAAAATTGGAAGCCATTCCGGATTGAATTGATGTGTTTCGGCACAAGATGTAGAATTTGAAAGTTCAAAGTTTGTTGATTTTGAATTGAGGAGTAATTCGTCGTTTTGATGTTGTTAGGTGTAATTTGAGGCTTCGAGTAGATCCGTGTTATGTTATGGGACTTGTTTATACAAATGGTTGAGGTCCCAGGGGTCACGGGTGAGTTTCGGACGGTTAACGGATCAAATTTGGACTTAAGGAAATGCTGGAACTGCTGTCTACTGGTGTGATCGCACCTATGAAGATTTTGATCGCAGGTGCGAAGCTGCATGTGCGTGAAATAAGTCGCAGAAGCGGCCAAGAGTGGGACTGGATAGTGCTCGCAGGTGCGAGGAATTTTCCGCATATGCGAGGCCGCAGGTGCGAAGGTGTTGCGCAGATGCGGACTGGGGATGGCCTGGGGCGAACGCATGTGCGAAGGGTTTGCGCATCTGCGAGCACGCGGATGCGAGAAAGGCACCGCAGATGCTAGGTTTTGAAAGGTTGTCATTGTCTGCAGATGCCCAATTTGTTCCGCAAATGCGGATGCGCAGGTGCGAGCCCAGGCACCACAGGTGCGGAAATGCATGGGTAGTGTTTAAAACGAGGGTTCCGAGATTTTTTCTCATTTTGGACATTTTGGAGCTCGGTTTGGGCGATTGTGAAGAGAAAATTTTCCACACAACTTGGGGTAAGTGTTCTTAACTCCCTTGTGATTATATTCCATGAATTTATATTCATTTTTGGTGTAAGATTATTGAATCTTCAAGAGAAATAGAAGAAAATTTCTATAATGTCACAAAATAAATTTTTCAAATTTGAATTCCGATTTGGAGTCGGATTTGAGTGAAATTAGTATGGTTGAACTTATAATTGGATGGGTTGTCGTATTTTGTAAGTTTCGTCGGATTTCGAGACGTGGGCTCCACGGGTGATTTTTGGGGCGTAATTTCAGATTTTATGAAAAATATTAGCGTTTTGATATGGAATTAATTCTTATAAATTGTGTGGATTGAGTCAAATTATTGTGACTAGATTCGAGCCGTTTGGAAGTTAATACGTGCAGAATGGAATTTTTGGAGCATTGCTTAGCTTGCTCGATATTGGATTTGGCCTGTTCGAGGTAAGTAACTCTTCTAATCTTGGAGTTGAGGGTATGAACCCTGAATATATGTATTTTGAGAATTGTGGGGAGGTGACGCACATGCTAGGTGACAGGCGTGTGTGCGTGCACTATAAAAATTGTGACATAATTATTTCTGTGGAATTTATAGTTAAATAATCTTGGCATTTTCCATGCAGTTTTATGAGTTAAAGATATTGAGTTGAAAAACATATTAAAAATTATGTTGAGGCTATGTGCCAGTATTATTGGGACCCCCAGAGGTCATATTACTGTAAATTATTTGTTTTAAATTGAAAATTCATACTCAGTCATATTCATTTCATTGCATATCATATTTCAGTCTCTATTGTTATTTATTGATACATCATATCATCATTTTTGGGCTATTTTTCATGACCTTGTGAGCCCGAGAGACTGGAGAGATTGATGACTGAGTGAGGTCAAGGGCCTGATTTGTGAGGATATTTATGAGATCGGGCTGCACGCTGCAGCATGTTGTATATTTATGGGATCGGTTTGTACACCGCAACATGTTTGATTTCGGTCGAGGGCCTGATTGTGAGGATGAGTGTGGATCAGGGTTGCCCGCCTGCAACATACTTTATTATTATAGCACATGAGTTATCCATGCAGCACGCGAGTTGTCCGTGTAGATTATAGCGCTTGGGCTGAATGAGCCCCTCCGGAGTCTGTACACACCCCTAGTGAGCGCAGGTACCTACTGAGTGCGAGTCCCGAGTGCTGAGTGACTGGGAGGCATGAGTGATTGCGAGGTATGTCCGAGTGGTAATAGTGATTATGAGGTATGCTCGAGTGGCAAGAGTGATTGTGAGGTATGCTAGAGTGGCAAGAGTGATTGTGAGGTATGCCAGAGTGGCAAGAGTGATTGTGAGGTATGCCCGAGTGGCACGAGTGATTGTGAGGTTTGCCCGAGGGGCTGTATATGAGTGATGTTCTGCCCGAGGGGATGTTTATGATTTTATCACTGAGTTGCATCGCATTGGCATGCACACATGACATACATGCATAGAGATCTATTTTTTTCCTCATGTTGTACAACATCACATCATTCATGATTTCTCACACATTTTGACAGATGAGCATAGTGATGCATTTGTTTTACACGGGTTATCCAGAAGGAAAATGAAACATATTATTTATTATTGAAAATATATTTTGGAGAAATTTATTGTTTTCAAACTATTCAAATTATTGGCAACTTCGGCAAACGATTTGGGTTTTCACTGATGTATTTGAAAGAAATAACTACTATTTTTTAAATCATTATTTGGAAGAGTATTTTATCCCTGAGTTACTTCTGGTATTATTTGTTTTATGTTGTTATGGATTGTTGTAGACTATTGGTTTTGGACCCGACCTTGGTGGAAACGCGTCATTACTTTCAACCTACGACTAGGTTTGTTACTTACTCAGTACATGGGTCGGTTGTACTGATACTACACTTCTGCACATTGCGTGCAGATGTTGGCTGTTGTTGTTGCTGTGCTCGATGGCTGCAGGATTTGAAGATGTACATGTGTTCCTGTTGTAGCTGCCTCTTGTTCAAGGTAGCCTTAGATTTATAAAAGCTCTGTTTATGTATTATTCAAACAGACTATGTATTTATTTCATTTCCGCTTTGTATACTCTATTCTTAGAAGCTCACGATTTGTACTACCAGTTCTTGGGTATTGTAAAAGATCAGGATCTTTATTCACTTAAATTGCTTTAAAAATTATCATTGAAATTGGTTAGTTGGTAATTGGCTTACCTAACAGGATGAGTTAGGTGCCATCACGACTAGTTGGATTTTGGGTCGTGACAGTGTCACACCTAAAACAACACTATTGCTAAGGTACGCCCCTCCCATGTTCATTTATATTTCGAAACAAACCCTTGCAGGAGTTCAATCAAGAACAAGGATGGATCATTCAACACGAAGCCTTAGGTCTGAAAGCATGCGTTGCACTCTTTTTCCCTTTGACCGGTTTTATCCCTAATGAGTTTTTCGGCAAGGATTTTAATGAGGCAACCATTGATCATGCTAACTTAGAATGATTTAACAGTATCTGAGGCCTCTTTACAATCAACCTCGAATACTGGTGGGGTATTACCCTCAAATATATCAAGTTTGATGCAAGAAATTTACTTCATAACAATAGGGTTCCGATAGGAAATATTGTAAGAGCCAAATGGTCAAAACGAACCATGCTCGTATATATTGCTTGATCCCTGGTACAAAATATATACACATGTATAACAACATAAAAAGAATCTTCTTTGCCCATATCTCATGTCTCACAACCCATCCTCTATTTCATGATCTATTATGAAACAGGCTCAAGGGTCGACCATTACTTCGAGTTCGATCAAGAACTCACTCGACTATTAAGCCTACATGTTAAATTACTTCGAGTTCGAAGCACCCACTCGACTACTAAGCTTATGGGCTACTCTTACTTCGAGTTCGAGCAATCACTCACTCGACCATTAAGCCTACGGGCTACATTACCTCGAGTTCGAATCACTCACTCGAATAATAAGCCTACGGGATATATCACTTCGAGTTCGAGAAAGCACTCACTCGACTACTAAGCCAACATGATACTCTTATTTCGAGTTCGAGCAATCACCCACTCGACCATTAAGTCAACGGTCTACATCACTTCGAGTTCGAGCAAGCACTCACTCGACTTCTAAGCCTACGAGCTACTCTTATTTCGAGTTCGAGTCACTCACTCGACCAATAAGCCTACGGGCTACATCACTTCGAGTTCGAGTAAGCACTCACTCGAATACTAAGCCTACAGGCTACTCTTATTTCGAGTTTGAACAATCACTCACTCGACTAATAAGCTTACGAGCTACATTACTTCGAGTTTGAGCAAGCACTCACTCGACTACTAAGCCTACGGGCTACTCTTATTTCGAGTTCGAACAATCACTCACTCGACTAATAAGCTTATGGGCTACATTACTTCAAGTTCGAAGCAATCACTCAACCCGACTACTAAGCCTACAAGCGACCTTATTCCGAGTTTGAGCAAGCACTCACTCGGTTGGTTATAAAGACTACAAGGTCCAAGTTCGATCAAAATTGCCTAAAGCCTTATGAAAACTTTCATAAGGCATGAATGAAACAAAATCTTCACGAGGCAGATAATAAAATAGAGGAAAGTCGGGAAAAGAAAAGATCTATATATGTACAAGAATGTTTACAATGTCCGAACATGACCCTAAACAAAAAGCCAAAATGAAAACTAAGGGCTATTTTTCTTGGTTATCTATGGGAGCAGTCTCTTCTCCATCGGGCTCTTCCTAGCTCTCGGACCCGCTCTTGCTCCCATCATCACCATCACCATCACCATCATCGGAAGCCAAGGCTTCAGCATCGACTTCGAGCTCTTTAGCCCTTTTTATCTCTTCGGTGATATCGAAACCTCGAGCATGGATCTCCTTGAGGGTCTCCCTCCGAGATCGGGACTTAGCAAGTTTAGCAACCCCAATGTGATCGAATGTTGGCGGTCTCGGCTACCTCTCTTTCTTGTACCTGAGCAGCTTCAGCATCGGCCTGATAGACGGCCACGAATGCATCTGCATCGGCCTTTGCCTTTTCGGCGTCGGATTTGGCCTTGGCAAGTTCGGAGGCCAACCGAGCCTCGAGCTCCTCTATTCGTCTTGATTAACCGAGCTTTCTCCTTCATGCTTTGAAGTTGGTTATCGGCTGATGATAATTGGGCTCGAGTAGCCTCTTTCTCTGCAGCAAAGCGGTCCATACTTTCTTTCCATTTCAAGGACTCCGCCTTTATAACATCGACCTCCTCACAGAGTTTCCCGATGATCTCAAGTTTCTGCTGCAACCATGAGATTGAAAAATTATCCATCGTTCCGTTATCGAGCCCATAGGATTTTAATAGTATTATTACCTGCTCGGACAGATCGGTCTGATCTTGGTGAGCCTTGGCCAACTCAGTTGGGAGGTCTTTGATTTCCTCTCCCTTTTGCCCTAAGAGAAGTTTAAGGGCGTTCCTCTCCTCCATGACCCATTACAGGTCGGTCTAATATCGACGCAGCTCGACTTGAGATCGAGAACATGTTTCTCGATGAACTACTATGGCCTACGAAGAAAGAAGAAAATAAGTTAGAAAAGAATAGCAAACATGAAAGTGGTATCAACGAAGGGAGTTAGAGCTTACCCGATTTAGAGCTTGTTGCACTTCACAGAAAAGGCCCGACACATCACTAGGGCCAGCAACATCCTCGACACCAGTAAACAAATCATAGGAGGGGTCCTCCCCTTCATGAAATCGGTTTATCTCGAGGGCCTCCAAATCTTGGGCTTCCCGAATCACCCCTTCAGAAAAGGCATGGAGATTGGGCGAGTCTCCGATTACTATTGCCCCAAGCGACTCGCTTGGGGCATTCTCCTTAGTTCGGAGAGCTTCAGGATTGGTCTCTTCTGATATACCCACCGTTTGTTGACTTCGGTGGAAAGCATCCTTGATCTCTAACGGTTCGGGGACTCTGCCCGAACTTTCCTCCGATATCTCCTCAGTCCGAGGCGGATCTTTATAAATCACCATTGACGTAGCTGCCTTTGGGGCATCGATGGTTTTCTTCATTCGGGCCACCAGCACGTACCCACCATTTTCTTATTCTTCCTCGTCTTTATCCCTTAGATGCAGAACTGATTCCATGGTGAAAGGGATGGTATTCTTCCTCGGCTTACAAGCCATCTCCGTCTTCGGTTTTGGATATTCGGAAGTAGAGGCCCTTTGTTACCCCGGTAGAGGCCAAGAACAGAACCTTGGTAGCCCGGCGCTGGAGTTTTATTACCCCGCATCGAAAGAGGCGAGGGTAGTACAATCGAATAAGATGGTCGAGGGTGAAAGGCATCCCCTCAATTTTGTTCACGAAGTAACAGATGAAAATAATGATCCGCCAAAAGGAAGGATGGATCTGGCCTAGGGTTATTTGGTATTGATGAGAGAAATCAATAATAACATGGTAGAGGGGACCTAACGTGAAATGGTAAGTATACACACTTAAAAACCCTTTTACGTAAGTGGTGATATCTTCTTCAGAAGACAGGATTACTATTTTTTTGTTCTCCCAATTGCAATTTTTCTTTAGCTGCTCGAGATGCCCCTCGGTTATCGAATACATATACCTCGATACTGGCTCACATCGGCGGGGACCGACGAGCCTTTATTGACCTTAAAATCGGAAGTAAGAACGCACGCCCCAGGAACGCACTCGTTAGGCCGTGGCTCCACCAGTGTTTTGTCGGCGGCATGTTATGAAAAAGAACCTTTTTCTTTCTAAGGAATAGTTTTTGATGTTTTCGCCATTTTGGATTTAAAGATCGAAAATAGAAGGAGGTAACAGAGATGTGGTGTTTTTGAAGAAAGATTTTGCAGTAAAAGATCACGGATTTACAGATGAACTCAGAAGAAGAACTTGGAAATTTTGGAGATGTAAAAGTGATAAATGGTAAAAGGATGGACTATTTATAGATTGAGCAATGGCGGTTCAACATCAGCGGTGGTCGACCACTGTCTGACACGCATTAAATGCCTTGAAAAACTAAAACGGGATAACTATCACGTGCGTCATGATCGAGCCCAATGTAAACGTCAGCTTATATCTAATCGAGCTATTGGGAAATCATGTCGTTTCTCGCTACATCCTTTCCGAGAAACGATGGGACTATCTGTATACGGTCAAAACCGGTTAGTCCTTCGTACAAATTGGTCGAAATGGTAACGCATTGGATCGAAGTGCGTCTTCATGGTATCAGGTTGAGGTCCGAAGTCAGGTCACCAAGCTTCGAGCCCTAGGGACCGATCAATGTCGAACTCGATATCATTATCGAGTTCGAATCTAAATCAAACTATGATGCAAAGTGAAGTAATCGAGCTTATGAGGCAGAGACCTACCAACACTGACCCCGAATCAATACAAGGATCCGAGTCAGAATCGAGCCCGAGTCGAGATCGAAATCTCAAGTCGATATCAAGCTCGAGTCAATATCGAGCTCACAGACAAGAGCCGTTGCAATCGCACTAGAGGAGAGAATCCTGAGAGGAATTTTGGAAAAGTTGATTTATCATGGGTCTCCCACTATGTATTTTTAATTATATCTAAAGTAGGATCCCTCAACTATAAAGGAGATGATTATTATTTCTGTAAGCACCAAGTTTTGGCACACATTGTAACTGAGATATCATACGCTCCTATATTGAAGAGTTATCATTTTTTAGCTTCATAGATTGATTCATCTTGCTTAATCTATAAATCTTCTTTTCAACTTTGCTTAATTTTCATTCTCTACAGTCAACACTCTATATTTCTATTCATTCTTACGATTTGTGTCAAGTTATACCACATACCCTTAGAACTACGTACAAATTTAACTATATCCGTTTTTCGGGTAAACACAAATCAAATTGCAAATTGTTCCTCGAATAAGTCCTTAGAAAATCGTGCAAGCAATTAATGCTCTTTTTCAATTAAAATTACCCAACACGCTACGTGATCCTTTTAGAAGTAAAATTCCTTATTAATACTCCTTTCCTTTTCTTTTCTTTTTCTTTTTCTTTTTGGAAGGAAGGGGTTTTTTAGCGAGAGGTTCCGTAACCACATATAGTATATTCACCATTAAGGGTTGCGTCTAAAAGGATACGATCTCTCCCTTCTTAACTTTAGATCTCGTATTTAAACATAGGAAATGAAAAATATTCTTGCTAGGAAGCGCTTCTTCCTTTAATGGAACTTACAAAAATGCGAATCTGAATTGATCAGGGTCGAATGTGTATATCAAACATTAAATGAGAAACCAAAAAATATATATAGCATACTCATACCATCATTACATGTTTTGAATATAAAAGTTGTACAATTGGAAAAATTAGATTTGCGGGAAAGCGCGAGAAGAAGGTTTAGTGTTTTGAAAATAAATGTGGATACAATAAGGGCGTCTATCCATATTCTTAAAACAGGTTATCTTAGTCAACTTTCCTACTCCAGAATTCATGAGAATTATTCATAGAAATGAGTAAGCTATTGCCTTCCCAGGTTTTCGTTTTGATATGTTCTTATAAAATGCTTTTTTTTCTTAATAATAATTGAGAGAGTATATTTTCTCATCAACTGAATGTGCATCATTTATAAACATGAAATTCAAATAAATTAATAATTAAATACCATATCTACAAAATATTACAGAAAACATCTAATTTATATTTTAACAAGTTGTTCGATAAAACATGCTCTAATTAAAAGCTAATTATGGTGGCAGTTGTGTTTGGATATATACTATTAACCATGGGTTTGGTTTAGATATAGTATTTATTATGAAATAGTTATTTATTCAGTTTTAATAAAGTTTTAAATAGATCATATATTAGTTTGTGTCCTTTGCTTATATAGTAGATGATTTAGTGTATAGAGTTTAGCTTATACACAGAAGATTAAATTATCGGTTCTTATGAGTATAAAGTTTGAGTTCACAATCTAATGATGGAATTGGACAAAACATCAGTAATGATTATAGCACAAGATTAAATATAATTTATCTTGATTATGGGAATGATTTAATTCCAACTTCTTGTGCTAGTACATTTTGTATGTATTGAATGGACCAAGTAGAGATAAGTATTTTATACTGACTTAATAAAATAAACTCTCTAGCCATTAAATGTACTTATACTCTTAATCGTGATATAATTATTATTAGCTGTGTATATTATTATTATTTTGATTTATTAAAAGGCGAGATTCTTTCATGGGTCAATATGCTTGGTAAATTGGATAATAATAATAATGTACATTGGCGAGGTAATAGTTAGTTGATGGAATCTATGTCTCGTTTTAGAGATTGATGATACACCTTATGAAAGCTTATAAGTTTTCATGTGTAAATCCGGCCGATGAATTTTGTATCCGACACATGAAATAAGTTAAGCGAAAGTCTAAAGAAAATAATCAATAAATTAAATCGTCAGTAATTTAATTTAATTGATTTGTATCTGAATCTTAACATGGGGAGTTAAGTAAGATTTAATGGATGAATTTCGAAATTGAATAAGGAGTGCTATTACGAATTTTTAGTGGAATAATTCGTAATTAATTATGGTGGATATTAATTTCGAAAATTAAAAATTAATTCCATAATTGGAAGCCTTGTTAATTAATTTTTATGGTCCCTGATGTGCCTAAATAATAGAAAATAAAGGAATCCTTTTTCTGGTGGAAAAGAAAATTCAACAGGTTTTGGAAAAGAGTTAACCCTTAAAACTTGTGCTATAAATACATAAGGTTTTCCACCTAGAGAAGTAGTTATGGTGGCCGAAATTTTCAGCAATATTTTCCTAGAAATTTCGCCCACGCGAAATTGATGTTTTCGGATATTATTTGGGTAACACAGTAGAAGACTGTGAAACGTTCAAAGATCATGATTGTGCGGGTGGTGGAGATTCCATTGAGAAGTTATGGAACTGAAGACTCACGTCTAGAAGAGATATGTTCACACTTCAAGAGGTAACCCGTGAAACCCCGTATATGCTAGTTGTCCAGATTACATGTGATTTTGATACTTGGATTGCTTCCTCTGCTTATTATTATTATCCATCAAGTTGATGGTGGTGGCTAATGATAACGTTGTAAGGTGGTGGCTAGTGGTGGCCATGGACTCATGGTTGGTGGAAAAGGCTGATACTAACAACTTGTTTGGATGGTTGTTACCTATTGTATAGTATTGTATTGTTATCTCAAAATAATGTTTGTTTTGATTGTTTCATTAAAATTGGTTATATTGTATTGTTAAATCCATTGTCCCGGAACAATAAAAAGTTTTATTTTTTAAAACAACCGATTTGGTATGGTGGGATAATTTCCTATTTTCTTTCTAATTATATCCTAACTTATTACTCCGTAATTCTATTTTATCCTTTACCTTTTTTTATTTTAACACCAAATCTCCAACATATAACCTACTTTGTCTTAGTTCCTTTTTTTCTTTTGCCGCTTCCAACTCCAACATAAAAGGTATAAGTTTTGCCTTATTTTTGTTTCGTTTTTTCTCTTAATGTGATTTCAACTCCAATTATGATTACTTTAACTCTAATTCTTTATTTCTTTGTTCTGCCAATTCTCGTTCCTTTCTTTATCATAGTTCTTTATTTTTTTAATTTTTTTTCTAATGATAGATAAAGATATATTTGGTGATAAATTAAAGACATATTTGGTGATAAATTAGTAGAAAGGAGTTTTCTTAAATTATATTTATGTGTAATTCTTGATAAATTTAATATTTAAATAATTAAGAGTATTTTAGTAAACTTACCCGTTATAATATAGTACGATACAGTCAAGCTAAACAGTAAAATGTTAATTAATAACAGTAAATAATATAATATATTCAAATATTATATTCATAAAAAAATACGATACAATATAATATAAAATATTATAAAACGATGGGTAAGATTTATCCACACAAGTTGTAAGTGTTTGTGCAGCGATAATTGATGATGGTTGTGAAATGATGCCTAAATATATTGGTTGTGCAATAGTAATTGGTGAAGGTGATTAGTGGTGATAATTGACGAGGATGGTTGTGCAGTTGAGAGTAGTGGTGATAGATTCGTGGTGAATGCGGTCAGTGATGACAGTTGTGCATTGTGAGCTTTTAGTGGAAATCACTCGTGGCACTAGCTAGCTTTGGAGGTGGTTCGTGGTGATTATTATTATTAGGTTAAAACCGTCTAAAGATACAACTCCATATATGTAGATTATTGTTATTTTATTTTTCACGTGGGACTTTGTTCACACACACCCAACAATCTCCCCGTTGAATTAAGTTTTAAATGACTCATCATTATTTATGGGCTAATTTAAAGATTAACTGTGTGCTACCCACACGATCTTGAGTATTTACATTCACTGAAGCCCAAATGCTATGTGTGCGTCTTCAAAGCTGCGGGTAAAGATAGTAAACTGGCCCTTAGACGGGTAAAAGTACTAATCTGGGCCCCATATCGCACTCCGCCATCTCCATAATCGTCCCACCAAATATGGCTCTTATATTAGTTATCGGCTTAAAGCGGCCTAGAAATACTCTTAATATGATGTGATATTGTCTGCTTTACACTAAGCCCGCACGATTTTCCCAAAAGACCTCATATTATTAAGAATATTCAACTCCTTATAAGTAAATCATTTTACTACTTTTCATGTGAGGCTTTGTTGACACCCGGCAATTACGGTAGTTGTAGTGGTACAGTGAAAATTAGTGGAAAATTATATTCACGTGAATCTTTTAAGTCAGGTTTAGCGAACGTTATAGTGTTTGTATAAGATAACAAACATTAACACTACGTATAAGATACGAACCTATTAAGAGCAACTAAGATTTTAAGAAAATGTATATAACGAGTGGAAATCTGAATGATTCAAATCTCTATTAAGTGAGCGTCTTGGTTGATTAAGACGAGCATACTCTATCAAAATTACAGAACATTCTTCAATAACACCTATTAACCTCATATGTCTTTCTTATACAATATCTTTTATATTTGTATAATATCACCGTTTACCCTAAAAGCAGATAATAATTGAATTTATATGTAGTTTTAAGGACACGTGATTTTACTTGGCATAAACTGAGAAAATATGCAAACTGATATTGAAATTGATTATAAAGAAAAATAAAAGCAAACCAAATGAGATATGTAACTTGGGCCCTCGAACCAAATGAAACAACAAAGGAAATATAAGCGAAGTAACAGAGTATTGAGAACCTTGAGAAAAGCATATTAAATTGCTTTTTTGCTGTCTCAGCCTCCTTTACAAATGATCATACCCCCTTTATATAGTAGGGGAGTCCTGCTCTTGATACATGTTTAAATATAGTAAGGACTCTCATGATTGGCTAATTAATCGGCCTCTTCTTGATACGTGTCGTGATTTCTGCCGAGATTCTCCCCCTAATTGCGGTTGTAACGGCTTTTTTGTTTCTTGGCTCGATCTTGATCTTGGCTGATCTCGATCTTGATCGGTCTCTGGGTCTCGAGCTCGACAGCATAGTCTTCGTACTATGGCTAGATATTACAATGATGAACCTTGAACCATCATGTTCCAATATCGATTAAACATACGAAGGGCAAAACTCGATTTTGACCGTATATATATAGTCCCCTCGTTTTTCGGAAAGAAGATGATGAGAAACGATATGAATTTTCGAACTTCGACTTGGTGGATGATGATATCAGCGACGAGCTCGATTGTGACGTATGCGACAAACGTCTTATCGATCCGGTTATCAGGGCATTAAATGCGCGTCAGTTGATGGTCGGCCATTACCAGTGTTGAACCGTCATTATGAAACCAATAAATAGCTCATTTCTTCATCATTCCAAACTTTTATTTTCAAAACTTTTCCACTCTTATCTTCATAGTTTTTCGCCTTCTCCAAAGCTCCTTATTTCCAGGTTTTCAAATTTCGTTTCTTGTTCTTCTTAAAACACCAAATATTTCAATCTCCATTCTCTTTTGTTCACAAAAACTAAATGGTAAAAACATCTAAAATCGTTATGCAGAAAGAGGCTACTTCCTCATCTCGGTCGGCCGGCGAGAAACCAATGGTGGAGCCACGCCTTGAGGAACTTATTCCCGGGTGTGTGTGTTATTGATTTCGATTTTAAGGTCGAGAAAACCTCATCGATTGTTGGTCGATGCGAGCCGGTATCGAGATATATATGCTCGATACCCAAAAGTCTTCTTGATCTGGTGAAGAAAGATTGCAATTGGAAAAACAAAGAGGTTGTGATACCGGCATTAGAGGAAGCGATCACTACTTACGTGGAAGGGTATCTAAGTGTTTATACTTATCCTTTCACGCTGGGTCCCCTCGATCCGATCATCGTCGATTTCTGCAAGAAATACCAGGTGACCCTAGACCAAATTCACCCTTCTTTCTGGAAGATCGTGATATTGCTCTATTTTTTTCGTGAGTAAAATCGATGGGCTCCCTTTCACCCTCGACCGCCTCGTAAGATTATACAACCCTCGAATCTATCGAGATGGGTTGATAAAACTTCAGCATCGGGTTACCAAGGCATTCATCTCGAGTATAGATGAAGACATGGATCGGGTCTGGATGGACCAGTTCGTTCGAGTGAAGACCTCAGACTTAACCCCGGCTGAGAGCATGCCATTTCCTGAGAAATGGAATATGAAACGTAAGTATGATCCCGTTTTTAATTTCCGTTTGTTGTTTTTACTTCTTCATCCTTTCTCGTCAGTATTTTTCTCGGTGCAGCCATTGCTTGGATACCGGGTGCGGTTCCCCACCTCGAGAATTGGGTGAGGAGCCTGGTTTCTACGTCAACATATGTCGAGCACGCGTGGCGCGATTTGTCAAAGGGCCGGTGGGAGGCTCGTACTCATGGTAGGACTTCTTCTTGAATTACCGATTTGCCTATCGTTCGAGCATTTTCTCAAGCATGAATTTACTTACTTTCTCCTTTTGTAGGTCTCGGAAAGGATGCGGCTATGAGACCCCCGTCCGGTGATGAAGAAGTCTTACCGCATATCTCAAAACCGGCGAAGGTGATTAAAAGAAAAAGGGCCTTAGACTCCGAGGGTCAAAATCCCAAGAAAAGAACATCACGTAAACCAAAGGGGAACACAATCCCACTGACTATGGACTCGGTCCAAAGACTAAGGGATGAAGAAGAAGAAGAAGGTGATTCTGGGCTGGTGGCCAGCGCACGAGCTAGCACCGATATTCAGAAGACTTCGGAACCAGTGGGAGTCGATACTGCTCCGTCTAGGTTCGACGAGGTCGAAGAGAAGACTCCGGCCCAAGTTCCCGAACCAAGGGGAACCGAAGATACTTTACCTCGAGGTGAAGAGACCATTGAAGAGGCGGTGGATGCCGATACAGAAACCGGGCTTGAAGCTCGTTGAGAGGGAGGCGGTGCCCCAAAAATCCTACATGGGGTAATAAAGATCGGGGATTCCCCCTCGTTTCTTTCATTTTCCCAGTCGATGATACGTGACGCTCAAGCCGTGGAGACTTGTCACGGGGAGGGAGCCCATGAAGAGGAAGATCCTTTTTTGTGATTATTTTGTCGGGGTAGAATATGTCACCTATCTGAGTGACTTGGAGGCTCCGAAGAAGAGCTCGGGCAAGGCGGGAGTTTATTGTCTTTTCAACGAAGCTCAACAGTTCCTGAATCGGGTAAGTTCATTTTCTCTTTGTCAATTTTCATACTTGTATTTTTCTTTCCTTGTATAATTCCTTCTATATATTTTTGTAGGCCTCTGTGCTTCACCACGAGGTGTTTCTCCGATACCGAGGGGAGTTGAGCCGGTACGAAGCCGAAATCCGAGGACTTACTGAGGAGAGAGATGCCTTCAAGCTTCTCAGTGAGCAGAGAGAAGGAGAAGCAGAAGGACTTTGGACCGAGCTAGAAGAATCTCGGAAAGAACAAGCCGATTTGTTCGAGCACGTAAAAAGAATTTTTGAAGTTAACGACACTGAATCGGACATGATGGCTAACAGTTTGGTCCCATAGGTCCAGCAAAAACTTGATGTGATCAGGCAGCTTCGTGTTGAAGTGGACGCAGTGAAAGCGGAGGCCAAGGAGTGGAAAAAGAACATGGACCGCCTTGCCTCAGAAAAGGAGGTTGTCCGAGCTCAACTGGCCTCGACTGAGACCCAACTCCGAATCTTGAAAGAGAAAGCCTTGGTGCAAGCCAAGTAAATCGAGGAGTTCTAATCTCGGTTGGGTTCAATAACTTCTGATCGAGAGAGACTGGCCAAAGAACTTGCAGAGGCCAAATCAAAGGTTGAAATAGACATGGCTAATGCTGATGCAATGGTGGCCGTCCACCGGTCTGATGCTGAAGCTGCTCAGGTTCGAGCAAAGGAGGTTATCGAGGCTGCTCAGGCTCGAGAAAATTGGGTTGTCGAGCATGCTAAATGTCAGTCTCCTAGGAAGACTCTTGAGAAGATCCATGCTCGTGGCTTCGATCTTACAACCGAGATCGAGAATGCTAAGGAGCTTGAAGCCGAAGCCAAAGTGTTGGCCTTTTCTGATGATGATGATACTGGGAGTATGAGCGGATATGAAGGAGAAGGAGGCCTCGAGGGCGAAGATACTGCTCCCGGAGAGGACTAAGTCCTTTAGTATTTTTTTGTGTTTCTTTTAAGACTGTTTCGGTATTTTGTAGGAAAACTTGATCGGTCCTTGCTGCCCTTGTAAATGAATTTTGACATATATAATAAAACTTTCTTCCTTTCCGCATTATAAAATTATGAAGTTGTATTCCAAGATATGAGGTTTAAACAATTTGATTGGAACTGAATAAGTATAACCCTTAGACTTTATGGTCGAGTGAGTGCTTGCTCGAACTCGAAGTAAGGTAACCCTTAGGTTTTTTATCTGAGTGAGGACGGTCTCTCGAACTCGAGACAAAAGACAACCCTTTGGCTTTTGTAAAAAAGATTGTTTAAGGCTTTGTCCCCTTTTCAGTTTGAAAGAGTTTCTTATCATTTGTATTTGCGAAACTTGTAATGCCTTGGAATGAAATAAGGAATTGTTCGAGAGTTCGAATAATTTTGTACTCATTAAAGTTTTTGAGGCTTCGGTATTTATCGAAGCCTTTTATGATTTTGCCCGGGGTAGCCTTTTTAACCGGTTTATGAAAGATTTCGAAGGCCTGTTTTGTTACGAAATTCAGACGTCTCTGATCCATGTTAATTCGGCCGTAGCCTCTTTAGTTTGAAATTTGCCTCTTGGGCTTATTTTTCTGTTTTACTTCGAGCTTGCCCGAGGTGTCAGTCCCCGAGTGGGGTGGCCGTGGCCTATAAAATCGAGGGTTGCCTAAGAGGTCATATGATCTTCGGAGTTAATATAATTTGATCTTGTTTATTTTTTGGAGGGCAGTCCCCGAGCGTGGGGGTAATATCCGAACTCTGGTTATAGTCAGCCCTTAAGCATGTTTACATAATAGGTCGAGAGTATGGAATTGTAAAGGAAAATACTTCTCTTTATAAATGATTATACATGCGTACATGTTTTGTGCAAGGGCTCGAGCAAACTATGCGGGCATGGTTCATTTGATCGTTTGGCCCTTACAAATTTTCCTATCGAGACCCCGCTGCCGTGAAGTAACTTCCTCATATCAAAGTTGACATTAGAGGGTAATGCCCCCCAGTGTTCGAGGTTAATTGTAAAGAAACCCCGGATACTGTTGAATTGTTCTAAATTAGCACAATCAATAGTTGCCTCATTAAAAACCTCACCGAAAAACCCATTTGGGACAAAATCGGTCTAAGAGAAAAAGAGTGCAACACGTGTTTTCAGACCTAAAGGCTTCGTGTCGAAGAATCCCTCATTGTTCCTGGTCGAACACCTGTAAGGGTTAGTTTTAAAATATAAATGAAAACAGAAAGGGTCGTACCTTAGCAGTAGTATTGTTTAAGGTGCGATATGTTCCAATTGTTTGGCAGTTGTTCTCCATTTATCGTGCTGAGCTTGTAGGATCCTTTTCTAACGATTTCCAGAACCTAGTACGGTTCTTCCCAGTTCGGACCCAGTTTTCCTTCATTCTGATTTCGGGTGTTGGGGGTGACTTTTCTTAGCACCAAGTCCCCGATGTTAAAATGTCAAAGATTGGCTCTTCGATTGTAGTATCTTTCGATCCGCAGTTTTTGGTCGGCCAATCGGACGAGAGCGGCTTCACGTCTTTCGTCCAACAATTCTAAGCTCCTATGCATGGCTTCGTGATTTGACTCATCTATTGCATATCGAAACCTGATGCTAGGTTCTCCGACCTCGACCGGGATCAGAGCTTCAGCACCGTAAACTAACGAGAACGGTGTTGCTATGGTACTGGATTTCGATATTGTGCGGTATGCCTATAGAACCTCGGGTAGTATTTCTCTCCATTTTCCTTTGGCATTGGTCAATCTCTTCTTAAGATTTTGGATGATGGTTTTGTTAGTCGATTCGGCTTGTCCGTTCCCACTGGGATGATAAGGTGTTGATAGGATCCTTTTGATCTTGTGATCCTCGAGAAATTTATTTACTTTGCTGCCGATGAATTGTTTTTCATTATCACATACAATCTCGGAGGGCATCCCGAATCGACATATGATGTGGTCCCAAATGAAGTCTATGACTTCTTTCTCTCTGACTTTCTCAAAAGCCTGTGCTTCAACCCACTTAGAGAAATAATCAGTCATAAATAAAATAAACTGAACTTTACCTGGGGCCGACAGGAGAGGGCCAGCGATGTCCATTCCCCATTTCATGAAGGGCCATGGGGAGAGGACCAAGTGGAGTAGTTCCCCGGGTTGATGAATCATGGGTGCATGCCTTTGGCATTTGTCACATTTTCGAACGAACTCCCTTGCATCCTTCTCCATATCGGTCCAATAGTACCATGTTCTCATTACTTTGTGGACCAGTGATTCGGCACCGGAATGATTTCCACAAGTGCCCTCGTGAACTTCTCGTAGGATGTAGTCGGTATCTCCTAGTCCTAAACATATTGCCAATGGTCCATCAAACGTCCTTCTAAATAGTGTTCCGTCTTCGAACAAAGTGAACCGTGATGTCTTTGTGCGCAGAGTTCTCGATTCCTTTGGATCTATGGGAGTTTCCTGTTCTTTAAGTACTCTATGTACTTGTTTCTCCAATCCCAGGTTAAACTGGTGGAGTTTATCTCGGCGTTCCCTTCTTCGATTACCGATCTCATGAGTTGTACAACAGTCCCCGAGTTGAGCTCGTCGTCCTCGATCGACGAACCTAAGTTTGCAAGAGCGTCGACCTCGCTGTTATGCTCTCGAGGTACATGTTTCAAGGTCCATTCCTTAAATCGATGTAGAGTCACTTGTAGTTTATCCAAGTACCTCTGCATTTGGTCTTCTCGTACTTCAAAAGTCCCATTAACTTGGTTTACCACGATGAGGGAATCACACTTAGCTTCTATGACCTATGCTCCCAAGCTTTTAGCTAGTTCGAGACCTGCAATCATGGCCTCATACTCGGCCTCATTGTTAGTCAATTTTGTAGTTCTGATAGACTGTCTTACTATATTACCTATGGGTGATTTTAGCACGATGCCTAGTTCGGACCCCTTCGTGTTTGAAGCACCATCCGTAAAGAGGGTCCACACTCCCGAAGATGTACCCGATTTTATCAGTCGTTCTTTTTCAACCTGGGGTACGAGGGCTGGCGTAAAGTAAGCCATGAAGTCTGCCAAGATTTGAGACTTAATGGCGGTTCGGGGTTGATATTCAATATTGTACCAGCTAATTTCTATGGCCCATTTGGCCAATCGACCAGAAAGCTCAGGTTTATGCAAAATATTTCAAAGAGGATAAGTTGTTATAATACATATTGGATGACATTGGAAATACGGTTTTAGTTTCCTAGAGGAGCTTATTAAAGCAAGAGATAATTTTTCTAAGTGTGGATATCTAGTTTCGGCCTCACCCAAGGTTCGACTAACATGATAGACAAGGAATTGCGTACCTTGTTCTTCTCGGACCAGGACTCCACTTACCGCTATCTTCGAGACTTCCAAGTACAGGTAAATCTATTCGTCCACTTTTGGGGTGTGAAGCAGCAGCGGGCTCGATAAATACCGCTTTAGTTCCTCTAAGGCTTGTTGGCATTCCGGAGTCCATGCAAAATTGCTCTTCTTCTTAAGCAGTGAGAAGAATCAGTGGCTCTTAGCTGAAGATCTCGAAATGAATCGTCCTAGGGCGGCTATCCGCCACGTCAACCTCTGCACGACCTTTATATTATCCACTATCGTGATATCATCGATATCTTTGATTTTATCGGGGTTGATCTCGATTCCCCGGTTGGACACCATGAAACCAAGAAACTTATCTGAGCCAACTCTAAATGCACACTTTTCGGGGTTGAGCTTCATATTGTACTTCCTTAATATATCGAAAGATTCCTACAAATACTTTAAATGGCCCTCTGCTCGCAGGGACTTAATTAGCATGTCATCAATATAAATTTCCATTGATTTTTCTATTTGTTCTTTGAACATTTGGTTTACTAGGCGTTGATAAGTTGCACCAGCATTTTTTAGACCGAATGGCATTACATTATAACAGTCGGTACCGTACTTAGTGATAAACGAGGTTTTTTCCTGATCCTCCAGGTTCATCTGTATTTGGTTGTACCCGGAGTAGGCATCGAGAAAACTGAGAATCTCGTGGCCGGCCATGGCATCGATCATACGATCGATATTTGGCAAAGAAAAAGAATCCTTGGGGCATGCTTTATTCAGGTCTTTATAATCTATACACATTCCAAGTTTGTTTCCCTTCTTAGGGACTACCACTACATTTGCTAACCATTCAGGGTACTTTACATCCCGAATGGATCCTATTTTGAGAAGTTTGGTTACCTCGTCCTTGATGAAGGCATGTTTGACCTTAGACTGGGGCCTTTTTGTTTGCTTTGCCGGGCAGAATTTAGGGTCCAGACTTAGTTTGTGAGTGGTAACTTCTGGTGGAATCCTTGTCATATCGAGATGGGACCAAGCAAAGCAATCTGTGTTAGCTTTAAGGAAATGAATAAGTTTTTCCCTGAGCTCGAGGGTTAGTCCCGTGCCCAGGTATACCTTTCGTTTGGGTTGATGCTTGGCTAGTGTGATTTCTTCTAGCTCTTCGACCATTGACTTGGTGGCATCGGAGTCATCGGGAACAATGAAGGATCAAGGGATCCAGTAGTCATCATCTTCGTCGATCCCTTGCTCCTACAATTGGGTCGAGCCCGGTATTTGTGGTTGCTATTTGGCCTCATATTTTCCCTTTGATCTTTTCGTTGATGAGAGTGTCGATACTGGTACCACTTCATCGAGTGCAAATATTTCCTTGGTGGTGGGTTGCTTCCCGTACATTGTTTTGACTCCCTCTGACGTCAAGAACTTCAGAACTTGGTGAAGGGTCGAGGTCACTACCCTCATGTTGTGGATCAAAGGCCTTCCGAGCAGGGCCTTGTACCTCATGTCACCATCGATCACATAGAAATTTGTTTCTTGGATGGTCCCGACCACGTTCATTGGCAAAGTAATTTCACCCTTGGTGGTTTCGCTTTCCATGTTGAAGTCGTTAAGTACTCGGGTTGCGGGCACGATTTGATCTTGTAGGTCAAGATGTTCTATGACCCTCGACCGAATAATGTTGGCCGAGCTACCTGTATCAATAAAAACACGTTTAACTTGAATTTTATTCATAAGGACAGATATTACCAGTGCGTCGTTGTGGGGTTGTAATATTCCCTCTGCATCCTCATCACTGAAAGATAAGGTCCACTCTGGTACGTAGTCTTGAGTTCATTTTTCCCTCGTGATCGACACCTTGGTGCATTTGAATACGGACCCCTGAGGAATATCGACCCCTCTAACAATCATATGGATCACGTGCTGCGGCTCTTCTTGGTCATTGTGTCTGTTTGAATCTCTGTTCTTGAAATGATTTTTAGCCCGATTGCTTAAGAATTCTCGAAGATGCCCTTCGTTGAACAAACGAGCTACCTCCACCCTCAGCTGTCTGCAATCTTCTATTCTATAATCGTGGGTGCCATGATATTTACACATTTGATTAGGATTTCTCTGGGTTGAATCGGTCTGTAGAGGTCGGGGCCACCTGGTGTCTTTGATGCACCCAATGGCCGATACAATAGTTGATGCATCAATGTTGAAGTTGTATTCCGATAGTCGTGGTGCTTCTTTGGGTTCGACATTTCTGTCGAAACCTCTTTTACTCATGAGCCCTCGAGAGCTCCGTCCTCAATCATTTCTTCTATCAGTTCGACCAAGGTTGCATCCAGGCCCGTTGTTTCTCCGATCTCTATCGTATGGCTGATATCGATCTCTATTTGACCGTGGTTCCCGATCAATATCCCTTTTAATTCTGTCGATGGTCCTATTTGGATAAACAGACCCGGAAGGAGTCCCCAACTGGTCATCCTTGACCCTAATCTTTGACTGGTACCGATTATGCACGTCGGCTCAAGTTACAACTGGATATTCGATCAATTTCTGCTTCAACTGTTGTGAGGCTACCGAACTTTGAATGTTTAGGCCTTGAGTGAAAGCCTGAACGGCCCAATCGTTGGTGACTGGGGGCAGATCCATGCGCTCCATTTGGAACCAAGATACGAACTCTCTAAGCATCTCGTTGTCTTTCTGTTTTACTTTGAAGAGGTCCGACTTTTAAGTCCCGACCTTTATCGCTCTGACGTGCGCTTTGACGAAGGAATTTGCGAGCATGGCAAAAGAATCAATGGAGTTAGGTGGTAAATTATGGTACCATATCATCGCCCCCTTTGATAAGGTTTCTCCGAATTTCTTCAGCAGTACGGACTCAATCTCATCGTCCTCTAGGTCGTTCCCCTTTATTACGCATGTGTAAGAAGTGACATGCTCGTTGGGGTCGGTAATTCCATTATACTTTGGAATTTCTGGCATGCGAAATTTTTTCGGAATGGGCTTAGGAGCTATGCTCGGGGGGGAAAGGCTTTTGTACGAACTTCTTTGAATCCAAACCCTTCATAATCGGCGGTGCTCCCGGAATTTGATCAACTCGGGAGTTATATGTTTTTACTTTTTTGTCATTCGCTTCAATCTTCTTCTCCCCCGATTCGATTCGTTTTGTCAGCTCCTAAAAACATTTTCAAGATAGCGGGGTTGGTTCCTAATTCATTCCCATTTGACCTCCTCAGTGCTGGTTCGGCCCTATGAACAATTTCCTATGATGGCTCGGGTTCGACTCTACTCGGCACGTGGTTCTAATTTTTAAGTTGTGGTATTGCAACTTGTTGAGCCTGCAACATTTCGAATATTATTCGAAGGCTGATTCCGCCTTCTTCGCCGCCCTGTGAGTTCTGACTGGCTGATCAAACGCTTCTGCGGACGCTGTTTTCGGGGTCGACGCCCAGATTTGCGTTCAGGGCAACATGGGAACTGACGTCGATGGGGTCTGCAACTAGTACTCCCTCAGGGTCAATTGGAAGTACTTCGTTTCCTGGGGAGACTACGTTGTCGTTTTCGCCATGAAAACTAAGGTCGTTGTCGATGTGTGTGGGTACTGCTTGAGAGTTTGACATGCTGATCCTGGAATAAAAAATGCTTACAAGAATAAGTGTAAAGCAGTGTGTGTTATGAAAATTAACACCATGCAATCACTATTGTCTTTAGCCCCACGGTGGGCGCCAAATTGTTTACCCTAAAAGCAGATAACAATTGAATTTATATGTGGTTTTAAGGACACGTGATTTTACTTGGCATAAACTGAGAAAATATGCAAACTAATATTGAAATTAATTGTAAAGAAAAATAAAAGCAAACCAAATAAGATACGTAGCTTGGGCACTCGAACCAAATGAAACAACAAAGGAAATATAAACGAAGTAACAGAGTATTGAGAACCTTGAGAAAAGAATATTATATTGCTATTTTGCTGTCTCAGCCCCCTTTACAAATGATTAGACCCCATTTATATAGTAGAGGAGTCCTACTCTTGATACAATTCTAAATATAGTAAGGACTCTCATGATGGGATAATTAATCGGCCTCTTCTTGATACGTGCCGTGATTTTCGCCGAGATTCTCCCCCTAGTTGCGGCTGTAACGGCTTTTTGTTTCTTGGCTCAATCTTGATCCTGGCCGATCTTGATCTTGGATGATCTCGATCTTAATCGGTCTCTGAGTCTTCGAGCTCGATCTTGATCGGTCTCTGGGTCTCGAGCTCGACAGCATATTCTTCGTACTATGGCTCGATATTACAATGATGAACCTTGAACCATCATGTTCCAATCTCGATTAAACATATGAAGGGCAAAACTTGGTTTCGATCATATACTAGTGGTGGCAAAATAGATTTAAAAAAAATATATCCATCAATATTATCCATTAAAAAATGGATTGAATAATAAACTTTTTAAATACAGATAAGATCTATATTATCCACTTAAAAAATAGATAACTGATAGGTTTAACTTTTACATTTACAAAGATTCAAATTAAGGATTCTTCAAATTTGGTAGACTAGAAATCCTTTCAAAAGTGATCATATTCAAGAAACCATGGATAATATGGATATTCATCTGTTTAACCCATTTTTATCGGTATTAAACATGGGTCGGATCGGATATTTTTTGTTTTGTTTTTTGCGCTACTCGTTTTTTACTTGTCCATATCTGACCTAATACGACCCGCCCCTTTGCCACCCCTAGCATGTAGCTTTGAGCTTGGCATCATATTCATAAGGTTGCTGCACAACAACAGGAAGAATATATTTAGAAGATCTACTGTATTTCTTATTTAGACAATAGCTCAACTTGAAAATAAACAAGAGCTAGGCAAAAGACTGTCCAAAACTTCATATAACGGACTTAAAAGCAAGAAACACTTAACTTTGGTTCCATTTTACCCCATCTTATATAGGGGTTAAGGATGAGTGGAAAAAAAAATGATCTACTATGGATTGTGGAGTTAACAAGTGCTGATAAATATATGAAGAATTCACCCAAATAGCCTTCCACCCAATCGATTAAACTAAAATTAACCGGTAAAGGTATAATATATGCATAATTTATGTATTATATATGTATAATTATGTATAATCTATGTATATGAGAAAAAGTAAACAATAAATATGACCGACTATTTGTGTAAAGATCCGGTAGTATATTGGAGAATCTTTTTTCTTGTTTCTTTTCCTGGTCTGAAGATTCCAATTCACTTCATAACTACCTGCCATTACTTTTCATAGCATATCTATACACAGAATTTATATTGAATGGAAAATAACTCCCTACATAAAACCTCATGATTCTCCTCTCACTTCATTGGCACGTGGCAACAAAAGAACTTAACAAGTCATGAAATGACAAATTTGGTTTCTACATATAGACAAATCTATAAAAGAGGACCTTTTCAACACAGCCAAAATTATACATGCAGTAGGAAATGCGAGATCCTTCAGTTGAATCCGAACAACAACAACGTTCACGAACACATACGTATAATTTAGTTTTACGACCAAAACAAGAAATAAAAATACTAAGAAAAATACAGTGCAACATCTAGTGCCAAAGTATTTGAATTGCAGAAGTTGTCCGCTTCGACTAACTTAAACACCAAAAGTATGAAGAAAAGAGGAGGGGGAGGGTTAGAGGCAGTACACTTACACCTCGATTCCGCCGGCGGCGAGATAGCTTAGGAGGTGTAGAAAGCGCGCTAAATAAAAACGAAAGTAATGGCTGACAATAGTGTTTTAAATTTGAGACTTTTAAGATTATTAATAATATGTAAAATGTCAAATTACTCTTACTACCACTAATTGAATAAATATTTGTAAGAATTTCACATATCTTTTCATTTTCTAGTGGAGTATTTAGTTTATTATAAAAGAATGAACTTTTATTTTAATGTGAATTCATACAAATCATGTCATAAAAAGAGAAAGGTTAAATTTGAATAAAAATAGAAAAATGTTTCACGACCCAAAATCCCTCCACAGGAGTCGTGATGACACCTAGTCTATAAGACTAGATAAGCCGATTTTCATTGCATTTTTGAGCCACTTTTTTTGAATTAAATAAGTAACCAAAACTAACAACGGAAATAATTACAATATACAACCTCCCAAGACTGGTAGTACTGACTAACGAACTCTAACTGAATACGTAGAATGATCACGAGAACCGAATATACAATACTGTTTGATTACAAGTTAACAGTACAATGAAATGAAAGGACTCCAAAGAACTGCGACGATCAAGCAGCTCTACCTTGAATCCTTACAATCCCGCTTTAATTCTGCTCAAGTCTGTTATCTTCAATACCTAGCTCTGCACAAAAATATGCAGAAGTGTAGAGTGAGCACACCACAGCGGTGCCCAGTAAGTATCAAGACTAACCTCAATGGAGTAGAGACGAGGTACAGTCAAGACACTCACTAGTCTAATAACATGTGCAATATAATATACAAAATAACAGGGAACAGATAATAATAAGGGCAGGATAAAACAAACAGTGATATGCACAACATACAACAAGAATACCATTAATATCACTCAACAATTAATAAACATAATTACACCCAATTAAATCAAGCCCTTCAAATAAATGTATTTCACATACTTCTTCCAGATAACTCTCTTTCAAATATAATTTTTTAAAATAATTATTTTTCAAATATAATTCTTTCAATAAATCTTTTCAAATACAATTTGCTCAAATAAATATCTTTCAATATACAATTCTTTTATATAAGACTTTCTAAGTAAAAATCCTTCCAAATAATTATTTTGAATATAATTCTTTCAATTAAAAAAAAAGTCACCATGTGACACCTCATTTCAAAATCATCAAAAATACGGGTCTCAACCCATTTTTATATTTTTCGTAAATACGGGTTTCAACCCATTTTCATATTTTTCGTAAATATGGGACTCAGCCCATTTTCATATTTTCACGGTACCTCGTGCCCATAATTAAATTATCATATTTGCCCAGCACCTCGTGCCCTCATTTCATATCAGAACTGCACGAACAATTCACGTGTCAAATATCATTATCATTTCATCACAGCACTTCATGCCCGCATTTTTATATCACAACTGCACGGATAATTCACGTGTCAATATCTCCATCTCATATCACAATTCATGGCACTTTGTGCCCACATTTTATTTTATAAACCGCCTGGCAATAGCTAAAGGCTCCCAATTTCAACACAAATCAGATAATTATCAATTTACTAACAACTAGACAAGTTGCACAAGGTATAAAAATAAATACAAGAAAACCACATCACATGAAAACTGTCAACACCAGAACCCCACATCATCACATATCGTCCCTCACAATAGCCACCCTTATCGCTCTTATTGCCACCCTTATCGCTCCTCCCAGACAATATCAATAGCCACCCTTATCGCTCCTTTAGCCACCCTTATCGCTCCTTTAGCCACCCTTATCGCTCCGCCTAGACAATATCAATAGCCAACAAACACAACAGTGAAATGCCACCCTTATAATCACATAATATCAACGGTGAAATGCCACCCTTATCTCCCCAAAATAACAACTCACACAACACAACATTTTACATGGGAAGTTATCACAACAACATAACAAAAATCAATTCATATCATAATTTGCCCAATGGCCACAACCAAATTTCAAAGCTACAACCAAGTCAATTAATTTCACAGCAAATAACCAAATACTCCACACAATGTGTACAACACCCATAAATAATCAATAGAGATAGAAATTACTCAACATAAAGCAAAGTCTTCATAAAAGATCAAATTTTCAATAATTATATAAACACCACTTTTTAAGCTCATTTAATTAATTATTTGCAGAGGAAAAAATCCAAAATGAAATTAAATTTCAATAATTATCAAACAAGCAAATTCACAAAATTTCATAAAATAATCAAATAACAATCGTGTCACATTGTCATATAACAACAGAGTCAACAACAAGGGTTTAGGCACGACAAGTAGATGATTAAACACATGCCAACAATTATCTAATTTACTACACAATATGCTCAAGACTTTTAACTCAATAAAATTTGCACATATAAACCAAGTACGTACTCGTCACCTCGCGTACATGGTTTTCAATTACCCAAGTTGCACATAAGACTCAATGCCTAAGGGGAATTTCCCCACTCGAGGTTAAGTAGGACACTTACCTCTTTGAAGTTATGCCGATGTTCCAAAATTGTCTTCTTGTTTGAATTGACCTCCTAACAGTTCAAATCTATCCAAATTAATTGTATAATTTTATTAAAATTTATAGAAAATAATTCCGGATAATAATACGTCGACTTAAAAATTTATTCTAAAGGTCAACAAAAGTCAACGCGGGACTCGCCTCTCAGAACCCGACATAATTTTTATGAAATTCGAACAACCATTCCGATACGAGTTCAACCATATTAATTTTATCGAATTCCAATAACAACTCGACTTCCAAATCTTAAATTTTCGTTTTTGGAAGATTTTACAAAAATCTTAATTTTTTCCTCCATTAAATCCGAATTAAACGATGGATTCAAAATAATCATGGAAATTAATCAAAACTGGATAAGAATCACTTAACCCAAACACCCACGCAAGAATCTCTCCAAAAATCACCTTCTACCGAGCTCCAACTTTGATTTTGAGTTATGAACTCAAACCCCCGTTTTGGGGACTTTTAATTCTGCCGAGATAGGCCTTCTTTGCGTTCGCGACCATTGCCTCGCGTTCGCGAAGGCCAAAACCCAACTGCCTCAAATCCTTCATCGCGTTCGCGAAGGCCAATTGTTTCTGCCCCATCATTTCCTCTTCGCGTTCGCGAACCCCTCGTCGTCTTCGCGATGACCAGCTGACCAACTCCTTCACGTTCGAGAAGGCCAAACGACCCCAGGCCCCTATCTTCGTTTCCTGGGACGCGTTCGCGAAGGCTTGCCATGCTCCTTCTTCGCTTTCGCGTAGGACAAATCATCAGCCCCTCAAATTCCTCTTCGCGAACGCGAGACTCCCTTCGCGTTCGCGATGAAGCAAACCAAACTTCAGCAATAGCAGTCCAAACAACTTCAATTTGGTCTGAAACATACCCGAGCCCGTCCAATCATGCCAAACAGTCCCATAACATAACACGGACTCGCTCGAGGTTTCAAATCACACCAAATTACGCCGAAAATACAAATCGCACCACAAATCGAACTTATAAACTTCAAAAACTTCCAACTTTTAAAACTCATGTCGAAACCTATCAAACCAATCCGGAATGACGTCAAATTGCAGGCAAGTCCCAAATAACATAACGAAGCTGTTCCAACTCTCGGAATCGCATTCCGACCCCGATATCAAAAAGTTTACCCCCAGACAAACTTTCCAAAATTTTGAGTTTCGCCATTTAAAGCTTAATTCCACTACGGACCTCCAAATAATTTTCGGACACGCTCCTAAGTCCAAAATCATCATACGGAGCTAACAGAACTCCATTCCAGAGTCTTCTTCATACAGTTCTGACTACGGTCAAAATTCTAAGACTTAAGCTCCCTCTTTAGGAATTAAGTGTCCCAAATCACTCCGAATCATCCGTAATTCAAACTCGACCACACACGCAGAACATAATACATATTGCGAGGCTGCTCGAAAACTTAAGTCACTGAACGGGAGATAAATTCTTAAAACGGCAAGTCGGGTCGTTACAAATGTATTATTTTTTTTTTGGGATAGACTGAAAATAAAAGTGTGTGCTTAAAGCATACCGTAAGAGCAATAAGAGCACGTAAAAGTTGTTAAAAGTTTAATTACTCTTAATTTCAATGCAAACCCCAGCAAACAACCATCAACTCGGGGTGGCCATTTACGTAGTTTGGATTGGATATAAAAACTTCTATATGAATTTTTTATTATCGAATTAAAAAAATTACAATCTAAATCAAAACCAAATAAATTTGGATAGTATCCACTTTTAAATTTTGATTTTAGATTAGTGAGTTTGATTATTTCGAATAGTCGATTTTAAACCTATAAGTTAAGCTTATTCTTCTTACAAAAATAAAATTTTAAATAAAATATTCATGTCAAGTTACCTTAATATAGTAAAATCAAATATCAACAGTTTACTAGCATGCGACAACTCAATGAAAATTTATTTTAGCTTGCAAGTGATTGATTTAATTTACTATTGGACTAATATCTATTATATGTAAGATCAAATATAAGGTAAAAAATATTTCGGAACCTCAAATACAAAATCTGAAATTTTAAAAATTAAATCCAAATTCCAATTATAATTCAAATTTCGAAAAAAAAAATCAAAAAGTTCGAAATTCGGTTTGGATTTCGATTTTGTCCAAACTTTGTCATACTCCTAATATCTTTTCTTTTTTGTCGACACACCCCTAATATCAACCATGAGCAGCTTGTGCAACTCCTATTTACAGAAGAAAAAATTATGTATGCATATTTGTTATTATAGATAAGTCAATAATCATATGTGAAATTAACCCTAAAAAATAATATACATTGTTACTATGACTATTTGTTTGAATTTTTTTTCTTGATGAAAGTAAACCTTAGTTTGTCATGGATTGAAAAAATGCAGGTATTCAAAGGAGTACTTTTGTGTTCCAATCTTGTACTTCCTTAACAAATAGTATCATATTGTTCCTCGAATAAGTCCTCAGTAATCGTATAATTCAATTACTACTCTTTTTCAATTCAAATTACCCAACCCTGTACATTATCCTTTAAGAAGTAAAATCCCTATTAATGCTCCTTTTCTTTCTTTCTTCTTTTTTTTTTTTTTTGATTTTTTTGTTTTTTTTAAGGAAAGAGTTTTTAAGTGAGAGGTTCAGTAACCATGTAACCACATATCATATACTCACCAATGAGGGTTGTGATTGAATGGATACGATCTCTTAATTCTTAACTTGAGATCTTGTATTTGAGCATTGGTCATTGGAAATGAAAAAAAATAAATTCTAATATGGAGCGCTTCTCCGTTTAATGGAACTTACACGATGCGAATCTGGATTAGTCGGGTCAAATGTGTATATCGAATATTAAATGAGAAATCAAAAATATATATAGCATACTCATAAGTCATAACCATCATTTTCATGTTTTGAATTTATAAATTGTACAATTGGAAAGTTTTTTTTTTTTGGGTGTAAACAATTGGAAAAGTTAGATTTGCATAAAAACGCGAGAAGAAAGTTAGTGTTGAAAATAAATATAGAGACAATAAGGGCGTCTATATCAATATTCTTAAAACATGTGATCTTAGCAAACATTCCAACTCTAGAATTGATGAGAATTATTCAGAGAAATGAGTAAGCTATTGCCTTCCCAGGTTTTCGTTTGATATGTTCTTTTGAAATGTTTTTTTTTTTTTTAACAACAATTGAGAGTATTTAATTTCCCATCATCTGAAGGTGCATAATTTATCTTTTGTTGAAACTAATAAACATGAAACTCAAAAACTTAATAATTAAATATCATATCCATAACATATTGCAAAAAACATATAATTTACATTATAACAAGCTATTCAATAAGACACGCTCTAAAAGCTAATTATGGTGGTGGTTGACGATAACGCTATAACTTGTAAGGTGATGGCTAGTGGTAGTCATGGTTGGTGGAAAAGGATAACACTAACAACTAATTGATACAATACAATATAATACGGTATAAGACGATGGGTAAGATCCATCCAAACAAGCTGTAAGTATTTGTGCAGCGATAATTGATGATGGTTGTGAAATCATGCCCAAATATAGGGGTTAATTTCACCCATGGTCATCAAACTTATTATTTATTTCACAAAAGTCACTTATCTATTTTTCATCACTTAAAAGTCACTCAAATTTACCTTTGTAACTTAAAAGTCATTCTAGTTCAAAAACTATAAAAAATCCTATAAAAAATATGACATAGCATTACATTTAATTAAAAAATCTAACAATAATGCCACATAAGTTTAAATAGACCATATCTAAGTTAGACCCATTTCTTCCTCAGCCCGATTTCAGTCGGTTTGAATATTAGTTTTAATTTATTTTATATGAATATTTGAATATTAGTTTTAATTTATTTTATATGAAAAACCGACCGACTTCAATCCCACATAACATATAAATGTACCACTAACAGACAAGAATAACAAGCTAATAAGAACCTATTTTCACATTTATATGTTCTACTTAGCTTGTGAAAATAGGTTCTTATTAGCTTGTTGTTCTTGTCTGTTAGTGATACATTTATATGTTATGTGAGATTGAAGTCGGTCGGTTTTTCAATTTTTTTTTATTTTTTATTTTTTTTTACGAGACCAACTGACTTCAGTCGGTTTTGTTTTTGCGCAAAAAAGCGAAAAACTATTTTAGAATCCCGTGAAATTTATTTTTTAAGAAACCGACTGAAATCGGTCGGTTTTTCATATAAAATAAATTAAAAACTAATATTCAAAAAAACGACTGAAATCGGGCTGAGGAAGAAATGGGTCTAACTTAGATATGGTCTATTTAAGCTTATGTGGCATTATTGTTAGATTTTTTAATTAAATATAATGCCATGTCATATTTTTTATTGAATATTTTATAGGTTTTGAACTAGAATGACTTTTAAGTTAAAAAGGTAAAGTTAAGTGACTTTTAAGTGCTGAAAAATAGATAAGTGACTTTTGTTAAATAAATGATAAGTTGGATGACCTTCGGGAAATTAACCCCAAGTATAATGGTTGTGCAATAGTAATTGGCGATGGTGATTAGTGGCAATAATTGACCGGGATAGTTGTGCAGTAAAGAGTAGTGGTGACACTGATTCGTGGTGAATGTGGTCAGGGGATGATAATTGTGCATTGCGAGCTTTTAGTGAAAGTCACTGATGGCACTAGCCAGCTCTGGAGGTGGTTCGTGGTAGTTATTGTTGGGTTAAAACGGTAAAAAGATACAGCTCCTTCTAAGTAGTTTAATTTATTTATTTTTTAATGTGAGATTTTGTTCACACACATCCAACAATTTACCCCTTAAACTAAATTTTACATTTTCACATGATTCATTATTATTTATGGGCTAATTTGGAGATTAACTGTGTACTACTTACATGATCCCGAGTATTTATGGTTATTGAAGCTCAAATGTTGTTTATGTGTCTTCAAAGTTGCGGGTAAAGATCGTAAAACGGCCTGCAAACGAGCGAAGGCACTAATGCGGGCCCCACGCTACACTCCGCCATCTCTATAATCATCTCGCCAAATCTGATTATAATACTAGTTGTTAGGTTAAAACGGTTCAAAAGTACTTATAACATGATATGATTTTATCTGCTTTGAGCCAAATCCGCACAATTTTTCCAAAAGACCATACATAAATCATATTTCTACTTTTCATGAGGGACATTATCCGTAGTTACGGTGGTGCGGTGAAAATTAGTGGTGGTCATTGTGTGATGTTAATGCATACGAAAGAGAAACTATATTCACATTTGGTGGTCATTGTGTGATGTTATACGAAAGAGAAAAATTATATTCACATGAATCTTTTAAGTCAGATTTAGCAAACGTTTTAGTGTTCGTATAAGTTAACAAACATTAACACTATGTATAAGATATGAACCTATTAAGAGCAAATAAGTTTTTAAAATAATGTACATAACGAGTGGAAATCTGAATGATTCAAATCTTTATTAAGTAAGCGTCATGGTTGATTAAGATGAGCATACTCTTATCAAAATTACAGAAAATTCTTGAATAACACCTATTAACCTCATTTGTCTGTCTTATACAGTATCTTTTATAAGTCTCTGATATTACTAAGATCCGAACTTAAGTACAAAATCAGCTGTAGTTTGGCAACTACAGTCGACAGTCTTTAGACATCCTAGATAATAGCTCATACTCACAAGGTTGCTGCACAACAAGAAGAATATATTCAGAAAATCTAACTGTATTACTTATTCAGAACAGAATAGGAACAAGCCAACACCTTGACCCGTTTGGTCATAGATTTTGTCAAAATAAACTTGGGTTTTATTTGGCAAATACATGTTTGGCTATAGATTTTGCCTACATTTTGGCCAAATCCCAGATCCCTAATCCCAAATCCCAAAACCAGCTCAATAGCTGATTTTGGGCCAAAATATCACTATTATATTTTTTTAAAATTGCCCCAAACTTTTGTATTTTATAAAAGAGCCCACCATTTATTATTTTATAACGATGTTGCTTCGTCTTATCGGTTATCTGATAGTGTATCATGTAGTTCATTATAAAAATAATAATTTTGTATTAAATTTATTTATGTTCAGGACTATGGTTTGGGATAATATAATGAATGTTATTGATAATGATATTGTTGGGTATTTCTGATAGTTTTTAGAACTTATGGCTATAAGTTATGTTTTATGTTTTTTCAAACCAAACTTCACCCAAAACAGATGTCCAAATACATTTTTATCTTCAAACCAAACTTCACTCAAATCAAATTTTTCAGAATAAATTTAGAAATATATGGTCAAACGCTAGCTAAAAAACATGCTAAATAGGGTAGAAATTAAGAGTCTAACAGGAAAAAAAAACGTGGGTCTACTATAAGTATGTTCCCTTCATTTTTCAGATGGTTGGACATTAAATGTTATAGTGTTACCTACTATATAAAGTAGAATCACACAACATTAATAGTAATGTTACCTATACGCTATTAACCCAAAAGTTAATCATCACATTATGGACAGTGAAACTTTTTAGGGCTCATTTGGTACATGGGATAAAGATAATAATCCCGTAATAAAGTTTGGGATTAATTTTATCCTATATTTTATTTGGGTATTAAGTAATCCGGGGAAAACTTTTACATTAAAATGATGGGATTAGTTATCCCATATAAAAGGTGGGATTAACTAATTTTCAAACATGTTGTAAATTATAATTCATAGAAAAAGAATATAGCCCATAAAATACTTTCTGTTGGGAAAAATAATAATCCCGCCCAGGAATAATATCCACGACAAATAATAATAACACAAGAGAGTAACAACGATACTAATTCTTTTAATGGATAAAATATAATACCTGATCGGAGCAATATAATATAATATTATAACTTAGTAGTGTCAAGAGACTACTACAATCTTGAAAGAAATAACACTCTTTATTTAAAATACCTCACTACAATATTACTCACACTTACTATTTATCTCACAGACTACAATATGTGGATTACTCTCTCTAACTTCTATTGCTTCTCTCTTATGTTGGTGTAATTGAAATGAAGAATGGATGCCTCTATTTATAGTAAGAGATGCCATCCAACTATTACAAAAAAGATGGCTTGTTGTTGATTTAGTCCTATAATTTTTCAACAAAGTTAGGCACCTCCCATTTTCTTCAACAAAGTTGTTAACAAAGTTAGGCACCTCCCATCCCATTTTTCTTCATTTATTTTTTGTTTTTCTTCAATATGAGCCCCACAAATCTCTCCCTTAATTTTATTTTTTCTTTTTCATTCCAAGACTTTATCTCAATCTCTGAAAATTCTCAAACTTAAGAGGTTTTGTAAAGATATCCGCAGTCTGATCATGAGACTTCACATATTTGAGCTTGACTTTCTTCTTGCCAATGCACTTTCTGATGAAGTAATATCTTGTATCTATATGCTTGCTTCAATCATGATACACTGGATTCTTAGCGAGTGCTTGTGCAGATTTATTATCAATACAAATCTCTGTAGATTCAATTTGTGGAAAATTGAGCTCCTTCAATAATCTTCTTAGCCAAATAGCATGACAGGTACATGATGTTACTGCTATATATTCGGCTTCATAAGTCGAGAGTAACTATGGACTATTTCTTTGAACTCCAAGAAATAACAAAATCACCCAAGAAAAATACAAAGCAGTTGTGCTTTTTCTATCATCAATATCTCCCGCATAATCACTATCATAAAATCCCATAAGGTTGAAATCATTAGAAGAAGAATAAAATAACCCAAAGTCGATCGTACATTTTAGGTAACGAAGAATTCTTCTAGTGACCTTCAAGTGAGTGGAGGTAGGAGCTTCCATGAAGCGACTTACTACTCCAACTGCAAAGAGTATATCTGGCCTGGTACAAGTCAAGTACCTCAAAATTCCCACAAGACTTTTGAAAAATGTGGGATCCATATTTTCTCCTTCATCAAACTTGGACAATTTTGTCCCACTCTCCATCGGTGTGTTCACGGGGTTGCAATCGAGCATGTTGAACTTCTTCAAGATCTCCTTCGTATAACTTTCTTAAGAGATGAAAATTCCATCCACCATCTTCTTTACTTCTAGGCCCAAGTAGTATGACATGAGCTCTACATCTGTCATCTTGAACTCACGAGACATATCTTTCTTAAAAGCTTCAAACAAACTTGGGTTATTACCCGTGAAAATAAGATCATCAACATAAAGACAAACAAATAATATATCTCCATTAGTGTGAACTTTAAGGTAAAAAGCATATTCATGGAGACAACGAGTAAACCCATTGTCTTGAAAATACTGGTCGATGCAATTATTCCATGCTCGCGGGGCTTGCTTTAATCCATATAAAGCTTTCTTCAACCGCAACACTTTATCTTCATGGTTTTTGACCACAAAGCCCAGTGGTTGTTCAATATAGACTTCTTCTTCAAGATATCCATTCAAAAAAGCACACTTGACATCTAGTTGATGGATCTTCCACTTCATTTGTGCCGCCAAAGAGATAAGCAAACGAATCGTCTCCATGCGGGCAACATGTGCATGGACTTCTTCATAATCAATGCCTTGCCTTTTCTTGTTGCCTTTAGCCACAAGTCGTGCTTTGTATTTCTCCATATCTCCATCAGTATTCTTCTTTGTCTTGTATACCCATTTAACTCCAATTACTCGATGACCCTTGGGAAGTGTTGTTAACTCCCAAGTGTTGTTCTTCTCTATTGACTCGATCTCCTCTTGCATGGCTTGTCTCCACATTTTGTCTTTAACAGCTTCATCAAAGTTTATTGGTTCACTATCAGCAAAGAGACAATATAAAAAATCAAAATTAGTAACTTCTTTTGTGTCCTCATAGAGCTCTTGAATACTCCTTATCCTTTACGGTTGTTCATTTGAACTTTCTTGAGAAGATGGAGATGCAATATTTATTAGAGAAGGGGGTGGATTTATATCCTGCACAGGTTCCACGGTCACTGGTTCTTCTTCATCACTAAAATATGGAAGAAAATCATATGAAGTTTCTTCCTGAGCTTCCGAGTTCCATGCCAATTCTTCATCAAATTCAATATCGCGACTTACCACCATCTTGACGCTACTTGGGTTGTATATCTTGTAGCCTTTTGAACTCATATCATAGCCAATAAACACATGCTTGACACTTCGATCATCAAGCTTCGCTCTCCCTTGATGTGGCACCTGAGCATAGGCTATGCTCCCAAAGATTCTCAAGTGCTTGACACTTAGCTTTCTTCCACTCCATGCTTCTTGAGGGGTTTGATCTCTAACATTCTTTGTTGGAGACCTGTTGTTTGTTCAAATAAACTGCACAAGATACAGCTTCTGCCCAAAATTTCTTGGGCATATTTTTAGCTTTTAACATACATCTAGCCATATTCAAAATCGTTCAATTCTTTTTCTCTGTAACTCCATGTTGTTGGGGTGAATAAGGTACAGTTAAAGGGCGACGAATTCCATGAGATTCACAAAAGTCATTAAATTCTTTTGAAGTGAATTCGCCTCCTCTATCGGACCTTAAAGCTTTTATTTCATAGCCATTTTCTTTTTCTACAAGTACTTTGAAATTTTTAAAAGCAGCAAAAGTTTCAGATTTTTAGTTCATGAAATAAACCCAAGTCTTTCTACTAAAGTCATCAATGAAGAGTAGAAAGTATTTACTTTTACCAAAGGAAGGTGGATTGATTGGTCCACACATATCAGTGTGAACAAGGTGAAGCGGTTTGGTTGATCTTGACATGGACTCCTTTGGAAAACTCCTCCTTGCATGTTTTCTAAGAAGACAAGCTTCACACAACTGATTGGGATGGTTGATTCATGGTATCCCATGCACTATGTTCTTTTCTCCCATTGATTTGAGCGCTTCAAAATTCAAGTGCCCAAATCGCATGTGCCAATACCATGATTCATCTTGCACATTAGCTTTCAAACACTTTGCATCAATTGTTTTAAGATTCATAAAAAATAATCTATTCTTTGCCATATGCGCTTTAGCAATTAGAATTCCACCTAACTCTCTAAGTCAAAGATGCATATTTTTCATGTAGATGTCATATTCCTTTTTAAGAAGTTGGCCCAAACTCAAAATATTACTTTTTAATTTTGGGACATAATAAACATCTTGAATTAACTTGTGACTACCATCTTTATAGGAGATCAGAATCGTACATATCCCTTCAATTTAAATCTTTGAGGTATCTCCAAAGGACACATTACCTCTCACCGTTTTATTAATTTCCACAAACTTCTCTTTGCATCCACACATATGATTGTTTGCTCCATTGTCCAATTACCACGAGCTACAGTCATCCCTGTCTCTTTCCTTGAGTGCCATCAACAACGTTGACTCAATTTCTTTTTTTTTATCGTTAACAAGGTTAATTTTTTCTTCAATATTGCTACGACATTCCCAAGAGTAATGGCCAAATTTATGACAATTATAACACTCAATTTTTTATTTATCATACCTTTGTCCATTATTTTCTTGGTAGTAGCCACGTCATCTTCCTCCTCTATGTCCACGACCACGGCCTCTGAATGTCTGGTGGATTTTAACTTCATTGTTGAAGTTGTTGCCGTTTCTTCTTCCTCTTCCATGACTTCCACGGCCTCGTCCCCGTCCATTCCATCGATAGCTCTTTTCACCTCCATAATCCTTGAAGGATGCCTGAGTTTTAACAAGTTGCTCCAATGGCACTTCTTCTCTTCTTTTGATCTTTTCTTTGTGGGCCTATAAAGAGCCCTTCAATTGCTCTACCATCATAGAGTCTAAATTTTTAGACTCCTCAATAGCACATACCACAAAATTAAATTTATGTGTTAAAGTGCGAAGATCTTTTCTACCATACATACATCTTTTATGTCCTCCCCATATCTTTTTAATTGATTTACAACAGCCTTCACTTTTGAATAATAATCTGAAATGCATTCAGATTCTTTTATTTTTAAAACTTCAAAATCAGCCCTTAGAGTTTGAAGTTTTACCTTCCTCACCTTGTCAATTCCTTGAAGAGAATTTTGTAAAATCTCCCAAGCTTCCTTTGAGGTGGTAGCATCTGTCACCTTCTCAAACATGGCATCATCCAGGCATTGATGGATGAGCGTGGGGGCTTGTTGATATTTCTTCCTTGTCTTTGCAAAGACATATTTTTTATTTTGAGGCAGAGCTTCCTCATTATCGAGTTTTGCATACACTCTATCTATGATTTTCCACACATCCTGAGAGCCAAGTAAAGCTTTCATACGTAGACACCATTTCTCATAATTATCTTTTGTGAGATTGGGGTACTAAAAAGACAGCGTACCATTATTTTCCATGGCTCTAATATCACGTTATTGGGAAAAATAATAATCCCGCTCAGAAATAATATCCACGATAAATAATAATAACATAAGAGAGTAACAACGACACCACCTCTTTTAATGGGTAAAATACAATACTCGAGCGGAGCAATATAACCACTATAATATTACAACTTAGTAGTGTCAAGAGGCTACTACAATCTTGAAAGAAATAACACTCTTTATTTAAAATACCTCACTACAATATTACTCACACTCACTATTTATCTCACAGACTACAATCTGTGGATTACTCTCTCTAACTTCTATTGATTCCCTCTTATGTTGGTGTAATTGAAATGAAGAATGGAGGTCTTTATTCATAGTAAGAGATGCCATCCAACTACTACAAAGAAGATGACTTGTTGTTGATTTAGTCCTATAATTTTTCAACAAAATTAGGCACCTCCCATTTTCTTCAACAAAGTTGTGAACAAAGTTAGGCACCTCTCATCCCATTTTTCTTCATATGTTTTTGTTTTTCTTCAATATGAGCCCCACACTTTCTTCTAATCTTCCAATATCAAGGATCATGCCAAATATACAAACTCCCGACACCCAAAATACAGTTAAACAGGTAGGTATATTGTCCAAAACATTCAAAAGCACAATAAAACAAAGGTTTAACAGGTAAATTCTCCAGAAAATTTAACTTCCATTTTTCAAGTCTCTCCAAACTTGATAAATACATCATTTGCCATAAAATGCAAATTACATTTGAAACCTTAGTTCCACCAACTAGAAAGGTTTACCTTACCCCTTGAGTGAAAGACTAAGCTATTTATTCACTATTGGGACATTCATCTCTCAGAAACAGAAGCGGATCTAGGATTTGAAGGTTTCGGGTGCCATATTATTTTATATGTAGACATTATTATTTATACCGGCCACTAGTTACAAAGCTCCAATAAATTATCGAGAGGGCTATCACAGTCAGGAGCGAATTGATTACCCCTATTTGTAAACTGCCCATCTTCCTATTTAGGGAGTTGAAGTGAAAAATGGTCCATATGGGATAAATATTTAGTCGGTTTGATCAACTTTGTGCTTCGGTTCGAACTATTCTTATTTTTGATTTATATAGATAAATATATCGAACGAAAAAAAATTATTACAACTTAGCGCACATCATAAAATTTTCAGCAATAATACCAATATCATAAAATTTCTTCTACATGAAAAGTACAAAAAGACAACCACTTCTTTTATTTTTGACACCAGAAAATATCTTCCAATTAACAAAATACTACTATAGTCAGATGGTCACTACAACTAATAACTAAGACATATAATTCTTTCATCCTCGAATAAACAAAAACATACGTATACATCATTCATTTACAATTGTTCTTGACGAGTTTTTATATTTTAAAAATGGTCAATGATAGTATCATTACTTACCTTTTCAAAAACCATACAAAAACTAATACAATCAGAGATTCAAGAGAACAATATGCACAATAAAGTATAATCGGAACAAAGAAAAGCTAAATACAATAAAGTATAATCATACAAAAACTAACACAATAAAGTATAATCGGAATAGAAAAAAAATTAAATCTGAATTCAATAAAAGGAAGACAAGGGAGAAAATGAAAGGGTCAAAGGGGTGTAGTAACTTATAAGTCTATACTATTAAATATTAACAATATCACCAAAATATTTATTTTCAGAGAAATCCAATATAATTTTTTTTTTAAAAGCAAGAGAATAAGAGAGATTTACAGTCAATTTACAAAGCAGTAATACAGCAACAAGGTGAGGTGCGATGGAAAAGTGAACGCCAAATGGTGGTGGTCGGCCGCCGGTGAGTGACGGACTGAAAAAGTGAAAATCCAAGAGTCCCAAGTTTGAGACAGCAACACCATAGCAAGGAAGAGTTTTGGGTGAGAAATATTTTTGGGGATATAAGGTATTCAAAAGAAAGCAAAATAGAAAAGTCAAACAATATTAAATAAGTCAAAAATTATTAATAAAGGGAAATAAAGAATAAATAAAAAAGAAAACAAGTGAATTGTTCGTACACCTCAAATTAATTGTCCAATATAGTACTAATAAAAGTTTCAAAAATTATGTGTTGCATAAGTCTCGAACTCGCGTTTCTAGGGAGTTATTCTCGGGTCTTACCATTGGCACCCAGTGGTGTTCATTAGGGTGCCATTTTATTAGATGTACAATATTTCTTCTACACATATAGATATATACACAGAGTTCCGACCGAGGTCTGAGGGTGGCGGCGTACCCCCTCAGCTCTATGTAGATCCGCCCCTACTTAGAGCCCAGTCTCTAGCTTTTTCGTTCGCTTCTTCATAGATAGGGGCAACTATACAAGGAAGACGTTCTAGCAAGTCAAAAATTTCTTTCAACTTGTACATAGTTATTTTATTTGGCTCAGGTCGACGATTAACATATTGGACAAGTATAACATTATCGGACTCCACAAGCAACTTCTGTGCATTCGGTTTTCCTTCCATGCATCTGACTAACCCATGCCTCAAGGCCTCCAGTCCAGCAATCACACCGTCTTCAACATCAATGGCACCCTTATACCTACCTAAAAACGTTCCAGTTTCATCTTCGAAGACGCCACTATATCGTCCTGGCTGATCACCCTTTGTACCTGTAATATGGCCAAATTTTCATGACATTTGCCATGACATAATATCCATTATAACACATTTGTGGTTCATGACATTTGCCATGACATAATATCCATTATAATAAATTTGTGGATCATGACATTTGCCATGACATAATATCCATTATTAGGCCAAAGATTTCTTGCTATAAATAGAGGAGTTTCTCCTCATTTGAAAACACACCAATTCAAGAGCTTTTCACTCTTGTCTTTCTTTCTCCTCCTTTATTTCATTATAGAGTATTTTGTAAGAGAGTTAGTGTTGCGAAACACTTGTGTGAACCCTATCTTTGGAGTGATCTTGTGAGGTTATTCTCTTGGGATATTTGGGATTAATTAGAGTATTTACTCTAATTTTGTACTCTTGTTATTATAGTGAAATTGCTCCTCTCCGTTTGTGGACGTAGGTCACCTTGACCGAACCACGTTAAATTTGTGTCTTCTTTATATTCTTTAATTGCTGTTATTATCAACTTCCATTGTCTTTGTTATTGTTATTATACCGTTGTTTGGCTAAATTTCACACTACCCGGGTTCCCGATCCTAACAAATTGGTATCAGATCTAGATCTAACCGGGTTAGTTTAAATAGCCAAAATGACTCTAACAAAGTCTTATGTTGAGAAATTTGACCTAAGTGCAAATTTCGGAATGTGACAATTAAAGATGGAAGCTATTCTAATTCAGGATGACTTACATTTGTTATAGCAAGGAAAGGAGAAGAAGCTTGATAAAATGACGGACGAGGAGTTTGCCGTCATAGACAAAAAGGCAAAAACATATATTATTTTAAATCTCTCAAATGAGATTTTGTATGAAGTTGGAGTAGAAAGCTTAATCAAAGGCATATGGAAAAAGCTGAAAACCCTATATATGAAAAGAACAGTAGAAAATATGTTTTACCTAAAGCAAAAGTTCTACACTTTTCGTATGACTGAAGGTACCTCTGTACTTACATATCTTGATACTTTTGATTCTCTTCTTATGGATTTAAGTAACATAGATGTTGAAATCAAAGATGAGGATCAAGTTGTGTTATTGCTTATTTCCTTACCCCGGTCGTTTAAACATATAAGAGATACTATGCTTTATGGAAAGGATAATATCTCTTATAAAGATATCAAATCTATTTTGAAATCAAAAGAACAAATAAATAGAGATATTACTGGGAAAACTAGTGGGAACCAATGGGAAGGCTTATTCATAAGAGGTAGATCCAATAAGAAAGATTTAAGTAGTGAGAAACCTAAATCAAGGTCAAAATCCAGATATAGAAATGTCATGTGCAAATATTGTCATAAGAAATGTCACATTATTTCTGAATGCTTGAAATTGAAAAACAAAGAAAAACATACAGAAAAGAAAAATGAGCACAAAAATACCGACACTACCGAAGCAAGTGTAGCTGCTGATGAGACTAAGGGAACTATTTTTTTAGCAACTAATAATAGTTTCAAATCTAACAATGAGTGGATTTTAGATTCAGGTTGTTCTTATCATATGTGTCCCAGTCGGGATTTATTTACCACATATGAATCTATTGGAGATGGAGTTGTCTTGATGGGCAACAATGCTGCCTGCAAAGTTATTGGAAAAGGTACAGTCCGAATCAAAATGCACGATGGTATGGTGAGAACTCTCACCGATGTTAGACATGTCCCTGACTTGAAGAAAAATCTCATCTCTTTGGGCACTCTAGAATCTCTTGGGTGCAAGTACACAGGTGAAGGTGGAGTTCTGAAAATTTCTCATGGTGCTCTTATGATAATGAAAGCACACAGATCTGGTACGTTGTATACTCTTTTGGGATCTATTGTTACAGGTGTTGCTGCAGTTTCAATATCAGATAAATCAGATTCTGACATCACCAAATTGTGGCATATGCGATTGGGTCATATGAGTGAAAAAGGTCTTTCCATCCTAAGTAAAAGAGGTCTCTTATGTGGACAAAGTACCGAAAATATAGAGTTTTGTGAACATTGTGTGTTCGGGAAGCAGAAAAGTGTCAGCTTCAAATCTCCAGCGATTCATAGAACAAAAGGTACTTTGGATTACATTCATTCACATCTTTGGGGTCCTTCACGTATCCCATCAAAATGTGGTGCCAGGTATATGTTAACTTTCATTTATGATTATTCAAGGAAAGTTCAGGTTTATTTTCTGAAAAATAAAAGTGGCGTTTTCTTAAATTTCAAACAATGAAAAGTTTTGATTGAGAAGCAAACAGGAAAACAAGTTAAGCGGCTTAGAACAGATAATGGCTTGGAATTTTGTAATGATGAATTCAACGAATTTTGCAAGAATGAAGGAATTACTTGACATCGTACTGTGAGAATGACACCTTAGCAAAATGGTGTGGTAGAAAGGATGAATAGAACTCTTTTGAAAAGGGCTCGTTGCATGATTTCAAATGCTGGGTTGGCAAATGCCTTTTGGGCAGAAGCTATCTCTACAGCTTGTTATATTGTCAACCGAGCTCCTTCTGCACCTTTGAACTTTAAGACTCCAGAGGAAGTGTGGTCAGGTACTCCTGCTAATTATTCTGATTTAAAGATATTTGGTTGCCCTGCATACATGCATGTAAATGATGAAAAATTAGAGCCAAGGGCTAAAAGGTGCATTTTCCTTGGGTATGCATTTGGGTGAAAGGATACCGACTATGGTATCCTGATCCCATGGCACCAAAATTTATAATTAGCAGAGATGTAACCTTTGATGAATCCTCTATGTTACATTCTATAAAAGAGTCTTCTAGTTCTTGTGATACAGATAAAGGAAAGTGTACACAGAACTAGGTGGAGATTGAGGTTGGCATTCCTTCTGAGCCAAGCTCATCAACTTTGGAGCAAAATACAGTTGAAACTCCTGAAGTTGAGACAGAAGCTGAAATTCCTGAAACTGAGACTCCTGAAGTTGAACCAGAAGAAGAGAAATATTCTATAGCCAAACATAGACCAAGAAGAGAAGGTAAACAACCATTAAAGTTTGGAGATTATGTTGCGTTTGTTTTTCAGTTGCACGGGAAACTGAAGAAATTGGAGAACCATCAAAATATTTAGAAGTAGTTTCTGGTGCTGACTCAGCCAAGTGGCTGATTGCAATGAATGAAGAAATTGAGTCTCTCCACAAGAATAGTACTTGGTCTCTTGTGAAGCAGCCATCAGGAAAAAGAATTGTTGGTTGCAAATGGGTCTTCAAGAAAAAGGATGGCATTTCAGGAGTTGAAGATGCGAGGTATAAGGCATGATTAGTTGCAAAGGGCTATAGTCAGGGTATAAGGAGTTGATTTTAATGATATTTTCTCACATATTGTTAAACATAGCTCTATTTGTGTCTTGCTTTCCTTCGTTGCCATGTATGATTTGGAATTAGAACAACTTGATGTTAAGACAACTTTCTTACATGGCGAACTTGAGGAACAAATATACATGCATCAACCCGAAGGATTTGAAATTGAAGAAAAAGAAGATCATGTTTGCTTGTTGAAGAAATCCTTGTACGGATTAAAGCAGTCTCCAAGACAATGGTATAAAATGTTTGATTCCTTTATGTTGGGTCATAGTTATTCGAGGAGCATGTATGATAGTTGTGTTTACTTTCGAAAGTTAAATGATGGTTCATTTGTGTACCTATTATTATATGTTAATGACATGCTCATTGCTGCTAAGGATTTAACAGAAATTCACAATTTGAAAAGTCAGCTGAAAAGTGAATTTGAGATGAAAGATTTGGGAGCAGCTAAGAAAATCCTTGGCATGGAAATCAAAAGAGATCGAAAAGCCAACAGGCTATTTCTGACCCAGAAGAAGTACTTGGAGAAAGTCTTGGAGAGGTTTGGCATGAAAGATGCTAAACCAGTTAGTGCCCCTCTTGCTGTTCATTTTAAGTTATCAGCTGCTCAGTCCCCGCAGTCAGAGGAGGAAGAGAGGTACATGACATAGGTTCCTTATTCCAGTGCAGTCGACAGTATTATGTATGCAATGGTTTATACACGTCCAGACATTTCACAAGCAGTGAGCGTGGTAAGCCGGTATATGGCTTGCCCTGGTAAAGCACATTGGCATGTTGTGAAATGGATTCTCAGATACTTGCGAGGCACTTCAAACACATGTTTGGAGTTTGGGAGAAATACTAACACTTTGGTTGGTTTTGTAGACTCAGATTATGCAGGTGATCTTGACAAAAGAAGATCACTGACATGCTATGTATTTTGCATCGGTGGTTGCGCTATTAGTTGGAAAGCTACATTACAACATGTAGTATCTTTATTTACTACCGAAGCAGAATATATGGTAGTGACCGAGACGATCAAAGAAGCTTTATGGTTGAAGGGTCTATTTGTGGAACTCAGTTTACACCAAAGTGGTATTACCATTTTCTGTAATAGTCAAAGTGTTATTCACTTGACTAAAGATCAAATGTATCATGAGAGGACGAAACACATTGATATAAAGTATCATTTTATCCGAGAAACCATTGTTGAAAGAAAAGTCTCTGTTCAGAAGATCAACACTAGAGACAATCCTGCTGACATGTTCACAAAACCTCTTCTAGTGTCCAAGTTCAAGCTTTGCCTGAACTTGATTGGCATTTATGAAGAATGATTTTGGTTATTGGGGGTTTTTCGGAGAAGATAGAACAAATTTACTATATATAAGCCGAAATTAGGCCAGAGTGGAGATTTATAATATGGCTAAATTTTTATGACATTTGTCATGACATAATCTCCATTATAACAAATTTGTGGATCAAGACATTTGCCATGACATAATATCCATTATTAGGCCAAAGATTTCTTGCTATAAATAGAGGAGTTTCTCCTCATTTGAAAACACACCAATTCAAGAGCTTTTCACTCTTGTCTTTCTTTCTCCTCCTTTATTTTATTATAGAGTATTTTGTAAGAGAGTTAGTGTTGGGAAACACTTGTGTGAACCCTGTCTTTGGAGTGATGTTGTGAGGTTATTCTCTTGGGATATTTGGGATTAATTAGAGTATTTACTCTAATTTTGTACTCTCTTTTGTACTCTTGTTGGTATAGTGAAATTGCTCCTCTCCGCTTGTGGACGTAGGTCACCTTGACCGAACCATTTTAAATTTGTGTCTTCTTTATATTCTTTAATTGCCGTTATTATCAACTTTCATTGTCTTTGTTATTGTCATTATACCGTTGTTTGGCTAAATTTCGCACTACCCGGGTTCCCGATCCTAACAGTACCAATGCCATAGATGTTTAGCTTAATCCAACCTGGAGCAGGAGGAAACGAGTTGCATCTTAAACGACGAGGCCCACGAAGTGGACCAAAAATTTGTGCATTTCTCTTACTAGTCATTCCCTCACTAGTCATATCGTTTGGAGAGTACCTTTGTTTCCCAGAATCAACGGAACAACAATAGAGAACTGTATTTGATAATAAATGGAAAGTTCAGTATCTAGTCTCACATCTAAGTACCTTTGCACATCCAACCCAGAATATCCCAGATTGTCATTTCCTTTACGTTCTGTAATTTCAGTCGTTGAATCAACAAAAGATAAATTAGTTCAGTGCACGTATCACAAGACCAACCAATAATTTCTCCGACATGAATCAAGATAGAAAGAAATCCAGTACCAGGCAGTAATGTTTCCTTGTCAATGCTGGGATCCACGTCAAAGAAATGCCAAGCAAATTCTAAGAACAAGTCAGCATACATCTGATCGTCGCTAGTTTTTATGTCAATCTCTGTTGTGAAGTCGAGAATTCTCTCTAAGCGTAGCCTTGTTTCAAGAAGAACACAATTACATTGTTGCATATTGGTCAACGTACCACGAAATGAGTTTGTCAGCAGAAAAATCTGGTTAATACAAGATGAAGATCAGTTGGCTCCCAGCAGGTTGCCAATAAGATGATAATAAGGATTAGACATGTAGAACATTGTTGGTCTCTGAACTTGTCTCTTACAATTATCAGCGATGGTCAGTACCTCAAAACCTATTCAATTGGGAAAATCTCGTTTGAGTAGGAGAACTACGGCAAGCTGAAACTGTGAATTAAAACTGTATTCGATGCTTCCCATAGCATAGATTACCACCTGAACATTTGAGTAGGAGCCTAAAAGGCGAAACAAATGTTTTTGAAATGTTTCATTCTGTTCGATATCGGAGCGCATTACAGTATAGAATTCAGAGTTCTCAACATTCTTCATCATCAGTTCAATCTCTTTAAGCAGCCTTTTTGCCTCATCTTGTATCTGAAAATCATCCATAAACTCACCGCAGTTCATCTTGATCATCAGTTCGACCTCTTTACGCCCTTTCTGCCTCATCTTGTATCTGAAAATCATCCATAAATCCACCGCAGTTCGTCTTGATCATCAGTTCAACCTCTTTACGCCGCTTTTCTGCCTCATCTTGTATCTGAAAATCATCCATAAACTCACAGCAGTTCGTCTTGATCATCAGTTCAACCTCTTTACGCCGCCTTTCTGCCTCATCTTGTATCTGAAAATCATCCATAAACTCACTGCAAATCATCTTGATCATCAGTTCAACCCCTTTACGCCGCCTTTCTGCCTCATCTTGTATGTGAAAATCAACATCGGACTCCATATTCTTCTCGCAATTCATCTTGATGCCCCAGATAAGCGTTGGACTCTCAGTGTAATTTGAAACAGCTAATAATGCAGCAAGTCTCTCTTGTGTTCTGGAGTTAATATAAACCAGTAAATGTAGAACTTAAAAGTACAAAATCATTAGAAGGCTGAAGTAGCTTATCAGCAAGAAAAATGCATTTCTCATTGTTGTCAAGTCTAGAACTCAAAAGTACAGAATTGCTAGCAGGCTAAAACTTGCTGAACATGTATGCTGCTTGTTTGAAGCCACAAAGATATTTCAATAAGCAACTCAGTCGACATCTTCACTATTACTGTTAGAATCGGGAAACCGAGTAGTGCGTAATTTAGTCAAACAACGTTATAATGACAATAACAAAGACAATGCAAGTTGATAATAACGGCAATTAAAAAAGATAAAGAAAACACAAATTTAACCTTCGGTTAAGGTGACCTACGTCCACAAGTTGAGAGGAGCAATTTTACTATACCAACAAGAGTACAAAAGAGAGTACAGAATTAAAGTAAATACTCTAATTAGTCCTAAATACCCCAAGAGAATAAGCTCACAAAATTACTCCAAAGAAAGGGGATCACACAAGTGTTTCCCAACACTCATCTCTCTTACAAAATACCCTCAATTACTAAAAGAGGAGAAAGAAAGACAAGAGTGAAAATCTCTTGAATGAGTATGTTTACAAATGAGGAGAAGCTCCTCTATTTATAGCAAGAAATCCTTGGCCTAATAGTGGATATTATGTCATGGCAAATGTCATAAAAACTTGGTCCACAAATTTTGTTATAGTGGATATTATGTCATGGCAAATGTCATGAAAACTTGACCTCCACTTGAAAATAAACCAAATTAATGGTCATATTATAAATCTCCACCTTGGCCTAATTTTGGCTTATATAAAGTAAATTTACTCCACATTCTCCACAAAAACCCCAACGGGCAAAATCATTCTTCATAAATGCCAATCAAGTTCAGGCAAAGCTTGAACTTGAACACTGGAAGAGGTTTTGTGAACATGTCAGCAGGATTGTCTCTAGTGCTGATCTTCTGAACAAAGACTTCTCCTTCAGCAATGGTTTCTCGGATGAAATGATATTTTATATCAATGTGTTTCGTCCTCTCATGATACATCTGATCTTTAGCGAAGTGAATGACACTTTGACTATCACAGAAAATAGTAATACCACCTTGGTGTGAACTGAGTTCCACAAATAGACACTTCAACCATAAGACTTCTTTGATTGCCTCGGTCACTGTCATATATTCTGCTCCGGTAGTAAATAAAGCTACTATATGTTGTAATGTAGCTTTCCAACTAATAGCGCAACCACCAACGCAAAATACATAGCATGTCAGTGATCTTCTTTTGTCAAGATCACCTGCATAATCTGAGTCTACAAAACCAACCAAAGTGTTAGTATTTCTCCCAAACTCCAAACATGTGTTTGAAGTGCCTCGCAAGTATCTGAGAATCCATTTCACAACATGCCAATGTGCTTTACCAGGGCAAGCCATATACCGGCTTACCACGCTCACTGCTTGTGAAATGTCTGGACGTGTATAAACCATTGCATACATAATACTGTCGACTGCACTGGAATAAGGAACCTATGTCATGTACCTCTCTTCCTCCTCTGACTGCGGGGACTGAGCAGCTGATAACTTAAAATGAACAGCAAGAGGGGCACTAACTGGTTTAGCATCTTTCATGCCAAACCTCTCCAAGACTTTCTCCAAGTACTTCTTCTGGGTCAGAAATAGCCTGTTGGCTTTTCGATCTCTTTTGATTTCCATGCCAAGGATTTTCTTAGCTGCTCCCAAATCTTTCATCTCAAATTCACTTTTCAGCTGACTTTTCAAATTGTGAATTTCTATTAAATCCTTAGCAGCAATGAGCATGTCATCAACATATAATAATAGGTACACAAATGAACCATCATTTAACTTCAGGAAGTAAACGCAACTATCATACATGCTCCTCGAATAACCATGACCCAACATAAAGGAATCAAACCTTCTGTACCATTGTCTCGGAGTCTGCTTTAATCCGTACAAGGATTTTTTCAATTTCAAATCCTTCGGATTGATGCATGTATATTTGTTCCTCAAGTTCACCATGTAAGAAAGTTGTCTTAACATCAAGTTGTTCTAATTCCAAATCATACATAGCAAGAAGACAAACAAGACATGACTAGAGCTATGTTTAACAACAGGTGAGAAAATATCATTAAAATCAACTCCTTGTACCTGACTATAGCCCTTTGCAACTAATCGTGCCTTATACCTCGCATCTTCAACCCCTGGAATACTATCCTTTTTCTTGAAAACCCATTTGCAACCAACAATTCTTTTTCCTGATGGCAGCTTCACAAGAGACCAAGTATCATTCTTGTGGAGAGATATTTTTCACTCATATGCTCCAATCGCATATGCCACAATTTAGTGATGTCAGAATTTGATTTATCTGATATTGAAACTGCAGCGGCACCTGTAACAGTAGATCCCAAAAGAGTATACAACGTACCAGATCTGCGTGCTTTCATGATCACAAGAGCACCATGAAAAACTTTTAGAACTCCACTTTCACCTGTGTACTTGCACCCAAGAGATTCTAGAGTGCCCAAAGAGATGAGATTTTTTTTCAAGTTGGGAACATGTCTAACATCGGTGAGAGTTCTCACCACACCATTGTGCATTTTGATTCGTACTGTACCTTTTTCAATAACTTTGCAGGCAGCATTGTTGCCCATCAAAATAACTCCACCTCCAAAAGATTCATATGTGGTAAATAAATTCCGATTGGGACACATATGATAAGAACAATCCGAATCTAAAATCCACTCATTATTAGATTTGAAACTCTTATTAGTTGCTAAAAATATAATTCCCTCAGTCTCATCAGCATCTACACTTGTTTCGGCAGTGTTAGTATTTTTGTGCTCATTTTTCTTTTCTGTATGATTTTCTTTATTTTTCAATTTAAAGCATTCAGAAATAATGTGACATTTCTTATGATAATATTTGCACATGACATTTCTTTATCTGGATTTTGACTTTGATTTAGATTTCTCGCTACTTGAATCTTTCTTATTGGATCCACCTCTTATGAATAAGCCTTCCCCTTGGTTCCCACTAGTTTTTCCAATAATATCTCTATCTATTTATTCTTTGATTTCAAAATAGATTTGATATCTTTATAAGAGATTGTCTTTTCCATAAAGCATAGTATCTCTTATATGTTTAAACGACCGGGGTAAGGAAACAAGCAATAACACAGCTTGATCTTCATCTTTGATTTCAGCATCTATGTTATTTAAATCCATAAGAAGAGAATCAAAAGTATCAAGATGTGTAAGTACAGAGGTACCTTCAGCCATACGAAAAGTGCAGAACTTTTGCTTTAGGTAAAGCCTGTTTTCTACTGTTCTTTTCATATATAAGGTTTTCAGCTTTTTCCATATGCCTTTGGCTGAGCTTTCTGCTGCAACTTCATGCAAAATCTCATTTGAGAGATTTAAAATAATACCGTTTTTTGTCTTTTTGTCTATGACGGCAAACTCCTCGTCCGTCATTTTATCAAGCTTCTTCTCCTTTCCTTGCTGTGACAAATGTAAGTCATCCTGAAATAGAATAACTTTCATCTTTAATTGCCACATTCCGAAATTTGCACTTATGTCAAATATCTCAATATAGAACTTTGTTAGAGTCATTTTGGCTATATAAACTAGCCCGGTTAGATCTAACTCTGATACCAATTTGTTAGGATCGGAAAATCGGGTAGTGCGGAATTTAGCCAAATAATGTTATAATGACAGTAACAAAGACAATGCAAGTTGATAATAACTGCAATTAAAGAAGATAAAAAAGACACAAATTTAACGTGGTTCAGTCAAGGTGACCTACGTCCACAAGCGGAGATGAACAATTTTACTATACCAACAAGAGTACAAAAGAGAGTACAAAATTAGATTAAATACTCTAATTAGTCTCAAATACCCCAAGATAATAACCTCACAAAATCACTCCAAAGAAAGGGGATCACACAAGTGTTTCCCAACATTCAACTCTCTTGTAAAATACTCTCAATTACTAAAGGATGAGAAAGAAAGACAAGAGTGAAAAACTCTTGAATAGCAAGAAATCTTTGGCTTAATAGTGGATATTATGTCATAACAAATGTCATGACAATTAACTTGGTCCACGAATTTTGTTAATATTATGTGATAGCAAGTGTGATTAAAACTTAACCCCCACTTGAAAATAAGCCAAATTAATAGCCATATTACAATTACAAGTTGGTTCAATTTAGATAAAAGAGCGCAGTGAGAGATAAGAGGAATATGAACATACCGCTCTTTCTTTAACCCATCACAAGCCATGTTCTTCTAAACTCAACTTCTTCCATTTACGGCGCTCCAGTCACTTACTTTCTTTAACCCACCCAATACAAATCTTGTATGATTTGCAATCATTAAGCTCAAAAACTACGTTCTTCGGACCTCAACTTCATCCACCTTAAGTATGCAGCAGTCACCTTTTTTTTTTAATGTATTAAAAAAGAATCACACAGGATTTGCAACAATTAAGTACGAATACAAGCTCTTCTGAACTCAATTTCTTCCATCTAGGTGTGTTCCAGGCACCTACTTCAACTGTCATTACAAATTCACAAAGAACATTTGCACTAAATGAAAATTGATACTCTGAAGTGCCAATCACAAATATAACTCAAAGGAAAAACATGAATTTCGAATTTCCTCTGTATTTCAACTGGATACTTTTAATGAAATAGCAACAATTGAACTAGTATTTTTTTCTATGACTGTGGTGTATGGGCTAGTTTGTGCACACCTCGACTATTTCACCCGGTACCTCATACCTTCCACCACAGGCGTATGTACCAGCTAACTCTATCCACTAGGACTCACCATATGGATGAAATAACCTAGCATTTTTAGCCTTCCTTGGGATTTGAACATTAAACCTCATGGTTCTTCTCTCATTTCATTGGCATGTGGCAACAAAAGAACTTAACAAGTCATGAAATGACAAATTTGGTTTCTACCCTATGTTACTCGGACTCTCCAAAAGTGTTGCCGCACTTGTGTCGGATCCTCCAAAAATGCACTAAATTTGGAGGATCCAACACGCACCCAACAACATTTTTGAAGAATTTGCGTAACATAGTTTCTACATATAGACAAATCTATGAAAGAGGACCTTTTCAACACAGCCAAAACTATACATACAGAAGGAAATGCGAGATCCTTCGGTTGAATCCGAACATCACTATTATCAGTGCAATTTAACGGAATCCTCACAAAACACATACTAAAATTTAGGTTGTAAAAAACACATAAGTACTACAATTTAGTTTTACGACGTGATGTGAAAAAAGAATTAAGGAAATAAGAAATACGACAGCAAAAGAGAAGATACTAAAAGCAACGGTTTCTGAAAATGTGGAAGTGTTCCCTCAATAAATGGCGATTGAAGAGCTACCTTCAAGCCATCGCTTTACCTGAATACAAAACACATAGCAATAAAATTTAGTTTTACAACCAAAAAAAAAAGAGGAAAAATGAGAGCAAAAGAGGAGATACTGACAGCAACAAGTAATGATTTTTTCTTAGCGAGAAAGAAGTGAAGGAGCACCAAAATGTGATTGAAACAGAGAGAAATGGAAGGATTTCTACTGATTTAACTCACCCTAATTACAACTAATAAGAAGGAAGGAAGGTTCCAGAATTGCATAAACCCCGGCCCCTAATATCTCTGATCATATTTCCCTATACAATAGTAGCTGCCCACTGTCGCTAATATGTGTTTTTTTGGCATTTTGTACCGTACAGTACAGTAGTGCTCCAAATATGTTGGGTGCGCGCCTTTCCCTATATTACTGCGCTGACAAACTTGTTGAAAAGCGCGCTACAAATAGTAATGCAGGTTCAGAATTAAAATATCAAGTTACTCCCTCTTCCCATTTTATTCGACTAAATATGAAATTTGAAGAAACAAAACCCAAAAAAGAGGACCTTTGAAATATTAATTAATTATATGCAGATTATCAAAGTTGTTTTTACATTATCAATAATTAAATTTGAGTGATATTTTTTTCTCGAGTTGATGGTCTTTCGAAAACAATTTCTCTATCTCCCTCTGCGTATGCATTACCCTTCTAAGACTTCACTTGTGGGATTCGACCGATTATATTGTTAATGTTGTTGATGTTTGACCAGGGACTACCTCTTGTATTCTTTATTCCCTTAACATGGTTAAGAAAATCTAGGATGGATTCGTGTTGTTATATACTTAATTAATAAGGAATTCGAAGAGATTCATTTGGGTCACTGAGATTTAAAATTGTGACGTCACTGTTTGAATTATAGTTTTGAATCATTAAATTATATCCTTGAAGATTTACACCTAAGTGGTGCAAGATAGAATTGTGTAGTCTTTTAATCGCCAGTATGAGCTAGCACTATTGGTTCCAAGTCCAGGTAAACGAGAAGCATTGTCATAAGTGATGACAGTCAACGTAAAATTAATCAATTCATAACGGGGCATAATGATGGTTGTTGTTGAAAACTAAACAATGCAAGTCAAGGCGTGCATTCTCTTGCTCCAGCATATGTAGAGGGAACAAACTTACCTATTTTTACAAGTAGATTGCAACTCTAATCCCATTCAATTGCATAATGCATTCGTCTCCTTAAATCGTTTGTCTACTTTTAAGTTTATATCTCTTAAGTGTATGTGGCCTGAATTGCATATTGTTATAGGTTAAACACTTTATATATTAAACTAGGTGTTTAAATTTAATTTTGAATTGGTTTGAAGGAAAACGTCCAGACTTAAATTGTTTATTTTTTGTTGCGGCAGCATATGGGGGGTTTTTCTCTTTCTTTTGGAACAAAGTCGAAAATAAGTTGTTCAAGAAAAAGAAAAGGATACATCTCATACAGTGACAATTATGTGTTTGATTTTTTTTTTCCCTTGACGAAAATAAATCCTTAATTTTGCACGGACTTAAAAATGTAGATATAAAGTGAGTATTAAGTTTTCCAACCTCGTCATTCCTCAGCTATAGTTTTACATCAGATCATTTCAACAGATCAAATTACAAATAGGGTTTAGGGAATAAGTCATAAGTTTCATAACTAACTAGTAATTATGACTCTTTAGTTCAACTACCAAACAGCATACGTGAATCTATATTAGTAAAAAAAAGCCATATCAATACTTTTTCTTTTCTTTTCGTATTTCCTAGACAGGTGAGGACACCACATGCTCATAACCATCATGATTTGAAATAGAAAAAAGTAGTACAATTGGAACTCATAAAATCGGTGCAAGATTAGGAGGCAATCGGGCCTTCTTGCCTTCTAAGATGAATCTTTAAGTAAACATTCTAATGATTTTATAAATTAACATACATTAAGGTATGTAAAATATATGAATGAATCAAACCTATTAAGACCAAATAAGTTTATAAAGAAAACAAATGCACACAATGAGTTGAGCTCTGAAACATTGATTCAGACCTCTATTAATTGAAAACAAGATGGGGCCCAAAGTATCATGGTTGACTAAAATGATAATACTCGGTTAAAATTACAGAACCTTCCCTCAATAACATATATAACCCTCATCTGTCTGGCTTATACAGTACCTTTTAGGAGTTTTTGGTATCACTAAGATCTGAACTTAAATACAAAATCAGGCTGCAGTTTTTGCAATTACTAATAAACAAATCAGCAGTCTTCAGACATCATAGATAGCCCCCCGTCTGAAACCTTTCAGCCTGTACCTTTGAACTTCGCATCATATTCATAAGGTTGCTGCAAGAACAGGAAAAATACATTCAGAAAATCAAACTGTGTTTCATGTAAAACAAGAGCTAGGCAAAAACTGTCAAAACTTCATATAACAGTTATAACCAAAAAACACTTGGTCGATTTTACCCCATCTTATATAGGGAGAAAAGGGTGAGTGAAAAAAGAAATGATTGCTCTAGGGAATTAACAAGTTATGATAAGCATATTCATGCTTCAGGGAAATGAGAACAAAGTGTGCTTATGCTGTCAAAATTATTACGGAAGTTCGCAAGCTGCCCAAAGTTTGATGAGTTGGGTAGAAGAATGTGTTATCACTGTGAAACGAGTTCTTATTGGGGAATCTTTTATTTGTCTGAACTCAAATTCCACTTCACAGCTACCTACCACTACTACTCATGGAATATCTTTACAAAAAGTCATATTAAATAGAAAATATCTTCCCAGACATCAAAAAGCCACAAATAAAAGAGAAATACCAACCTACACAACAAGAAGAAAACAGAATAGGAACAAGTGAACACCTTAAGAAATAGACTCGTAGGGTAGAAACAAATGTTCAGCAACCCCAATCCCCTCCCCCCCAAAAAAAAACAAATTTCATGAACCGCTTATGCATTGGAAGAAAGAGATAAGGACAAGAAAATGCTTGGAGAACTAGACATTTACCAAGAAGATGGCTGAAATCGATCTGCCAGCAAACCATCTCTTGTGCATAGCTTGTTGAGCACGAGATGCACCTTCGACGCTATCAAACCGCAAGTATACGTAACCAGAGCTATTCCTGCCAAAAGATACTTCAAGAATCAACAGCTGAAGAAAATAGCATTAATTTAAAAGTAAGCAGCCAATTGGAATAGCTGCTTATTAGAGGATAGTATTTGAGAGATATTTGTCTATAACAGGAATGAAGCACCAGCCACTTGTAAATCAACAGGTCATTTGACAATCAAATTTGAAGCCTTATCAGAGGGACCATAACATGGCATAGTTTAGCTTGACTGCCAAAAGCGACTTTGGTCTTTCCCTTTTTCTTTTTAAAACCAAAAGCAACTGGGACAGCATCTCTGTGCTGCCAAGAAGAGCAAAAGGAAAAACCTACCCAGAAGGTCTCACAAACCAAATTAAAGGATATGCCAGGCAAAGGAATCAATGCATCTTATAAGTCAAAAGAGCTCAAAATGAAACCAAATTAAAGGATATGCCAGGCAAAGGAATCAATGCATCTTATAAGTCAAAAGAGCTCAAAATTTAACACCACATAAATTAACCACATACTTGTCCACATGGATGTGCTTGACCCTGCCATACTTGGAACACTCCTCCTTTACATCATCTTTAATATCCAAATCAAATTCTGGATCCGTCTGCAGCACATACTTGAAAGATTAATATTATTGAAAAAAATAGAGAATTGAGATATTCACCTCCCTAGCCTTGATGGTCAAAAATGTACTGTTAAATATGAAATTCCACAGGGACACAAACCTCGGTTGCAGGATCAAACATATTTTTTAATAGCAAACACTCGCTGGGAATTCCAATGGGTTCAGGAGCCATGGCAGCAATGACTTGCGTTGGGAGCATATTCGGAAAAGCTGTTGCCCCACCTATGGGCATGCTCATCTGAGCTGGAGCTGCTCCATTAAGTGCAGGAACTCCAAGTGTACCCGCAACACTGTAGAGGAAAATTTGAGCATCAAGTTTGGGACATGAAACATGGCTACTACCCACCCACCCGGGAAAAGAAAGGGGGAAAAGACAAGAACTCCCCAAAGAGCAGGAGAAATCTGGACAAACCTTGAAGCAACACCGCTGCGGTCCAACTTTGCCATAAGCATGGCCCTTGACTGAGCATTTAAGGCCTGGAATATGGACAAAATGATTCATATGAGTATGCATTTAATAATAGAGCTGGCAACAATTAGCAGCCTAAAGTTTTCTTCTGACAGTTCTTTGCCTTCTCTGTCTATATATTATCAGAGAGAATGAATTCATCAGATTTCTAATTTGCATTCACATTCAGAGTTACCAAAAAGAAAAAGAAAAAATAAAATATAATTTTTTGTCAATTTAAAGAGAAAGAAAGAGGAAAGGAAGACTTCCCATTAGTTATCATATTATGAACAAAATGAACCTATTGCTTCCTGAGAAGCTTCAGAATGGATTAGCCTAAAGAAATACAAGTTCAGCTTTCTAATACTTCTACTTCCTAGGATGCATCAAATCAGATCGCTGCTACTGCGCTGCTTTGAGGGTGGTTTAGTCAAAAATGGGAAAACTATGCATCAACTAACTGAAAGGGAGTATTCGCTGAGTGTGCACTTAGGTAACCTAATTTTTTTTACACAGCAATATTAGAAAGAATGAAGAATGATCCCATATCATAAACTAGTTCAGCTTTTGCACATGTTCAACACAAACTTTTGGTCACAAAAACTATATCATGCATACCGTTGAAGAGATTATATAGCACTTCCTCTATTGTACTTTTATATGATAGTATTTGACTAGACAGTATAAGATATTAATTTGAGTCGTGCATATTACACTAGAGGTAGCGTAAGAATATAAAAATGACGATCAAAAGTCAGTTTGGTATTGCAAACAACACATCAACGTTTAAAATTCAAATAGTAAAAAAATGAACTCTCTAGAATGCCAATGCCAATGCCAAAGTCAAACATTTTCCAGCATCCCAAAATGAAAAGAGCGTCTTGTAAATAGTTCAGCAAGAATAGTTTATTTAAGAACTAACAATTTTCAGGAACAGCTACTATATTGTTTCCTAGAGTACGTAAAAAACAAGAAATAACACTCGCACAGAATTCTGCTTTACAATATTCCAACACATAAAAAGAATTTTCCTAGGAGAATATGATATCACTCATTGAAAACAACATAAACCAGATGAATAAAGGAAGTCAAAGCACAACGTCCTAGCCTTGATAATGGCTCCATGTTATAATCTTTTCTTTTATCATTGACCTTTAGTGTTATGCTCAGTAGGGTGTGTTCATGGTTCAGTTTCAATTTGGTTTGGTTTTCATCTAAAAGGAAACCAAACCAACTAGTACGTCAGTTTGTTAACTATAGAACTAAACCAAAACAAATAGTCGTTTTTTCGGTTTTGTTGGGTTTTTCTGTTTATTTTCACATGAAATACAAATTCATTTCATTGCTACTAGAGCTAAAGACACAATTTCTAACAGGTCAGTATATGCTTAGCAAGAATTGAACAAATGGATTAACCTATTATGTATTAAAGCATCTAGATATGACAAGAGTGAGTTGCTCTAGTGGTGAACACCCTCCACTTCCAACCAAGAGGTTGTGAGTTCGTCACCTCAAGAGCAAGGTAGGGAGTTCTTGGAGGGAGGGAGCCGAGGGTCTATCGGAAACAGCCTCTCTAGCCCAGGGTAGGGGTAAGGTCTGCGTACAAACTACCCTCCCCAGACCCCACTAGTGGGATTATACTGGGTTGTTGTTGTATTAAAGCATCTAGATGTGAGAAATTCCACCATGAGACATGACAATTATTCACTTTCGTAGATCAAACAACCTTGCATCCATAAATGTTTCCAAATTTATCTAATCGTAATGATTAAAACAGAAAATAAATCATTCTTAAATAACTAATCCCTCAGTTCCAATTTACGTGAAGCTGTTTGACTGGGCACGGAGTTTAAGAAAAAATGAAGATTTTTAGAATTTGTGGTCCTAAACAAGTCAAAAAGGGATCCGGAGTATTTGTGTGGTTATAAAAGCTTCTCATTAAGGGTAGACTTGGAAGTTTAAGCTAAATTGTTTCCAAATTTAGAAAAGGCTCATTCTTTTTGGAACGGACCAAAAAGAAAATAGGTTCACATAAACAGGAACGGAGGGAGTACTACATAATATATAGAAGGATATGAAAACTCTACAAAGCACAGTATGCCTATATAACTTTTTTGGTTAAGAATATATAAAGTAGATTTATAAAACAAATATTTTTATCACCATAAAAATTTAATAAATAACATATTTATAATACTCGGTTTGGTTATGCTCTTTCCTTGAATACTTCACCAAACCAAATGTTGTTAGTTTTTTAATTGAAAACCAAACCAAGTCAAAAGAGTTGGATATTATGTCGGTTTACTTTGGTTTGATTCGGTTTTCTTTTAAATTTCCACTGAAAACAATCCAAGAACTCAAATATTTCAATAACATAGGAGTGGCTGGTCCTGTTAAAACCTGCCAGGGTTTTGACTTGTACAATTGCCAGCTCCTCCCCCCCCCCAAAAAAAAACAGGAAGAGAGAGAGAGAGAGAGAGACTAGAAGCTATAATGATAATGCAGTAAACTAGCACATCACTTTTCTCCGGTTATGTCTAACAGAAAGCTCCTGTCAAATGAGAACACATGGATCGGCCAAGAGAGAGGGAGGGGGAGGGAGGGAGAGAGAGACTAGGAGGGTGTTTGGATTGGCTTAAAAGCTGGTCAAACCAGCTTAAAAGCACTTTTTAGCTTATTTTGGTGTTTGGCAAATACAAAAAGTCAAGTGCTTTTAAGCCAAAAAACTAAAAACAAGCCAAAAGCAATAAGTTGGTCTATCCCAACTTTTTTTTTTGGGGGGCTTAAAAGCTACTTGAGTTTGACCAAGTAATTTACCCTATTATCCCTTGCATACTTTTATTATTACCAAAGTACCCTCTCTTACTAAAACCTCTAACCCGTTTCTTTTTCTTCCTAACTGGTATCATAACCTCAGGAGTATTCTTAACTGATTAGCAATACTTGTTTCTCAACTTCAAAAGCTTTCTAACTCGTTCAAATTCCATTTTTTATTCATTTGCATAACCAAAAATGAAAGCAAGAAAGTAACTTTTACGTGGTTCTTGGATTATTAAAAGTACTTCACTTTAATTTATTTACTTTGTGGGTAATTTTATATGAATTGTTTATATAGTTTAAGTATATTTTTTAATTACAATTATTAATTAATGCTTTACCCAATAAGTACTTTATATTAATTAAAATAATCTTATCTAATCAGTATTATAACTTAAACTGAATTGATACACAAATTAATCTGCATTTGAGTTAATTTAAAATTAAAAATGCATCAATAAGCTTATTTTTAGTGTTGACAGCTTTAGGACATCTCGGTCATTTTAACAAAAAAAAGTGCTTACCAGCACTTGTTTACCAAACATTTCAATAGCTTTTTTTTTAGCTTAAGCACTTCTATCCAAACACGTAACTGCTTATTTGTAAAACAAGTTCAAGTACATAAAAAGTGCTTTTAAGCACTTGTGCTTAAAAGTCACTTTTTCCCGGCCAATCCAAACGGGCTCTAGAAGCTAATAATGATAATGCAGTAAACTAGAACATCACTTTTCTCTGGTTATGTCTAACAGACAGCCTGTCAAATGAGAACACATGGATTGGCCTTTTACCACCGCTATCATACTCATAATTTCCGAAGTATCTAACCTACTTAAGGGAAAAGATGGCATGCAAAGTCCTCCAATATAATGATTTAAGAGCTAACTCACCAAGCCACCCCCTTCATCATCATCAAAATCTGCAGTTTTAGCTCCAGCATCTTGTACTCCGACATGTTCAGTAACGGATGAAACCTGCATTGAACCAAAAAGGTTAGTCAAGGCTCAGTAATACAGCCATCCAACAGTATTTAGAGAAGTAAGGTCTACAGAGACATACCTTGATGGTGCGACCCGCAATTTCAAGCTTGCCATTCAAGCTTTGAGCTGCCTTTGCATGTTCGAGTTGAGCAAACTAACATGAACCCAAATTGAAACATAAAGGCGTTACTAAAAGAAATAAAATAACGATAAAAGAATATATATTTAAGAGAAACATTGCAGTTCTGCAAAATACTTACTTGGACAAATCCAAACCCCTTACAATGCCCTGTTTCAGGATCTGTAGGTAATTGTACAAGCTCTACTGGCCCAAAAGCTTCAAATATCTGAACACACCATATATAATGGAATGCAATTAGAAACAGAAAATAAAAGCTTAGTCAGAGATCGGTCTCAGGACATCGGAAGTCAATCATATCCATTTAAAAAACAAAATAACGCATACATCGGTATCTGTACCGGATACATCATTTATAAGAAGCAAAGAGCCCTAAGTTGTCTGACAGTTATTCTACAAGTTAAGGTGGATCAACATAACAGAATATGTGCATTTAAGCCTCCACCATTACGCATTGCATATAACAAGTGTCTATCCTAGTGCTTTTGTTACTGTATGCAGATAAAGACGTCAATCTTGTTACCTGTCTAAGCTGTAACTCTGTCATGTTGAAATGAAGATTTCCTACATAAAGTTTTCTCTCTGAGGCAGCATTTGGCCCTGCCAACCCTGATCCACCACCAGACGCAGTTGACTGAACAAGGTTTTTTTCAGCTTCAGAAGGTTTTACCATGACTGGTTGGCCAAAAAGCAAGCGACCGGATAAAGCAATAGCCATTGGCACAGACATAGCATCATAAAACTCAATGTACCTGCACAGATATCAATAAGTTATTAACACAACTGAAATAACAGCATAGATCAGGTATTTAGACCACATCGTGGCAAAACTGAGGTGCATAAAGAAATCTACTGGTTGGTGACAGAAGACATCCAGGGAAAGGACATGACAGCCCTAGAAATGGTAGTACTAGGCCCTAGAACAACAATATATAACTAATGTCAATAAGATTAAAACCATGTCTGGAATTCCCAACAAGAAAAAAGGTAAAGAGAGCTCAACAAAACCTCTCAGATTCAGCAGAGGTAAAAACACATACGGGTGGGTCCCACAGGCGCATATCAGTAGCACACAAGTATATGCATCTGCAAGCATATGGTTTAAGATTTGATATTCAAAAAAAAAAAATCAAATGCTCTAAGGACAATTTGTACTGATTGGCATCTTACAACGTTTATAGTTGGTGTATTATTATTTTTAATCTAAAACTACGTTTACAATTGGTATATTATTTACAGACCATATCTCATAACTAAACTTCAAATGATGCAATCTTGAGATTTAACTCTAACTATAATTCACAGTACTTGACACTCTAGATAACCCTTTTCCTTTTACAAATACAATTCAAATAACCTTTACTCCGCCACTATAATGATTTTAAGGGAAGTCAGAAATGCATGTTAACAACAACGGCTCAATCCCCAACTTGAATCGGCATAAATCCCCATTTTGCATTTCGCTATGCTTGGACCTATTTTATTCCAAATCAACAACCTTCCTCCCTTACCAGACTTCGGACTGGCAATGTGTTAGCCATCAGAAATTCATAGAACAAACCAAAAGGAAAATCTTTTTTTAAAAAAAAAGCAAAAAACTATATGAGAAACACAGTTTTTCTACCATCTGAGAGTAACAGAGACCACACAGAAGTCAAAGGAACAAATCAAGAATACAGTCTGGCTGCAACGCAACAACTTTATTAACCACCACGGTAGATAAACAACACTTTAGTTTGAATTAGGAGGCGTAGCATGCCCCAATGCTACATCAAATGGTTAACATTCAAAATGAAAGTGGCACTATCGCAATCCTTGAGACTTTAGGAGTACTATACAAAGCAAGATGCACATTTACTTAAGAAAGAAAAAAGAAAAGAAATAAAACGCAAAATTTGCGGGGTATAGAATTTGATTAAAGACATACCCAACTCCTTTAGATCGCCTTGAATTCCGGTCCATGATTAACCGCACATCCCTCACCTAGAAATGTAGAAATGGATGTCAAAATTAATAGATAAATTGAATTTAGAGGCCCTTTTGGTACTCATACTATAAACACCACAAAACCTGCAATAGGTCATGCATAAAACCATCAGTTATAACCTGATCAGACTACATTGTGCATCCAATCAAGTATAGAATCTTGAGACATAAGAAATTAATTAAGCTACCTGATACAGAAGGCAGAGAGAGAAGCAGTTACTGCAACAGCAAGGAGAAGCATACAGCATGCACTAATAGTATACGGAAGTAGGATCAAGCGAACAACACAAATCATTTTTTTGCTCCTAAACATGAAGTATCATATCAATTCTAGAGGACCACAAGAAAATGAAATGTAAACCAGCACACATTGATAATAAAACCACAAGTTGTCCAGCAGCAGAGTTTATGTACCATGAAGCAAAAGGCGGACCAAATGAACTAACCTTTCCTGCTTGTGAGAAGAACTCATACACATCCCTTTCAGTTGCCTTCAGGGGCATCTATAAGAAGGGCAGACCAAATAAATCAGTGAATGAACCTATTGATCAGCTAAATCACCTAGTGTGAAATGCTCAGGTATGGAGATGAACAAGGCAGAAACAAAGACATCGAAACCTACCTGGTAAGCAAAAACAGTTCTCTGGTCCCTTTCTGGATCAGCTTCTGGTTCAATTTTTTCTTTCTTCTCCTTGAATCTCCTGTAAAAATGACTCAGACCAAAATGAGAATATGTATGGCACAGATCATAACAAAGAAGTATCTAAATATGACCTCGTTGACTGGCTAGAGAGTTAGTGCAGACCCTCGCTTTCCCTATTTCACAATCCACAGAACATATTGAAGCAAACCAACCTTTATATCGCATTAATTTCAAGGATAGTAAAGAAAAGTACGAGGCTCTGTTTATAAATTTTAAGTTACATGTAGAAGGGAGAGGATTTTCATTTACATCATTGCACCTGCTACATTTGAACACAATCAACTACTATAAACCAAGTTTAACCAAACTTGCATAAATACATGAACATGCTACAAATTACATTAGGACATGATGAATCATCATCCTCTAAAATCTCCCTCGCTGTGCAAAATGTTTCATCTTTATCGATTAGATAGAGTAGCTCCTGCAGCAGGAAAGATCATCAAGGCAAGCCCTTTCAAGAAAAACGCGGATAAAAGTCAGAAAGCTTCTATAAGTTTTTGGATAGGCTAGTTGAAAAATGCTAACTTCATTTGTCTACTTGTTTATCTGAATATAACATTGTTTCTCCCTATAAATGCTCCAGGACCCAAAACGAGTTTCATTTTTATATCTAAACAGGAAGCAACTAGAATTCCAACCTCCAGTGACACACATCGTTCCCATTTAAAAAGAAAACAAGTACAATGGAGCATATTCTAGAAGATAATTTGAACTTTTGAAGCATCTCCAAGTATAAACTTCAAGTTAAGAATATGAATGCAGTGGGTGTTGTGAGTTGTGACATTATTCGCTGTCCAGCACCAAAATTTTGAGACTTTTCCCTGCTTTCACAAAAACAATCACATAAAGAGTTAATGCACTTTCGTCTCGATACAGAAGAAAAGGTTGAAAACTGATACAGCCTCGCACCATATGCGTTGCCAACCTAGAAATCCAATACATCATTTGTCAACATCTCACAGATGTAAGAAAAAGTAACCTTAAATCCATCAATGCAAAAACATTGGAAGGATTCAAGAATGAGTGATAATCTCAAAGGCCAAAAAGGAACTTAACAGACCTTATCATACTCAATATATGTGGGAATAAGCCACTTCTTCAATCAAGCCTTGAAGGGTTTCCGCATTGTTAGCCCATTAAGATGTGCAAATAATCCATCTACGATTTCAACCCAAGTCAGAATATTACATCCTATATGGATAAACTCACACTCTTTAACGCACTTAGACTATTTCAAAAAGTCTCTTCCGTTTGAATCCACTAGAACTCAAAAACACTCAGCAGAGAGTGTTCAAACACATACTTAAGCTGAGCCATAACCTGATTTTTCAGTTTTTTAGGTCACAACAGCAGTCAACAGACAAGCCTAGCATAATTTTTTTTATCAAGGACGTGTCTAGTGACGTTGAAAGGAACCAAAAGACATCAATAACTAGTACAAAAGATAAATAGTGGCACCTAGCAATTCTACAAAGTCAAATTGAGAAATTAAGAAGATAAGATGCAAATACTGTTTCACTACATTAACGGCTATATAGTTGTAGCTGATAGCCACATTGATATACATCAGAAAGTATTCTCCAAACACTACAACTTGAACTGATAATTGCTATCAACAAACAATAATCCTTTTGTAATAAACTGAAAAAATTGATATGCATTTAACATAAGATAAATGCAAAGAGTGTTGTCACCTGCTGTCTCGTGATTCAAAGTCACGTTCACGCTCGACGTCTCTTGACAGCTCCTTCTCTCGCTCTCGTTCAATCCTGGAGCGACTCCGGCTCCTCCTTGACCTCTCCCTCTCTCTATCCTTCTCCTTCTCCTTCTCCTTCTCCTTCTCCTTCTCCCGTTCCTTATCTCTCTCCCTATCCCGATCTCTACTCTTCCTCTCCCTCTCTCGTTCCTTCTCCCTCTCTTTCTCCTTCTCCTTCTCCCTCTTCTCTCTGTCACGTTCTCGGTCTCGGTCCTTTGAGCTTCTCTCTCTGTCTCTCTCCGATTCTCGCTCCCTGCTCCGATGCCTCGACGACCTTTCCCTTTCCCTATCTCTATCTTTATCTCTCTCCTTATCCTTTTCGCCGTCGCCGCGAGACCTTTTGCTACTACGTCGATCTCTATTGTCGTCCTCGGCGGCGTATTCCTCGCTCCCGTCTCTCTCCCTTCGGCGATAGGCTTTCTCGCTCTTCTCCTTCTCGGCGCTGCTGTTGTTGTTGTCTTTGCTCTTTGTAGAAGGACCACCGTTGGGCTCTTCTACAGTCTTCTCCAGATAATCGTACTCATCGAAGTCCATTTGAGGTGACGTTCTCTGCCGGACGGCAGAAGGTTCGGTGTTCCGCCGGTGAAGAAGTTGCTGGTTAGGTTTTGACAGAAACCTTAGCGAACTTTCTGAGATTAGGGTTTTTTGCGACAGGTTTGCAGCTGAGATGCCTATTAAAACTTGTGTACTTTGTAAAGGAAGATATTTTCTAGTTTTTAATGTGTGTTTTTAACTCAAATTGTCCCTTAAATTTGGGTCGCTTTATTTCTATCCTCCTTATATTATATAACACTGAGCAATAACAGTCCCTTATGTATGCAAATGTGAGCACTTATGGTCGACTCTAACATAACCACATAGCTTCCATTAAGAATTGACGGTCTTCTATAGCTTTACTCCAATTAAATACAAACTGGTTTAGTTTAACTTGTCACTCTCTCTCCCCAGTCATCTTTTGATGCCAATCTTCCATGAAATGTGACTTTTAAATGGTGTTGCAATTTACTTTTTATTTGTTATAAGGACCTTGAATCTTCCTTTTATTTGTTATTTTTGATTTATTTTTCGTTCTAATCCTCGTAGAGGTTGTATTTTGAGGCTCCCATGATTGAATCTTGCTCTTCCAATTTGTAAGGGAACTTGGTTGCTCATTATCATCGCAATTAAGCCTCATCTAGTCTAGCCCTTCTTTTTTTTATCTTCGGTGTTCTTTTAATCAATATCTTATGTTTTTATTCTCTACGAAGTTAGCAATCATATCATGGTAGTCATACCTCTCAAACACTATTAGAAACTAGCAAAATTTTCATCTAAAAGGTTACATCGAATCTCAAATATATCTAATTGATCAACAATTCAAGATTATTCTATTGCCAAAAAAAGAAGGGGATGATTTCGCTATGGTGAACTAAAGTAGGACGAGATGGTTGCGGCAAAGGTGGTAGCAATGACTTTGAGAGCTCCTCCGCTGCTCCATATTATCCATTCAATCGTGAAGTGCATAAACTACGGATATTTAATCAAATCTATAAACATGTATTCTTCAAATTTTCAGAGCTATCTTTTTTTAATATGATTGTAGAAAATAAAGAACGGTAAATACTTTATAAGCAAGGACAACGAAGTTCCTTAGTTTAAGACTAGCTCGTTCCGTTAAATAATTAATGACCGATAGCAATGTAGTTCTTTCTTATGTTTAACGCGGTGTTCCATTATTTTTAGTAGAATTCGTTTGATTCTATTAAGGTGGACTAAAAGAGCTCGGGCTTGTAAACTTTAAGGGGTCGTTTGGTAGGATGCATCAGAGAAAATAATGCATGCATTAACTTTTGGTATTACTACTCCCTTGTTTGGTACACATTTTTAATTACGTATTAGTAATGCAAGTATTAGTTATACAATATATTTGGTATTATCCCATATATAACTAATACATAGCAAACCATGGTATTAGCAATACCAAGGCTATTAATTCATGCATTAGTATGGTTAAAGATAAAATTACCTTAAAGTCCCTTAAAGCTAAAGAATATGGAGAGCATTTTTGTAAACAATTAATTTTTTAAAAAATTATGCAATGCATTTTAATTTTTAGTATACTACACCAAACAGTGGATAGGAAATATTTTCTGGCACGTAGGGTCGAAGGCCTCAATGGCACACCCTTATTGGCATATAGAGTCGAAGGCCTCGGACTCCCATCAAAACTAAGTATGGGGTTTCACTGGCATAAACCACCCATTATGAGGAAGGGAACTAGTCAAACATCCATTGGACCAAATCTTCTGTCAAACGGTCTAGCAGCCTAACCCAACCTTCAACATGAGCGGGGCGTTTTATCTTCTTGACCCCTAAAGTTACTCTCAAGTTATGCGATAGAATATAGTCATCTCCAATATGCTTGCGAAGTGCATGCTTTCCATTAACCTTTTGGAGGTGTTCAATCAGCCAAATTTGAAGTAGCAAGTTGCATCCCTCGAAATGTCTAGCCCGTCTTTGCAGCGGCTCAGAGATCGATAGATGTCGACCAAGATCATAGGCACTATAGTGCCAGGATTACCGTCTATCTCATTGAAAAGTACATCAGCTATCATGATAAGTCGGGTGTGAATTTCTTCTTTAGCTCCTCGAGGAAAAACCATCAACCCCAGAAAACAAACGGCAAATGCAAAAACCCTCTTTTGGTTCCATGCATCGGGACAATATGATTCTATATTATATATCTCTCGAGCATACCCGAATCTATCATACAAGTACTGAAGTGAAATTTTGGACTTCATTACATGGGTCATCATTTTAACTCTTTGCAAACCTAGCTTTTCACGAAACTCTTGAGGTGAAGGATTTTTTGGAATGATCATTTCACCCATTTCCCACTTTTTATCCCTTCACAACAGACTTGTATTTTCAACATAACCTCCGATTTCTTCTAGCAATGGTGTCAATTCAACATCTCTAAATCTGAATACCATTCTTTCCTTATCCCAAAAGGCAGTGACCGCCTTAATGAGTTCTTTGCACGACTTGACTTCCATCAGTGAAGGCAAATGTCCCAACACTTCGCGTACTTCTCCTTGTCCCTGGGTGCCCATATCTCTCCACAAACCCTTTAGTGGATCGGGTATGTATCAGACCATGCTAAACCTTGGATAAGCCTTGGATTGTGTAACGACCTGACTTGTCGTTTTAAGAATTAACGTCCCGTTCAGTGACTTAAGGTCTCGAGCAGTTTCGTAATATGTATTATGACCCGCGGGTATGGTCGAGTTTGATTTTCGGAAGATTCAAAATTTAATCAATAGAACAATTCTCATTTTTGAAGCTTAATGAAAAGAGTTGATGGGAGATTTGACTTATGTATAAACGACCTCAGATTCGAATTCTGATGATTCAAATAGCTATATATGGAGATTTTGGACTTGGGAGCATGTCCGGAAAATTATTTGAAAGTCCGTAGTGTAATTAGGCTTGAAATGACGAAATAGGATGTTTAAGTTGGAAGTTTGATCGGGGAGTTGACTTTTTGATATCGGAGTCGGAATCCAGTTTTGACTTTTTGGGTTAGGGCTTAGGATTTTGGAGAGTGGATTTTTAGAGATTTGAATGACCAAATGAGGTCGGATTTTGATAAATTTGGTATTGTTAGACTCTTGAGTGAATAAGCTTTCGGGTTTTGTGATTTTTTGTTGGATTCTGAAACGTGGGCCCGGGGGTCGGGTTTGAGTCGATTTCTGATTTTGGCTATAATTTGGTATTTTCCTGTGGAATTAATTCCTTTAGCCTATATTGATCGTATTGTATTACTTGTGGCTAGATTCGGGATGTTCAGAGGCCGAATTGAGAGGCAAGGGCATTCTGGAGTAGGACTTTGCTTGGTTTGAGGTAAGTAACACTTTCAAACTTGGTTCTGAGGGTTCGAAACCCCAAGTTATGTGTTATGTGATTGGTATTGAGGTGACGCATATGCCAAGTGACGGGCGTGCGGGTGCACTGTGAGAATTGTGACTGGTGATTCCATGGCACCATTTAGTGAGTCTATACTATTGATATCCATGCTTTCATCATGTGATAAAATAGTTGAGCTGTAAATCACGCTAGATATCATGTTCAGGCTTTGTGCCGGTATTGTTTGGACTATTAGCGGTCGTTTCTTGATGTCATCTCACTAGTTTCAGTTACTATTCCATACCCAGTCATGATCGTGTATTTTTATATCACATCTCGGTCTCAGTTATTTATTGATTTATCATATCATTGTTCCGGGTTGTTTTCATAACATTTTGAGCCCGTGGTGAGACTAGAGAGGTTGATGACTGAGCGAGGCCGAGTGCCTGGTTATGAGTGACAGTTATGGGATTGGGCTGCATGCCGCAGTGGTTATATTGATGATTGTGATAGCGCTTAGGCTGTAGGAGCCCCTCCGGAGTTTGTAACACACCCCCAGTGAGTGCGGATGATATTATTGAGGGATGGATTTCCTTGGACATGGATTTGTCCGAAGTACTTAATACCTAGAGATGGATTTCTCCACAGGGTTGGATTGCCCTTTTTCCTCGGTACTGGTGACTTATAGTCAGTGTTGTATATGTTCCGGGATGGATTTCCCTGGGCCGGATGGCCATATGCAATACTGAGTGGTTGAATACTTGAGAGTGGAGAACATGGTACATTTCATACAGTCTGTGCACTGACATGTAGAGATAGCTGAGTTGTATACCTTACACTGTTCAGATATGTATTTTCCTTTACTGTTTAAGCTGCATATTTGACTTGAAAGCATGTCTATGTTTCTGCACATTTATTTATGTTATACCTGTTGAGGTTGAGTTCGTCACTACCTTTCAGTCTAAAGTTTGGACTTGTGACTTACTGAGTTGGTGTACTCACGTTACTCTCTGCACATCGTGTGCAGATCCATGCGATACCGGTCGTAGCGGCGGTTGCTGATTGAGGATCCTAGAGTTTTGGAGACTATCAAGGTAGTTGCAATGCGTTCGCTGACCTTGACTCTTCTTATTTATCTTTGTCGTACTTTCAGTTTATATCTCTAGACACTGTGGTAGACTGTATTTTTTATCTAGATGCTCATGTACTCAGTGACACCCTGTTTTTGGGTTGGATTGTATCACTTTGGGATTTTCTTATGTTTCAAACAATTTTTCTTTAATGTTAAATGCTTCCGTTAACGCTTTCAAACTTATTGTTGTTGGTGTTGGGTTGTTTAGTTGAGGTTGGCCTAATTCCACGATAGGTGCCATCACGACGGTTGATTTTGGGTCGTGACAAGTATGCTCGAATAGAATCAAATAGGACTTTAACGGATTGTAATATTGGCTAAGGGACGGGTAGGAGAACTATATAATAGTGACTTGCACTTCCCTAAGTACTTTGCACTTTTAGACTTCATCACCCATTATTTTCTACTCTTCACTTTATTTTTCAGCCCTCTCTTCATCAATTATTTCACATGTATTTCCCTCATATCAAGAACGTTTCATTTTTTTTTCAAAGCAATTTTTTTTAATTCTCTTTTTTTTCATGTCACATTCTTTTCAAGAGGGACTTTTCATTACTTTTCAGCTATCGTTGGTCACCATTTTTCACTTAATCATCCCTTTCTTCAAATTTATCAATTAATATCACAGTCTAAACAACAATGCTCAAGGAAGTAGGGTGCAAAAACTAGAAATTCAACAAAAGGATCAACGCAACAATACGGCTTCCAAACAAAAGGCTACAGGCTCAACGGGCTAACTAGTGGTACAATATCTGAAAAGGCTAAAATTCACAAGACATATCAAAGAAAGCCTATTATCATCTTCTAAACATAGCAACACTTTTATTTCGCTTCAATAACATGCAAGGCAAGTTCTACACTAAGATGCAAAACATGGAATATATGTAAGAAATCATCACCACACATGGCACAAGTATCAATCAAGATGGATCAATTCTACTCTAAGACAGACATGATCATAGCGAACAATAAAATAAGAATAAGCTATATACAGAGTCACAACTTTGAGCTTAGGTTCAGAAAGTCTGCTATTTTATTTATTACTCAAGCACTCAGAGGAAAGTACTACTCAAACTCAGGCCTAAGTATGCTAGTATCAAACAAGTCACAAAAGTTTTTCTTCTCCCTCTTTTACTACTCCTAAAACAAAATTTTAATCCTAAAAATAAAAAAAATTACCCGGTTTAAGTTACATCCCATGAAAAAGAACCGATGCACAAAGAAAAATCACAGGGGATTATTGCTACCTAAAGAAAAGAAAAGATATATTTTTGAATTTTTCTATTTTTCTTCCTTTTTATTCTTTTTTTATTGGACCTTAATCCATCAAGAAAGCTGTCCACAAAATCCATCGTCAGGAAAAGTCTAAATTCTTCCTTTTTTTCATTTTTTTTCTTTTCTATTTTTAAAAAAAACTATTACACTAAGAACTAATACTATAACTAAGCTAGGATAGCACAGAAAATTACCCAGACAATCTCCTCACCCCACACTTAAAATTATGCAATGTCCTCAATGCACACTGAAAATAACAAGAGGGTAAAAGAGACTCCCTGGTAGGCCAAAGGCTGAAGCATTAACAGCTCACGGGATACTCAGATTTCTCCCAGGTATGATCCCTTGTGCAGGTGTCTCACACTTAGTTTCAACTATTTGTTCGCTTTTGCACATGCCTATTGTCTTTGACTCCATGCTCCTACTCCTACAAAACAGAAAATTAATACTACAAAGATAACACAATAAAAAATAAATAAGAAAAAAAATTAGAATTGGGTTGCCTCCCAACAAGTGCTTGATTTAACGTCGTGGCACGACGCCATCACTTTCACCACTTTGCCTTCCACTTTGAGGATATGAATTGCGCCCCCAATTTTGTATCAGTTTTTCTATCACGTTCATGGGGCAGTGGTGTAAAAATAAAGGAACCTAGCAATAGGTATCACATCTTGCACATCTTGGCCTTTAAGTGAGGGATGTCGTTTTGTCTCCTTGGTGTTGCAAATTTTAGAATATAAGGGTCTTGTTCTTTATCTATACATATTTCTAAAGGCCCGATCTCCATGTCTCCATCCAAACATAATGTAGAAAAATGATTAGAATGAGGACCAACATGCCCCAACTCCAAAACTGCATTATTTTTGACATCCTCAATAATATATACTTCCTCAACCTCAGCATCATCAACAAAACTATGGTCTAATGATTGGCATTCTCGTTTTAGCTCCTCAATTTGGCCCAGAAGATCTTTTTCAACTTCACACAACTCATCACTAAATTGTTGGACGTTACATGCATCAACCTTTGCACTCAATTGAGTCTCCAAGTCGCGAATAGATTTGCCAAATTGTTCGATCTCTTGTCCCAGTTCAGCTCTTCCTTCTGTAAAGTGTTGTATCCCATTTGTAATTTTCTCATGAAAACCTCCATATTCCTCTAATAATTTCACGGGCATATCAAGAATTCGAACATCATGTTCCACATCATCCAATTCGTTACTCCTGTCAAACTCACAAGAATTATTAGAATCACCATAAGAATGGATTGGAGTAGGATAACAACACTTAGGACAATTATTCCAATTTCCACCACAAATAGTATAGGATTGAGAGGGTGCACACAACTCGGTCCTGGGAATATTTTTACAATATTGCCACAAGTGGAATCCTTTACAATATGGACAAGGATCACAAAAACAAGAATACTTACTATCCCACCACTTTTCTTTCAAAGATGCCATGTAAAAAAAATATTTAATACTAACTACACTAAACTAAAATTAAAAACTTAAATAGATAAAAAGTACAAATCTAATATAGTAAAATAGTTAATTTCTAAGTCCCCGACAATGGCGCCAAAAACTTGTTGCTCCCAAATGCACACGCAAGTATACGTGGCCGACAAGTAATATAGGATTATAAGTCCAGATATCGTACCCATAGAGACTTGTGATTAACTATTCACTAAATTAAACTAAGATAATTAATCTATTCAAGCAATTTTCTAAAGTATGAATATTTTATAAAACCAATCTAGAATAACAAATTAAGAGATTAAAGAAAACAACGACAAGCTTAAAGACGAATTCAATGTGAGTGAATATTCTAGAGCTATGGGTTAGCTAACAATCCCGTTAAGTTTTTTACTTAAATCGTCTAATTTATTTATTTGGTTTATTGGTTGACAGGGTTAATATTGCTCGTAGCCTTCTCCCGAAGTACTACTCGCCTATTCAAGCTAATCTAATGCCTATATTCCTATGAAATTAGAACTTACAAGAACACATTAATAATTTCTGTATAGTAACTAAGCAAGGCGATTAGGTATATTCCTATCCTAACCACAAATCCCTCCCCCCCAGAGTTAAGATCTTGCTCTACTCAATCTTATATGCAATATAGAATTCCATCTCCCGAGTTCAATCCTAGATTCGTAGATAGTATTCAATTGGTGATCAATCAATCAAATAATTAAGCGCAAGATTGAATAAATAAACCAATATGATAAAATAATAAGAATAATTCAAGCTTCAAACTACAACGTTCATGAAGCACCCAAAACTCTAAAACTAATAAACTATGAGATTAAAGGGATAGAAGAGAAGAAAAACTAGTTAGAAGCCTCCTCCAAGCGTGGTGTGTGTTCCTCCACGTGAATTCCCCTTCAAAGTATGTTAGATACCCTCCAAATTTGGTTTAGGACCCCTTTTATACGAGTTGGGACCGTGTAGGACCGAAATAATCTTGTCCCGGTCGAAATAGGGAAAGTCTCCGCCCCGGCGTCCAGACCAGCGCCTAGCGCTGGCCTCAACGCCGAATCCAGTGAGCTTTTCCGTCTCCAATTCTTTAAGTACGCTTTTTTTTTTGCCTTGTTTAATTCTTTGCTTTGCATGTATTTCCCTTGTTTCTTTGTCTTGCAATTGAGGGGACAAAATTCAAAGGGTGTCCCCCCCTTTTTTTATTCTCTTTTTTTTTTCTTTTTTTTTCTTCCGCATTTTATTCAATTTTGCTCCAAATCTCTTTATCTTCACATCGCTTTATTTTTACATAGTTAAAATATAATATTAAGCACTAAGTAATATAATTAATACTCAAAAAATGATTAAAAGTACTAGAATGTGAGGCAACAATAATTAAATATATGTAATTTTGGCCTAATATCAGCTGACAGTGTCATATACTCAAAGACAGCAAAGGAACTCTGGGACAGCTTGGCGCAGAGATTTGGCAAATCTAATGGTGCCAAACTTTACCACATGCAAAAGGAGTTATCAAGTTTAGTATAATGTAACAGTGATATTGCTGGGTACTTCACTAAGCTTAAGCGACTGTGGGATGAATTAGATGCACTAAATGTAATCATATCTTATTCATGTGTCTGTGTGTGTGAGGGAAAAGCAAAGTTAACTAAATCTTTGGAGGATCAAAGGCTTATTCAAATTCTGATGGGATTGAATGATGTGTATGCACAAGCTAGAGAAAACATCCTTATGATGAGCCATTTGCCTAGTATGGATATTGCATACTCACTCCTTTTGCAGGATGAAAATCAGAGGGGAAATATATGCAAATGCACACTCCAGCTCAGATTCTGCTTCTTTCATGGTTACTGGACAAGGAAAACAGCCAAATGCATAAATTTTCATCGAATTTACAGCTTTCATGGAAGCAGGACAGGGAAGGAACAATCAGATATTCAGAAATCAGACCCCAAGAGGGACAGTAACAGCTCAGAGGTTCAACAACTCAACTCAAAATGTTGCAAGACCCAACAAAAATTGAAAGGGAAGAAGAAATATAACCCTAATCTTTCTTGTACCTATTGTGGAAAGATAGGACATACACAAGAGGATTGTTACAGACTAATTGGGTTCCTAGATGATTTTGAGTTCACTAACCCAAAAGCTTATCACAACCAAGTCAATGCAAATGTGGTGACAACACATGAGCATGAAATTGCAGCAGGACAGAACAATGAGAACAAAAGTAACAGTTTTGGCCAGCAATTTAGCAAAGAACAAATTGCAGAGATAATGGAGATATATAAGCAGGCAAAATCAGCACAAATAAGGAGCTCAGGAATTAATGCTAATGCAGTTGCTGGTACTATTCTAAAATACTTAGGTTCAATGTTTACTAGTTTGAAATCATATACATGGATAATTGATTATGGAGCATCAGAACATATGTGCTTTGATCCTAATTCTTTCTTGTTTCTAATTACACTCCCTGTACCTTTGAACATCAGTTTACCTAATTCTTTCAAGGTAAGTGTTACTCATATATGGAGTATTTCCATTCTGCCAAGTCATGTCTTAACTAATGTGCTTCATGTGCCAGATTTCAAATACAATTTACTATCTGTTCATAAGTTCTGTGTTCAATTCAAGTATGATGTCCTACTTACATCTAATGGGTGTCTGTTGCAAGACCTTTCAATGAGGAGTCCTCAAGTTTTTGGTGAAGTTAGAGAAGAACTCTACTTATTAGAACCCACCAGTTTTAAGTCTAGAAGTCTGTTTAGTAATGATGTAATTCCATTTCCAAAAGGAAGAAATTCCATTTCAAAGTCCGTTTTAGTGTCCAATCCAGTACATGTTAATGTTATACCTGATGTAAAACTTTGGCATGTAAGCTTGGGTCATGTTTCACTTTCAGCAATGAAACATTTACATTTCCTTCATTGTGGTTCCAATTCTGATTTTATTTGTGATATTTGTCCTAAGGCCAACAGACTAGAAAACTTTTTCCCATCAGTATTATAAAATCCAAGCATGCTTTTGATCTTATACATGTTGACACTTGGGGACCTTATAAATCTAGCACTTATAATGGTTTCAAGTATCTCCTCACTATAGTTGATGACTACAGTAGAGAAACATGTACATTCTTATTGAGTGCTAAAAGCAATACTTTTCCTATGCTTAAAAGTTTCCTGTCTATGGTAGAAAGACAATTCAATGTAAAGGTTAAGATGATAAGATCTGATAATGCTTTGGAATTGGGAAAGGGGACACATGAAGCAACTTTTATTGCTTCAGAAGGGATCATACATCAGTTGTCTTGTGTAGCTACTCCTCAACAAAATAAAATTATTGAGAGGAAGCACAAATATCTTTTGGAGGTAGCAAGGGGATTAATATTTCAATCCAGCCTACTTATATCATATTGGGGAGAGTATATTCTAACTGCAACACATATCATAAATAGATTGTCTTCCAGAGTACTGCAAGGTAAGACACCATATGAGGTGCTTTTTCAACAAAAAACCTCAATATGAACATTTGAGGAACTTTAGGTGTCTATGCTATGCTTATACTTTGACACAAGGAAGAAGCAAGTTTGATGAGAGAGCAACAACCTGTGTGTTAATTGGATATCCTTTGAATTAAAAAAGTTACAAGCTATTGGAACTGGAAACTAAAATGATTTTTATTTCCAGAGATGTCAAATTCTTTGAATCAAACTTTCCCTTTACCAAAGTTACTCCTACCAACAACCCTATTTTTCCAAATTCCCCTCTTTCTTTAGACTCCACCTACCCTCCACCTATATAAACAGATACACCAAGCTCAACAAGCATGGGTCATCCCAATTCAATTTCACTCCCATCACCTTCTCTCCAGCCTACTTCTTCTGCTCCCTACTTCACGCCTAACTCTCATGAGCTTGTTTCTCATGTTCCCTACTCTACTTCTCCAAACAATCTACATACCAGCTCCCATGTTTCTGCACCTAGAGAAGGTGCTCCTCTAAGAAAGTCTGGTAGAATTACACAACAACCAGTGTATCTGAAGGACTATGTATGCAATAACATTATGTTTGCTGATTTGGACAAGGCATATTTTTCTCAACCAAATAGGTCTAGTGCTTACTCATTTTCATCTCTAACCATCAATAATCAACACCTCATCCAGTCCTTATCTATATTAAATGAGCCTAGTAGTTACACACAAGCTTCTCAACATCCAGGTTGGAGGCAAGCCATGGAATGAGAAATTCAAGCTCTACAGGACAACCACATTTGGGAAGTGGTTGAGCTGCCTAAAGGGAAGAAAGCATTACCTTGCAAGTAGGTCTATAAGGTGAAACATTTATCTGATGGCACTATTGGGAAACTCAAGGCAAGACTTGTAGGAAGGGGGGATATCCAAAGAGAAGGAATAGACTACACTGAAACATTTTCAACAGTGGTAAAAATGACAACTATCAAATGTCTTCTTACCATTGCACCTAAAAGAGGTTTGAATGTGTCTCAATTAGATGTAAATAATACCTTTTTACATGGTGACCTACAAGAGGAAATGTACATGAAATTCCCAGCAGGTATGACACCACCTAGTCCTACACATGTTTGCCTTTTAAGAAAGTCTTTATATGGTTTAAAGCAAGCTTCCTGACAATGGTATGCTTGACTTGCAGGGGCATTAAGTTTCAAAGGTTATCCATCATCATTAAATGATTATTCTCTATTTTTCAAGCAAACAGGAGGACTTATTTCTATTCTAGCTATTTATGTCGATGATATACTATTGATAGGAGATGATTTACTAGAAATTGAATGCATCAAAGACTTTCTCAACTCTAAATTCAAGGTTAAGAACCTAGGAGACATGCACTACTTCCTTGGGCTGAAAATTTTGCGAGAAAATAATGGTTTCATTGTCAGTCAACAAAAGTTACCTTAGATATGCTCAAAGAGTTTGATGTCTCTCACTTGCCTTGTGTAACTTCTCCTCTAGATCCATGTTCTAAACTTCAAGCAGAAAATGGACCTCTCATGGACAATCCTACTATATATAGACACTTAGTTGGGAAGCTGAATTACCTCATAAACACACGACCAAATCTCTCTTTTGCTGTCCTCACTTTGAGTCAGTACATGCAATGCCCTTGCTTGTCACATTTCTTTGCAGCATTGAGGGTTCTGAAGTACCTAAGTGTTGATCCTGGCCAAGGAATTTTTTTGTCTGCTAAACCATATTTTTCCTTACTTGCCTTTTGTGATGCCGACTGGGCTTCTTGCAAAGATACTTGTAGATCGGTGAGTGGTTTCTTCATTACTTTGGGAGGTTCTCCGATTTCTTGGAAATCAAAGAAACAAGTCTCCATCTCTCTTTCTTCTGCTGAAGCAGAGTAACGTTCCATGAGGAGAGTGACTGCCGAGCTAACCTGGCTTGTACGCCTCTTTCACGACTTTTCCACTCCTATTACTCTTCCAATCCCTCTTCACTCAGATAGCAAAGCAGCCATCCATATTGCCCGTAACCTTGTTTTCCATGAACGCACAAAGCATGTCGAACTCGACTGTCACTTTGTGCGTCAACAATTTCTCTCTAGGCTAATTACTCTTTCATTCGTTCCATCCAAAGATCAGTTGGTCGATCTATTTACCAAACCTCTTCCTGGGGGTTCTCATAGAGGAATTCTCTACAAGTTGGGGGCCACAACACTCCCCTCCAACTTGAGGGGGGATGTTAGAAAGTCGAAACCCCAGCTTATTTGGTCATCAATAGAGATATGGGGTGTGAACAGAAGAGAGGAGAAAGGGAAGATGAAGACCGACCAGACTAGGTTTATCTTTGATATAACCTAGGATGAATGTGTCGACTATTTTAAGGGAGGACGAACTAACCTAGAACCCGGGGAGGCCGGTCCGTGTCGAGATAGATATCATAATCAAACTCGAACAAGAATCGAACCATGACGAAGGGTAGACCTATCGTGCTGATAATCCAAAGACATAACCAACACTGACCGGGGATCAATTCGAGGGCTCAAACCAGGATCGGGCTTGAACCAAGATCACAAGTTCGAGCCGAAATCAAGCTCGAACCAAAATCGAGGATTCTAAGCGAGATCGAGCTAGCAGACAAAAGCCGTTGTAATCCCACTAGAGGGAATCTTGATATAAATTATGGAAAAGCTGACTTATCATGGGCCTCCCACTGAATGTTTATTTTATTATGCTTGGAGTCGAATCCCTCCACTATAAAAGTGCTTGGTTATCATTTCTGTAGGACAAGTTCTGCTGAGACTTACATTGTAATAAAAGTATTAAATTCTTCTACAGTAAAGAATCGCTCTTCCAGTTTCTTAGATTGATTCTATTTGACGAAACTTAAGGTTCACTGTTCTTGATAGCCTTATCTAGATTGCATTCTCTCCAATCTACATTTTACATTTTATTTATCCTTGCATTTTGTATCAAGTTACGCCACATATCCTCGAAAGTGCGTATAAATTCAACTCTATCCATTTTTCGGGTAAACATAACTACTGATAGTATCAAACTTGTCAAATTGGAAAAATTCCTAGTAATCTGACTTATAGTACAGAACTTAAGAGTACTTGCTCTAGAATCTAATAGTCTTGTTGGGACAATACCTGACCAGCTCAGTTCATTATCCAAGTTGATTTACTTGGGGTTTGGAACTAATAATTTCACTTGCAAGAAATACTATTCAAGGACCAATACCTTGGGATCTTGGCCAACTGCCAATTCTTCAATCTATCTTCAACATCTCCTTTATTAGTTATTTTTCTGTTACTGATACCATATGGAGAAGTTACACCAGACAATCTTGTTGGCTCCCTACCAGAAGAGGTTGCAGGTCTATCTTCTCTTTCAATTTCAGTACACTTGGCGCGTAACTTGTTGAGTGGTTCCTTGCCATTAGAAAAATCTCAAAGAGTTTTGTCAAATACAAATTATCATGTGAAATTACAAGCACCTCACGTTTTTATCGGAAATAACTTGTTTCAAGGAACAATTCCACAATCCTTGAAAGGATTGAGAAGTTTAGAATAAATTGATTTGTTACGTAACAACATCTCAAGAAGAATATCATAATTTCTTGGGAAACTACCTTATCTTTGGAAGCTTGATCTTTCATTCAGTGAACTTGAAGGCAAAGTACTAAATGAAGGGACCTTTGCAAATGCAAGTGCAATGTCTATTATCGGATATTCTTTTGATAATGATCTACCTAAGGCAGGGAGAATGACTTAATTACGAGGATATTATTAAATTAACCAAGGGGTGATAACCTGATTAATAAAGGAAGTTTTGGTTCGGTATACAAAGGGAACTTCAAGCATAAGAATATCACTATAGATGTGAAAGTAAGTAACCTACAACAAAAGATGGGCTTTAATTAAGGAGATTCTTGTATTTGAAAAAATACTATACATCACAATCTGCTCAAGATAATAAATGTTTGTTGAGGTGTTGATTGCCAAGGCAATGACTTCAAACTAGTTTTGGAGTTCATGGCCAACATAAGCCTAGATGATTGGCTTCATCCAAAGAATGAAGGTTGCCATATAACGAGTGTAAACATTATCCAAAGAATGAACATAGCAATAGATTGCGTATGCTCATGATTATTTCCACGGCGATGTTAAACCAAGCAATATTCTACTTGGTTAGGATATGACTACTCAATCTTGGTGACTTTGGATTAACAAAGTTTCTTATTAGATCATTAAATACTTCCTGGAGTAATCAGAGTGTTGACGCGCTAAAAGGTTCCATAGGATATATTGAGAACCTCTTCGATGGCTGCAATAGTTCCTAAAGAAAATCTCTTGAAGAATGAGTGTAAAGTAATCAAGAAACTGAAGATTTTTTTCCTGGAGTTTTCCTCCATTTATATGATTACATATCAGGTTTATAGTTTTTGAGGTCTTTCATTGAATATCAATTTTATTCACTTGGTCTTAACTCTTAAGCTAGCTTCTATTATTCTCATTTTTATTTTGTGAACACATAAAATAGTTCTAATGAGAGCCTTAATCTCATGTTGTCTCTCCCTAACGAAAGGCAAGTGATTGTATCTATTTTTGTTTGGAAAATAGTTAAATGTGTGTTAGGATTGGGAACTCGGGTAGTGCGAAATTTAGCCAAACAATGTTATAATGACAATAATAAAGATAATGCAAGTTGATAACAACGACAATTAAAGCATATAAAGAAGATACCAATTTAACGTGATTCGGTCAGTGTGACCTACATCTACAAGCGGAGATGAGCAATTTCACTATATCAATAAGAGTACAAAATTAGAGTAAATACTCTAATTAATCCCAAATACCCTAAGAGAATAACCTCACAAGATCACTCCAAAGAAAGGGTTCACACAAGTGCTTCCCAACACTCAACTCTCATACAAAACACTTTTAATAAAGGAGGAAAGAAAGAAACAAGAAATGAAGACTCAAGTCTTGTTGGTGTGTTTAAAATGAACTAATGTCCTTTCCTTTTATAGGCAAAAATGTGTTTGCCTCTTAGTTATAAAAGAAAAGATACAACTTGTGCAAATGATATCCACCACACAATGCAATATTTTTGGGTCCCAAAGAATATTGCCAGCAAAGTCTACACTTTGCAAATGTACTTATGCTTATGTGAGATGGACTCCATTAGCCAAAATATTTGCCATATTACAATGTGTTTATGTGGTTTCATGCTTAACTTTTGATATGTAACATTCACAATTTTTTTTACTAATATATTTGTGTCATTTGACAGGAAATATCTATGGACATATGGTAATCTTCAAGAAAGAGACCTTAACTCGAGGGATAAAGTCTTTCTTTCATAACCATAACCAGATGAAACTGTCTAATGTGAGGATCCAAGACTAATGGATACATAATTTTTCATCTTTTCGGCTTTTAATTTTGCAGAAAAGATTGAAGCTCGAAATTCTGTGTATTGACGAAAAACCTACTCGTGTCACCGAGAACTATGTAAACTAGCAATTTTTCATAGTTGTTCTGTGGACACAAGGAGATGTTCTTTTGGTTATTACTCCAAACCACTACTGCTAAGTGCCTTTTGTGGTGTTGTGAAAGAAATTGAAGGTGACAAACTGCAGAATTGGAAAATTTTCTCTGTATATCATTTAACTGTTTGTACATGTATATATACACTTGAGTTTTGAATAAAAGAATAAAGAAAAGGAAAATACTAATTACACTTGTCCTACTCTAATTTGTCTAACTATAACAGAAAAATTATTTCCTAACTGCTAATATTCCCTCGCGTGTTATTCACATGAGGAAAGAAGCTTCTAGCATTGAGATAAATCAATGGTGTAGATTTAATCCATCATAAGCTTGATGTGTGGTTGTGATTCATTATAAATAATCAACTCCACCTATCTTACTTCGATACATCACCCTTCGAACCATATCGGACATGCCAAGGCTGAAATCTATTTCGACCGTATACAGATAGTCCCCTTATTTCTCAGAAAGAATATGGCGAGAAATGATATGATTTTCAACAGCTCGATCGGATTATATCTTGTCGTTTCCATCGAGTTCGACCATGACGCATCTAGTAGTTGTCCCGTCGGTTTAGTCTTTCAAGGTATTTAATCATGTCAGGCGGTGGTCGGCCACTGCTGATACTGAACCGCCATCGTTTCAACATATTAATAACCCTTACTTTTATATTTTACCATTTTTACATCTTCTATCTTCCAAAATTTTCCAAGTTCTTCTTCGTACTCTCCAACTTACCAGTAAAGCTGTGATTTCTTTTTGAAAACCCCCCTCTTCAATTCTACCAAATCTCTATCACTTTCTTCTATTCCGTACTTTTGAATTCAAAAATGGCAAAAACATCGCAAACCATTCCTCATAAAGAGAAGGATTCATCTTCAGAGTGTGTCGCCGATGAGGCACCGGCAGAACCACGGCCTGAGGAGTGTGTTCCCGGGGCGTGCGTCCTTACTTCAGATTTTAAGGTTGATAAAGGTTCATCGGTCCCTGGCCGGTGTGAGCCGGTATCGAGGTACATGTGTTCGATAATCGAGAAGTACCTCGATCTGTTAAAAAGGGATTCCAAATGGCTTGAAAAAGAAGTAATAATACCTACCCCTGACGAAGATATCACTTCTCATGTGAAAGGGTTTTTGAACGTATATACTTACCCTTTCACTTTGGGTCCCCTCGATTCCGTCATTATTGACTTCTGTCGACAATATCAGGTAACCCTAGGCCAGGTCCATCCTTATTTGTGGCGGATCGTTATCCTGATCCGATATTTTGTGAGCAAAATTGAGGGGATGTCGTTAACCCTCGATCATCTTATCCGGCTGTACCGTCCCCGACTTTTTCGAGGAGGGTTAATAAAACTCCAGTTACGGGCTACCAAGGCTCTGTTCTCGAGTATTGACGAGGACAGGGACCGGGGTTGGATGGGCAGGTTCATTCGGGTAAGGACTTCGGACCTGATCCAACTGAAAAGATGCCCTTTCCCGAGGAGTGGAATATGAAACGTAAGTGTGATCTTGCTGTTGCTTCTATTTTGTTATTCCATTTATTCTCTTATCGACACTCCTCCTTTTGTGATGTAGCGGTTCCCGATCTCAAGAACTGGGTACGGGCTCTTGTTTCGACCTCCACATACGCCGAGCGCTCATGGCGTGATTTGTCAAAGGGTTGGTGGGAGGCCAAAAATCACGGTAAGCTCATTTCTCGGACTCTGATGATCTGAACGAGGCGTTTCTCAAAATATTTTTTATAAGGTTTCACATATGCAGGTTTGGGTAAAGACGCGGTATTGAGGCCTCTGTCCAATGAGGAGGACATTTCAACCTCTGTCCCAAAGCTAGTGAAGGAAAATAAAAGGAAGAGAGCCTCGGTTCCCGAATATCCAAAACCAAAGAAGAGGACGGCTCGTAAGACGAACAAGAATGTCATTCCTTTGACCGTGGAATCCATTTTGCGTCTAAGGGATGATGAAGAAGAAGAAGACAATGAGTCCGTGCTGGCGATTCAAACGAAAAGAGCCACCGATGCCTCATCGCCGGCTGGATCGATGATGCTCTATGAGGCTCCGCCTCGAACTGAAGATATACTGGAGAAAGATTCAGGTAGAGTCCCCGAACTATCGGATGTCGAAGACGCCTCTCATCGGAGTCAACCGACAGGGGTTACAATCGAAGAGCCCCTCGAACCCCTCCGAGCCGAGGTGAATTCTCCAAGCGAGTCATTTTGGGCAGCAGCGATTGTGGATTCGCCTACCTTTCCCGCATTTTCCGCAGGGGTGATTCGGGAAGCTCAAGCTCTGGGAGCCCTCGATCTAGACAGGCCTCACGATAAAGAAGATCCATTTCGTGACCTGTTTACTGGTATCGAGGACGTTGCCGGTGCCGGTGATGAATCATATCTTTTTCACGGATTGCGGCAGGCTTTGAATCAGGTGAGCCCTTAAAATTATTTTGTTGGTGCTGTCTTTATGTTCGTTTTTCGTTAACTTCGCTTCTTGTTTCTTTGTAGGCAGCGGCAGTCCATCGAGAACAATGTTCTCGTTCCCAGAATGAGCTGCATCGATACGCGGCCGACCTACACCACGCTACTGACGAGAGGAACTCCCTTAGACTTTCCTTAGGGCAGAGAGAAGAGGAAATAAAAGACCTCCGGGCTGAGCTGGCCAAGGCTTATCGAGATCAGAATGATTTATCTGAGCAGGTAATGATGCTTTTGAAATCCTATGGGCTTGATACCGGAACGATAATTGACATTTCGGTCTCACAGCTGCAGCAAAAAATCGAGATGATCGGGAAGCTTCGTGAGGAGGTCGACATGATAAGGATGGAGTCCTTGCGGTGGAAAGAAGGTATGGACCGCTTTGCTGCAGAAAAAGAGACCGCTCAAGCCTAGTTATCGTCGTCCGAAACCCAACTTCAGAAAATGAAGGAAAAAGGCCTGGTTCAAGCAAGAAGAATTGAGAAGCTTGAGGCTCGGTTGGCCTCTGTACTCTCCAAGGCCGAATCCGATGCTGTAAAGGCAATGGCTGATGCGGATGCGCTCGTGTCCGTCTATCGGGTTGATGCTGAAGCTGCCCAAGTCCAGGCAAGAGAGGCAGCCGAATCCGCCAATAGTCGAGCGCATTGGGTCGCCGAACTTGCTAAGTGCCGATCCAGAAGGGAAACTCTCTAGGAGATTAATGCTCGAGGCTTCGATCTCGCGGAAGAGATAAAAAGGGCAAAAGAACTCGAAGCTAATGCTGAAGCTCTGGTTTATGACGGTGATGACGATGACGATGGGAGCAAGAGCGGATAAGACTTTACTTTATTCCTTCTATTTTCAAAACGTACATAAGCATTCGTTATGCTAAAATGAAATTGCCTTTTCTTGTGGCTAACTTATACAACTTGTTTTTACGGAGCTAGTTGGGCAATCCCCGGTCCCGATAATACAAATATTTTTCTAGTTTTTGTATTCCGATCGACGTGGCAGTCATTGTTTCTGCATTCATTATATCATTCCCCCAGTGTTCGAATGCGAAGAATGCGAATTGGAACACTGGAAGTTTTGAACCTTCGAGGACTCCACTAATGAATTGCTAGATAATCTTCAGTTTGGTAACAAAATTCACTTCCCCTTAGGAATTTATGCTATCGAGTCAAAGACTATCTAACAATCCCCTAGGGGTTTGAAATTCTAAACATTCGGGTAAACTTTGCTTGATAGCAAACTTCATTTCCCGGTGGAAATTTTGCTATCGAGCCGAAGATTATCTAATCGCTCCAGAGTGGTTCTTCACTTGTATGTCTTTCTATTAAAGGTCTTATTGTTGCTGCCGAAACCTTATTTGTAGTGTGCTTTTCATTGCTGCCTCGTTAAAAACCTTGCCAGAAAAACCCAATTGGGACAAAAACTGGACGAAAGGAAAAAGAGTGCAGCATATACTTTCAGTCCAGGTGATGTTCGTCAGCTATAATATCTCTTGAGGTATGCCACATTCTAGTTGCTAGGCAACTTTTCGCCAACTCGTATGAACCTTTCCCGGCAACAACTGAAACCCGGAAGGGGTCTTCTCAAGTTGGACCTAACTTCCCTACGTTGAGTTCCCGGGTGATTTGAGTTACTTTCTTTAGAACCAAGTCTCCCACTTTGAAATAATGGAGGTTGTCTCTTTGATTATAATATTTTTCTATTATCTCCCTTTGGGCTGCCATTCTAATATGCGCCAATTCCCTGCGCTCATCGAGTAGCTCCAAGTTAACTAACATTGCTTCGTTGTTTGTCACTTCACTTGCTTGAAAATATATCAAGGTGGGCTCCCATACTTCCACCAGGATTAAGGCTTCTGCTCCGTACATAATGGAGAAAAGAGTTTCTCATGTGCTCAATTTGGCCATTGTTTGGTGCGCCCATAGCACTCCAAGTAGTTCCTCAGGCCATCTACCTTTATCTGCTTCCAATCTCTTTTTGAGATTTTGTATAATCATTTTATTTTTTGATTACGCTTGACCATTTGCGCTCAGATGATAGGGCGAAGATGTGATTCTTTCTATTTTCAAGTCTTAAGGAACTTTGTGATCTTTGCGCCTATGAACTGTGGCCCGTTATCGCAGGCTATCTCTTTTGGTATTACAAATCTACAAAAATTATGTTCTCACACAAGAAATCCACCATCTCACATTCGTCGATCTTCTGATAAGGACCTGCTTCAACCCACTTAGAAAAATAGTCAATTAAAATTAAAAGAACTCTTACCTTACAGGGGCCGACGACAATTGTCCGACGATATCCATTTCCCACTTCATGAAAGGCCATGGAGACATAATTGAGTGTAATGGTTCTTCTAGTTGATGTATTAGTGGTGCGTAGCATTGACACTTATCGCATTTTTGCACGAAATCTTTGGCGTCTTGTTCCATTCGGGGCCAATAGTATCCCGCCCTTACCAGTTTTAGTACTAATGAGTCTGTGCCAGAATGATTCCACATATCCCTTCGTGGACTTCTCGTATAACATAATTAGCTTCGAAGGCTCCTAAGCATCGGGCCAGCAGGCCTTGGAAAGATTTCCTGTACAGTTGGCCTCCTTTAAAGCTATATCGTGTTGTTTTGGCGCGCAACACCCGGGATGCCTTAGAGTCTTCGTGCAACTTCCCGTGTTCGATATAGTCAATGATTCCTCCAGTCCCAGACCAAATTAGTCGTATTCACCTCATAATAGCTATCTGCGTCTAGAACCGAGTGCATGAGCTATACTACCGTTCCGGAATCCGATCCCTTCATTTCTGTTGATGAACCGAGGTTAGCTAACGCATTCGCTTCTGCATTTTCTTCCCTTGGGATATGCGTAATTGACCACTCCTTGAATCGAGTAAGAAAAGTCTGAACCTTCACTACGTATTGTTACATGCGCTCCTCTTTGGTTTCAAAGATCCCATAGACCTGATTTACCACCAGCTGGAAGTCGCATTTGATTTCTATGACCTAGGAATCTAGTCACTGGGCCAATTTGAGTCATGTAATCAAAGCTTCATATTCTGCTTCGTTGTTAGTCAATGAGACCATTCATATGTCTTGCCTTAGGGTTTCTCCCGAAGGCGTGATTAATACTATGCCAAGCACGGACCCATTTTCGTTGCAAACTCCCAATGTCGAGTCTGATACCATCACTACTTCTTTGGTTGTTAGAGGCAGCAATCCCGGACTAAAATCGGCTGTAAAGTCAGCCAAAACTTGTGACTTAATCGCAGTCCTAGATTTATATTCTATGTTAAATTCACTCATTTCGACGGCCCATTTGGCCAACCTACCCGAGAGTTTGGGTTTGTGAAGGATATTCTGTAGGGGAAAGGTGGTCACCACAACTATCGGGTGACATTAGAAGCAAGGCCTCATCTTCTGAGTGGCGACTATGAGAGCTAAGGCCAATTTCTCCAAATGCGGGTAGTGAGTTTCTACTCCCGTTAAAATTCTACTAACGTAATAAATGGGAGATTGCGTACCTTCGTCCTCACAAACTAAAACGACGCTTACCGCTACCTCCGAGACTGCTAGGTAGATTAACAATTTTTCACTTTCCTCCAGCTTTGTTAATAACGGTGGGCTTGACAAGTACCTTTTCAAATACCTTAAAGCCTGATGGCATTCTAGGGTCTATTCGAAGTTCTTTTTCTTTTTTGAGCAGGGCGAAGAAATGGTGGCATTTCTATGATGATCGGGAAATGAACTTTCTCAAAGTGGCCAATCTCCATGTGAGCCTTTGAACCTCCTTTACGTTTGATAGCTGGTCCGGGATGTCTTCGATGGAATTGATATTATCGGGGTTTACCTTAATCCCCCTTTGTGGCACAATAAATCCTAGGAACTTGGCGGAGCTGACTCCGAAAGCTCGCTTCACGGGGTTAAGCTTCATGTTATTCTTTCTTAGGATGTCAAAAGTTTCTTGCAAATGCTTAAGATGATCACTTACATTCAAAGACTTAACAAGCATATTATCTATATAAACTTTCATGGTTTTCCCTATCTGTTTTTCAAACATCTTGTTTACGAGTCGCTGATAAAAGGCTCTAGCGTTCTTTAGCCCGAAGGGCATACATTATAATAATATGTGCCAAAATTCATTATGAACGAAGTCTTTTCATGATCCTCCGGGTTCATCTATATTTTGTTGTACCCGAAATAAGCATCGAGGAAACTCATTAACTCGTGCCCGGTCATTGCATCAATCATTTGATCGATGTTTGGCAGTAGGAGTGAGTTCTTTGGGCAAGCCTTATTCAAGTCCTTATATTCTACGCACATGCGAAATTTATTGTTCTTCTTAGGAACTAATACTACATTAGCTAGCCAATCTGGATACTTTACCTCTCAAATCGAACCGATATCAAGTAGGCGAGTTACCTCTTCGTTGACAAATTTATTCCTGGCCTCCACAATAGGGCATTTCTTTTGTCTTACCTGAGGGACCACTTTTGTCGAGATACCTATCATATCCGTAATACAAAACATTCGGCATTACACTTAAGAAATTTAATAAATCCAGACCTGGGCTCGGGGTGCAGTCCTATCCCCAAGTGGAATTTCCTCTCCAAGAACTTTTCAAACAATGTAACTTGGTCAAGCTCTTCCGTTGTGGACTTAGTTGTGTCCGTCTCTTTTGGTACCTGGAAGTATCTTGGCACCTGATAAGATTCCGATACTTCTTCCCCCTAGTTAACTTCACTTGATTTGGGAGCAGTCACCGGTTTCCGTAATTGCTATGCTGCATACTCGTTCCCTTTGCTACTGGAGACCGAAATTGCATTCATCTCCCTTGCCACCGGCTGATTTCCTTTTATTTGTTTAATCCCTTTGGGAGTTTGGAATTTCAGCAACCAATGATATGTTGATGGTACGGCTCTCATCTCGTGCAACCACGGTCTTCCCAGAATAATGTTGTAACCCATATCACCATCCACAGCCTCAAAAAAAGTTATCTTCATCACCCCCTCGACATTTGTGGGCAACAGGATCTCTCCTCAGGTTATTACGCTTGCGAGGTTGAATCCGGCAAGGAGTTTTTTTTCCGGAATGATGCTTCTACTAAGCGTGGCTTGCTCTAATACCCTCAATTGTATGATATTGGCCGAACATCCTGGATCTACCAAAACACGTTTGATTTTAAAATCTAATACATTTAAAGAAATTACCAACGCGTCATTGTGTAGTAGCAACAATCCGTCTGTATCCTCTGCCATGAAAGTGATGTCGTCCTCAGCGACTTCCCGGAGCCTTTTGCCTTGGGTTATTGTTAACCTCGTCTTTTTTACTGTTGAGGAGGTAACCGTTTAATCTCGTTCCCCCCGAAGATCATGTTGATCGTTTGGCGTGGGGGGTCTTCTCATGCTTTTGAGGGCTCCGCGCTATCACGGTTGCAACCGAAATTGTTCTTGGCAAGATGACTTAAGAATTCCCTGAGATGGCCATTTTTTAGTAGTGTCGCCACCTCTTCACGTAGATGTCGGCAGTCCCCAGTCCGGTGGCCATTAGTCCCGTGGTATTTGCATCATAAATTTGGGTCCCTTTGGCTGGGATCAGACCTCATTGGCTTCGGGAATCGTGCTTCTTTAATGTTCCTCATATCCGATACTACCTCTACTACACTAACATTGAAGTTGTATTCTGATAGCCTGGGATAGGAAGAATCCCAAGAACCTGACGTTTCTGTGTCCTGCAATGATATGTTGCTCCGATCGCGATCAGTTCTTCTACCGGTAACGAACCTGTCTGCCGATCGGAAACCTCTGTTGCGTCCTTAGGCCCGTTTGTAGGGGAAAAAACCGGCCCCTCGTAGATCGTCTATTGGTGTTGAAATTGTCTTTTGATTTTTCTTTATTCTTTTCCCGACCTTTAGCCGACGCCAGGAAGCCAATCTGATCATCTTCAATCCTCATCTTGGACTCGTACCGGTTGTGAACATCTGCCCAAGTTATCGCTTGGAACTCGAGCAAGCTTTCCTTCAATATCCGGGAAGCATCAGAACTTCTCAAATTCAAACCCTTGGTGAATGCTACAGTTTCCCATTCATCCAGAATAGCCGAGTGACGAATTCCCGTAGCAACTCGGACTCTCCTTGTGCAATTCTGAATATGTCGGCCTTTCGGGCCTACACCTTTCTCGCCCCAGTATGGGCCTTAATGAAAGAATCTGCGAGCATCTCAAAGAAATCTATGGAGTGCTCGGGCAACAGCGAATAGCACGTCAAGGCTCCCCTCGTGAGAGTCTCCCCGAATTTTTTCAGCAAAACAAACTCAATCTCGTGGGGAGCTAAATTATTCCCCTTCACCTCTGTTGTATAGGTGGCAATATGCTCATGAGGGTCCAAAGTCCCATCATATTTCGACACGTCGGGCATTTTAAGCCGCTTCAGGATCAATTCTGGTGGCGCGCGTGGTTTATACGGCAACTGAGTATACTTCTTTGAGTCCGGTCCTTTCAGCACCGGTGGTGCACCCAGAATTTGATCCATGCGGGAGTTCACTTCCCTCATAAACAGTAATAGCTCGCTTTTGAAGGGATCACTCTCGTTATTGTGATTGGATTCCCTCCCCCGGCCCCATCGAATCTGACCTCGCCCCTCAGGGTGTTGTTGTCGATCCTCTACGTTGTTTGATTTGTGGGAGCACCAAGAGGAATTAGACATCGTCTATTCGTGTTATTGGAAGCACCCGACAACATATGTTTTAGTTCTGTCATAACCGTATCATGTCGTGTGAGATGACCTAAAATGACCTCTTGTTGCTCTTGCAGAACCCTTACTGCTTCAACACCATGCTCCTCTTCATCATCATCGGGAGTCACCTCCCGAACGTGTCACGGGTATCGTCTGTTGTGGACCGGCGTGGCATCGTTTCCTTCATTGCGGGTATCACTGATTGAATCCTCGTGGTGAGGCTGGTCTACTTGGGCCTCAAGATTGTGTGTATTGTTAACACCATTATCTGTCATTTTCTGTGATTTTTGCTAAGAACATATAATCAAAACACATTAGTAAAAGAGGCAAGGATCAACTTAATTACACGACTGTCTAGGCCCCACGGTGGGCGCCAAACTGTTTACCCATAAAATGGTATAGATGAATTTATATGTGGTTTCTAGACAAGTGAATTAATTCGATCCTGAAATAATAAAAGAATTAAATAAATATGAAATACTTAGACTTGAGATGAAAATGAAATAGCAGAAACAATAGTTCTAGGAGCAGGGCTTCCGGGCACAATAACGATGAAATAAAAAAGCAAGTAGATAAAGTTATATAAAACTTTGAATAGATTGTAGCCTAAGTTTGCTAGAAAATTCGTATCATTTACAATGATAACATAACTCACTATTTATAGTTGCACCTAGGGAACAAGGTCCTAGGATCATACCCTTCTTTAATGTTAATTATGAAGGCCATTGAAGAATGTGTAACGGTGGTCATGAATGATAAATTTTTTGTAACGGGCAGTGTACTAAATGTTATAGAATATTCTCCATTAAATGTTACCGGGTGACAGACATTTATTGCATCTTTATGAGCATCATTCTTGCCGGTAACAAATGGAACAGTTATCTTCGATTTTAGCTATGCTCTGCCTTCAGCTCCATGTGTCACTCTTTTATGCAATTACTTAACATAGCATATTTTACCCTATACATAAAAACTTATCCATAGTTACATTATAAGTGGACAAATTATATAAATATTAATATTCGGCCAAAAGGCATATATTTAACCATTGTTGCCTCATATTCTAGTACTTTTAATCATCTTTTGAGTGATAATTATACTACTTTGTGCTTAATATTATATTTTAACTATGTAGGAATAAAGCGGTATGAAGATGAAGAGATTTGAAGCAAAAATAAATAAAATACGGAAGAAAAGAAAAGGAAAATAAACAAAAAAGACAAGGGGGGACACCCTTTGGTGTTTGTTCCCCCAAGTGTAGGACAAGAAAAAAGGGGAATACCAATTTAAAGTGAAGAATGAAATTGAAAATTAGTCAAAACATTCTGTCTCCGGCGCTAAGGCCAGCGCGAGGCGCTGCTCTGGATCCTGCCTGCGGGACTCGTCCTAGTTCACTCGGGACAAGGTCATTTCGGCCCTACACGATCCCAACTCATATAAAAGGGGTCCTAAACCTAATTTGGAGGATATCTAACATACTTTGAAGGAGAATTCACGTGGGGGAACACACACCACGCTTGGAGAAGGCTTCTAACTAGTTTTTCTTCTCTTCTCTTCTTTTAGTTTCATAGTTTATTAATTTTAGAATTTTGGGTACTACATGAACGTTGTAGTTTGAAGATTGAATTGTTCTTATTATTTTATCATATTAGTTTATTTATTCAATCTTGAGCTTAATTATTTAATTGCTTGATCACCAATTAAATACTATCTACGAATCTAGGATTGAACTCGGGAGAGGGAATTCTAGATAGCATATAAGATTGAGTAGAGCGAGATCTTGAACTTGATTATCGAGAACGGATTTGCGGTTAGGATAGGGATATACCTAATTGCCTTGCTTGGTTATTATACGGGAATTATTAATGCATTCTTGTTAATCCTAATTCCATAGGAATATAGGCGTTAGGTTAGCTTGAATAGGCGAGTAGTACTTCGGGAGAAAGCTACGAGTACTATTAAACCTGTCAGTCAATAAACAAAATAAATTAATTAGACAATTTAAGTGGAAGACTCAACAGTATTGTTAGCTAATCCATAACTCTAGAATACCGTCTCTCATTGAATTTGTGTCTAATATTCGCCAACTTGTTTCCTTTAATCTCTTAGTTTGCTACTCTAGATTAGTTGTAGTTAATAATCTTTAGAAAAGTGCTTGAATAGATTAATTGTCTTAGTTTAATTTAGTAAATAGTTAATCATAAGTCTTTGTGGGTACGATTTCTGGGCTTACAATCCTATATTACTTGTCGACCAACGATGCCAAAACTTGTTGCTCCAAAACGCACATGCAAGTATACGTAGTCGACAAGTAATATAGGATTGTAAGTCCAGATATCGTACCCACAAGGACTTGTGATTAACTATTTACTAAACTAAACTAAGACAATTAATTTATTCAAGCACTTTTCTAAAGATTATTGACTACAACTAATCTAGAGTAGCAAACTAAGAGATTAAAGGAAACAAGTCGGCGAATATTAGACATGAATTCAATGAGAGACGATATTCTAGAGCTATAGGTTAGCTAGCAATCATGTTGAGTCTTTCACTTAAATTATCTAATTAATTTATCTGGTTTATTGGTTGACAGGGTTAATATTACTCGTAGCCTTCTCCCGAAGTACTACTCGCATATTCAAGCTAACATTACGCTTATATTCCTATGGAATTAGGTTTAACAAAAATGCATTAATAATTCCCGTATAATAACCAAGAAAGGTGATTAGGAATATCCCTATCCTAATCGCAAATTGTTCCTGATAATCAGGTTCAAGATCTCGCTCTACTCAATCTTATATGCAATCTAGAATTCCCTCCCGAGTTCAATCCTAGATTTGTAGATAGTATTTAATTGGTGATCAAGCAATTAAATAATTAAGCGGAGTATTGAATAAATAAATTAATATGATAAAATAATAAGAACAATTCAAGCTTCAAACTACAACGTTCATGTAGCACCCAAAACTCTAAAATTAATAAACTATGAAACTAAAAGAAGAGAAGAGAAGAAAAACTAGTTAGAAGCCTCCTACAAGCGTGGTGTGTGTTTCCCAGCGTGAATTCTCCAAATTAGGTTTAGGACCCCTTTTATACGAGTTGAGACCATGTAGGGCCGAAATAACCTTGTCCCGAGTGAACTAGGAAAAGTCCTGCATACAGGATCTAGACCAACGCCTCGCACTGGCCTTAGCGCTGGAGGAGGAATGTTTTGCCTAATTTTCAATTATGTTCTTCACTTCAAATTGTATTCCCCTTTTTCCTTGTCCTGCACTTGGGGGACAAACACCAAAGGGTGTCCCCCTTTGTCTTTTTTGTTAATTTTCCTTTTTCCCCGCGTTTTATTCAATTTTGTTCCAAATCTCTTCATCTTCACACCGCTTTATTCCTACACAGTTAAAATATTATGAAAAGTACTAGAATATGAGGCACCAACGGTTAAATATATGTATTTTTGGCCGAATATCACAACCCCACACTTAGACTTTTTCTCGTCCTCGAGTAAGCATTAAAACACTCCCAATAACTCAAGCCTAGAAATACCACCACTTCGGTTGATACTAACAATTAGGTCCTATAGCAACTCAAACTATCAGATATACACTTCCTAATCATCGTGCAAGATATACAAATCACAAACAATTAAGAAACTTCTAACCTCCTAACATCAGAGAGAGACTCTAACTCACCAAATTTAAGCTCGCTTACCAAATCTGTCAAATAAAGCTAATAATACCACCTATCTATCATGAAACAAGTGCATTCATAATAATAAATTGTACATACACACAAATCAAAGAATGAATATAATTTAAGGACTTAGCATCAAAGAACAACTCTCGCACTCACAAACGAATTCACATGTTGTAAGGACCCGACTTGTTGTTTTAAGAATTAATGCCCCGTTCAGCGACTTAAGGTCTCTAGAACCTTAGTTATATGTATTATGACCAGTGTGTGTGGTCGAGTTTAGTTTTCGGAAGATTCAAAATTTAATTTAAAGAACAATTCTCATTTTTTGAAGCTTAAATGGAAAGAGTTGACCAGAGAGTTGACTTTTGAGCAAACGACCTCGAAATAAAATTTTGATGATATCAATAGATTTGTATGGTATTTTCGGGCTTAGGCGTGTGTCCGGATTTGGATTTGAAAGTTCGTAGGTCAATTCGACGCATTTTGGCGAAAGTTGGAAATATAAGATTTTTGAAAAGTTCGACCAAAGGTCGAATTTTTGATAACGAGATAAAATTTTGATTCTGGAAATTGGAACAGATCCATTATGTCATTTATGACTCGCGTGCAAAATTTGAAGTTATTCCGGATTGATTTAATACGTTTTGGCGCAAATTATAGAATTTGGAAATTTCATAACTCATAATTCGATTCGGGGCGCGATTCGTAGTTTCGGCACTGTTTGATGTGATTTTAGGCCTCGACTAAGTTCATATCATATTTTGGTACTTGTTGGTATGATTTGACGGGGTCCCGAGGAGCTTGGGTGAATTTTTGGATCATTGGTTGAGAGACTAGTAAAGTTAAAAAATTTGGGAGTTTGACCATGGTCAATATTGGGTGAAGACGACCTCATTTCAGTGTTTTGAGTGCGCGAGCAGGTCTGTAGCATATTTTATGATTGAAATTCATACATGATTTGTGTCCGGGAGGTTTCGGATGAGTTTCGGGGTGGTTTTGGATCATTCACAATTGCGAACAATTTATCGCAATTGCGATGATTTTTGGATTTTAGTGCAGTTTGCGATTGCGAACAATGTATCACAATTGCGAATATTGTTCATGAGAGGTTACTGTTCATTCGCAAATGCGAAGTTTTTGTCCGCAAATACGAACCTAGGCAGAAACTTAAGGATTGAGAATCTGTCATTTCTTCATTTTCGATTGAGAATTTTGGAGCTCGGTTTTTGGGCCATTTTGAGGATTTCTTTTACGACTTTGACTGGGGTAAGTGTTCTATATCCGAAAGTGATTATATTTTATAAATCTATGGTTATATTCATCATTTAATTCGAGTTTTAATGGAGGAAATTGATATTTTGTAAAACTTTTCAAAAACGAAAATTCAAAATTTGGAGGACGATTTGTTATTGGAATTTGATAAAATTGGTATGGTTGAACTCGTATCGGAATGGGTGTTCGTATTCCATGAAAATTCTATCGGGTTCCGAGAGGCGGGCCCCGCGTTGACTTTGGTTCACTTTTTAGAATAAAATTTTAAGTCGACATTTAATTATCCGAAATTATTTACGATGAATTCTAATGAAGTTATACAATTAATTTGGATAGATTTGAGCTGTCTGGAGGTCAATTCAAGCAAGAAGACAATTTTGGAATATCTGAATAACTTCAAAAAGGTAAGTATCTTGCCTAACCTTGAGTGCGGGAATTACCCCTTAGGCATCGAGTCTTATGTGCCATTTGTGAAATGTGGAAAGCCGTGTACGCGAGGTGACGAGTACGTACTCGGGATTATATGTGCAAAATTTATTGGGTTAAAGTCTTAGGCATTATTGTGTAGTAAATTGGATAATTGTTGGCATTTATTAAATCCTCTATTTGCCATGCCTCAATCCTTATTTGTTGAAATTATTTTTATATGACAATTTGATGTGATTGTCACTTGAATATTTATGTGAATTCCGTGAGTTTGTTGATTTGATATTTCCTAAAAATAATTATATTATGGATTTTCCATCTACAATAATTAATTAAATAAGTTTAAACTGAGACATTAATATAATTATCAAGAATCTGGATTAATGAAGGTGTTGCCCTATATTGAGTATGTTTTCAACTCTGTTGATTGTTTTAAGATTTTATATATACGTTGTATGGAGCCTTGGGCTATTTTTGAGAAATTTATTGATTTTTCTATATTATTGGAATTGATTGTGATCGTTGGGCAAATTGCGATAGGAATTTATTGTGTTGTGTTGTCGAGATAATATTCCGTGTAAATTGTTGTGTGATTTGAGTTACTATTATGAGGATATAATGGTGGCATTTCACTGTTGATTTATGTGGGTATAAGGGTGACATTTCATTGTGGTTATGTGTGTTGGGATATTGTCTGGGCGGAGTGATAAGGGTGGCTATTATACGGAGCGATAAGGGTGGCTATAGGAGCGATAAGGGTTGTTAATGATATTGTCAGGGCGGAGGGATAAGGGAGGCTATTATAGGAGTGATAAAGATGGCTATAGGAGAGATAAGGGTGGCTATTGTTAGGGATGATATGTGATGATGTGGAGTTATTGTGTTGGTAATTTTCATATGATGTTGGAATTTTTCTTGTGTTTATTTTTATATCTTGTGCAACTTGTCTTGTTGTTTCGGTAAACTTGATAATAGCCTGATCTATGTTGAAATTGTGAGCCCGTGGCTATTGCCGGGCAGGTAACATTATATGGGATCTAGTTGCACGCTGCAACAGATATAAAACGTGGGCACGAGGTGCCGGGAAAAATATGATGGTTTTATTATTGGCACGTGAACTGTCCGTGCAAATATGATATGAAAAGTGGGCACAAGGTGCCGGGAAAATATGATGATTTAATTATGGGCACGAAGTGCTGTAGAAATATGAAAGTGGGTTGAGACCCGTGTTTACAAAAAATATGAAAGTGGACTGAGACCCGTAGTTTATGATTATGAAATGAGGTGTCATATGGAGGCTTTTAATTGAAAGAATTATATTCAAAATATTTATTTGGAAGGATTTTATTCAAAAATATTATTTGAAAGAATTGTATTCGAAAGATATTTATTTGAAAGAATTATATTTGAAGGATATTTGTTTGAAAGAAGTATATTCGAAATATATTTATTGGAAAGGAGTATATTCTAGATATTTCTATTGAAAAATTTAAAGATGAAAGATGTATATTGTGAAGGACTTGAGCATTGGTTGTACTTGTGTTTATTATCAGTTTGAGCAATATTTATGGTGTTCTTGTTGCCCTGTTGTTTATGTCACAAGTTGATTATTGTTGCCATCATTGTTATTTATTTCATATTATTTTTGTATACTATATTGCACATGATATTAGACTAGTGAGCGTCTTGACTATACCTCGTCACTACTCCACTGAGGTCAGTCTTGATACTTATTGGGTACTGACTGTGGTATACTTATACTACACTTCTATACATTTTTGTGCAGAACCAGGTATTGGAGATATCGGACTCGGATAGAGTTAGAGTGAGATTTCAAGGATTCAAGGTAGAAATGCTTGGTCTTGCAGTCCCTTGGAGTCTTTCCATTTTATTGTACTGTTAATTATTAATCAAACAGTATTGAGTATTCGATCTTTGAGATCATTTCATGTATTCAGTTAGAGTTCGTGACTCAGTATTACCAGTCTTGGGAGGTTGTTTGTAATTATTTCCGTTGTTGGTTTCGACACGTGTATTAAATTATATGTTTAAAAAAAGCTTAAATTGTAGTTATAATCGGCTTACCTAGTCTTAGAGACTAAGTGCCGTCACGACGCCTGTGGTGAGATTTTGGGTCTTGACACATGTATACACAAAAAACCATAAGCTTGCCCATTATGTATATCTCTACTAACTAAGTATGCTCAAATAGAATCAAATAGGACTTTAACGGGTTGTAATGTTGGATAAGGGACGGGTAGGAGAACTATATAATAGTGACTTGCACTTCCCTAAGTACTTTGCACTTTTATACTTCATCACCCATTATTTTCATCTCTTAATTTTATTTCCTACCCTCTCTTCATCTATTATTTTACAAGTATTCCCCTCATATCAAGAAAGTTTTATTATTTTTTTTCAAAGCAATTTTTTTTCTTTTTTCTTTTTTTCATGTAACATTCTTTTCGAGAGGGCCTTTTCATTATTTTCAACTATCGTTGGTCACCATTTTTTACTTAATCATCTCTTTCTACAAATTTATCAATTAATATCACAGTCTAAGCAATAGTGCTCAAGGAAGCAAGGTGCAAAAACTACTGATTCAAAAAACAAAAAATCAAGGAAATAATACGGATTCCAAACAAAAAGCTACAGGCTCAAAGGGATAACTAGTAGTACAATATTTGAAAAGGCTAAAATTTACAAGACATAACAAAGAAAGCCTATTATCATCTTCTAAACAGAGCAACATTTTTATTTCGCTTCAATAACATGCAGGGCAAGTTCTAGACTAAGATGCAAAACATGGAATATATGTAAGAAATCCTCACCACACATGGCACAAGTATCAATCAAAATGGATCAATTCTACTCTATGACAGACATGATTATAGCGAACAACAAAATATGAATAAGCTATATACAGAGTCACAACCCCTGAGGTTAGGTGTCAGAAAATCTGTTATTTTATTCATTACTCAAGCACTCAGAGGAAAGAACTACTCAAGCTCAGGCCTAAATGTGCTAGTATCAAACATGTTACAAAGGTTTTTCTTCTCCCTCTTTTACTACTCCCAAAACAAACAAAAAAAATCTAATCCCAAAAATAAAATAGTTTACCAAGTTATATCCCATGGAAAAGAACCGATGCAAAAAGAAAAACTAAGGGGGATTATTATCTAACTAAAACTAACTAGAAACAAAAAGAAAATATTTTTAATTTTTTTTTATTGGACCTTAATCCCTCAAGAAAGCTGTCCACAAAATCCATCGTCGGGACAAGTTCAAATTTTCTCTTTTTTTAAAATTGTTTTTTAACAAAAACCACTACACTAAGAAAGAATATTACAACTAAGCTAAGATAGCAAAAATAATTACTCAGACAATTTCCTCACCCCACACTTAAAATTGTGCAATGTTCTCAATGCACAATATAAATAACAAGAAGGTAAAAGAGACTCCTTGTTGGCCAAATGCCGAAGTATTAGCAGCTCACAGGATACTCAGACTTCTCCCAGGTATGATCCTTTGTGCAGTTACCTCACACTTAGTTTCAACCACCTGATCAATTTTTCATGCGCCTACTAGCTTTGATTCTATGCTCCTACTCCTACAAAACACAAAAACAATACTACAACGATAACACAATAAAAGAAAATAAACAAGAATAAAAAAATAGATTTGGGTTAACTCTCAACTGTAACGACTCGACCGGCCATTTTGAGCTCTAGTGCATCGTTCGGCGGTTTGAGGCCCTGAGCAGCTTCACTTCAGGTATTATGACTTGTACGCGTGGTCGGGATTGAATTTCGGGAGGTTCGGAGTTGAATTGGAAAGAAAATTCTCGTTTTGAAAGCTTTAACTTGGAAGATTTGACAAAGATTGGATTTTAAAAAAATCGACCTCGGAATCGGGATTTGAGGTACCAGCAGATTCGTATGATGATTTCGGACTTGTGCGTATGTTCGGATCGGGTTTTGGATACCCCGGGAGCATTTTGGCACCTATTGTGGAAGTAGCAAATGGGAAGAATTCCATAAATTTGGGTTGAAGTGCATTTCAATGTTATCGATGTCCGTTTGGAATTTTGAGTCTTAGAATAGCTCCGTATGGTGATTTCGGTATTGGGAGCGCATCCGAAAGTGGATTTGGAGGTCAGTAGGTCATTTTGGAGTCGTTTGGCGAAAGTTAGGAAATTGAAGGTTTTTGAGAAGTTTGACCGGAAGTGGACTTTTTGATATCGGGGTCGGATTCTAATTCCGAAAATTGGAGTAGGTTTGTAGCGTCAAATGTGACTTGTGTGCAAAATTTGAGGTCAATCGGACGTGAATTGATAGATTTCGGCATCAATTGTAGAAATTGAAGTTTCAAAGTTCATTAAGCTTGGAATGGGATGCGATTCATGAATTCGACGTTGTTTGGTGTGATTTGAAGGCTCGACTAAGTTCGTAATGTGTTTTGGTATGTGTTGGTATAATCTGTTGAGGTCCTGAGGGCCTCGGGTGGATTCCGGATGGTTAACAAATCGAGTTTGGACTTGGAAGAAAAGATGAGGCAAATGATATCTGGTGTGATTGCACCTGCGCAATAAGGGCCGCAGGTGCGAGCCAGTGGTTGCAAGTGCGGTTTGGGTGAAGTTGGGCAATGATCGCAGGTGCGAAAGGTTGTCCGCACCTACGAGGTCGCAGATGCGGAGGTTCGTCGCAGGTGCGAGAGTGAGAGAAGGGTCTGGGAACGCACGTGCGAGGGTATGTCCGCACCTGCGAAGGCGCAGATGCGGAAGGAAACACGCAGGTGCGGAGAGTGACAGGAAGAGGAAATGCGCAGGTGCGAGATTTTGGCCGCACCTGCGAAGCCGCAGGTGCGGCTACTGTTTCGCAGGTGCAGAAATGACGCTGGGCTGAAGGGTTTTTATAAACGGGACTTGGCCCATTTTTCTCCCATTTTCATTTGGTTTGGACGATTTTGGAGAGCTTCAAGGGGATATTTTCATCAAGCAATTCTAGGTAATTTGTTTCTTCCCATTGTAAGTTAAATACATGAATTATACATGGGTTGGGACATGGAAATTAGTATAAATTGTGGGGTTTTGATAGAAGACCTAAAATTTGGTATTTTTGGATTTTGACCATGAAATTGGGCATAGAATTGAGAATAAACTATATATTTGAGTTCGTGAGGTTATGGGTAAAGTTATCTTCGAAATTTTTTGAAATCCGGGCACGTGGGCCTGAGGGTGATTTTTATCGACTTTTCGATCGGGGTTAGAAACTGTTATAAATTGGATTATATTGATTATTTGAGTATATATTAATGGGTTTGCAAAATTATTGTCTAGTTTTTGGAGCGTTGTGCATCGATTCAAGTTGTTTGAAGGGCTCGGAAGCCGGTTATGGAACTTCGGAGCGAGGTAAGTCTCCTTTCTAACCTTGTAAGAGGGAATTTACCCCATAAGTGAAATAAATCAATGTGTGCTCCTATTTGTGGGGGCTACGTATGCACGAGGTGACGGGAGTCTGTGCATAGCTACTATTATGCTTAAGTTCGGGTAGTCTAGGACCCAAAAGCATGCTTTACTTGTAATATTTGCAATCTTGTTGTCAATTTAAAATGCTTAAATCATATCGAACTTTGTCAATAAATTTCAAAAAGGCTAGACATCGTTTTCTTGACTTTTAAAAGAGAAATTGCCTTTTCCTTGGCTAATTTTCCCTTGATGAATTCTTGATTGATTTATTTGAAAGTGTTATCTTTTGTGGAACGGGTCGAACGCCTCGGTAGATTAAATAGATGCATCTATAGTTCGTGTCATTCAACCCTCTAGCAGTGCACAGTTTAAATAATTATTGGATCGGGTCGTACGACCTCGGCATGACTTGCACATGCATGTATTGCTTGCCTTGAAATTTATAAATAACGATATTGCCTCCCTGGTCTGAGATAAACTGATAATTTGATATGGCCTCATTAGTCGGAGATATAATCGTTAAATAATGGGAGATAAAAATTTAGAGATTCCTTAATTATGAAAGAACTATTTACTTACTTAGAAATAATGGTCTTGCAACCGTATTAATTAATCCATGTCTAATTTAATGAAATTATTCCATTTATTTATAGCCCATAGTAAGTGTCTCATCACTACCTCTTCGGGGTTAGGCGGGATACTTACTTGGTACGCGTTGATTTATGTACTCATGCTACACTTGCTGCACATTTTTGTGCAGGTACACATATGTTTAGCGGCCTTGTGGGCGTAGAGGCGTGATTATGGCAGGGACTTAGATGAGTTGCATTCTATACGACGATCCGCAGCCAACAGAGTCTCCCTCAGAGTACTTACATTTTTCCTGTCTAATTTGTATTCCGAACAACTATTGTATTTTATTTTACATTCCTAGTTAATTCTCATGCACTTGTGACACCGGGTTTTGGGAGGATTATGGGTTGTGCTGTATTGGAAATTTTAAAGATATAATTATTTATCTTGTAAACTTCATCATTTATGATTTAAATTGAAGGAAAAATATGTTTTCAAAAGTAATAAAAATGAGAACCAAATTAAGTACTTATTGTTGGCTTGCTTGGCAGTAGTGTCCGGCACCATCACGACCTTTATGGATTTTGGGTCGTGACAGTATGGTATCAGAGCACTAGGTTCACTTAGGTCTCACAAGTCATGAGAAAGTCTAGTAGAGTCTTGTGGATCGGTACGGAGACGTTTGTACTTATCTTCGATGGGGCTACAGGGCTGTTAGGAGCACTTCTCTTATTGATTCCTTATCGTGCGATTCGATTCCTTTGAGGCTTATGCCTTCATTTCCTTCCTATTATATCTTACGCGACGCGAAGAGCTTATGATAAATTGGAATTAAGGAATTTTAATGGCACTAATGATGTATAGCAGGATGTTTCCCCCTACGTATTCGATTGGGGCTAAAGTCGTCGCCTTGTGGAAGGATGTTTTGTCATCTCAGCTCAGTAGTTGTATTTCTGAAGGTTTTGGGGCTATGCGGCATTGGTATGACGATTCGTGCATTTATATCGCACCATGTTTGTGTAATAGAAGGATGTTTGTCTATGCAACAAAGCAGTGAATAACTTGGAAGGAGGTTTACTCAATGCATGATTCAGAGATCCAGTATTTTATTTCCGGCAAAGGAAAGACAATCGGACCAGGAATGTTTAGATTTGGGTTGATGGAATAACGAGATTCGGTATTTTCTAGCGTGATAGAATTTTCATCAATAATGTGATGTCTTCTCCCTTGATCGAATGTGTTACGTTCATCATCAATTTGCCTTCAGGGCAGGGTAGTGTGAAACAGTGTCGGGGAAGCGGCTGTCAGAGATCGGAGTGTGCGGTGGTTTAGGATCGAATCGGTGATCCTAATGTTGATGGCTCAATGAAGATGATCTTCGGAAAGGTTTGAAGATGGTAGCGATCAATTGGTTCAAGTACTACAGAGGTAGATTTTGATTTAAGGCAACAACTGGGCAATGAAGGATGAGGAAGAACATGTGGGAGGTGCCTTGCGGTGGTTAAATTTCTAGAAGGCCAAGTATGAGAAACAGAAGTTGGGTAGTTGCTTAAAGGAGAGGGTTTGACCAAAGTAGGAGAGTGGAAGAGTATCAGACGGGTTCTGTGGTAGTATAGCTACACGCCTTGGAAAACGTTTAGAGTGATTTGGGATTCATGGTGGACAGTGACTAGGTCTACGGACTTAACTTGGAATATTGACTGCTATATTGAGAAGGATTGGGTGTGACAGAAAGGTGTTTCCTGATAGGAAGAATACAACATGACTTTGGATAGGAATATACTGTCGCACCTTTTAGTTGATGTCCATGAGGAGTGAACAGACTTGTACAGCTAGTGAATGAGCACGGGCTCAGGATGGGTTACTGATTATGTAGTAAGTGTACCCAGTGCAGCGACGTTGGAAGACGTCGGCATGTAATTTCCACATGTGGGTTATCTCCTGTGAGCAGGTCAGCGGTCACGTGGCTGACGAAGCTTCTACAAAGAATTCTATTGGTTGTCCGGTGAGAGGTTGAATATGAAGACGTGGATTGTGATTCAGTGTGTTCATGAAAAGGTTAACATGAAGATTTTGAGACAAATTAGCGGGTTGATTGTGCAAGATCATATCAATGGGGGATAAGGAGTCCTAGTGGATTCCAAAATTATGCAATGGTAGCTTCAAGCTAAGTGGGAGAGCCCCCACCGCCTACGATGGGATCGCATAGTTGTCTACTTGTGAGATTTCCGGTTATCAGCATATTGGTGGGTTATTACTACTAAGGAAAGAGAACATCAGCAGTAATTTGAGCAAGGGATTGAGAAATGTGTGCTATAGTTGGCCTTATTGACTCATGTTCAGGTTTTGGGAAGATTCGGGATTTATTCTTCGTGTAAAGGTGATTTACAAGGAAAGTGATTGAGTCGGGTGCTTCTTGAGAGGGCGTTCATGTGCTAGCAGAGCCTTGGAGTTAATTATATTCGGGACCAAGTCATAGTGGGTGACTCTCAATAACTGTCCTAATGGATTCAAAAGTGTGGTGCCTAAGGATTTCGAGTCCATAGTATGGTTGAATATCGAGCTTCTGTAGCGGATTATGATAAAGGATCTTGGAGTGTTCCGTGTTATATTTGGTCTACGGGGTATCATGAGAGTAACGGGAGCATGTAACTTTGGATTTATGGAAGAATTATCAGAATAGGTGTATCAGTTGAAGGCGTGATTATGCACACAGGGAGGGTATGAAATGGTTCGTGGGTTTTTGGGACAATGTGGTCTCGTTAAATGGGGTCACTCGGGATGAGTGCGGATTGAGTTCGTTATATTGGTAAAGGAGATGTTATTATTTCTAAGGAGATCCAGAGTAAGTTAGGAAAAGTCGGGTCTGGTTAGCAGTGGTTGAATTGGCATAATGATGGCAATGATCAGCTCTTTCATTGTGTTGGGTTTAGGGCTGTGCATAATTTGGTAAATACCGAATTACCGTACCGAAATCGAAAATTTTGGTATTTGGTATTCGGTATGGTATTTGGTTTAAGTTTTAAAAATAATTTGGTATTAGGTATGGTATTTGATATTTGAAAATAAAATACTGAAATACCGATACCGTACCAAAATATATATTATATTACACAATACACATATTATTAATTATAACATAAATATAAAAAATCTAAAATTTAACTTTGCTTTATTTTATAAGTTCATCAATTAACTCTAAGCAAGTAACAAGACATTTCTAATGACCAAATTTATTCCTTTATGTACAATTTTCTCTCTCTGGGTTGATATTTGCTTATTTTGGACAAACCTTTTGTCAACAAACGTTTTTAGTTTTGTACTTTTTAGTGCTTTAATTAAGAATAGTACGGTCTATAACTCTATGAACTAGTTAGTATCGTACCGACCAACGAACACCCCTAGTTGGGTTACTCATGTGATTGGTGACGGTACGTGCGAGGTTTGACGATCGCCGTAACTGATCTTATTTGGAGGCTTTCGAGTATTATGGCGTGTTATGTGTAGATGGATCCCGGTGGGGTTATGGTGGTTTAGACCACTACTTGAGGTTGGTATTTTCTGCGAATATGAAGATTTAGTTATGTGTTGCAATGTTTCTCTTGGAATGAGTTAAGTAAAAAGGTTTCTATGTGATGAATGTGTTTACCCTATTAGTAGTTCGAGAGTTAAGATGAAATTCTTGTACTCTTGTGCATTGGCATGATTAAGTGCAATGATCGGGATGGGATTCAGAAGTTGAGGATCAAGGTTGCGGTTTGGTGTCGACAAGAATGTCGAGAGCTCGGATGAGCGGAAAAGGATTAAGATGGTTAGAGTAAGTTGGTATTGTCTTTAGCGTCATATTAGATCAGTGTCCTGTGCAAGAGGCTTTGAGTAGTGACTTCAGATTTTTTCTGATTTGCATTGCAGCATTTGTAAGGCCGATGGTATGGATGTGCAGACTTGTTACCTGGTGCGGAAGGCCATTGGAGCATATCTCACGGGAAGATTGTATAAGTGTGACATGTAGTCACTTGATTGATTGAAGAATGGAAACCAAGTATGAAGATTTTGGTAATATAGCTAATTGGGAATTTATACCTAGAGGGCACTCGATTCATTTGGTTGTGGACTGTGGAAGTTGTTCCGGATATGATGGTTGTTCTTGTGTGTTATGGGGAAAAAGGGTTACTATGAGCCCTTGAAAGATTATTAGACTAGTATCGTGCGATCCGAATCGGCTTGAGGTCCGTGGATGGATCTAGTTATGAATTTGGGCTCTATGTTAGGCCGGATATGTTCATTTCGACATAGCGCTCCTTATGGAGGAGTATTTGGACGTTGGATGTTATTTCGTCATTGGCTATTTTATGTAATACTATATTGTGTTGTGTGAGTTGTGAAACGGCTTGTTAATTTCATATGTGTTGACGTTCCGCGTGGCGATGATGTTATATGAGCAGGATGGCTCTCGAGATTCAGATCATATATCGCACCTTAGTTGTTCTTGACTTTTGTAGTGTATGGAACTATCTGTCTCCCCATGGATGGTATTATGCACTTAGCGTGCTCGAGGACGATATTCGGGTATTTGGTAATAATGAGCATTTTAGCTCTGTAAGTATCTCCTTATATAGATTTTATGTTCGGATCAGGTTGCGCGCTGCAACGGTGTGATGTGAGTACAGTCCCCTATATCTATTTTCATGTGTTTTGTGTTCCATTTTCTGAGGAAGGTTCGTAACACCTTTTCAGCTGTCTAGTTAGTTATGTGGGTTGAGTAGCTCTTTCCAAAGTTCGATTTCCTTATGTATCACATTCAAGTTTGTAGCTTATTGGCACATTATGGCATGAAATGAGACTTTTGGCAGTGTCTGAGCTGGCTTATTGCCTGAACATTTTATACTGGGAGAGACGGGATTATTGGACCTGGGGTCAGTGTGATCAGATCGGTATGAGGCATAGTTAAAGAGTAAGTATCGGTATTCAGTCCAGAATGAGGTAATGGTTCTTGTCAAGGGGAGAAACTCAATGAACGGTTAACTCGACAGTTGGTTGTAAATTTCTACGCATCTTTTCCGTTGCGGCAACATTTCAAGAGTTGGAACCAGACTTATATATGCCATGAGGTGCATAGTGAGCATCAGGTTCGTGGAATTTCGGCTATTGTTATCAGAAGATGTTATTATGGTCATGTGAATGTTGTGGTGTATGGTGTGAATTCGGCAAAGGTATGCAGTCATGTTCTGGTACATCGTGTGGTGATTGATACGGTGTTCGTATGTTAGAAGCAGGCCTGACAGAGAATTTTGGATGTTGGAACTGGGCTCTAAGGCTTATCTACCTAAATAAAAGAGAATATCTTCATATTTGATCAAGCTAATATGCTCAACTGAGTTGTGATAGCACGAATAGGTGCACGAGGTGTTAAGCAGTGATTTCAGACAACTCCAGCGCAGTTCTTAGCACGTTCGAGGACGAACGTATGTTTAAGTGGGAGAGAATGTAACGACCCGACCGGTTGTTTTGAGCTCTAGCGCGTCGTTCGGCGGTTTGAGGCCGTGAGCAGCTTCACTTCAGGTATTATGACTTGTACGCGTGGTCAGGATTGAATTTCGGGAGGTTCAGAGTTGAATTGGAAAGAAAATTCTCATTTCGAAAGCTTTAAGTTGGAAGAATTGACTAAGATTGAATTTTGAAGGTTCCAGCAGGTTCGTATGATGATTTTAGACTTAGGCGTATATTCGGATCGGGTTTTGGATACCCCCGGAGAGTTTCGACACCTATTGTGGAAGTTAGCAATTTAGAAGAATTTCATAAATTTGGGTTGAAGAGCATTTCAATATTATCGATGTCCGTTTGGAATTCCGAGTCTGAGAATGGCTTCATATGGTGATTCCGGTATTGGGAGCGCGTCCGGAAGTGGATTTGGAGGTCCAAAAGTCATTTTGGATTCGTTTGGCGAAAGTTAGGAAATTGAAGGTTTTTGAGAAGTTTGACTGGAAGTGGACTTTTTGATATCGAGGTCGGATTCTGATTCCGGAAGTTAGAGTAGGTCTGTAACGTCAAATGTGACTTGTGTGCAAAATTTGAGATCAATCGGATGTGATTTGATAGGTTTCAGCATCGATTGTAGAAATTAAAGTTTCAAAGTTCATTAAGCTTGGGACGTATTGGTATAATTGGTTCGTAATGTGTTTTGGGACGTATTGGTACAATTGGTTGAGGTCCCAAGGGCCTCGGGTGGATTCCGGATGGTTAGCGGATCGAGTTTGGACTTGGAAGAAAAGATGAGGCGGCTAATATCTGGTGTGATCGCACATGCGCAATAAGGGTCGCAGGTGCGAGCCAGTGGTTGCAGGTATGGTTTGGGCAAAGCTGGGCAATGATCACAGGTGCGAAAGGTTGTCCGCACCTGTGAGGTCGCAGATGCTGATGTGCGTCGCAGGTTCGAGAGTGAGAGAAGGGTCTGGGAGTGCAGGTCTGGGGGTATGTCTGCACCTGCGAAGGCGCATATGCGGAAAGAAAGGCACATGTGCGGAGAGTGCCATGCAGAGGGAATGCGCATGTGCGACGTTGTGGCCGCACCTACGAAGCCGCATGTGCGAAAATGTCGCTGGGCTGAATGGTTTTTATAAATGGGACTTGGTCCATTTTTCTCCCATTATCATTTGGTTTGGACGATTTTGGAGAGCTTCAAGGGGAGATTTTCATCAAGCAATTCTAGGTAAGTGGTTTCTTCCCATTGTGAGTTAAATACATGAATTATACATGGGTTGGAACATGAAAATTAGTATAAATTGTGGGATTTTGGTAGAAGACCTAGAATTTGGTATTTTTGGATTTTAACCACGAAATTGGGTATGGAATTGAGAATAAACTATATATTTGAGTTCGTGAGATTATGGGTAAAGTTATCTTCAAATATTTTGGAATCCGGGCACGTGGGCCCAAGGGTGATTTTTATCGACTTTTCAATCGGGGTTAAAAATTGTTATAAATTGGATTATATTGAGTATTTGAGTATATATTAATGGGTTTGCATAATTATTGGCTAGTTTTTGGAGCGTTGTGCATCGATTCAAGTTGTTTGAAGGGCTCGGAAGCCGGTTATGGAACTTCGGAGCAAGGTAAGTCTCCCTTTTCTAACCTTGTAAGAGGAAATTTACCCCATAGGTGAAATAAATCAATGTGTGCTCCTATTTGTGAGGGCTACGTACACACGAGGTGACGGGAGTCCGTGCGTAGCTACTATTATGCTTACGTTCGGGTGGTCTAGGACCCAAAACCATGCTTTACTTGTAATATTTGCAATCTTGTTGTCAATTTAAAATGCTTAAATCATATCGAACTTTGTTAATAAATTTTTAAAATGCTAGACATCGTTTTCTTGACTTTTAAAAGAGAAATTGCCTTTTCCTTGGCTAATTTTCCCTTGATGAATTCTTGATTAATTATTTGAATGTGTTATCTTTTATGGAACGGGCCCAACACCTCGGTAGATTAAATAGATGTATTTATGGTTCACGTCATTCGATCCTCTGGCAGTGCACAATTTAAATAATTGTTGGATCGGGTCATTCGACCTCAACATGACTTGCGGATGCTTGTATTGCTTGCCTTGAAATTTATAAATAACAATATTGCCTCCCTGGTCTGAGATAAACTGATAATTTGATATGGCCTCATTGGCCGGAGATATAATGGTTAAATAATGGGAGATAAAAATTTAGAGATTCATTAATTATGAAAGAGTTGTTTACTTACTTCAGAATAATGGGCTTCCAACCGTATTAATTAATCCATGTCTAATTTAATGATATTATTCTATTTATTTATAGCCCATAGTAAATGTCGAAGTCGACCTCTCGTCACTACCCCTTCGGGGTTAGGCAGGATACTTACTGGGTACGCGTTGATTTACGTACTCATGCTATATTTGTTGCATATTTTTGTACATGTACACATATGTTTAGCGACCTTGTGGGCGCAGAGGCGCGATTATGGAAGGGACTTAGGAGAGCTGCCTTCTATACGACGATCCGCAGCCAACAGAGTCTCCCGCAGAGTACTTACATTTTTCCTGTCCTATTTGTATTCCGGACAGCTGTTGTATTTTATTTTACATTCCTAGTTAATGCTCATACATTTGTGACACCGAATTTTGGGAGGATTGTGGGTTGTGTTGTATTGGAAATTTTAAAGATATTATTATTTATCTTGTAAACTTCATCTTTTATGATTTAAATTGAAGGAAAAATATATTTTTAAAGTAACAAAAATGAGAACCCAATTAAGTACTTATTGTTGGCTTGCCTGGCAGTGGTGTCCAGCACCATCACGAGCTTTATGGATTTTGGGTCGTGAGACCAACAAACGTTTGATTTAACGTCGCAGCACGACGCCATCACTTTCACCACTTTTTCTTCCACTTTGAGGATATGAATGTACCCCCAATTTTACATCATTTTTTCTATCACGTTCCTGGGGCGATGGTATGAAAATAAAGGAACCAAACAATAGATATCGCATCTTGAACTTCTTGGTCTTTAAGTGAGGGAAGTCATTTTATTTCCTTGGCATCTCAAATTTCAGAATATATGCACGTTGTTCCTCATCCATTGACTCCTCCATATACCTGAATGGATCAATTCTCGTGTCACCAACCAAGCACAATGTTGAAAAGTGTTTAGAATGAGGTCTAATATGCTCAAACTCTAAAAATGATTTACCTTTAATATCCTCACTTTTGCATACTTCCTTAACCTTGGCATCATTAATAATATTTGGGTCGAATAGTTGAAATTCATCTTTCTGCTCCACAAGTTGGCCAGTATCCACAACAATTTGTTGTAGAGCATTAGACGTCTTAACCTTTTTATTCAATTGAACCTGCATGTCATGGATATCTTAGCCAAATTGGTCTATCTCTTGTCTGAACTCAGTTCTTCCTTCAGACAGTTGTTCTGCCATATTTGAAAGATCATTACGTAGAACCCCATAAAATTTTATTAGTTGAGCTTGTTCCTCTAGCCAAGATTGGCTTACTATATCTGCTTCTTCAATTTTTACCTCTTGTGGGAACTCACTCTCTTCGTAGAGTTGAGATTCTTCTTAAAAATTGGCCATTAATTCTTCCATTCTAGCCTGCAGTCCTTTTATTGCTAAGGTAGACTTTTCGTGAATTTCATCTTGTTGCTAGAATATTTGCCTCATTATTTCCATAATACGGGCAACACGTTCCTCACCCTCCACTTCATTGTTCCTATCAAACTCATAAACATTATTAGAAACATCATAATAAGAGCTCGGAGAAGGATAAAAAGAATTAGGACAACCATCCCAATGGCCACCTTGGCCACCGCACACAATACAATAATTCCACTCATAAGATGGAGATTCACAATTTTGCCACAAGTGTGGTCCTCCACAAAATAGACAAGGATCACCAAAGTAAGAATAACCAACATTCACCCAATTCTCATTCCAAGATGCCATGTCAACAAAAATAATAAAATATTAGACTTAGCTTAAATTAAAAAAACTTGAATAGACAAAAAGTAAAAGTCTAATCTAGAAAAACAACTAATTTCTAAGTCCCCAACAACGGCGCCAAAAACTTGTTGCTGCCAAACGTACACGCAAGTATACGCGGTCGTACAAGTAATAAAATGATAAGTCGAGTGTCGAACTCATAGAGACTTGTATTAACTACCCACTAGTTTCACTAATATTATTATTCAGTCAAGTATTTCCAGTTCAAAAGTGTGATTATACTACACAGTAATTCTAACAAGTAACTAATTTATCAAGCATCAAAATAGTTGTTGTGTATTCAGTAGAGACAAATATTCCAGGGTCGAGCAACTATTTAGTTACATTATAAGTGGACCAATTATATAAATATACTTTACATTACAATCATCTGCCTTCGGCTCCACGTGTCACTCTTTTATACAATTTTACCATATACATAAAAATTTATCTATAGTTACATTATAAGTGGACTAATTATATAAATATGCTTTACATTATTATCACTCATAATTTTAGTTCCATTGAGATTTTTTTTTTTTTTTTTTGTCATTGTTACCTAGCCTTGAACCCTTGACCTAGTAGGTAGGAGAGAAGTCTCCAACCACCTCGAAAAATTCCTTCTAACTCTAGCACATTGATTTGGCTTTGTAAATGATACTGTCTTGTTACGCTTGTTATAAACAAAATGATTTTTGATAACAATTACTGCAGACTAACAATATTGTGATTGCTGATACTACGGGAGTCATGGGACTCAAGTCCTTAATTTAATTAGTTCTCGGCTAAATCAGCTTCTTTAATTATAATGGTGTTTTGGTTGCTGTACAAGCAAACAAAATATTTAAAGTAATATTTAATTATAATCTCCTCTTTATTTTTTAAGGTTAAAGAATCAAAATACCCATAAATTATTGGAAACGGAACAACTTTGTCCTTAGTTTTATTTTTTAGTTTTTTTACCAAAACTACTTCGATGTTAGTCAAGTAACTCAAAATGCATCTCACTAACGGTTGTTCCGAATCAGAGAAAAGGTACAATTAAAACAAGGGAAACGGCACGGGACAACTTTATCATTCGTTTAATTAAATTTTTGCTTTCATTTCACCATCCTCACGGCAAGGAATCCAATAAACAAGACCCTTAAAATAAGAATAATTTAAAGTCCTCGATTTTTGAACTTTTTTCTCGTCCAATTTACTAAGTACGTGAATCTCGATAAAAACAAGTTTGTAATGCCCAAGCCTTGGTGGGGGCAGATAGGCATTCGGAGCCTTAACTTACCGAATGAATCAGCTCTAAGTGAATCATAGCTATGAACATTGATCAAGTGATACTAATGGGACAGGGGCCGATCTACCCGTAGTATCTTTATATACATCAAAAGGAGTACTAGACTCAACTCGGCCTCGGATAGAAATAGACCTCACCATTCAACAGTTGAACACCAGCAAATGCCAAGCGAGGAGATCTGTCAACTCGTATTAGCCTATGGACAATATACCCTGACGTCTGATGAGAGCTTGATAGGTGCTGCTTGGTATTTGCCAATTACAATTGGATTCACATACACTAATACGAGAAGGAAGCATTCAACTTATCATATTGTAATAGTTAGTTCATTAGATTTTAGCTTTTCTATCTTTTTTAATAGCTAGTAGCTTCATGCAACAAGGTCCGAATACAAAAAACTGTCAAGAGCCAAAAGGTCGAAGCGAACCATGCTCATATAGATTGGCCCGAACCCAGGCGTGTAATAATGTGCGAAGAAAGTTCTTTTTTTATCGGCATCTTATATCCAATGAAAAATCCTCTATTTTTAGACTTATTGTGCAATCAGAATTAAGATACAATTCGACTATTAAGCCTACGGGCTACATTACTTCGAGTTCGAATCATTCACTCGACCAAGCCTACGGGCTATTTTTATTTCAAGTTCCAGCAAACACTCACTCGACCATTAAGCCTACGGGCTACATTACTTCGAGTTCGAATCATTCACTCGACCAAGCCCACGGGCTATTTTTATTTCGAGTTCGAGCAAACACTCACTCGACCATTAAGACTACGGGCTATATTACTTCGAGTTCGAATCATTCACTCGACCAAACCTACGGGCTATTTTTATTTCGAGTTCGAGCAAACACTCACTCGACCATTAAGCCTACGGGCTACATTACTTCGAGTTCGAATCATTCACTCGACCAAGCCTACGGGCTATTTTTATTTCAAGTTCCAACAAACACTCTCTCGACCATTAAGCCTACGGGCTACATTACTTCGAGTTCGAATCATTCACTCGACCAAGCCCACGGGCTATTTTTATTTCGAGTTCGAGCAAACATTCACTCGACCATTAAGCCTACGGGCTACATTACTTCGAGTTCGAATCATTCACTCGACCAAGCCTACGAGCTATTTTTATTTCGAGTTCGAGCAAACACTCACTCGACCATTAAGCCTACGGGCTACATTACTTCGAGTTCGAATCATTCACTCGACTAAGCCTACGGGCTACACTAATTCGAGTTTGAATCATTCACTCGACTAAGCCTACGGGCTACATTTTTGAGTCCGAGCAAAAACTCGCTCGACCATTACGCCCACGGGCTATATTTCTTCAAGATCGAATCATTGACAACTAATAAGCCTAAAGGGCTACATTGCCCCAAGTTTGAGTAAACGCTCGCTCGGTTACAGAGGCTACGGGGTCCAAATTTGATTAAGTTGTTTAAAACATTGTGGAAACATTCATAAGGCAAATAAAGTCCTCACAAGAAGGGAAACAAAAACAGAAGCAAATCGGCGAAATGGGAGATATGTCTATACACAAATTTATCTCCATGGATGATTACAACGTAAAAACTAAGAACTAAATTTCTCGACCGGGAGCGGTCTCTTCTTTATCAGGTTCCCCCCATTTTCGGATCCGCTCTTGCTCCCATCGTCATCGTCATCACCATTAGAAACCAGAGCTTCAGCATTAACTTCGAGTTATTTTTCCCTTTTTATCTCTTCTGCGAGATCGAAGCCGCGAGCATTAATCTCCTCGAGAGTTTCCCTTCTGGATCGGCACTTAGCAAGTTCGGCGACCCAATGCGCTCGACTATCGGCGGATTCGACTGCCTCTCTTGCCTGGACTGAGAACAGAGCCTTGGTAGCCCGACACTGGAGTTTTATTAACCCTTCTCGAAAAAGTCAGGGATGGTACAGCAGGATAAGATGATCGAGGGTGAAGGACATCCCCTCGATTATGCTCACAAAATATTAGATCAGGATAACGATCTGCCACAAAGAAGGATGGACCTGGTCTAGGGTTACCTGATATTGTCGACAGAAGTCAATAATGACGGAATCGAGGGGACCCAAAGTGAAAGAGTAAGTATATACGTTCAAAAACCCTTTCACATGAGAAGTGATATCTTCGTCAGGGGTAGGTATTATTACTTCTTTTTCACCCCAATTGCAATCCTTCTTTAACAAATCGAGGTGCTTCTCGGTTATCGAACACATGTACCTCGATACCGGCTCACACCGGCCAGAGATCGATGAACCTTTATCAACCTTAAAATCTGAAGTAAGGACGCACGCCCCGGGAACACACTCCTCAGGCCGTGGTTCTGCCGGTGCCTCATCGGCGACACACTGTGAAGATGAAGCCTTCTCTTTATGAGGAATGGTTTGCGATGTTTTCGCCATTTTTGAATTCAAAAGTAAGGAATAGAAGAAAGTGACAGAGATTTGGTAGAATTGAAGAGGGGTTTTTTCAGAAAGAAATCACAGCTTTACTGGTAAGTTGGAGAGTACGAAGAAGAAATTGGAAAATTTTGGAAGATAGAAGATGTAAAAATGGTAAAATATAAAAGTAAGGGTTATTAATATGTTGAAACGATGGCGATTCAGTATCAGCAGTGGCCGACCACCGCCTGACATGCATTAAATACCTTGAAAGACTAAACCGACGGGACAACTACTAGATGCATCATGGTCGAACCCGATGGAAACGACAAGATATAATCCGATCGAGCTGTTGAAAATCATATCATTTCTCGCCATATTCTTTTTGAGAAACGAGGGGACTATCTGTATACGGTCGAAATAGATTTCATCCTTGGCATGTCCGATATGGTTCGAAGGGTGATGTATCGAAGTAAGATCCCGAAGGGAGGACGAACTAACCTCGAACCCGGGGTGGCTGGTCCGTGTCGAGATCGATATAATAATCAAACTCGAACAAGAATCGAACCATGACGAAGGGTAGACCTATCGTGCTGATAATCCAAAGACATAACCAACACTGACCGGGGATCAATTCGAGGGCTCAAACCAGGATCGGGCTCGAACCAAGATCACAAGTTCTAGCCGAAATCAAGCTCGAACCAAAATCGAGGATTCTAAGCTAGATCGAGCTCGCAGACAAATGCCGTTGCAATCCCACTAGAGGGAATCTTGGCAGAAATTATGGAAAAGCTGACTTATCATGGGCCTCCCACTGAATGTTTATTTTATTATGCTTGGAGCCGAATCCCTCCACTATAAAAGGGCTTGGTTATCATTTATTCTATTTCCTTAAAATCTCGAACGTTTCCTGCAAATGAATTAAATGGTCCTCTGTGCGCAGGGACTTAACTAACATGTCATCAATATAAACTTCCATTGATTTTCCTATTTGTTCTTCGAACATTTTATTTACTAGGCGTTAGTAAGTAGCCCCTACGTTTTTTAGCCCGAAAAACATCACATTATAACAATACGTTCCATATTTGGTGACAAATAAAGTCTTTTCCTGGTCCTCCGGGTTTATCTGGATTTGATTATACCCGGAATAGTGGTCGAGAAAAGTGAGGATCTCGTGGCTGGTCGTGGCATCGATCATGCGATCGATATTGGGCAGCGGAAAGGAATCTGTGGGGCATGCTTTGTTCAAATCCTTATAGTCCACGCACATTCTAAGTTTGTCCCCTTTTTTAGGGACTACAACTATGTTGGCTAACCATTCGGGATATTTAACCTCCCGAATGGACCCTACTTTGAGAAGCTTGGTTACCTCGTCCTTTATGAATGCGTGCTTTCTATCGGACTGGGGTCTTCACTTTTGCTTCATAGGTCTGAACCTGGGGTCCAAACTTAGCTGATGCATCGTTATGTCCGGCGGGATCCCTGTTATATCTAAATGGGACAAGGCAAAACAATCGATGTTATCGATAAGAAATTAAACGAGTTTCTTCCTGAGTTCAGGGCTCAACCCTGTTCCCAAGTATACCTTTCGCTCGGGCCGGTGCTCGATTAATATGACTTGCTCTAGCTCCTCGATCGTTGATTTTTTGGCGTCAGAGTCATCGGGAATCACAAAAGATTGAGGGACCCTTTGATCACCATCCTCTTCGATTTTCTGGTTGTTTGGCGGGGAGGCCGGTGTTTGTGATTGCTATTTGGTGTCCCGTTCTCCTTCCGGGCCCAATCCTTTTATCGGCGAAAGTGAGGACACTGGTTTAGCTTCGTCGACGACGAACATTTCTTTCGCGGCTGGTTGTTCTCCGTACATAGTTTTGACACCTCCTGACGTCGGGAATTTGAGGGCCTAGTGTAGGGTCGAAGGCACAACTCTCATGTTGTAGATCCATGGCCTTCCGAAAAGGGCGTTATATCTCATATCGCCTTCGATCATGTTAAACTTTGTTTCCTAGATAGTTCCAGACACGTTTATTGGTAGGACTATCTCACCTTTGGTGGTTTCGCATGCCATATTGAACCCGTTTAGGACCAGAGTTGCGGGTACGATCTGATCCTGTAGGCCGAGCTGCTCCGCTACCTTCAATCAGATGATATTGGTCGAGCTACCTGGATCGATTAACACACGCTTAATTTTAGTTTTATTCACGAGTACGGATATTACCAGTGCGTCGTTGTGAGGTTGGATGACTTTCTCTACATCTTCATCATCAAAGGACAGAGTCCCCACGGGTGCGTAATCTTGAGTCCGATATCGCTTTTCCCACACCATCGATGTTTTAGTGCGTTTAAGCATTGGTCCCCGAGGGGTATCGATGCCTCCGATGATTATATGGATGACGTGTTGCGGTTCTTCTCGCTCATTTTTCTTGCTCAAATCCCTACTTTTAAAATGGCTCTTTGCCCTATCACTCAGAAACTCCTGAAGGTGCCCTTTGTTAAATAAGAGAGCTATTTCCTCTCTTAGTTGCTTGCAATCTCCCGTTCTGTGGCCATGGGTACCATGATATTCGCACGTTTGATTGGATTTCTTCGGGCAGGATTGGTCTGCATTGGTTGAGGCCATTTAGTGTCTTTGATGCGTCCGATGGCCGACACCAGAGCGGATGCTCCAACGCTGAAGTTATATTCTGATAATCGAGGTGCTTCTATAGGATCGACATATTTATCGAAGCCACTCTTACTCATAAGCCCCTGAGAATTTTGTCCTCGATCAATCCTTCGATTGTTCCGAACTACGTTGCATGCTGAACCGTTATTCACCTGATCTGCGATGTATGGTTGATATCGGTCTCTATTCGACCTTTGTTCTCTATCGATCTGCTTTTGATTAATAACTGTCTTGTTCTGATGAACGGGTCCGTACGGGGCTCCCGACTGATCATTCTCGACCCTAATTTTCAATTGATATCGGTTGTGCACATCTGCCCAAGTTACCACTGGATACTCGATCAAATTTTGTTTAAGTCAATATGATGCTGTCGAACTTAGCTTGTTCAACCTTTGGGTGAAGGCTTGTATAGCCCAGTCGTCTGTGACCGGGGGTAATTCCATGCATTCCATTTAAAATCGGGATACGAATTCCCTCGGCATTTCACCCTGCCTTTGCTTTACTTTGAAGAGGTCTGATTTCCTCGTTGCAACCTTTATGGCACCAGCATGTGCCTTTACGAATGAATTTGCTAACATGGCAAAATAATCGATGGAATTCGGCAGTAAATTGTGGTACCAGATCATAGGTCCTTTCGAGAGGGTCTCCCCAAACTTTTTCAACAGCACGGATTCGATCTCATCGTCTTCCAAATTGTTGCCTTTTATGGCACATGTGTAAGAGGTGACATGTTCGTTAGGATCGGTCGTACCATTATATTTGGAATTTTCGGGCATACGGAATTTTTTGGGGATTGGCTTCAGTGCCGCACTCGACGAAAAAGGCTTTTGTATGAATTTTTTCGAATCAAGCCCCTTTATCATTGGTGGAGCCCCCGGGATTTGGTCGACCCTGGCATTGTACGTTTCCACCCTCTTGTCGTTGGCTTCGACTCGTTTTATGAGTTCCTCGAGCAATTTAGTAATTCCGGGAGTTGTCCCCGATTCTTGCTCGTTAGATTTCACTATGGCAAGCTCTGTTCTGGGGGGTGACTTCTCGAAGTGGATTGAAGACCGGCCTGCTTTGTGCGCGAGTTTGGCTCTGTAGCTGAGCTATCGCTACTTGTTAGGCTTGCAACATGTCGAAGATCATACGTAAGCTGTTCCCGATTTCCCCTGGGTTATGGGTGTCTCGGGCTACGGATCGAGTACCGCCCTGAATGCTTCTTTCTGGTTCGGAACGCTGGTTTGCCTCCAAAGCTATTTGTGAATTGACATCCAATGGTATTTCGACTCAAATTTCGGGTACTTCGATTCGATCCTCGGGTGCCAAGTTGTTGGTTTCATCTTGAAAACCGGCTTCGTAATCGATCGGTGAAGCCATTCGATCGGTGGTTATTCGTAGCTGACCCTAAATTCAAGATGTTTTAGGAAATAAGTGCAAAGCATAATGGTGTGTTTTTTCAGATTTGTATCAAATGACCACTGTTATCCTCGGCCCTACGGTGGGCGCCAAATTGTTTACCCGAAAAATGGATAGAGTTGAATTTATACGCATTTCCGAGGATATGTGGCGTAACTTGATACAAAATGAAAGGATAAATAAAATATAAAATGTAGATTGGAGAGAATGCAATCTAGATAAGGCTATCAAGAACAGTGAACCTTAAGATTCGACAAATAGGATCAATCTAAGAAACTGGAAGAGCGATTCTTTAATGCAGAAGAATATAATACTTTTATTACAATGTAAGTCTCAGCAGAACTTGTCCACGGCAAACAGCTATCAAGCAATTGGAATGTATCACATCTAAAATGGTACTACTGCTAAGGTACAACCTTTCCATATTCGTTTATATCTCGAAACTGACCCCTGCAGAAGTCCGAATAATGGACGGATATCACGCTAGAAAGCACGCGTTGCACTCTTTTTCCTTTAGACCGGTTTTATCCCAAATGGATTTTTTGACAAGGTATTTAATGAGGCAACCATTGGTCGTGCAGCACTTATGACAATATCCGAGGTCCTGCAAGAAAGTTAGTTCACAGCAACAGGGTCCCAATAGGAAAAACTGTAAAGAGCCAAATGGTCGAAGCGAACCATGCTCATATAGATTGGCCCGAACCCAGGCGTGTAATAATGTGCGAAGAAAGTTCTTTTTTTATCGGCATCTTATATCCAATGAAAAATCCTCTATTTTGAGATTTATTGTGCAATTAGAATTAAGATACAATTCGACCATTAAGCCTACGAGCTACATTACATCGAGTTCGAATCATTCACTCGACCAAGCCTACGGGCTATTTTTATTTCGAGTTTGAGCAAACACTCACTCGACCATTAAGCCTACGGGCTACATTACTTCGAGTTCGAATCATTCACTCAACCAAGCCTATGGGCTATTTTTATTTCGAGTTCGAGCAAACACTCACTCGATTATTAAGACTACGGGCTACATTACTTCGAGTTCGAATCATTCACTCGACCAAGCCTACGTGCTATTTTTATTTCGAGTTCGAGCAAACACTCACTCGACCATTAAGCCTACGGGCTACATTACTTTGAGTTCGAATCATTCACTTGACCAAGCCTACGGGCTATTTTTATTTCAAGTTCCAGCAAACACTCACTCGACCATTAAGCCTACGGGCTACATTACTTCGAGTTCGAATCATTCACTCGACCAAGCCTACAGGCTATTTTTATTTCGAGTTCGAGCAAACACTCACTCGACCATTAAGCCTACGGGCTACATTACTTCGAGTTCGAATCATTCACTCAACTAAGCCTACAGGCTACACTAATTCGAGTTCGAATCATTCACTCGACTAAGCCTACGGGCTACATTTTCGAGTCCGAGCAAAAACTCGCTCGACCATTATGCCCACGGGCTATATTTCTTCAAGATCGAATCATTGACAACTAATAAGCCTAAAGTGCTACATTGCCCCAAGTTTGAGTAAATGCTCGCTCGGTTACAGAGGCTACGAGGTCCAAATTTGATTAAGTTGTTTAAAACATTGTGGAAACATTCATAAGGCAAATAAAGTCCTCACAAGACGGGAAACAAAAACAGAAGCAAATCGGCGAAATGGGAGATATGTCTATACACAAATTTATCTGCATGGATGATTACAACGTAAAAACTAAGAACTAAATTTCTCGACCGGGAGTGGTCTCTTCTTTATTAGGTTCCCCCATATGAATTGATTTTGTCATTTGAAAGTTAAACAAGTACTTTAAATGTTAGTACCGTAATGAACAGGAGACGTCGTATTCAAGCACACCGTAAGCATAAGAGGGCCCTTTCTTATAAAACCCTCACAAAAAAGGGTTGATTTTGGAATAACTTGTGCCCGAAATCCAAATGATTTCGAGGGAAAATACACCCGAAAGCCTTGCAGAATAAGATGCAAATAGTAAAACTTGCGCAAAACACTTAAGCAAGAATAAACGCAAAGATTAAAACTTGCATAAGTGTTCAAACTAAAGAACACAGAAAGACACATGCAATACTTGAGCAAAAGAAATGAAAAGCTAAACTACTGCATCTCCAGAACCTGGAGGAAGAGATGTCACGACCCAAAACCACGTGACCGACACCCGGCACACTACCCGACCCGAGCGAACCAAACTATGTGATGCACCCAAATCATATGCATGAAAACCAATTTAACTGCGGAAGCTCCTTGAAAATCATATACATTTTCAAGTTAAATGATAAAATATTTTCCAATTCAAAATCACACATGATGTCTTTCATGATAATAACAATGAGACTATGTAAAATAAATATACTTTCATGTATTTCGTGTACAACCCCGTTGCTACAACCTTTCACAACTATCTATGGATCCTCTATACAAAAGAATAGAATTAAACACTTGGCTTAATACCCGACTAGCGTAAATTAAGAAAACAACATGATAGTTACCACGAAATAGGAGTGGTGCCTCACCATATACCTCAGGAAGAGAGTCATCCTAGCCGTGACCACATGCCACGTATCATACCTTATTCTGAAACATGTAAAGTAAGCGGGACCCTGGAGGGCCCCACTAAGGGTTGAGTACACCACAACGGTACTTAATAAGTGTCATGACCCTTGTCATTTTAAATAACAACCAAGTGAAATATAACCCACAATATAATCTTTTAAAATATTTACATCAATCCAAGATTTTGGATAAAATCATAATCATTCTGTTTGCTTTATGTCATTGAAATCACTTTCAGCTCCTTAGGCCTAAATATAAGAAACTCATCCTTACCATTCACTGGGAGTACTATACCATCACTGATATAAAAAGGTTAACTAGGTTATGTACCTGGCGGCAAGTATCATATACCCTACTTGCTCAGGTCGTCTCATCGTAGTGCCGTACGAATCGACTCAGCCATGCTAATAATAGCACAAAATAGTACTCTCTCAAGGGAGAGCACTCTGTCGTAGTCTATTCCACAAAGTGGCTATCTACGCCTACATCGGCACGTGTAGTTTCATGACAACGAAAACGATATATGTGAAGCCAATCTCCGTGAACACAAGTAACTCCCAAAATAATTGATACTTCAAAAATAGGTTCATAGCATAGTAGCCTCAAATGATCTATTTTTATCAAATCATAGCATTTATAGAAAATTTAAATCATTTGAACAAAATATAAATAACATTTTTACAAGCTAAAGCCTTTAGCAATTTAACATGAATCTTTAAAAGATACCACAAGTGCCATTCTGTTCATCAATTTCCAAAAGAAATACTTTTCACGAAAACTTATTTTTAGCACTCAAATATGTATACTCTTGTAAATACCAAAGTTTTGATAAAAACTTATAACATTTACCTTGAGTGTCTTTTTTCCAACAAGATTTAAAATAAAATTTATAAAACTGCATGACACTACATATGCAATATAATATTTTAATACATGGAGACATCTGTACTTGTTTGTCCCCACATGCATGAAAGCACATTTGCAAATATCTTAAGTATTAACTCGAAACATGATTTTAGAGAAAGTCCCTCATGAAGAGTAAGTTTTAATCAACTTACCTCGCTTTCTCTTTATTAACATTCACAAGTTTTCAATCCCCCTCCATCATTCCAATGCTGATTAAAATTCTCAACATCACCAACAAGTCGATATCTACAATTGGATATACTAATTACATCAGACTATGACCTAAGATATTGATCAACATCCATATATGGCTCATAAGTTTGCTACAAGCCTCCAACAATTTAAATCGCCAAATAGTTTTATATGCTAAACCATTCAACTTCATTCCTATGTTTTAATACCCATTCGAAGTCATTAATGATACTACATCAATTGTCCATTGCCACCAAGTTACTATTCATCGTCTTCCATAATCAACACTTGCAAAATATACAATTCGGGTGATTACTTAGTTGATCATTTCCATCTTTTGCTAACAAATAATTCCATAGGTTCATTGTATTCATAAATTTCATCGCCAAGATTACCATTCATCTTCTCTCTTATTTTCTCAAAAGTACTATTCATGCCATGAACTAGAGTTTTATAATCCAATCTTTCAACCATTAAAACTTGTAACAAATGCTTCAAATACTTCTATCTACTCATAATAAATGAGTTTGAAGCATTGGAATTACCTCTAGTAGATCAATCTTGAAAAATCACAACTTTGGTGATTTTTGTGTTCTTGAGGATCTAGTATTTGGATGTAAGAATGATGTTAGAACTCATGTATATTGAGTAAGAATCAACCCAAAACATCATTAACAACTTACTTTAGTTGATTGACTTGATTTGAGTTCAACACAGTCTCTTCACCATCAAGAACCCTAACCCCCAATACACAAAATACTCTCTTCCCCCGATTTTGTATTTATAAGCCCAGATTTTTGGCTTTAGGATGCGGCCCTGGAGGCTATGGCAGCACTTCACTTCCAGCCTTTCTTTCGGACGTGGCCCCAGATGATTCGCATCCGCCGACTCCTCTGCCAACCTTTGGTAATTTGGTCATAACTTCTTGTAAGAATGTCCAAACGATAAACAGTTTGAAGAGTTAGAAATCAGACTCGAAGATATTTCATTTGATAGGTTTTCCATCACATAACTCCTTATTTGGTCTTGTGCGTACTCATTTGGAACTTTGGTCTATCATGTAATTTCTAACTTGACTTGGACCTAGGGCTATCCTTAGACCCCACATCACTTATAATATGTCTCATACACTTATTATCATATCCAATTGATATCCATCATATTAATAGTCCTCATATGCACACAAAATAATATAATTAGTGCATATCAACTTTCTTAATAGCGCTTAAGTACTTCGAAATTTTTTGGGGTGCTACAAGAGAAGCATCCGCACCCCCAAGGGAAGTGGGTTGATCCGTCGTTAGCTCAATATCTTGACCCTCATCAACTTGAACTTCAGCGTCTTCGCCCTCCAGTTCCTCTTTAGTTCTCGAGGATTCAGAATCAGAACAAGAAGAACCAGCAGCATCACGCCCTGCCGGGAGACCTCTTTTACCAGCTGACTCTAGATTATGGGCTTTAGCGATTTCGGCATCAAAGTCAATGATGCTCGCTTTAGCCTCTTCCAAGGTTTTTATCCTCATGTTGTACATAACATATGTTTTATTAACAACGGGGAAGCCATTTGGCGCTTGAGTTGGATAACCTCGGCAGAAAGGTTTTCCTGGGCAGATCAAATGGACTTGAGGCTAACGTCGAGTTCCCAAATAGTAGAGCTAAAAATTCTATTATGCTCAATGGTCATCTTATACTTCTCCTCCAATTGGGCATATTTCATCCCCGCAGCAGCAAGCTCTTCAGTTTTGGAGTTCAAGGCTGCCTCCAAGTTGGTCAATCTTTCAGCGGGGGCAGCCTCGCGATCAGATGCAACAAGAACGACACTATGGACTTAGCCCATTTGGCCTTGGCATTTTCAAATTAAACCCTCAGCGGGGTAATTTATTGGCTAAGGGTTTCCATTTCTTGCTCGCTTTACTACAAACGAGCCTCCAACACAATGGCCTCAGTTGCTTTGGCTTCCAGTTCTGAGAGGCGAGCAACAGTTTGGTCCCGCTCAGCCAAAAGTTGATCCCACCCAGAGGTAAGTTCTTTTTTTTTCCCGAATCAACATTTGGAGGCCCCCAAAAGCAAGGAAATTGGCCTGCAAACCAAGAAATGCGAACTCAAGTTGTTACTAAATCAAATACAGTAGAAATGACAAAGGAAATGAAAAATGTAACATTGCAGCGTTGTACGTGGCATTGTTCAACAAGCACTCTCCCGAGAGAGCCTTTATCTTTGCCCAATCTTTTTCTAAAGCCAAAGGCTTCAGATAGTTAGCAAGTTCCACCGGTCATGATAGCAAATTGCATCCGGTGGGGACCGAGAGAGTAACGCTCCTCCTCTTTTGCGGATTTTCTAAGGGAGCAACATAATATTTCCCCAAATTCCCATGAACTGGGGACTGGGGGAGTGGAACATCCTCTTCTCGGACGGATGCGGCCGGTGGAGATGATGTAGCAGTTGATGGTGGAAGAATTGGTGAAAAAGGAGATAAAGTTGATGGTGATTAAGGGTGAGAAGCAGTTGCGACAAACGCAGTGCTGGTTGTTGGTTGCTCGTCAACCAAAGACGACAGGGACCTGGTACTATGCCCCACAGTATCAGGCACAACGACTGGGATCCGAAAATGAAAGTTGGCATTTTCCACCATTTCAAACTCCCCCAGAGAGCCTAGGCATCATCCACGGTTGGTGTAACTAACTCAATAGATTGAACAGTCTGTTGAGTTGAGGAAGGTCATCATCTTCAATGTAGAGATGCTCCTTCCTCGCTAGCTTCTCCATTATCATCAATCATCACGGTATCTATGGCAGGCCCGGGCAGATGGCTCATCACCACGAATTTCGGAGATGACTTGGGGGCAGCATTCTTTGCCGTTTTATTCTTTCCCTAGGCCGCAGAGGAACACCTCCTTTTTTGTTGTTTGTTCTCTTGCCGGGGACTCCGAGAACAAGCACTTGCACCAAAAGCGGGCCCAGAGATGCCTGTCTGTGAAAATTTCTTCTAGAGCCGCCTCACCGCATCAGCAGGATCAGCCAAAACGTCCTCTTCGGGGACAACAACTGAGCACTGGGGTAGACCTATATTCAAAAGGAGATAATAATCAGACAACTTTCTCATATGAAAAAGGTAAGGACAAGATGAGTTCACCTTACCATGATTTTTGGCCTTCCACCCATATTTCAGATACATCTCTTTCCACAAGCGGGTTTCGGGCGTAGTAACGTCCAAAATTTTCTGAACCCATTGTTCCAAGCCCTCAACCCTAGGGGGAACCCACTGAGTCGCTGAGGCAAGTAAAGGAAGAAAAGTTAATAATGACGAGGATTGATCTTTAACAAAAGCAGAAGTAAACTGTATACTTACGAGTGCGGTTCCATAATTCTAGGAAGGAATGAGCTGAGGCCGGGATGATGTCACTAGTGGCAATTGAAACAAATCGCTCCATACACCCATGGTAGTTATCATCATCTTATGTTGGATAGCAGTTCATGGTGGCCTTGCTTGCTGAAGTTAATCACCCCCACAGAAGATCTTGGGGGAATAAAGGTTCATCACATGAGTTAGGGATAGATCCTCCTCCGTTTCTTGGCACAGACGCCGAAGACAAGCAATCGTTCTCCATACGGAGGGACTCACCTGAGCCAAACAGACTTGGTAGCGGAGGCAAAAATCCACAATTACGGAGTCAAGCTCTCCACTCAGAGAAAGCGTCCCCAAAGTGAAGGGGGGCATATAGAAGTACGTAAAACCTTTCTTGGGTAAGGTTACCCGCTCCGCCAGATCAGGGGCAATAACGTATAAATCCTGGTAATGATAATCTTCCTTCACATCAGGAATACTGGAAGGGCGGATAGAAGAAGGATATCTACTAACGGCCCATGTACGAGAGTTAGTAGAAGGAAATCTCTCTTCGAAGTCTTTAGTTGTGACAAGACTTCTGGGGATGATGGTGATCACTGTAGGAGGAGCGGCTTCATCGGCTTTATTTTTGTTCTTTGAGGAATTGAGATTTTTTGAAGAAGAAGCCATTCTTTGTTAGAGAAGAAGGAAAAGCGTTTCTCTTATGAAGAGAATTAAAGAAAGGTTGAAGAACAGAGTGCAGATTGAATGAAGAGAGTTTGAAGAATTATGGGGTGTGAATAAAAGAGGCTGATGCGTATATGTAAAGGTTTAGGCGGCTAAATTCGTGGCCATAATTACCTCAATGACCGACAAACGTTATGCTGAATAGTGGGATGACGCATGTTTGGGGCATTATATGCGGAGAAACGTGCGTCTAATCAAGCGTCCGAAGCTTTTCAGAGGGGGTCAGAGAAATTCCCGCCGAAAAGAACCTTTCTAATAACTTTCCAGTGATACAAAGTTATGTCACCGGAAATCTGGGGGACTATCTGTAAGAGTAAAATATGCTATGTTAAGTGATTGCATAAAATAGTGACACGTGGAGCCGAAGGCAGAGGATAGCTAAAACCGAAGACAACTGTTCCATTTGTTACCGGAAAGAATAATGCTCATAAAGATGCAATAAATGTCTACCAGCCGGTAGCATTTAATGAAGAATAGTCTACAACATTTAGTACATTGCCCGTTACAAAAGAATTTGTCATTCATGCCCACCGTTACACATTCTTCAATGGTCCTCATAATTGACATTAAAGAAGGGTATGATCCTAGGACCTTGTTCCCTAGGTGCAACTATAAATAGTGAGCTATGTTATCATTGTAAATGATACAAATTTTCTGGCAAACTTAGGCTACAATCTATTCAAAGCTTTATACAACTTTATCCACTTGCCTTTTTATTTCATCGTTGTTGTGCCCGGAAGCCCTGCTCCCGGAATTATTATTTCTGCTATTTCATTTTCATCTCAAGTCTAAGTATTTCATATTTGTTAAATTCTTTAATTATTTTAGGAACGAGTTAATTCACTTATCTAGAAACAACATATAAATTCAATTGTACCATGTTACGAGTAAACAATGATAAGCATTAATTTATAAATTGATAAAAATGACAATTGGTTATGCAAGTTAAATTACAACTAAAATCTAATTGTTTACTAGTAAAACGGTATAGTTGAATTTATAGCGTGGTTTATAGATAAGCGAATTGATTTGATTCTAAAATGATAAATAAATTAAATAAAATGCAAGACTTAGTATTAAAATCGAGATAAAATAGCAGACAACTTAGTTCCAAGAGCAAGGCTTCCTAAAGTAGTAATAAGAATATCATTAGACAGAAAATAAAGTATAATTTACCTTGGAATAATGTGTACCATAAGTTTGTCAGAATTTTCATGTCTTAAAATGGCTGTTGAAGTCACTATTTATAGCTAATCCTAGGGAACAAGGTCTTAGGATCAAGCCCCTCTTAAATGACGATAATGGGGGAGAATTGATGAATATGTAACGACATGTAATGAACTGCCAAAATTCTATATAACAGACATGTATTCAATACTAAGGAATATTCTTTATTGATTGTCATCTGGTGGCAGATATTCGTATGCCCTCGTTAACAATGTTCCATTCGGTGTCTACCCGATGCCAACCGAAGTTGTTGTCCCCGGTCTTGGTTTTCACTCACTTCGTCTTTTGTCTTTCCCCACTTCCATGTGTCATTCTCTCATTAGAGTATTTAATGTGAACTAATTTCACCCTACACAGATCGTCCCCCTGCTTTTTGGTGGCACATCTATGTGTTACTGGGAAGTTGGTGAAGATTCCTTTCTTGGCGAGAAATTTTCCAAACCCTTATGAAAAGTTTCTGACGCTTGATTAGATGCACGTCTCTTCGCATTTAATACTCCGAACACGTGTTACTCCATGATTTAGCAATATTTTTTTCGGTTCTCGAGATAATCATGGCTACGATTTTAGACGCCTATTCTTTTACTTATACGCCTTATTCTTCTTCCCTTACACTTAACAATTTTACAAACTTTCTCAACTTATTTGCATTCAACTCTTCGCTGCTTTGATCTTTCTTTAATCTTCTCTAAAGAACTCTTAACATCTTCTGCCGATCATGGATTATTTACTAACCCTACCAAAAACTCTGATCCTCTCTTTGGTGGAGGCTCGAAGAAGAGAAAAGACAAAGAAATCGATGTTGATGCTTATCCTCCAACGGTGAGCACCATCATCCCTAAAGTACTCAATACAACCAAGGACTTCAAATAGAAGTTCCCTTCTTCAAGTTCTTGCACTTGGGCTATTGGCATATGCCCTTTATCTATCCACCCTTCCACAATTCCCACTGACTGTTACTAAGGAGGACTGTGATTTCCATGATTTGAACATCATTGCTCCCGAACTGGTGATGCGAGTAACCTTCACTTAGAAGGGCTTCATGTATATTTATACATACACATTCACTTTGGGTGTGTTTGATTTGAGTGGGGGACTTGACCCTGTGATTTTGGAGCTGTGCCACAAATATCAAATTTGTTTGGCACAGGTGGGCCCTTCGATTTGGTGAAGAGTTGCCTGTCTATGGCGACTGTGCTAGGAGATGAATGAGGAGCTCATCTTAGCAAACTGGGCCACCATGCTTTTCTCACCAACATGGATGACAACAAAGACCGTGGATGGATGAAGTGTTTTATCGTTGTTGCTACCAGGGATATTGTCACGCCTCGAAATCGAGGAGCGCAAGCGACGCTTAACAGATTAAACCCAGTCGAGCAAGCCTAATTTACATTAACCTCTCATCATTACTCATGCATGATTTACCATAACATAATAAGATCTTGACCTTCATATTAAATACATTTGGCTCAATGGCCCATATTTTCTTTCTCATGGTGGTTACACAACTCTATAAATAACTGTAAATATTGTAAACATAAATACATAACATAACTCAAATCTTTGATTACATGACCCATTGCATACATAGAGCCTCTATGACAATAGATACCTATATACATAAAATTAACTAGACCCAAACACCCACTAGAACTACAGCGGGCTCACCATAAGCTCAGTAGTGAAGAAGATCCCTATCAAAGGTCCATATCATCATGTAGAAGTATACCTGTATCCATTAAAAGATGCAACATCCCCGACAAAAGAGACGTGAGTACATGTAGAATAGTATTCGTATGTAAGGCAATAAAAGCATCATATGAAAATACGGTAACTCAAATAAGAGGCAAATAAAGTATATCAAGAAACTACGAAACATCCAATAAAATTACATGTCAAGTCTTATTATACTTGCATCATTCTAACCTTCTTATAGGATCAACTGCGCCATATGAACTATATGTGGAATACATAATATAATGTAATTGTAACAACATGCACAAACAATGCCAACGAAAGTGGCACCTTCCTCCCTTATTTTACACATATACATTTCGTAGACCATCCTTAATGTTCACATATCATATTATATACATATGCGTCTCATAGACCATTCACAACGTTCACTTACACAATACAAATACACCTATTCAACGGATTGGAAATACGACATGAATATGATAAATCATAGCAACAATAAATAGGCTTAGATAGTCATTAACGTCGAGCAAATTTATTAAGAGCTTCCACTAACATTTATAGATATTCAGTCGGGGATCCTCTATAACCACCTTCACACAAAGCGGCCCTGCCGCCTCACCCCAACATATGCGGTGGAGATGTATCACAATACCACAATCCCTACACAAAGCGGCCCTACCGCCTCACCCTAATATATGCGGGTGGAGGTGTATCACAATACCACAATCCCTACACAAAGCGGCCCTATCTCCTCACCCCAATATATGTGGGTGGACGTGTGTCACAATACCACAATTCCTACACAAAGCGGCCCTACCACCTCAGCCCAATATATGTAGGTGTAGGTGTATCACAATACAACAATCCCTACATAAAGAGGCCCTATTGCCTCACCCCAATATATATGCGGGTGGAGGTATATCATAATATCACAATCCCTAGACAAAGCGATCCTACCGCCTCACTCCAATATATGTGGATGTGTGTCACAATACCACAATCCCTACACAAAGCGGCCCTACCATCTCACCCCAATATATGCGGGTGGATGTGTGTCACAATACCACAATATCTACATAAAACGGCCCTACCTCCTCACCTCAATATATACGGGTGGAGGTGTGTCACAATACCACAATCCCTACATAAAGAGGCCCTACCGCCTCACCCCAATATATATGCGGGTAGAGGTATATCAAAATACAACAATCCCCACACAAAGCGTCCCTACCGCCTCACCCCAATATATATACGGCTGGAGGTGTATCACAATACTACAATCCCTACACAAAGCGGCCCTACTGCCTCACCCCAATATATGCGGGTGGACATGTGTCACAATATCACAATCCCTACACAAAGCGACCCTACCGCCTCACCCTAATATATGCAGGTGGAGGTGTATCATAATACCACAATTCCTACACAAAACGGCCCTACCGCCTCACCCCAATATATATGCAGGTGGAGGTGCATCACAATACCACAAACCCCACACAAAGCGGCCCTACCACCTCAGCTAATATATGCGTGTGGATGTGTATCACAATACCACAATCCCTACACAAATCGGCCTACCGCCTCAGCCTAATATATGTGGGTGGATGTGCGTCACAATACCACAATCCTTACACAAAGCAGCCCTACCGCCTCACCCCAATATATGCTGGTGGATGTGTCTCACAATACAAAAATCCGTACAGAAAGCAGCCCTACCGACTCACCCCAATATATATGTGGGTGGAGGTGTTTCACAATATCACAATCCCTACACAAAGCGGTCATACCGCCTCACTCTAATATATGTGGGTGGATGCGTGTCACAATACCACAATCCCTACACAAAGCGGCCCTACCATCTCACCCCAATATATACGGGTGGATGTGTGTCAGAATACCACAATCCTTATATAAAGCGGCCCTACCGATTCACCCCAATATATATGCGGCTGGAGGTGTATCACAATACCACAATCCCTACACAAAGCGGCCCTACCGCCTCACCCCAATATATGTGGGTGTACGTGTGTCACAATACCACAATTCCTACACAAAGCAGCCCTACCGCCTCACCCCAATATATGTGGGTGGATGTGTGTCACAATACCACAATCCCTACACAAAGTGACCCTAACGCCTCACCCCAATATATGCGGGTGGATGTGTGTCACAATACCACAATCCCTACACAAAGCGGCACTACCGCCTCACCCAAATATATGCGGGTGGAGGTTTATCACAATACCACAATGCTACTGCCTCACCCCAATATATATGCGGCTGGAGATGTATCAAAATACCATAATCCCATCACAAAGCGGCCCTGCCGCTTCACCCCAATATATGCGGGTGGGTGGGTGTCACAATACCACAATCCCTACACAAAGCGGTCATGCTTCCTCATCCAAATATATGCGGGTGGAGGTGTATTCCACAATATCACAATCCCTACACAAAGCGGCCCTACCGCCTCACCCAATATATGCGGGTGGATGTGTGTCAGAATACCACAATCCCTACACAAAGCGTTCATGCCGACTCACCCTAATATATGCTGGTGGAGGTGTATTCCATAATACCACAATCCCTACACAAAGCGGTCATGTCGCCTCACCCCAATATATGCAAGTGGAGGTTTATCCCAATCACAATACCATATATAAACTCAAAGCGACATAGTTTGTCATTACATTTAAGGTCGTAATTACTCATATCATTGGAATACTTCATGTTCATGCTCATCATGGAGAAACACAACTCATTACATTTGCACATACATGGTAAATCAATAAGTCGATTTCAATGGCACATGGGCCCAATAAAGGACATCTCCCTTCCATCTCATTATTCACTTCCTTGACCTCTTGATGTCATTATCTAGGTTGATGACTTTCGGGGACTTAACAATCGAAGTCATTTACATATATTATTTTCAGAAACATACAACTATAGTCGAAACCATTGGGACATACAACACTTCATAATTCTCATTTAGGCAGCGACCACATTTCATGTCCATACTATCACTTACTAGTACTTGCCATGGGTAATCATACAAAATTAAGAGCATTTAGAACATTTAGGAACATCATAGTCTTTAGTCGCAAGAACGTAGGGGCTTATAACACATTGGAAACAAAAGTACAAATACGTACCTCTCATAACCTTTCATACCACATATCACTTAATTGGTACTTTCAACCACTTACAACATTATTATTTTATTGTCTCTCTTGTCCATACATATGATTCTTTATTCATGGCGCAATGGCCGTATTTCATATTCCAAACTTTTATTTCTTCCCTTTCATAGATCATCATCATAATTATTAACAAATAGAATATTTCGGAAATCACAACTTTAAGTTCATTAGTAATGAAGGCTTTAAACACAATGGATTTCTTTCAAAGAAATGGAATAAAATAATTGGCAACCGAAGCACAAGTTAAAATCATACACAATTAACACATCATTCATTCTTGAAATACTTTTCCCTAAAAAGGACAATACACAATTTTCTCTCACGAATATGTAAGAACGCAAAACACATTGAAAATACTCACAAAGCATAGCATTAGCTAAAACAACCACATATGGGCATCACTTGAGTTCATAAGCTTTTAGCCAATTATATTATCGAAGTCAATTTTGGAATAGTTGAGTCAAAGCTCATTTCATAATCTTTCTCACATCATTTCATTTCATTGGCACCATTGGCCACAAGTTTAACTTTCACTCTTGGCACGTTGTCCACACTTTGTATCCCCAATTCACTTATTTCACTTCAAACTATCTTTATAGGTTATCAACAATAAGACATTTCCAATCAAGACTTTAGGTATACATATGAGCAATTAAGAGTCTTAAGCATATTGAGTTTTCTCACACAATTTGGCATCATAACCTTTATTTGAAACACAATTCAAAGACATAGCATTTTAATACACATATCATTCTTGAACACATTCCTAAAAGATAACATAATGTGATAGGAATATTCAGAACACGTTTTGAATACATAATTCTCGACACTTTGCTTATTCGGGACAATCAAATTTACTGGGAACAACTCGGAACATAGAATAAGGAACTTGAGACAACCATACTTGAAACTTACGAGAACATCATTGAATTCAATTCTATGATAGTAGTTTAGCCAACATACCTTGCTTTGAGCTTTCCTTAAATTAATACAACATTCTAGAAATTCTAGCAATTCCAATCTATTTTGAGACATAACAAAATTGAACACAAATTAGGAAGGTATTCATGGTTTCAGCTCATTTGAGTATTTTATCAAACACTAGGTGTGTAAATTTGGCTACAAGGTTCTTCTACAAGATTTCCTTCATTCTACAACCCAATCTTTACTTATTTGAGCTCAATAATATTTCCACAAACCTTATTGGTACATATATTTATAAATAATACTCTCATACCCAAGAATCATACACCTAATTAACCATCTTCTACCCAAATCTGAAATTAAAAACTAGGGTATGGAACCTTACTTCTTAGATGAAGAACTTGTGAGATTTCCTAGTTGGATTTCAAAGCTTGGACAAGATCTTGATGAACAAAACACTTCATCTACTTCCTCTCTCTAGAACACTCTCACTTCTCTCTAAAAAATCTCAGATAATTGCCCCAAAATAAATCCCAAAGCATATTTATCAAAATGGGGTCGGGTTATGAAAATAGAAAAATTAACCCACCGAAAGCAGATTTGCGGTCGCATAATGGACCGTACAATAGGTATGCGGGTCAAAAAATGCATCCTAAAATCGATTCCCTAAAATGGGCTTCACTGGACAGGTCTGCGACCATTTTGCGGTCGCATAACTACTTCTACGATCGCATAATGGTTTTGCGATGGCAGAATTGGTCGCAGAATCGCATCTTTCTAGCCTTTGGTAATTTGGTCATAACTTATTGTAGGAATTTCTAAATGACAAATGGTTTGAAGCGTTAGAAACTAGACTCGAAGATATTTCATTTGATATATATTATCACATAACTCCCTATATATATGTATATATTCTCATTCAAAGTTTGGTACTGTGCGAACCCATTTGAAACTTTAGTCTATCATGAAATTTCTAACTTAACTTGGACTTAGGGATATTCTTAGACCATAAAACATTATTAATGAACCCCATACACATATTATCATGATAAATTTATATCATTCATATAATAGTACTTGTTTACACACAAAATAATACAATTAGCGCACATCAACTTAATTAATAGTGCTTAAGTACTTCAAAATTTTTTGGGGTGTTACAGATATCATACCGGCCATAACTCCATCTTTTCCTGAGTTCTGGACCCGTACACGTAAGTTCAAAGTATGTCTTTTTTCTGAAAAAAAATTGTTTCATGTCGTTGTAGACCTTATCTTTTCATTATTTCAGCAACTCGGTGGACACCTCTAAGGGTTGAAGGCTTGGACCGGTGGTTTCAGAAGATTATGGACATCACCACGCCTGAGACCTGTTGCTGAAAAGAGCTATCCCCAAAATATGGATGGAGGGCCAAGAATCACGGTAAGTTGACTCGTAAAACCGATTTTGCCCCCATCTGATCATTGTGCATAAGAAAACTAGTTAACATCACTTTTTGTTGGATTCAGGTCTCCCGCATGGTTCTGTTACCATCGCTGAGGAAGATTTTTTGGTTGATAACGTGGAGGCTACGAGGTTGATGAAGATGGCTCTCACCCGAACAGGCGCCATCGGACCAGCTTCCGATGCAAGCGCTTCCTCTCGGAATCCCCGGTCAGAGAACAAGCAACCAAAAAGGCGGCATTCTTCCTCGGCCGAGGGCAAGAATAAAAAGGTGAAGAAAGTCGCGCCCGAACCAGTCACTGTGGTGATTGATGATGATTAGGAAGCCAGTGATAAATGGGCTTCCCAATAAAGGAGACGACATCCTTCATCATCTCAACAGAATGCTCAATCTGAAGAGCTTGTAAACCCAACTGAGGACGATGCCTAAGTGCTCTAGGGAGAGTTTGACTTGGTGGAGAATGACAACTCTCCCTTTCCGGTCCCAGCTGCTGCTCCCAGTACTGTGAGGTTGAGTACTAGGCCTCCGTCGTAGCTGCTTCTCAACCCACAACACCATCAGTTTCATCTCCTTCTACGCCAGCCATACCTTCATCACTAGCAACTGCTACATCACCCCCACCGGCCGCAGATGCCCAAGAGGAGGAAGTACCTCCTTTGCAGTCTCCAGACCATGGGAATTTGGGGCACAATTATTTTCCCCCTTCTGCAGATCCCTAGAGGAGAGGAGTGTCTCCCTCTCGGTATCTACCAAATGCCATCTACTATCCCGTCCGATGGAACTTGCCAACTATCTGAAACCGCTGGCTTCAGAAAATGATAAGAAGAAAATACATTTTCTCTCCGGAGAGTGTTTGTTAAATAATTCCATACATAATGCAGCAGCGGTAACATACTTGTTCTCTTTACTGCTTGTTTCTTTTTGACTTGCTATGACAGGGTTTCTAACTTGGGTTTTTGCTTCACAGGCCAACTTATTTGCTTTCGAGGGCCTTCAGAAATTGATCCTCAATAAATAAGGATTCCAATCTGAGCGGGACCAGTTGTTGGACGAGAGGGAGAAAATTGTTGCTCGTTTCTCGGTATTGGAAGCAAAAGCTGCTAAAACTGGTACGTAAGAGGCTCGGTTGCATCAGAGTGAGCAGGAAGTGATGTCCCTTAGACAAGAAGCCTCTCAATAAATGTATAGTTACAAGAATCCAAGGCTAAATGGTCTGAGGTCCAGAATGTTGTGCTCGCTGCCATCGAGCGCGAATCTGCCTCCATTGAGAGATTGAACAACTTGGAGGCAGCCTTGAACTCTAAAGTTGAAGATATTATTGCTGTAGAGGAGGAGTGTGCCCAGATGGAGGATAGGTATAAGAGTATCATGGAGCATAATAATGTTCATATAACCACTATCCATGATCTTGATCTTAGCCTAAGCGTCGCGAGATCCGAGCAGGATGACCTTTCGACCAAGGTTGATTTGCTTAAATCAAAACTCCAGTGCTGAGCGGAGTCCCCATCATTGAAAAAATATGTTTTATGTATAGAATGGGGGAAATACTTTGGAAGAGGCAAAAGCGGGCATTATTGATATTGACGATGAAATAGCCAAGGCCTGGGAGCTAGAATCAACCGCTCAAAGACGCCTCCCGGCTAAGACTGATGCAACCGACTCTTCTGGTTTTGGTTCTGAGTTCTTAGGAACAAAGGAGGAACTTGAGGAAAATAATGATGAAGGCCAAGATCTCGAGCCGGTTGCAGATCCATATACTTCTCCCGGGGGCACTGATGCTTCTTTCCCCCTGAGTTTTCGGGGTGATGTAGTTTAGCTTTTTGTTATCTCTTTCTTTGTGTTTTCATTTTGCATTTTTGTACTTGTGCTGCTTGGAACGTTTGATAAACAAAAGTGCATTTTGTTTTAACATTGCGCAAACTTTACTTTTTGCGTCGAATTATGCAAGGGTTCAGGTGCATTTTTCCTTGATAGCGTTTGGATTCCAGGCATAAACTCTTTCAGAACCAACCCTTTACTATGAGGGTTTCATAAGAGAGGGCCCTCTTATGTTTACGGTGCTCTTGAAAAGGACATCTCTTGTTCATTCCGGCACTAGCATTTGAAGTACTTGATTAACTTTCAAATGATAAAATCAACCCATCGTTTGGAAAAGAAACAATATAATAATAAAAGGACTTTACTTCATTCCTTCTATCTTAAAAAGTACATAAGTATTCATTTTGTTTAAATAAAAGAAATTGCCATTACATGTGGCTAATTTGTTCAACTTGTTTCTACGGGGCTAGATGTGCAGTACCCAATTACAATGAGGCATCTTTGTTCCGGACTTCGTAGCCCTGGCTTCTGTGGCCATCAGGTTGCTATATTCTCATATCATTCCCCCAGTATTCGGATGCGAATTGGAACAATAGAAGTCTTGCTCCGTCAAGGATTCCACTAGTGAATGGTTGGATAATCTTTGGTCCGATAGCAAGCTTCGTTTACCGTTAGGAACTTTGCTATCGAGACAATGATTATCTAACCACCCCAAGTGGCTTGTAGGGAAAACACTTGTAAATGGTTGAATAGCCTTTGGTCTGGTGGCAAGTTTTTCTTCCCATTACGAATTTTTCCAAAGACTATTTAACCATCTCGCAGTGGTTTGTCATTTTGATGCCTTGTTGTTTAAAGGTCTTATCTCTATTGATGGCGTTTCCTTCGTAGTATGTTCTCCGTTGATGCCTTGTTAAAAATATTTCCAAAAAATCTAAATGGGATGAAAACTGGACAAAGGGAAAAAGAGTGCATCACATAATTACAGTACAAGCGGTACTCATCAACAATAATACCTTTTGAGGTGGGTCACATTCCAGTTGACGATTTGACTCCGTCTTGGTTTTCCAATTCATAAGATCCTTTCCCGGTGATAGTTGAAACCCGGTAGGGCCTTCCTACGCCAGAACCAACTTTCTTGAGTTGAGCTCATGGGTGTTTTGAGTCACTTTCCTTAAAGCCAAATCTCCCACTTATGTGGGCCAAGTTCTTGTGTTCGTCAAGCAGCTCCAATTTGACTAGCAATGCTTCGTTGTTTGTCTCTTCGTCATCCCGTAAGTACCTCAAGGTCGGTTCTCCTATTTCCACCGGGATTAGAGCTTTTGCCCCGTATACGAGATAGAAAGGTGTCTCTCTTGTGCTTGACTTGGTTGTCGTCATATATGCCCAAAATACTCCTGGTAACTCTTTGGGCCACTTGCCTTTGTCTTCTTCCAACCTCTTTTTGAGGTTTCGAATAATCACCTTATTGGTTGATTCCGCCTGCTCATTTGTGCTCGGGCGGTATGGCGAAGATATGATTCTTTTAATCTTTAAGTCTTCAAGGAATTTTGTGACCATTGAGCCTATGAAATGTGGCATGTTGTCTCAGGAAATCTCCTTCGGTATTTCGAACCGGCTGATTATGTTTTCTTATAGGAAATCGACCACTTCACGCTCGCCGATTATCTGATAAGGACCTGCTTCAACCCACTTAGTGAAGTAATCAGTTAAAGTAAAAAAAAAACTTATCTTATCGGGAGCTGGTGGCAACAGATCGACTATGTCCATCCCCCATTTCATGAATGGCTATGGGAAAAATACTTAGTGCAAAAGCTATGCCGGTTGGTGCCCTAACGACGCATGACGTTGACACTTGTCGCATTTCTGAACGAACGCCTTAGCGTCTTGTTCCATCCGGGACCAGTAGTATCCTGCCCTAACTAATTTTAACACCAACGAGTTTGCACCTGAATAATTCCATAAATTCCTTCGTGAACCTGTCTCATGACGTAATTAGCTTCGGAGGCGCCCAAGTTTCGGGCCAACGGGCCTTGGAATGATCTTCTGTATAACTATCCTCCCTATAAGCTACAACGAGCTACTTTGGTATAGAGTGCCCGGGATGCCTTCGGGTCTTTGGGCAACTTGTCATGCTCAAGATATTCAATGATTTCATTTCTCAAGTCCCAGACCAAGTTGGTTGTATTTACTTCATAATAACCATCATATCCAGAACCGAGTGCATAAGTTGTACGACTGTACCTGAATCTGATCCATTCATTTATGCGGACGAGCCCAGATTGGCCAACGCATCTACTTCTGCATTTTCTTCTCTTGGGATGTGAGTAATTAACCATTCCCTGAATTGTGCTAGTAGAGTTTGAACTTTCACCACATATTGTTGCATGCGTTCCTCCTTGGTTTCGAAGATTCCATATAGTTGATTTACCACCAGTTGGGAATAACATTTGATTTCGATGAACTTGGAGTCTAGTCCTTGGGCCAGTTCAAGTCCTGCAATCAAAGCCTCATACTCAGCTTCATTTTTAGTCAAGGGAACATTTTTTATGGCTTGCCTCAAGACTTCTCCTGAGGGCGTGATTAAGACTACTACGAGCCCGGACCCTTTCACGTTGGAAGCTCTGTCCCTAAACAAAGTCCAAACTCTTGATGTCATTTTCGATACCATCACTACTCCCTTTGTAGCCAAAGGCAGCAGCCCGAGACTGAAATTGGCCATGAAGTCGGCCAAACCTTGTGATTTGATCGCAGTCTTGGGTTTTTATTCGATATCAAATTCACTAATTTCAACTGCCCATTTGGCCAGTCGACCTGACAATTCAGGATTGTGAAGGACATTCCGTAGGGAAAAAGTTATCACCATGGCTATTGGGTGGCATTGAAAGTAAGGCCTAAGCTTTCGAACGGCAACTTCGAGAGATAAGGCCAATTTTTTGAGGTGCAGATAACGAGTTTCCGCTCCCGTTAAACTTTTGCTGACATAATAGATAGGAGATTGTGTACCTTTGTCTTCTCGGACTAGAACGACACTTATCGCTACCTCCGAGACTGCTAAGTATATTAATAATTTTTAACCTTTCTTCGATTTTCATAGTAGCGGAGGGCTTGATAGATATCGTTTCGGGTCTTTTAGAGCATGTTGACATTCCGAAGTCCATTCGAAGTCGTTCTTCTTCTTTAGATGTGAGAAAAAATTATGGCATTTTTCTGAGAACCGAGAAATGAACCTGCTTAGAGTGGATAGTCTGTCGGTTAGTCTTTGGACTTCTTTCACATTTGTCAGTTGGTCTGGAATGTCCTCGATGGCTTTAATCTTGTCGGGATTGACTTTGATCCCCCTTTGTGACACCAGGAACCCAAAAATTTTCAGGAGCTGACTCCGAACACACACTTTTCAGGGTTAAGCTTCATGTTGTGCTTCCTTAGGATGTCAAAGTTTTCTTGGAGGTGTTTCAGATCGTCACCTGCGTTCAAAGTGTTACACCCCATATTTATGTACGTGAGAGTACATCATAAGTCAATTAATGTAAGCTCAGAAATGAGATCGTCTTCGAAAGTACATAAAGTAAGTTAATCATGTTACCTTAGAGGTTACAAATCTTTAAGATCATGGATAACAACTACCAAGAGGGTTGAAAGGCTTAGGAGCTAAGCAAATTGAAGAAAATAAGTTTCGTCAAATGTTGAAAAGTTGGGAATGTTATAACATGTACTTTTGGGGTGATACTAATGTTCTTAACATGATAAGGAGGTTATGTTATGAGTTATTTTAGTCGTATGATAGTCGTGTGTTACATTTTGAAGTCAAGCGAGTTTTGAAACAAAAGTTGGCAAAGGTCATCACAAGTTACATTCATAATGTGTTGAATATTAGGTCAAATGAAGCAGATCTTTTCCCCTAATATACTTGGAATTACAGGATGATATAAATATCAAATTGAATATCTACGAGTCTAGTATCTAACTCATTAAACCGTTCATCAAAACGACATCAGAGCAGAGAGATATTTGTAGTTTTGCGAGACTGCGCAGACTGCATAAGTGACAAGTAGGTGGGTCACTAAAGCTTTTTGAGCAATAACTTTCATGTGTTCTATGAGATCTTTTTGGGACATATTATATACAAAATTGAAGGTCTTGGAATGTATTTTCCAACTCTTTTAACCGTTCATTCATACGACATCCAGATAAAATGATATAAGCGTTGGAAGAAGGGCCAATGCTAGGGTGCCAAGTAGCACCTTATTTGACTTTTCAACAAAATGGATATTTATATCCCTTATGTCATCTCTTTCTTCATTTTTCCAGCAACCACGACCAAATAATACCCATAAACTTACCTTTAAGCCCTCTACAAGGGTTTCAAAGAAGATTAATATCCCGGGTACGAAATCAAGAAGCGATAACATTAGAACGATACCTATGACGTAAGTATCTCTATATCGCCTCCATTTTTCTTTGTAGTTTCGATTTTGAAAGGTATTTAATAGTTAATAAAATTCCTACTTTTTTTATTTAAGATTTTAAATATCAAGGAAGGTTGATAAATTCGTTTCCTAATTGTTAGAACTCACGGGGCAATGATCGGAAGCCGTGAGTTCGAGTTATTTGACTTGTAGTGGACTGTTTTGTGGGTTGTTTCGTGTTGTTTTGGGGCTATCTATTTTGCTACTGTTTAATGGAGTTTGGATTAGAAATGGTGCGGAGAAACACTACATAATGGCAAAATGATGGTTTAGTCATTCTTTGTAATATTTTCTGGGTGTTTGACACTACTATAGTTGTTGTTTTGGGTATGAAGTGATTGGGGTGTGTTGGGCTGTTGTAAGCTAAATATAACGTATATTTCGACTTGAATCCACTGTGGGAGGTAATTATATTGTGTTCTTGCATGTGCTTAAGGTTATCTTGATGTTGATTAAGTTAAATGGATGGGATAGACATGAACTAGTGAATAAAGTTGCTAATTGATGATAATTGGAGTTGTGGATTAATTTCTTTGTTATAAATATATGGTATAAGACTGGAATTATTGATGAATGGCTTCATTATATTTTTAATGATACTGTTAAGTTAAATTAAGAAGTTTATAAGGGGTGATATGGGGTATACGGGTTTCAATCGGAGCTTGTCGCTCGTCGTGAAGTAGTTGTGACTTGTTGTTGTTATATAGTGTCTTGTTATTGATAATTATGTATTGCTGGATTGCTATGGTCATTGTTTTTGGTATATGGTATTGGAGGAGGCTCTTGTTATAGGGGAGATGCTGCCCAAATTTACGTAAACAAGCTACTAGTTTAAGTTGCGGACTTAGCCTTTACTCAACACTGATTTTGAATCTCCTTATGCTATGGTAGATTGAGTTGAATTGTTTGAAGAATTGATTTGAAGGTATTAAGGACTCAATGGAGTTAAGGTATGTTAAAGCTATCCCTTCTTCCCTTTTTGCATGATCCATATGATGCAACGAAACGAGCAAGCACACAAATTTCACAAATGATTCTATTCTTAGAAGTACTAGGGGTGCCTATGTTCTTGATTACCCATGTGTCTTATTATTCTATCATTTGTTCATGGGTCTCAGAAAATTTTGATAAAGTTTATTTCATGATATTAACCGAAGGCATATTGATCTCATGACATTCTGAGATATCTTATTGACTTACTTCATTATGCATTGCATTCATTTATACAAGTATATTTACCCATGACCAGATGGCATTATATACGCGTGTAGTATATGTATATGAGGTATGGGGAAAGGTTATGGCGTTATATATGCACCACCACTTGATCAGCTGGTATACGTTGATGATTTCGCGCACAATGGATGAGATAATATGATGGGATACCCTTATAGGCTTGATGATGTTATGTACGCATATACCTATGCATGGTATTATATTTATACGCACATGCATGACATTCTAAATTTTTCATGATTCATAGAGCTATTCAGAATTACAGGTTGAGTTCTTTACTCCACGTTTCTTTCATGTCTTTTATCTAGTACTTTCATGCCTTACATACTCGGTATTTTATTTGTACTAATGTCTCTTTTGCTTGGGGATGCTGCGTTTCATGCCTGCAGGTCCCGATAGAAGGTTGAGAGTCCTCCTAGTAGGCTGTCAGCTTAGCGAAAGGTGTTCATGCACTTCACTTGCTCCGGAGTTGCCTATTTGGTCAGTATGGTTTAGACATGTATTAATTGGAATGGCAAGACTCTGTCCCGACCTTTATGATGTTTATGTACTCTTAGAGGCTTGTAGACAGATGTCATGTTTATAGATACTTGTATGGCCTTGTCGGCCTATGTTTTGAATGTACAAATGATTATGTCGGCCTTATAGGCCCGTATGTCACATGTATAAGTTTCTATATCATGTTGGGTTGTCCTATGTCTTGTATTCACTTATGTTTTATTCTGGTTATCTCATGACGTCACTTCTGGACCATTTATCCATGATGGTATGATAAGAAAGATACGTTACGTTGGTGCTCGATTAGGTAAGGAACTGGATGCCCGTCGCGGCCCATCGGTTTGGGTCGTGGCACAAAGAATTAACCAACATATCATCTATGTAAACTTCCATTGTTTTCCCTATTTGCTTTTTAAACATTTTGTTCATGAGCCTCTGATAAGTGGCTCCGACGTTCTTTAGCCCGAAGGGCATTACATTATAGCAATATGCGCCAAAGTTTGTTATGAACGAAGTTTTTTTTCTGATCCTCCGGGTTCATCTTGATTTGGTTGTATCCGAATAGGCATCGAGAAAACTCATCAACTTATGTCCGACCATTGCATTAATTATTTGATCAATATTTGGCAATGGGAACGAGTCTTTGGACATGCCTTATTGAGATCCTTATAATCTATGCACATAAGGAATTTATTATTGCTTTTTGGAACTACTACTACGTTAGCTAGCTAGTCAGGGTACTTTACCTCCTAGATTGAACCGATATAGAGCAATCGAGTTACCTCTTCTTTGACAAACCTGTTTCAGACCTCAGAAATTGGGCGCTTCTTTTGCCTTACCGGAGGAATGTCAGGGTCCACGCTTAACTTGTGCGTGGCCACCTCTAGTGAGATACCTGTCATATCCGTGCGAGACCATGCAAAACAATCAACGCTAGTTTTAAGAAATTCTATAAATCCTGACCTGATCTCGGGGTTTAGTCCTGTCCCCACGTGGAACTTCCTCTCTAGAAACTTTTCGAACAATGCCACTTGTTCGAGTTCTTCCGTCATGGATTTAGTTGCGTCCATTTATTTCATTACCTGGAAATACCTTGGTACCTGGTGGGATTCCGACGGCTCCTCCCCTTTGTCGTCCTCGTTTGGTTTAGGAGCAGGCGTCGGTCTCTGTAATTGCTATGTTATGTGTTCCTTCCCTTTAATGCTGGAAACCGAGACCACGTTCATCTCCCTTGCCGTTGATTGATCTCCACTTATTTGTTTGATTCTCTCTCGAGTTGGGAATTTCAGAAGTTGGTGGTATGTTGCTGGTCCGGCCTTCATCTCGTGTAGCCATGGCCTGCCAAGAATTATGTTATAGCCCATGTCACCGTCTACCACTTCAAATAGGGTAGTCTTTATGACCTCTTCGGCGTTCGTGGGTAGCAAGATCTCCCTTCGGGTTGTCACGCTTGCTAAGTTGAACCCGACGAGGAGTTTTGTTGCCGGAATGATACTTTGAGTTAACTTGGCTTGCTCCAGCACTCTCTATTGAATGATATTGGATGAACTTCCTAGGTCCACCAAAACATGTTTAATTTTAAAATCTAGAACATTAAGGAAAGTTACCAGGGCATCGTTATGTTACAATAGAAGTTCATTGGTGTCGTCTTCTGTGAAGGTGATGTCATCCTCGACAACTTCCCAGAGTCTCTTGCTATGAGTCACCGATACTTTTGTCTTTTTTTCTGCCGAGAAGGTTCCACCGTTGATTTCGTTTCCACCAAAAATCATGTTGATGGTTTGCCCGGGAGGGTCTTCACCTATCTTCGAGGGCTCTGAGTTGTCCCGGTTGAGTCCATAATTATTTTTAGCCCGGTCTCTTAAGAACTCTCTGAGATTTTCATTTTTCAACAATGTTGCCACCTCCTCGCGTAAATGCCGGTAGTCCCCAGTCCGGTGGTCGTTAGTCCTATGATACTCGCACCATAGATTAGGGTCCCTCTGGATGGGATCTCATCGGCCTCGGGAACTATGCTTCCTTGATGTTCCTCATCGCTTATACCAACTCCACTACGCTGACATAGAAATTGTATTCGGACAACCTGGTATATGTGGAATCTCGGGAACCCGATACCTCTTTATCTTGCAATGACTAGCTATTCCGTCCACGAGCAGTTCTTATATCGATAGCGAATCTATCCGCCGACCGTAACCCTCTGTCGCGTCCTTCGGCCCTTTCGTAGGGCAAAAAACCCTTAGAAGATCGCCAATCTGCATCAAAATCATCCTTCGATTTATGCTTGTTCTTTTCTCGATCTCGACCCTTATTTGATGTCGGGAACCCGAGTTGATCATCTTCTATTCTTATCTTTGACTCGTAACGGGTTATGGACATCCGCCCATATAGTTGCCTGGAACTCGAGCGGGCTTTCTTTTAATTTTCGGGAGGCGTCAGAGCTTCTTAGGTTTAGCCCCTTAGTAAATGCCTCGGCGGCCCATTCATCTGTCACGGTCGGTAACAACATCCTTTCTTTCTGAAACCTAGTCACGAACTCACGCAGCAATTCAGACTCTCCTTGCGCAATTCTAAATATGTCCGCCTCATCACCGTTTCTGCTACATGCTCGTCCTCAGCATCATCAGGAGTCTGCTCCCGTACGTGCTAGGGATATCGCCCGCCATGAACCGACATTGTTACGTCGCTCATTGCGGGTGTCACTGATCGAATCCTCGTGTTGAGGCAGGTTCTCTTGTGCCTCAACGTTGTGTGCGATGTTGACATCGTTAGCTATCATTTTTTTACGATTTTTGCTAAGAAACAAAAAATCAAACAGATTAGGAATAGATGCAAGGATCAACTCAATTACGCAACTGTCTAAGCCCCACGGTGGGCGCCAAACTGTTTACCCGTAAAACGGTACAATTGAATTTATAGCGTGATTTATAGACAAGCAAATCGATTTGATCCTAAAATGATAAATAATTAAATAAAATGCAAGACTTAGCATTGAAATCGAGATAAAATAACAGACAACTTGGTTCCGGGAGCAAGGCTTCCGAAGATAGCAATAAGAATATCGATCGACAGAAAATAAAGTATTATTTAGCTTCGAATAATATGTAGCATAAGTTTGTTAGGATTTTTATGTCTTATAATGACGGTAGGAGTCACTATATATAGCTAAACCTAGAGAACAAGGTCTTAGGAACAAACCCCTCTTAAATGACAAAAATGGGGGACATTGATGAATATGTAACTGCATGTAATGAATGTCAAAATTCTCTGTAACGGACGTGTATTCAATATTGAGGAATATTCTTTATTTAATGTCATCTGGTGACAAATATTTGTTACCCTAGTTAACAATGTTCCCTTCTGGGTCTACTCGATGCCAGCCGAAACTGTTGTCTTTGGTCTTGGTTTCCACTCACTTCGTTTTCCGTCTTTTCCCAGTTCCACGTGTCATTCGATTATTTAATGTGAACCGATTTTATCCTATACACTAGTACAATCAATTTTTTGCCAAAACTAGACTGTTAGGAATAGGAAGGCATTTTGCTAAAATTTCAAGCTAAAAGAATTTTTTTACTCCTTTATTTTTTTTCATTAACTCCACAAGAAGTCTTTGATAATTGAAATTTAATTGGAAAATTATTTTTATTTCATGCTCTTTTATTTCTTTCCGTACTAAAGGTGTAGTTTGTGGGGGTGGAGACAGCTTTCTGCCACTGCCACTGAACAGTTGGGCTCAATAATTGAAATTCTAAAATAATTCGAAATTATTTTGTACTGAATTATTGCTATTCATTACTGGCATTTCTTAGGGGTGTCAATGTTGGCAATAATGTCTTGCCAATGTGCAGTAGTTGTGAAAATTCAATTTTTAGCATGTTGATGTACTCCACTGTTCATACTAATTAAATTTGCAGGCGATTTGCACAGGGCCACAGAAGATTGACAAACTCAAACTACTCTCTACTCTAATTATAGCCAATGTGCGTAAAGGAACAAATTTAAGGGCTCATTTGTTTTTTATTTTTTTTTGGAATTTCATAATTCTTAGGTTCAAACGCCCACTAAGCCAAAATACTTTGTACTCTACTATATGAATTTATTGTTACTACAAACGATTATAGGTCTTATGGCACGTTAGAGAACTTCGTCAATGATCCTTTTAGTGTGAATTTAAATTTAAAAAATGTATGTTAATCTTTATCGATGCGAATCTCTTCGTTCTCAAGAAATATAAACACATTCGAATAATTGGGATTCTTCCATTTTATAACTGAGATCTCAAATTCGAGCTTTGTAAATGAAAATGATTTTAAATTCACACCCTAAATCTAAGCGAGTCAAGATTAACACGGTCCAAACCTATAGGAGTCCAGATTAATGGAGCTGGTGAATTTCGAGTATATATAACAGAAATACATTGTAAATAATGAAGTTGGCCAAAAAATTGTGGATGCTAATATGCTATAGAATATGAAATAGTAACAAACACAGTTACAATATGTTATTCACAGCTTGATAAGTATGAAGACGTTTATTAATTGAATAAATGAGTTTTACTAAAGAAAACAGTAAAATTATAGTTATACACAACCACCCTTTCGGAATAACAATAATGCTCGTTAAACCCCTTGCTAACTCCCGCCCAGCATCCCATTTTTCATAAATATATAATCAACTCAAGATAATTAAAAAAACAAAATAAATAACAAAGTATACATAATTCCCAATCAAAAAAAGAAAAAGAAAAAAGAATTCCATTCTTCTCCTCCAAATCTCCATCTGTTAATGGAAAATTAAAGATAATGAACTGAGGCTAATGGTTAATTAACCCCGGGCTCAATAATATGGAATGACTGGTGGTGGTGGAGATGCATAGGAGACTCCTACAATGGGTGGAAGTGGAACGTGTTCGTAACTTGGTGATGGCGGTGGAGGTGATGGTGGCGGCGGAGGCGGTGATGAGTAGTAGTAAGTGGGAGGGGGAGGTGATGGTGATGGTGGCGGCGGTGAAGAGTAGGTGTAAGTAGGAGGTGGCGGCGGGGGGCTTTGGGTATATGATGGTGATGGGTTATATGTAGGGGGAGGAGATGGTTTTGGTTGCCAATGTGGGGTACTAGGTGGTGGGGGTGGTGTCTCGTTACAAGGTGGGGTAGGTGGGGCAGGATGTGATGGCTCCTGCGGAGGTGTGTACCCAGCTGGTGGTGATGGAGTTGGAGTTGGAGGTTTTGGATGCTCATATACTGGTGGTGGTGGTGAAGATGGTGTCACATATACTGGTGGTGGTGGCGATTGAGGTGTGTACGTTGGTGGTTCGTAATGTACTGGTGGAGGTGGTGGTGATTGAGGTGTGTATGTTGGTGGCTCGTAATGTACTGGTGGAGGTGGTGATTGAGGTGTGTACGTTGGTGGCTCGTAATGTACTGGTGGTGGAGGTGGTGGTGGTGATTGAGGTTTATATGTTGGTGGCGCGTAATATACTGGTGGTGGAGGTGGTGGTGATGGGTGGTGATAATATACCGGACTTGGTGGAGGTGGAGGTGGAGGAGGTGGAGCGTGACGAGTTACAGGTGAAATTTTGTGGGTAGGAGGTGGTGGACTTCTATGTTGATGCGACGGGGAACTGCTATAAACAGGTGGTGGTGGTGATGGCGGAGGAGTTGATTGAGGTGGCGGCGGAGAGCGCTTAAAATGGGACCCCGAAGATTTGGAAGGTGGTGGTGGAGATTCTATTGGTACAATAGGTTTTGTAGGAGGAGATGGCTTAGGTGCTGGTGGTTTGTTCTGAACTGGTGGTCTTTTTGGCTTAGGGGTTGGTTTTGGTCTTGGTTTTACTACAGGAGATATAGCTGAACGGCTAAAGCACTGAGATTTTCTACAATCATATGGTTTTGCATCATCAGAAGAGCATTCTTTAGCAGATCTTTGGTCTTCCTTTCCAGCAATGCAATTTTCTTCACCGTCAATGACTCTACCAGATCTAGCTGCAGCACAAACCGGAGCTTCCCCAGTGAAATAATTGAAAGAATAAGTAAAGTTTTGTAACCTGGGGAGTTGGCAAATACTAGCTGGTATAACACCAGTGAGCTTGTTGTGAGCCACATTGAGTTGCTCAACACTCCTCATTCTGCTCACAGTTGATGGCAACGGGCCTTGAATCTTGTTAAAGCTCACGTCAAAGACTGTTAACTTCTTCAGCATTCCAATCTCCATTGGCAAACAACCAGTTAGATTATCATTCATTAGTATAAGCTCGTTCAGAGTGTTGCCCATTTTCCCGATGCTTGCTGGAATGCATCCTCCAAGATTGTTATTAGCAAATACAAGAACAGAAACAGGGGAGTTGCCCAAGTTGTCAGGAATGCCAAAACGAAATCTATTATCATTAAGGAACAAAGCATCCAAATCTTTGTCGAAAAGTTTAGAAGGAACTGGCCCTTCAAAGTCATTAAACCTTAGATCCAAGAACTTTAAAGAAGGCAAAGAAAGAACCACTTTAGGGAACCCACCAACAAACCTATTGTTGCTCAAATCAAGCTCCCTAAGAAGCTTCAAATGGCTAAAGGTTTTAGGTACGATACCACAAAAACGATTCGAGTTGAGGTGGAAAAGAACTAGATCTGTGAGAAGACCAAGTTCTGGAACTAAATAACCAGCAATATCAGCATGGTTAAGATCAATGCCAGCTACAACTCTAATAGAATCATTGGTTAAAGATTGAGCACAAAATACCCCACCATAGGAACAAACATTTGGTCCTGTCCAATTTGCAGTGAAGTTAAAAGGGTCAGAAAACATAGCTGCTTTCCATGTTTGTAACGCAATATATGCAACACGAAGCTTTGGGTTTTCGAAACTCAACTTATTAGCATCGTCCTTGATATCATCAAGATCGATATCTCCTTCTTGTCCATAGATCTGAAATGACAAAAGGGAAATAACAAGAAAGGAAATGAACAAAGAATGAAGGCGGCTAGGAGGCCGCATTGCTCCTATTTTCTTGATATTGAATGGGAGGGATTCAAAGATGAAGAAAATGAAGGGAAAATATAGATTTCATTCAGTGAGAAACCAAAACTACGTAATGTGAATGTGTTGTGTTTAGTATCTTGTTTGTAAGTATTGAGAAGATGGGCATGTGAATGAATGAATTGATTTGAATTAAATAGCAAAGTAGCCACCTCTATTTATTCCTTCACAGCTCTTTGTGTTAAGTTAGTAATTGGGGACACATTATAATTACATGCCAGCACGTCTATTAAATTTTACTAATAAAATCTTGGTTTCAAATTTGAATTATTATTGACTTAATATTAAGATACTCTTTTTTGTTTATTCTACAAAACAAATTCAATCACTACAATCTGCCAACTATACTACTCGTTTTTGAAAGGAAAAAAAAGGGTCAAAGAAAACAATGGCGGTGCCAGATTGGTGTGCAAGTACTCACAAATTAAGTTTTATTAAATTTATTAAGAGGGGCACCGATTTCAATGACAACGGCAGTTTAGTACTTTGAAATATATATATATATTTAAAATGATATTAAAGGAGATTTTAATAAACGAAAAACTGTGTCGTGTAGTGGGTAGATTTTCAAGGTCCCCACGTCTATCGTCTACGAGTTAATTGACATGCCAGCACGTCAAGACAAAAGTAAGAGGTGCTCAGGTCCCAAATAGCAAATATTTTGAAATAAAATATTCTTTAAACAAACACCCCAAAATTTTACTAGGTTAGACATTTGGACCCACGTAAATGTTTTGACTGCGGTAAAAACTTTTCTTGGCTTTAGAGAAATGAAGCTGCTTTTCACGCAAATGACAATTCCATTGAGAAAAAAAAAAGTTATTTAAACAAGCACTCAATATTTTGCTAGGTGAGATTTTGGGCAACGTTAAATTTGTTTTAATTAAAAAAATGTTCCCCGCTTAGTCAGGCGAGAAAAACTTGCATGGCAGTTGGCACCCAAATAAAGATCATTTATGAAAAAAATAAATTAATAATTGGACATTAGGATTGAAAATTCAAGTATAGAAACGTACTTAATTAAGATGATAAACGTTATTCATATAGCAAGTTCCTTTATCAGTTACGCGCTTTCAATCTTTTTTCTAGATTAATTGGCAGCAGTCCGTCTTTTAAACCATCTATTTTTATTTTTATTTTCTTTTTTGGGGAAGGTTTTTTTTTGGGGGGGGGGGGGCGAAGGGGTGAAGACGAGGAGGTTAATGCCGTTTCTTCTCTTTGCTACTCTGCCGGTCCACTTTAAGTAATTTTTTTAGTTTTTTCACACATATTAAAAAAATTATCTTTTAGCATTGATTAATAACAAAAGTGATCATATTAACTTTAATTTATTTATTAAAAATATAACAAATTATTCCTAGGCTCTTTATTCTAAGGGTAACTTTGAAAAGAAAAAAGTCAATTCTTTCTTGATATTTGAAAAAATCAAATATTGTGAAGCACAAAAAAAGGCCAAAAAATCACTTAAAGTGGACCGGACAGAATATCTCTTAACTAGTTGAAGATCAAATAAGAGATTTTTACCTTCCTATACTACATATAAAACTTTATTACCTCCTTCCCCCCCCCCTCCCTAATCAAGTTTTAACTTAATTACATGGTCATATATAATTTACTAATTATATATAAATTAATTTTAAATGAATATCCCTTTATATTAGGAATTTAATAAGGAATCAGTTATTTCTCATCCATGTTCTCTCTCTCATGCGCTCTCCGTCTCTCTCTCCTGTCCTCTCTCTCCGTCTCTCTTGCTCTCTCTTTCTGTCTCTCTCTCTCTCTCTCTGTCTTGCTATCTCTCATTCTGTTCTTTCCCTAATTTTTCTTACTTTGATGTTCTCTATTTTTTATCCTTTCATGTTGTATATATTTTTATTGGAATTCATCAATGGATTTCAATCGTTTTACTATAGAGTTTTAATTTAGCAATTTCCTTTCATGTTGTACATATGGTGTTCAAATTAAAATTGTCAATAAATAAATTTTGAAGGTATTTGACTTTCCACCATTGGAGCCATTAAAAAGCTTTGAAGCTTTGAATTTGAATTTGGGTTTACAAAAACCATTATTTGTTTGGATTATGTGTTGTTGCAAACAATTGGGAATATTGTTGGGAGTTTATATCTCAATTTTGAGGGTGTTTGGTGAATATTAGACTTGATTTTGGCTGAATTTCAAATTGAAACTCGAAGAAGAAGAACACATGACATACAATATACTTACGAAATTGTATTAAAGTTGTATTATAATTGTATATAAATTATATTTAAGTTGTAGTTCTATATTATTTTTTATTTGAATGTTGTATGAAAGTTGAAAAATAGTTGTATAATGTATGAATCGTTGTATAAAATTTGTATTTAAATTATAAATACTATATTTTTACATAAAGTTATTGATATGTATCAAAATTATATTAAATGAGGAAATTTTGATTGAAATTTCAGAGAGGAAGAAGAACACACTACATACAAAATATATACAAATCTTTTACAAAATACATACAGAAGACATATTGTATAAAATTTGTATGAAAATTATATTTAAGTTGTATGATGTTGTAGATGTATTTAACTGTATAAAAATGATGTATAAAAGTTGTAGATAAGTTGTAAATAAGTTGTATACTATATAATTAGTTATATGAAATTTATCTTTAGAATGTATGTTGTTGTAAATATATTAAATTTGTATTAAATTTATATATAATTTGTTTTTAAAATTGTATGTTGTTGTATGATACATTATTCTTTTTTTATTCGATTGTTAAAGAAAGAAAAGTAGAGAGTGAATTCCAAATTGACTCATGTGCAGTGATTCATGACATACACGTTTTAGCCTATAGACTTCATATCTGATCGAACTGGAAATTGTCGTGGAAAGTAAAGTCTTCAACAAAATAAAAACGACTTCACCTCTTAATGTATGCAGTTTACTTAATTTCTATTTATTCCTTTGATAATTTTTGCTTAATCTACTTATAGATTTATATACCTGGGATGATGGATATTGTTTTGAACCTTGGACTCAATGATGAAGTCGTTACTAGTTGGGCTGCCAAAAGTGGAGAAAGGTTTATCACTTGTACAGATAATTTCTTGAAATGTTTGGAGATATGGTAAATATTCTCATCAATGTCTTTACCTGCTCTAATATTTCTTTCTTTTTTTCAATTTTTTTCTACATTTCTTGAAAGGGGAACATACTGCTGGTCAAAATATATTAGTAGATTTTATCTCATATGGTTCTCGCGGTCCTCTATTTGATTGAATTTGGAAAGAAAAATGCTTATGGAAAGAGGTGTGGAGAGAAAATAGGAAAATGATGTAACTAAATTCCCTCATTTAAGGCATTAATAATGGATTGTATATAATTTGTAAGTAATCCTTGTTTAGTGCGGGAAATATACAAAATTAGGACAATTTTGATAAATAAGTTTCAAATATTGTATATGAAGGGAGAAAAAACAGTTCAAGCTCGCTTGAGATCGCAATAATAACGTTTGAAATTATACATTTACTGTTGAAGCAAACACAAAATGATAGGTTGTTCAAGCCCACATGAGATCGCAATAATAACGTTTAAAATTACACATTTATTTTTTATTCAAAGACCAAACGATAGGTTGTTCTTCCATATTCAAAAAATAATTTTGCAATAAAAACTATCCAGGAGTTTTAATATCATATTTTGTTACAAACATTTTTTAGTTGTATGATCTTTTTCACAAGAAAAGAATTAAAATAACACAAAAGATTTATAAATAAAACATATGAGATGTTGGAGATAATTTTCTTCTATTCAAATTAAATGTAAACAAAAAATGTCATTTCTTCAAATTGCCCTTGCATCAATAGTAAATTGGTAAAGCGGAGTTGAGTTATGTGATCTTTTCTATCCTGAAAAAAGTTCAAATATTAAGCTTTATTTTAATTTATAATTTTACAATAATAAAATTGGTAGTTATATCACTGTATACGAATAAAAAATTATGCTTTTAATAAAATGTCATCAAAATTTGTCGGCTCCACAAAGTTATAAAATCGCTTTTATTTTCTGTCACAGGGGAATAAAACAGTTTTTTTTTTTTTTTTTTTGACCTTTTTTCTACTAAGCCTTTTTTGAGTATTCCCTTTACAGAAGGTGAGATATTGTTAAAGGAAAGGATAGAGCATGACGAAGAAAGGAACTTATTTTGTGAAGTAAAGTAGCAACACTTATTTTGTGAAGTAAAGTAGCATCACTTATTTTATGATATATCATTCAATCAAATTATCAACTATTTTACCTTCTTTTTAGTAGGATTCCACGTGGAAATTTATGTCTGTTGATGACATGGCAGCATAGATGACTTGGCAGTTTTTGCTTATGTGGGTCGCAGCTAACTATATTTTGTTATTTTCTCAGCTATTTTCGTTTTGAGATATTTGTTTTTGTTAGTAAATTTGTTGTTATGACCGTAGTTAGAAAATTATCCGTGAAATTAACTCTTATTTTTATCTGAATATGTTTATGAACTGTCACAGTAAAAACAGCTATACAACGGCAGCCCCGTCTAACCGGATGGTTGGCTTTGTAACATTGCACATGCTCTGCCTCGCAAACCCCATTAATTTTCAGTTCGGACTAATTTTATTTGCAAGGTACCTACATTCAACTTTAGAAATTTCTCTATTTTAGATAAGAAAATTAAAAAAAGGAAAAGGAACAGTGAGAATATTGTATGAGTTAAAATCTATCTCTAGAATATGTAAGTCAAAATGGGATTAGCGAAACCTACCTAGGTTGCCACGTGTCGAAGTGATCTAAGGAACAAAGAAGGTCGTGGTCGAAGAGTTAGCAAGGGTTGAAGTCGAGGAGTCATCAAGGATCGAGACCGAGATCGAATATCCTTGATAGAGTTATAACGGCTAGTTTCAAAATAGGACATTAAAGAGAATATTCTAGTGGATATTATCTCCACTTGTATTACTAGGGTTTGTAGGAATATGTTTCCTATAAATAGAAAGAGACACAATGATAGAGGACATGAGATATTCATTTGTAAAAGATATTTTGACTTTATAGAGAGAGTCTGATCTTATTGCAAGCCTACAAAAATAACATTTTCACTAAGATTCTTGTCCGAACTTTTCTACTGGATCCGAGAATAATTTGAATATTCAAAGGCTTATCCATCATTCAGCATTGTCAGAAAGAACATCCATTGATTTCATCCCTTCTCGGGTGACTCATTCGTTCTATTTACATAAATGTCATTTATTACTATTCATCACTATTTAATGCTTCATTACTTGTGTTTGGGTTTTTAAATATTGATCATTGCGTACCTGTCACGACCCAAAATTCAACTAGTCGTGATGGCACCTAACCCAACCTGCTAGGTAAGCCAACTTTCAACTATCCAATTCCAATAACAATTATTAAAGTAATTTAAGTGAATAAAGATCTTAATCTTATACATCTCCCAAGAACTGGTAGTACAAATCATGAGCTTCTAAGAATAGAGTATACAAACGGAAATGAAATAAATACATAGTCTGCTTGAATAATACATAAACAGAGCTTTTATAAATCTAAGGCTACCATGAACAAGAGGCAGCTACAACAGGAATGCAGGTACATCTTCAAATCCCGCAGCCATCGAGCACAGCAACAACAACAGCCAACATCTGCCCGCAAGGTGCAGAAATGTAGTATCAGTACAACCGACCCCATGTACTGAGTAAGTAACAAACCTAACCTTAGGTTGAAAGTAGTAACTAGCTTTTACCAAGGTCGGGTCCAAAACCAATAGTCCACAACAATATCCAAAAAATAAATATCATAACAACAGAATTGAGGCAACACAATGAATAACTCAATAATAAAGTGCTCAGTTCGTTCACAGTTCCGGAAAAATAAACATTTTTCTTTTCAAATATAATAGTAAAACTAATTATTTTTACTAAAATCACCAAAATATGAGTAAGTCTGAAAACTGTGATTTTCTCAAAATCCTTTCAATAATAAATGAGATGTTTCATTTTAATTCCAAATAACCCGTATAAAACAATTGCATCACTATGCCCATCTGTCAACATGTGTGAGAAATCATAAATGATGTGATACTGTACAACATGAGAAAAAATCCATCTTTATGCCCGTATGTCATGTGTGCATGTCAATGCGATGCAACTCAGTGATAAAATCATAAACAACCCATCAGGTTTACCTCACAATCACTCATAAATAGCCCCTCGGGCATACCTCACAATCACTCGTAAACAGCCACTCGGGCATACCTCACAATCACTCGTAAATAGCCCATCGAGCATACCTCACAATCACTCATGCCTCCCAGTCACTCATCACTCGGCACTCGCACTCAGTAGGTACCTGCGCTCACTGGGGGGTGTACAGACTCCGGAGAGACTCCTTCAGCCCAAGCGTTATATCAAGCCAAATCATGACATAAATCACTCAAGCCCTCGGCCTATATCAAACATGCAGCGGCGTGCAGCCCGATCCCATAAATATCCTAACAAATCAGGCCCTCGGCCTCACTCAGTCATAAACCTCTCAAGCCACTCGGGCATTTCAGTAAAAATAGGGAACTCATCCTAAAACAACATTTATATGCATCAAAACAGAGTAATAAAACTAAGTTATGCAGTAAGCATGTATGACCATGACTGAGTATAGATTTTCAATCGAAAACAGTGAGAGGATAGTAAGAAAAGGCCCCTGAGGGTCCAAGCAGTACTGGCACAAGGCCCAAACATGACATTCAACCCAATTTACACTAACTCTTTCTAAAATACATAAGTATTATACAGTTTCAACAAAGTATGCAACTCTACAATTGCTACAGGACGGACCAAGTCACAATCCCGAATGGTGCACGCCCACACGCCCGTCACCTAGCATGTGCGTCACCTCAAAATAGAAAGACGATACGCAATCCGGGGTTTCATACCCTTAGGACAAGATTTATAATTGTTACTTACCTCAAACAAGCCGAATCCAATGTCGAGCAAGCTAAACAATGCTCCCGAAATCCCATTATGCGCGCATCAACTCCCGAACGGCTCAAATATACCACAATTAATTTGATTCAGTCCACATATTTTATAAGAATTAATTCTATATCAAAATGCTAATATTTTCCATAAAATTCGAAATTACGCCCCAAAAATCACCCATGGGGCCCACGTCTTGAAATCTGATGAAACTTATAAAATACAATAACCCATCCAATTACAAGTTCAACCATATAAATTTCACCAAAATCCGACACCAACTCGACTCTCAAATCTTCAATTACAGTCTACAAAGATTTCTATCATTTTCAACCCAATTCTTAACCATTTGAACTTAACAATCTTTCCATAAACCTTATTGATATGTATAAATAATACTATTACACCCAAGAATCATACTCTTAATCACCCATCTTTACCCAAATTCAAAATTGAAGACTAGGGGTTAGAACCTTACCTCTTGGGTGACGATCTTGTGATATTTCCTTGTTGGATTTCAAAGCTTGAACAAGATCTTGATGAACAAAGCATTTAAGCTTATTACTCTCTCTAGAACACTCTCATTTCTCTCTAAAAATGTCAGATTTTTGCTCCAAAATGAGTCCTAAAGCCTATTCATCAAAATGGGGTCGGGTTATGAAAACCCTCCGAAAGCAGGTCTGCGGTCGCATAATGGACCGCAGAATGGGTATGCGGGCCGCAAAATTGATCGAAAAGTCGGTGCCCAGAACTGGGCTCTTCTGGTCCATTCTGCGACCAGTTTGTGGTTGCAGAAGCAGTTTTGCGATAGCATAATTGGTCGCATAATTGCATTTTTTCAGTCTTTGGTAATTTGGTCATAACTTCTTGTAGGAATGTCCAAATGATGAACGGTTTGAAACATTAGAAACTAGACTCAAAGATATGTAATTTGATATGTAATTCACCATATAAAACTTCGTGACCTTAGAGTTATGCTCATTTGAAGTTAGGTCTTGTGCGAACTCACTTGACTTTAGTCTATTATGAAATTTCTAACTTCTACATTCGATGCCGAAACCTATCGAATCAAGTCCGATTGACCTAAAATTTTGCACACAAGTCATAAATGACATAATGGACCTATTTCAATTTCCAGAATCGGATTCCGATCTCGATATCAAAAAGTCAACCCCCCGGTCAAACTTTCCAAAAATTGAACTTTCGGCATTTCAAGCCTAATTCCATTATGGACCTCCAAATAAATTTCTGGATACGCTCCCAAGTCCAAAATTACCATGCAGAGCTATTAGAATTATCATAATTAAATTCCGAGGTCGTTTACACATCAGTCGATATCTGGTCACTATTTTAACTTAAGCTTTAAACCTTGGAACTAAGTGTTCCAATTCATTCCAAAACCTCACCGGACCCGAACCAATTGCCCCGGAAAGTCACACAACAACTGTAAATCCCAATTTGAGCAGTAAATGGGGAAATGAGGTTGTAATACTCAAAACGACCGTTCGGGTCGTTACAGTACCGTTATAGCTTTTGGAATAGATCTGCGAACTATTTATCACACTACCAAGAATTTCGTCTTTGGGATATTATTATTGATTAAGATTACCTCTCATTTGTATAAATTTAATTAGTTGAACCAAGATCTATATTTTTTGAACAAACAATTTGGCGCCGTCTGTGGGGACTTCTTAGTTAATTTTTTAGTTTCCTTTAGATCTATAGCTAACACAAGTCACTAACCTTACAAACCCCAAGATCTTCTTCTTTCTTTGTACGTATGAAAACTGACATGGCAGGTAACCAAGGAGAATGAACAAAAGTAACATGCGATTTCCCTAGCAACCTCGTGAATGATATCAATGAAAGCTATGAAACGTTAGGCGATAATGTGACGTCCACCGCTTCCCCTAGGCGTGAGAGATCGCCACCCCCCATCGTAGCATAACAAAGCCTAGTGGAAATGGGGCCTCTACGTCCGCAAAAAAAAGGACACCCCCAGTTGTGAAAAAGCTCCTCGAAGCATGGCTGACCACTACGCTAGTAAGCGTGCTCAATAAGCTCGTTCCAGGCACGACCACAAAAATTGCAAGAGCTTGCATGATGCAACAAGAAGACGAACAACGCAACCGGCCAAATCCTCCGACAAGAGGTATAACTCAAACTATTACTAACAGTACATGTGACAGCGCCCTCGCAGCTGTTCTAAGAAGGATGGAGGAAATGGAGAATTAAAACAAAGCACTCCGAGACCATATGAAAGAACACTAAGAATGAGTCGACAAAATACTCGACGCTCCATAGCTGTTGCCAAAAAGGGACACTGACAGGTTCGTAGAGCAACCGTACAATGACGAAGCAGCCCTGCAAGGCTGCAAGCCATACCAAATACCTTCAAAATTCCGCCATACCTCAGGATATACGACGGAACGACTGATTCCGAAGATAACGTGACCCATTATGTCACCGCCGTGAAAGGCAACGACTTCGCCAAGGAAAAAGTGTCCTCTATTTTACTGAAGAAGTTTGGCAAAACCCTTACGGGATGAGCATTAACATGGTATTTACAGCTACCAGCCCACTCCATAGAAACATTCGAGGAAATGGCCGATAAGTTTGTAACTACACATGTTGGAGCCAAGAAGGCCGAAGCAAGGGTAAACAACATATTCGTCGTCAAGCAGTCCTTGGGAGAGGGACTCATACTCGAGGTCCCACATGTAAAGTAATTCGCCAGTCCATCTGGAGTCCGGATATGACTAACAATGAGGCCGAGTACGAGGCCGTAATTGCAAGGTTGAGGCTAGCATTTGAGTATGGGGTGAAGCGGTTGAAACTACGCTGTGATTCCCAGCTCGTAGTCAATAGAGTCACATGGACTTTCCAAATCAAGGAACAAAGGTTGAAAATGTATCAAACCGAGATATGAAAAATACTGCCTGATTTTGAGGAATGCCAGCTCGACCAGATCCCACGTGCACAGAATGCCGAAGCAGACGGCCTCGCCAAACTAGCCGCAGCTACCAAAAGCATCACAACCGGGGATAAAAAGGTAGTCCATCTCCTCAACTCATCATTAGACCAAATCGAGGTAAGAACCGTAAGATTACATCGGGATTGGTGTAATCGTATTATCACCTATTTGCAGGACGGCACACTCCCATATGACAAAAAAGAAGCCAAGAAGCTAAGAATACAAGCAGCCAGATACAGTCTCCTCCACAACGACCTATACAAGAGGAATAACGGCAGCCCTCTGGCGAAGTGTTTGGGCCCAACCAGACCCAGCGCGTCCTTGAGGAAGTCCATGAAGGCCATTGCGGTGCTCACTCTGGCAATCGGGCACTCATCAGATGCCTCATACGGGCGGTATACTAATGGCCCACCATGAAAAAGGATCCCTCAGACTTCATGAGAAAATACGAACAATGCTAAAAGTACGCCCCGATAATTCACCAAGAAAGCGAATACCTCCACTCGATCACCTCCCTGTGGCCGTTCATCAAATAGGGAATGGACCTCGTAGCCCCCTCCCAGTGGGGTGAGGTAATGTACGATTCCTTTTGGTTTTTAGTGACTATTTCTCTAAATAGGTGGAAGGAGGAGCGTTCGCCCAAATACAGGAACAAGAGGTAATCATCTTTATATGGAAGAACATCATCTACCGATTCAGCCTACTCAAGGAGATCAGCTGTGACAACGAACCCCAGTTCACGGGAAAGCAAACCGCTAAATTCTTCAAGAAATGGCATATCAAAAGGATACTTTCGATCCCATATCATCCAACGGGGAACGGACAAGCAGAATCCTCCAACAAGTCCATGCTAAATATCATGAAGAAAAAGCTCGAAGACTCCAACGGACTGTGGCCAGAAATACTGCCAGAAGTATTATGGGCATACCGAACAACTCCAAAGACGAGCACAAGAGAGACGCCCTACTCTTTGGTCTATGGAACCAAGGCAGTAATACCGGTTGAAGTCGGAGAACCCAGCCTAAGGTACTCCCACGAAAGCGGTACGAGTAATAATGAGAGTAGAAGGTAGGAACTTGACGAAATCGATGAACGAAGAGATATGGCGTCATAATAATGGTCGTCCAAAACAACAACCAGAACATTGTTCCAACAAGAAAGCAAAGGTCCAACCGCATAAAGTCGGGGACTATGTGCTAAAAGCCAAAACTCAAGTGAGCGAAGACCCCCGGGAAGGCAAGCTGGGAACAAACTGGGGCGGTCCATACAAGATCACAGCCAAAACAAAACAAGGGTTCATTTCAATTAGAGATAATGTAAGGAAAGCAACTACCAAATAATTGGAATATCAACCAACTCAAATACTTCAACTCTAAGAGAACAAATGTCCTCCAAATCGTACATTTTTTTCCTCACTTGAGTTTTGTCCCATTTGGATTTTCTCAAGGAGGTTTTTAACGAGGCAGCGAAGGGAACACCTCCAGTCGAAGTAAGCGAGGTAGGGACTATTTTTACTCTTTCATTGCTCGACTCCTCGATAATCTCCAAGTCAAACAATGAAGGGACTAGGTAGATTGGGACTGGAACGCTACCCAACACCCAAAATCTGTAACTCTCTCCAAGTATGTAACCAAAACAACAACGTCGAAGTAATAAAAAATTACGTCTATCAGGACACCTTTTGTGTTAAGGTTATGTTCGACCCCGCTCGAACAACACCCCTCGGCCCTCGGCCACGACTAAGAAAAGGTTATGGCTCAAACAAAACCTATTGACCCTCGACCACGACCACGAAAAGGTTATGTTCCACCCCGATCGAATAACACCTATCGGCCCTCGGCCACGACTACGAAAAGGTTATGCGGCTCCGCTCGTACAACACCTATCGAACCTCGGCCATGACTATGAAAAGGTTATGTTCGGTCCTGCTCAAACACCTATCGTCCCTCGGCCACGACTATGAAAAGGTTATGTTCGACTCCGCTCGAACAACACCTACCGTCCCTCGGTCGAGATTACTAAAAGATAAGTTCGACCAAGTACGAACAACACCTACCGACCCTCGGTCACGATTTAAAGAAGTACAAATTTGACCAAGTTCGAATAATACCTATTAATCCTCGGCCTCATTCCGATAAACCTTGATATATACAAGGACAACGGCAAAAACATGAAGGAGCAAAACGCGCAAAGTATAGAAACAAACCACAAAAATAAGAAAGGTGCAAATAAAAGAAAAATCCAACTATGATATTATAAACAAAGGTTTCTTACAAAGGCTTGTAAATACGCCAGTAAAAATACACAAAAACTTCAGAAAAAGCAAAAAAAAAAGAACTACTACTGATCACTACCATCACGACCCGCAACACCCTCATCGGTGCGACTCTCAGCGCCCGCTTCATCCTTGCCCAAAGGGTATATGGAATTATACCAGGCCTCATCCTCAAGGCAATAGATAGTATCCTTATCGCCCTTCTCTTTCTCACCAGGACGAGGAGCAGTCAGAACATAGCCACAAGCAATTCGAGCCTCGCGAGCCTTGACACGAGCACCATCGAGGTCTGCGGCAGAAACAGAGACCGCTATATGCAACTCACGAAGCACATCCAGTCGGGCTTCGGCGTGAATACACTCTTCATACAACTCACAAAGAATGTTAGGGAAGCTAGAAGTCGCAGATGAAGAAGGTTGATCAAGTAGTTTAGCCTTCTCGGCTTCCAGAGCAGGAACCCGATCATAATGGTCAGAGGTCTCTTTATCCAATTCCCCAATCCTTTCATCAAGCCACTCTTCTTTAAGCCTTGCCGTCGACAAGTCATTTTCCACTTCGGAACGGAGAGTTTGGATCACCACTTCAAGGGACTCCGCCTTCCTCATAGCTTCCGACTCCTCCTCCTTCTCTAGCTCATCTTAATTCTCGACGACCTCATCACTAAGAGCTTGCGCCCTAAACTAACATTCTTCGAGTTGGCCGCACAGTAGGCCCACTAGGGCTTGGAGATCGCTGCATTGGGATTCTACACCCCTACTAAGCTAGAGCTCCTCCTCTTTGCCCTTCAACATCCCTTCAAAGACATTGCATTTCTCCACGACCCGCATTAACTCCTCGTCCTGCTCCTTCAAATCCTCCCTCAGCTGTCGCACATCACCGCCCTCAAGGAGCCGACACCAGAGCTCCCGATACTTCTTAAGACATTTGACATACTCATCTTTCAACTTCACGTAAATATCTTTACACTTCTGCTCCCGGCGATCACTCTCGATCTCCAAAATAACCGTCTACAAAACAAAGAAACGAAATTAGAATTTACGAAAGAAAACATAAAATTAAAGAAAACAACGGACAGTGGTTGTACTTACTCGGAGAGCAAGACTAGCAATATTACTCCCTCCGTTTCAATTTATGTGAACCCATTTGACTGGGCACGGAGTTTAAGAAAAAAGAGAAGACTTTTGAACTTGTGGTGTAAAATGAGGCACATATATTTTGTGTGGCTATAAATCATTGCATAAAGGTAAATTATTTCCAAATACGGAAAGATGTCATTCTTTTTGGCACAGACTAAAAGGGAATAGGTTCACATAAATTGAAATGGCGGGAGTATTAGACAAAGTGTTGTCATCTACCGTCTCGAGGGTCGTACCCTCAACTTTGTAACAAAGGGGACCAAGGGCATGGATTATTTCCTCGGTTTTTCCAAATAGGTTATGATCCATCAGGATCGCAATAGTCCTTGAACCCCCTTCCAACCTCACTTCGAGTTGAGTGAGCCCCTCATCGATCATCCTCAACTCGTCCATATCCTTTTCGGAGTCAGACCCAATGTCCTCCTCAGTGACGACCTTCCTTCTATCATCAATCAAAGAAGGCACACTCGCCACGACCCCGGAAGATGAGGCCTCCTCCTGCCTCAAAGTGCAGGGCCATCATTATGCACCACGCCCTCGACCATGTCCTCCATGGGACGCATTCTCGTTTCCTCTAAGTGAGGGGCCTCGGGAATTGCCTCGGGACTCTCTCCAATATGTACTGTGATGGTTTCTCGAAGGAAAAAGCCACAACCTCCCACATAAACGGTCGCCGCCCTCTCTCTCCCAGTATCTATAGATCTTCTCTTACGAGGCATTAAACCACTGTCATCAGGAGAGACATCGTCCTCATCAACTAATGAGAAAATTTCATCCGGGAAATTCGAAGCATTCGAAATGTGCGACCCACAGAGGGCCACGTCGCCTGCTCGCCGCAACAACCATGACCCGTGTAGTCCGCTTGACCAACTTGACCACTAACAACATGATCCGCTCATCGAACCCGCCCGTGAAGCCGACCTCAATAAGCGGAGGGACTAACTATATGGGTCAAAATCTATCTCTAAAATACTTAAGTCAAAATGGCATTAACAAAACGTTCCTAGGCCACCACATGTCAAAGCAATTTAAGGAACAATGAAGGGTGTGGTCGAAGAGTCAGCAAGAGCTAAAGTCGAGGAGTCATCAAGGATCGAGGTCGAGGTCGAATACACTTGACAGAGTTATAACGGCTAGTTTCAAGATAGGATATTAAAGAGAATATTCTAGTGGATATTTTCTGCACTTGTACTACTAAGGTTTCTAGGAACATGTTTCCTATAAATAGAAAGAGACACAATGATAGGGGGCATGAGATATTCATTTGTAAAATATACTTTGACTTTATAGAGAGAATCTGATCTTATTGCAAGCCTACAAAAATAATCTTTTCACTAAGATTTTTGTCCGCACTTTTCCACTGGATCCGAGAATAACTTGGATATTCAAAGGCTTATCCATCGTTCACCATTGTCAGAAAAAACATCCATTGATTTCATCCCTTCTCAGGTGACTCATTCGTTCTATTTACATAAATATTATTTATTGCTATTCATCACTATTTAATGCGTCGTTACTTCTGTTTGGGTTCTTAAATATTGATCATTGTGTATTGTTATAGCTTTTGGAATAAATCTACGAGCTATTTATCACACTACCGGGAATTTCGTCTTTGGAATATTATTATTAACTAAGATAACCCTCATTTATATAAATTTAATTAGTTGAACCAAGATCAATATTTTTTGGTCAAACAAATATAAACTACATATTAAAAGGCTTTTTTTTTCATTTAATTATCATTGGTTGCCTCGTATTGAAAAGTGATCAATAGTAAAGACAAATTTAGAATTTAAACTCTATGGGTTCAAACTTTATGACTTTTAACATTAAACTCATTATATTTTTAAAGTTATAAATTCATGTCAACTAGTTATTACAATACCAACGAAGTTTTACACGTAAATATACGCTCCGCGTCAAAAGTTATGGGTTCCAGTGACGTAAGCAGGATTTTTTGTAAGACTTTTGAAAAAAGAATAAGTGAATAAATTACTACAATAATAAACGGTGTCATTTTTTATACTGATACCCAATATTTTATTTTGCTCATATATATTCATCCATGATGGATTCAATCGTATCCGTATCTAAAATGGTACATCCGTCCCTGAATTTAAAAGAGGAAGCGAGAAGCTCCCTCTCGTTACTCAAACAAGTCAAATTGAAGGATAAAATGTACTTCCCTTAATTCTTTTGCCAAATAACTGAGGAACCTTTGGAATAAAGTAATCTTTTGAGAAGCTTCGAAAATTCATCATCAAATTGTAAGCTATTTTTCACTCTCAGCATGAAACTTGAAGTTTTACCAAGTGTTTGTGACTAGAGAAATTACATAAAGAAACTTTAACCAACCTTTTATTATGGGATACAAATAAAAAGAGACAATATGTTAGTCACTTTGTTTTTATGGAGAGTAAGAGCCGTAAGTTCAAAGGCAAGGTGTTTCAACTTTTTTCGGACAAATTGAAATGTTCTTAAGTGCATGGGTCTTTACAAGTTGAGTAATCTATTTCTATTACCACTATAAAGTTTTTTTCATTTTTTTTTTGTAACTGTGGAGTAAATTAAACTTCGAGTCAAATTTTATAAGGGGTATTTATAAATTTCGTGAAAGTACATATCAGATAGTGTTTTTTTTTTTTGGAATGACAACAGAATGAGTCTTCTTCCAATATTACACCATGACAGACCTAGAATATCATACATAGAATTTGAACGTGCAATCTAAAATAGATTTTGAATCGCTTTAATTTGTTATTACATCAGAATCTTTTGTCACAAGGATTCAACAATTTATATATAACAAAAAAATTTAATTTTTCCTTATTTACATGGTAATAAAATTTTTCGCTAAAAAGGGTTTCTAATGTAATAACCCTGTTATAAGTTTTATTTTAAATGTCATATATTTGCTTTTTATACGCTATACATATTTCAAAAAAAGAAAAAAAAAAGAAAAAGAGGGGGGTGGACGATAAGCCAGTCCGTTAAAAAAACCTCTTTAAAAATTACCTATGCTGTAAAAGCTTTATCCAAATTTCCCGGAACAAACTAATGAAGGAATTGTATTAGACCGGAGCCAGCTCTTCCAAAGAAAATTGATAAAATCAAGGGTCTAATTGGGCTATATTGACAAAAAAAATACAATCTCTAGATAAACTTAAGAACTCGAATGAAATTAGATTGAGTATTTAAACCAATTACGGTTATTAGAAACTAAAAGACACCATAAAGTTAATTAGTTATAAGGGCAAAAGAATAAAATATATCCCATGTAGTCTTACCTACCAAGTAACTTTATTGGATATATAAGTTACCCCAACATATAAAGTGTTACACTGTTGTTGTGTTACTATTTTTAGAACTTTTTTTGTTATTGTTATGTATATTATCTACCCTTCACAAACATGTTGTATGATGAAATTGTATGTCTTTATGTGTCATGATAACTTGGGGTCAATTAGTTTTTTTGGCTCTTTACAAACTTGTTTTTAGTTTTATGACCTTACATTTTTTTTTTTTACACATGGGAGATTTATTTTTATACATAAGAGATCAGTCTTTTACACATAAGAGATCTAAAAAGGTAATTTTCTTAAATTCAAAATTGTAAAGAGGCATGATGTACAAATATCACGGATATTAACTTGTCCCCAAGCCTTAGCTTATTACGTAGGAGTCGCAAGGTAAGCTTGAAATACAAAAAGTGTGAAAATATAAGCATGTACAATGCATTTCCCTGAATATAAGCATTCACAATTTGGCTTCAATTCATAACAAACTAAATTGTCTCAATATAAATGGTAAAATACGATATAGGATCGAATTAATATTTCAAGAATCACAAAATTTATATGGACCAACCAACTTCTTGCCTTTCCCATGTCTTGATATTTCCCTTTCCTGTACAGGGCCATGTTAACTGTATGCTCAAGTTAGCACAACTACTCTGTCGGGAAGGCTTGCACGTTACATTTCTTAACTCAGATTTTATTCATCGACGTCTCCTAAGTTACACTAATATTCATTTAAGTTACAAGCAGTATCCTAATTTATACTTTGAAACAATTCCCGATGGGCTTCCCGATGATCATCCGAGAACTGGTGACCGTGTTGTGGACCTATTTAATTCCATTGACACAGTAACTAAACCAAGATTTATGGAGATGCTCATTGCTCGTCGATTCAGTATACTTGACAGGCCACCTCTTACATGCATTATTGCCGATGGAATAATGTGCTTTACAATAGATATTGGAAGAGAACTTAACATTCCAACTATACTTTTTAGAACAGTCAGTGCTAGTTGCTTCTGGGCATTTTTCTGCCTTCCGCGACTCATTGAAGCAGGGGAACTTCCAATAACCGGTACTCATTCTTGGAACTTCAATTTTTTTCCTCGGCTTTGTTACTAATGTCAGTTCTAATTCTTTAATTTTCATGAAATTGTGTAATGGTATTCATAATATATTAGCTGTATAAATTTGTTTGACTATCAAATTAATTTTACATGTTACATCGGGTTACTTGACAAGAGTGGATTGCTCTAATGATGAGCACCATCCACTTCCAACCAAGAGGTTGTGAGTTCGAGTCATCCCAAGAGTAAGGTGAGGAGTTCTTGGAAGGGAGGGAGCCGGGGGTCTATCGCAAACAACCTCTCTACCCTAGGGTAGGGGTAAGGTATGCGTACAAACTATCCTCCCCATACCCCACTAGTGGGATTATAATGAGTTGTTGTTGTTGTTTTTGTTGTTACATCGGGTTAGTTGTTTTAGTTTCTAATAGGGGTGTACAAATGAGACCGACAAACCGTATCAACCCGATAATCCGAGTCAAACCGAGAAAAAAAAACCCGACCATATTTGGTTTGGTTTGGTTTTAACTAAAAAAAGTCAAACTGAATCAAACAAACCCGACATTATATGTATAGAAGTTTTTAAATGTATTTAATACATAAAAATATTTATGGTAGTGTAGTTACAAAAATATTTCTTAAGCTTTTTCATAGTTTTATCTTTTAGCGTATTATTTCAAGTTTGGACTTATAATTTTTGAATGCTCCAATAAGTTTTAAAGTCCATAAATGTTAGTAATTTAAATAAATCATAAACCAAAATCAATTCAATACTAATGCTAATAAAAGGCATTCAATTCAATTGTATTATGAATGAAAATAGTGTTGGATATCTATTTTTTAATTTTTTCATGGTTTAGATAAAATGTATAACTTATTTTTCTTTTAGTGGTTAGTCATGTAAATAATAGTACTTATTAGTCATAATTTTAAATTATGTTTGTTTTCATTATAGCTTATTAATAATATTTATTTTATGCAATTTTATTATCTTTATTGTTGAATATTTTAGTACAATGCAATTACTCATCTCATATTTATGTTATTTTATTAAAAAATATCTTATATAGTTCTGCGTTACTAGGATTAATGAAACATTTGGAATACAATTTTTACGTTTTGTGCTATGAAGACTTTATGGGGAAAAAAACGCGAAAAAATCTGAGATTAAAAAATTCGACTTTTATTGGTTTGGTTTGGTATTTAGATTTAATAACCCGATACAATTGATTTGGTTTGGTAATTAGAAAATCCGAACTAACCCGACCCATGTACACCCCTAGTTTTTAGGTAACTAGTCCACTTATTATGGCCGGTTACTCGCATTTATTATTTTGTATTACATGATCAATGCAAAAATTGTTATACATTATGAATGTATAGTAGTTAAACTCTTATGTTATATATATAAAGGACAAAGTGACATGGATACACTACTCACCAATGTCGTGGGCATGGAGACCTTTCTACGGCTTCGCGACCTTCCTAGTTTTTGCCGCGCAAGTGATCTTACTGACCGTGGTCTTCAACTGGTCATTTCAGCAACTCAACTTACAAAGAGCGCACACGGGCTTATTCTCAACACTTTTGAAGAACTTGAAGGACCAGCACTAGCCCAAATAACCAACAACATTTCCAAACTCTACACAATCGGACCACTCCACGTGCAACTAAAAGCCAGAGTAGCTACCAATATTAAGCTAACATGTACATCTTCGAGCAGTCTTTGGGAAGAAGATAGAAGTTGTATAGATTGGCTTGACCAGCAACCATTCAAATCAGTGATATATGTTAGTTTTGGGAGCATGACAGTGCTGACAAGAGACCAATTTATGGAATTTTTGCATGGATTTGTGAACAGTGGAAAGCCTTTCTTGTGGGTTGTAAGGCCAAAATCCGTAGCTGAAGACTATCAAATTCCAGAGGAGTTATTAGAGGGTACAAGACAAAGGGGATATATCGTCGAATGGGCACCACAAGAGGAAGTCCTAGCGCATCCTGCTATTGGAGGATTCTTGACTCATAGTGGTTGGAATTCGACGTTGGAGAGCATATATGAGGGAGTTCCAATGATATGCTGGCCATTTTATGCAGATCAACAAGTCAATAGTAGGCTTGTAGGGGAGGTTTGGAAGATTGGATTGGACATGAAGGACACTTGTGACAGAGTGATAATTGAAAATATGGTGAAGGATTTAATAGAGACTAGAAAGGATGAGTTCGCAAAATCTGCCCGTCTGATGACAAAATTGGCGATGAAATCAGTGAGTGAAAATGGATCATCTTACTGTAATTTAGATCGTTTGATCAAGGACATAAAATTGATGAGGAATGGAAACTAGATGTAGGTTAGTTTAAGAAATCATCCTTAGATGTATAAGCATTGCTTGATAATTTCGGAGAATGAAGAGGAATTCCTCTCTATCCTCATTAATCTTCAATATCACATACTCATTTTGTTATTGAGGCAGATTATAGATGTTACAATTGCTCAATTGCATTCTTCATTTCAGAGTTTCATGTTATCATCTTAACGTGGGAAATCTTCTTCTTTTTTTCTATTTTTTCCCCCAGTATTTTTAGCCTAGCCGCATCCGCGTGTTGCCTTTGGCTTTTTAAGCAAGTAGGAAAAATGACACTATATAGCCGTTGTAAAAATAATAGCCGAAAAAATATATAAAACTTGTATATTTTTTTGTATATATATACATTTTGTATGTTATATACAAAAATTATACAAATTTTCGACTAGCAAATATAAATAGTTTCTGGCGCGGGCTAAAAGTCATAATACCCCCTTTTTAAGTACCGGAGAGAAAGGCCAATGTGAGGTCCTGCAAAGTTTGATTGTTCTGATTATTTGACATAGCAAATCAAATCAAGCGGAGTTACGAGGCCGATTCTTTTGTTTTTCGAAAACTAAAATAGATTCTAGGTTAATTTATCACAATAAAATTATTATTTTAAATCTACAATAATCTATTACTCCACAACCGTATACCAACGCACCAAGCACATTATGACATCAACTAGTGTTAGAACCCACATGATATGCAGATAATTTGATAAAATAATATTCTTATAAAATTCTGATCTAATATATCATATTATTTTAGTAAATATTAATTGTTATTTTATTATTTAATATAGTAAACGAAAATATAACATAATCTATACAAAATCAAAGGATACATATTATATAGTAATTAAATAAATTATTTTCTCCTTATTTATTCTTTATTGTTATGAAATTAGCAAATATTTAGTACTATACATTTACTAAGATGATTTCTTATTAATTTGTCAATTGGCTTAATATGTTGGTACTACTTCGCTTTTAATATAATATAGATATATTTTTTCTCACTCTAAAAATATTTTTATTTTTTTAAAACTTATGTTATACTGATTAAAATTCTTCAATTATCTAAATTTATCAATAATATTTTTGAGTGTTATTTATTAATTAATTTAAAATATAAATATCATAAAATTATATTTATCCCCTCTTTTCGTACATTATTTCTACTGTAATATTTGATTAGTTTTCTCATTTTGTATTTTACTGAAAATTTAAATAATATAATATTTTTTTACTAAATTATAATTTTGAATTCATCAAAAGTATAAAGAGATAAGCCCTTTATACCAATATTTTTAATAATTATTAATTTGTGTTATATATATATATATATATATATAATGTACTTATCTTATGTATAATCCTAATACTATTTTTATATTTTTGTATTTTACATTATAAAATTATAAGTTCTATTTATTAATTAAAATTTCATACCTGAAATATTTAATTAGTATATATATTTTTACGCTACCGCTCATGTTACTCAAACAAGTCAAATTGAAGGATAAAATGTACTTCCCTTGTTCGTTTGTCAAATAATTGAGGAACCTTCCGTATAAAGTAATCTTTTGAGAAGCTTCGTAAATTCATCATTAAATTGTAAGGTATTTTTTATTCTCAGCATGATACGTGAAGCTTTACCATGTGTTTGTGACTAGAAAAGTTACATAAAAAAACTTTAGCCAACCTTTTATTATGGCATACAAATAAAGACAATATGTTAGTTACTCTGTTTTTAGAGAGAGTATATATGAGCCGTAAGTTCCAAGGCAAGGTGTTTCAAACTTTTTTCGTACAAATTGAAATGTTCTTAAGTGCATGGGTTTTTACAAGTTGAGTAATGATCTAATTTTATCTTTTACTACATGTATAAAGGGGTTTTCCAAGTTCTTGGGATTGTTACACAAATAATCGGCCAATTTTAATATTTACTTTTTAAAATCGGTTACACAAATTATATATGGATTATATATATATGAATTATACATATATTATACATTCGTCGGCTATTTTTAATTTAAAAGATTAGGCGAGGGACTATTCAGATTAATTCACTGTGGAGGGGCCATAAAAATAAAAATAAAAAGCAGGCTCACAACTTCCTCGATTGCAAGCCCCCATTTTGCCATAGATTTTGTCAATTTTTTTTTAAATATTTTTTTTGGCAAAATATGTTTGTTTATAGATTTTATCCATGTTTTGGCAGATTTTGAAAATAAAATTTTCAAATCCAAAAACTAGCTCTAGACCAGCTTTTGGCCCAAAATATTATTGTTTGGATTTTTGTAACAATTTCAAAAATTACCCCAAACTTTTATATATTATAAAAAAACTCACCATCTATTATGACTCAACTAATCCACCAGCTAATTACTATCATTTTGTTTTGGATTGATGAGTCTTGTAATAGTATTGCAATTTATCGAATTATAATGGGTAGTAATTGTATTATTAGTAGTTGATATTAAAATATCAGGTTATGATTTTAGAATAGTGTATTATGAAGTTCATTATAAAATTGTTAATTTTATGCCAAAACTTGTCTATGTTCAAGACTAAGATTTGCGATAATGATAATGAATGACATTGATGAAGGTTTTGCATATACAAGATTAGCAAGTTTATTTGTTTGATATTTTTATAGTTTTTAAAAGTTAAGGGTGTAAGTCACACTTCATATTTTTTCAAAAGAAAAAAGTGAATTATGTTTTAAAAAATTATGACCAAACATATTTTCATCTTCAAATCAAACTTTACCAAAATAACTTTTTAAAAATAAATTAGGAATTTTTGGCCAAATGCTAGCTAAAACTCCAACTAAATTTTATTTGGAGTATCTATAAATAATAAATTTCGTGAAAGTACATCAGATAGTTTTTTCCTTTTTGGAATGACAGTATTACATTGTGGCAGACACCTGGAATTGGAACCTACGAACTAGTATAGATTTTGAAATCACTTTAATTTACTTGTATTATATTAGAATCTTTTGTCAAGAGAATTCAACAAATTATATGTAACAGAAAAAAAATAGTTTTTCCTATATTTACATGGTAGTATAATCTTTTGCCAAAAGGGATTAACCCTCTTATATATATAAGAGGGTTGGAGAATGTAACGGCCCGACCAGTCGTTCTGTTTTCTAGATCCTCGTTTCTCTAATTAAGACTTTTTGTATGTGTCTTTACTATTATTTGACTTGCGAAAATGGACGGTTCGGGTTTGGAAGCGTGTGATAACTAGAAATTCACAATTAGAAAGAGTCTATAATTTCCCATAGAAAGCATGCGGCTCAACTTAGTTCCTTAATAGTGGCCTAAGAAGGTCAAGTTTGACTTGAGTCAACATTTTGAGTAAACGACATCGGAACCGGGATTTGATGATTTCAATAGGTTCGTATGATGATTTTGAATTTAGGAGTGTGTCCGAATATTAATTTGGAGGTTCGTAGGTCGTTGTGGCTTGAATTGGCGAAAGTTGGAAACTTAAAGGTTTCAGAGGTTAAGAAGTTTGGCCAAGAGTTGACTTTGTTGATGTCAGACTCGAATTTTTGGTTCCGAAGTTGGAGTCGGTCTGTTTGTGTCATTTATGACTTGTGTACAAAATTTGAGGTCAATCGGAGTTGGTTTGATAGGTTTTGGTATCGATTTTAGAAGTTGAAAATTCATTAGTTTTAATTGTCTTGAATTGGGGTGTGATTCGCGTTTCGGGTTCTAAGGATTATGAGCTAAGGTTGAATTAAGGATCTTCAGTTATGTTATGTTGTCGGACTTATATGGGTTGGGGTTACGTGGGATCACCCTCGGGTATGTGCACGTTAAGGTTATACCGCGATTTGATGGGCTTGGAACGACTCTAGGAACGTTCGCGGATGAACATATTTTTAAGTGGGGGAGGATGTAATGACTCAACCGGTCGTTTTGAGCATTTGCATTCCGTTCAGAAGTTTGAAGTCTTGAGTAGTTTCATATGACGTATTATGACTTGTTTGAATCATTTGTTTTGGTTTTTAGATGATCCGGGATTGATTCGGAATAGGGATTCTCATGTTAGAAGCTTTGAGTTGGAAGAGTTGACCGAGTTTGACTTGTTGCGTATTTGACCCCGAATTGGAGTTTTGATGGTTCTAGTAGGTCTGGGTGGTGATTCTGAACTTGGGCGTGTGTCCGAATTTGTATTTGGATAATTCTATGAGGTTTCGGCACTAATTGGCGAAAGTTAAAAATTTGAAGGTTTGAAATGTTCATAAATTTGACCGAGAGTTGATTTGATGATGTCGGGTTCATAGTGTAGTTCCGGGAATTGGTATAGCTTTGTTATGTCATTTGGGACTTGTGTGCAAAATTTGAGTCTATTCCGAGTTGAATTGATATTGTTAGGCATGAGTTTTGGAAGTTGAAAGTTTAAAAGTTTATTAAGTTCGATTCGAGATGCGATTCATGGTTTTGATATTGTTATGTGTGATTTGAGGTCTCTAGTAAGTCTGTGTTATGTTATGTGACTCGTTGGCATGTTCGTACGGGTTCTCGAGGGGTTCAGGTGTGTTTCGGATTGATTTCGGACAATTTCGGAGTTGCATGAGATTGTTGGTTTTCTTGTGTTTCAGTTGTGCTTCGCGATCGCGGGAGATGGAATGCGATCGCGATGGGTGTTTTTGTTAGTGGAGTTGTATGTTCTTCGCGTTCGCGCTTCAGAGATCGTGTTTGCACTTGGTTAATTTTTTTAGTCTTCGCGTTCGCGTCTATGGCTATGCGTTCGTATAGTGTTGAGCGGGGTTAGTCAGTCTTGATGGGTTCTTCATCGCGTTCGCGATGGTTTGTCTGCGATTGTGGAGGTCTTGCAGTGTGCGTCATCGCATTCGCGAGGTTGTTACCGCGAACGCGTAGAGTAAAGTGTGGTAGTGTGAGTTTGTGCTTCGTGAACGCGAGGCTGCTAAAGTGTTCATGAAGGGTATTGCTGGAGGAGTGATATAGAGTACTCTACTTCGAAGGTTTCAGACATTTGAGCATATTTTTAGCTATGAAGCTCGGATTTGGACGATTTTGGAGGCGATTTTCATCACATAGATTGGGGTAAGTGTCTTCTACTTGGTTTTGATTATATTCCGTGATTCCATCTTCGTTTTTTGGAATTGGATTAATGATTTAGAAAGGAGAAATTGAGGGGTTTTGTCTAAACTTTCCTAAGGTGTATTTTTGAGTTTTGAACATTGATTCAGAGTCGGAATTGAGTGAAATTAGTATGGTTGGACTCTTAAATGAATGGATTGTCGGATTTTGTGAGTTTTGTCGGGTTTCAAGGTTCGGGCCCGACTTCGACTTTTTAGTTGTCCTTGAGTAAATACGTAAAGATTAAACCTTTATCGATTGGGTTTGCTTCCTATGGCATTATTTAATAATTTTGAGTTGCTTTTGGCTAGTTTCGATCCATTCAGAGGATGATTTGAGCGGGATGACGCTTCTAGTGTATCTATTTAGCTTGTTTGAGGTAAGTGTCTTGCCTAACTTTGTTGAGAGAAGTTTTCCTACTAATTAACATTATTTGCTATATGCGAGGGTGATACAAATATGAGGTGACGAGCATATATACGTGTGCCAGGGTTAATCATGCTCGGGGATAAATTATACTATAAATTGCGCCTTGTAGAATTACGTGACCTTCTTGCTTCATGTATTACTTGACTTCTATATCACTAAGAATATGGAATTATATGTTAGAAACCAAGGTTTAGTTTATTATAAATTAATTAAAATTTGACTGAATTTCGAGAAACACTTATATGTCTAATTCGGTCATCATTATAATTAATTACTAATACATTGCTACGGCCGTTATTATTGATATATTAGATTCTATACTCGTGTTGTAGGTCATTCTTGAGATTTATTGAAATACTTGAACAATAAGGTTCTTGAGGGTTTATTGAACTATTGTTGGCTTGAAAGTTGTGATTGGGGTTCATTTGGAATATTCGTTTAACCACTCTCCTTGACGTTATTTATGCTTCCTACCTTGTTTGTCATTGATATAAATATTCTTGGTGAGGAAGAGTGTAAAGCACGACGGGTGATGCCGTGCCATTGCATATATATTATCATGTGAGGGAGAGTGTAAAGGACGAAGGGTGATGCCGTGCCATTTTATTTTAGAGTAAAAGCACTAAGGGTAATGCCGTGCCATTTCATTTATATTATCCTGATCTTATTTATTTTATCATGTGAGGGAGAGTATAAAGCATGAAGGGTGATGTCGTGGAATTTTATTTATATTATCATGCTTTTATATTATCAGGAGTTCATGGCACGAAGGGTGTTTTCGTGCAGGCGAGGATGAGGTACATGCATTATGTTGTGATATCTTTTCCTTCTGTATACGTTCATGCCTTTACCTTGAGCTGTTACTGTTATACCTATGTTTTCTATGTGACTTGTCGTTGTTGTTTCGTCTTTGTCCTCTATCTCAATTGTTGTTGTGTTACCCATGCCTTCTATTTGTTTAACTTGCAAATATCATTTTTTTTCCTTCTTGTTGTTATGTCTATCATTTTTGTCTATCATCTTTTGCCCGTGCCTTCTATGTCGTTTCTCATTTGTTGCACTTTCGTATATGCTTTCTATCATGTTAGTTATTCATGCCTTCTAGTTGTTAGCTCATAAAGATTATGCTTTCCCTCTTATTTATTATATCTACACCTAGGCCTTCTACCATGCTAGTTAGTGAAATTCATATTCTTCTTTTCTAATTGCTGTCATTATTTTTATACCTTCTACCTAGTCTGTTACCGTGGTCCATATGTACTGCCTTATTCGTTATTGCTACCTGTGTATTTTCTAATTTGTCATTACTATTATTAGCATTTTTTTCATCCGATTGGTACTGTTATACGTATATTTGGTGAGGATGAGATAAATACACGAAGGGTGTTGTCGTTCCATTTACTTGATATCTTGAGTACATTCCTCACACTATGAATGTTATGAATTTACTATCGTGGTTTATTGGTTATTGCTTTAAGGAAAGGATTGGTCGAGATATTGGAAAATATTAAATTGTGATTTCTTCTAGTACTCATTTACTGCTTCGCATATTCGTTTCATGTACCCTTTTCTTCAATATTATAGTATTGTTCTATTGCTAGTTTTCTGCACATGTTATATTAGTGAGTATCTTTTAACTAAAAAGCCTCGTCACTACTTCACCGAGGTTATTCTTGATACTTACTGAGTACATGGGGTAGATTGTACTACTACACTTCTGCACATTGCGTGTAGATTTTGGTGCGGAGCTGCGGGTGATGACGGGGGATGACTCTGAAGATGTTCGTGCCTTTCGGATGTGGCTACCACTTGTCCCTGGGTAGTTTTAGAGTTGAATTCTATTTATGTACATTTTAAACAGAAGTTGTATTCATTTCATATAAATATTTGCAATAATCAAGTCTTAGAAGCTTATGACTTGTACTACCAGTCCTTGGGATAGTAAGTGAAATTTATATTCTTCTTTCGTAATTGCTGTCATTATTTCTATACCTTCTACCTAGTCTGTTACCATGGTCTATATGTACTGCCTTGTTCGCTATTGCTACTTGTGTATTTTCCACTTTGTCATTACTGTTATTGGCATTTTTTTCATCTAATTGGTACTGTTATACATATATTTGGCGAGTATGAGATAAATGCACGAAGGCTGTTGCCATTCCATTTACTTGATATCTTGAGTACATTCCTCACACTATGAAAGTTATGGATTTACTATCATGGTTTATTGGTTATCGGTCTAAGGAAAGGATTGGTTGAGATATTGGGAAATATTAAATTGTGATTTCTTTTAGTACTCATTTACTACTTCGCATATTCGTTTTATGTACTTTTTCTGTTATATTATAGTATTGTTCTACTGCTAGTTTACTGCACATGTTATATCAGTGAGTAACTTTTAACTAAAAAGCATCGTCACTACTTCACCGAGGTTATTCAAGATACTTACTGAGTACATGGGGTCGATTGTACTCATACTACAGTTCTATATCTTGCGTGCAAATTTTGGAGCGGAGCTGCGGGTGATGACAGGGGCTGACTCTGAAGATGTTCGTGCCTTCCGGATATGGCTACCACTTGTCCCTAGGTAGTTTTAGAATTGAATTTTGTTTATGTACATTTCAAATAGAAGTTGTGTTCATTTCAAATAAATTTTTGCAATAATCCTGTCTTACTAGCTCATGACTTGTACTACCAGTTCTTGGGATATTGTATGGAATCCATACCTATCTTCGAGAGGCTACAAGGTATTTAGAAAAAATTCCTTTTTCTTGTTTCCTTATCGTGCGACCTTGTTTCATCTTGAAACCTACGATATTGATTCTTCCTATTCGTTTATATGTGGTTAGGGGTGTTCAAAACCGAACCGAAACCGAAAACCGAACCGAAACCGAAGCTTAATGGCTTATTGGTATCGGGTTAACGGCTTAACGGACGGGGAACAGATTGAATTTTTTTTATTAACGGATTATCGGTTTGGGGGCGGATTATTCAATTTTCTTAACGGATAATCCGTTAACCCGTTAAGAATATATATATATATATATATATATATATATATATATTAAATATCAAAAACCCTTCCACTTCTTCCATATATATATATATATATAAAATTCATTTTTATCCATATATATATATATATATATATTAAATATCAAAAACCTTTCCACTTCTTCCAGTACTCCATTTCTAAGTTCTAACGCCTTATTCCTAAATAATCAGGACCTTTACGTACTATGCATCAGAAGATCCCAGGCTTGGCTTAGCTTAGCTTATTCTCCCACCCTACAACAAGATTGTTTAAGCTGTTGTCTATGGTTCACCTCTGCTTTTGTTTTTTTAAAACTAATGCCTGTTGTCTATGTTTAATAGAAGAACAATAGTGTTGTGCCACAACTTTTTTCACTCTACAATACATGACACACTACATCATTCTTATGTAGGCGTTAACAGACATGTATGTATGGATTCAATGTGTAATTTCCTATTCTGAATTTGTATGCTAGGTGGTCAACAAACAATTAATGAATGCAATATAGATTGAATTAGGCCGATAAACAGCCCAATAACCGCCCGATAAGAGCTAAACCGTTACCAATCCGCCCGATATCTTATCGGGTGGCTAGCGGATTAATACATTTAAAAGCCGATAACCGTTAAGCCAAACCGTTAAGAGTAATTAACCGCCCAATCCGCCCGATAAGCAGCCCTATATGTGGTATTGCGCACTCAGTATTCGCTATGCGCCGACGATCTGTGATGTTGCGGATGCATTAGAAGGGCTATGGATGCTTGATTATCATCGCGATGTGTTGTCTAATCTCGGGAGAAGATGCAGTGTTAAATCTCCCAATCGTTCATTTGTGGTGGGAGATGGGTTCTTATATCTGATTGGTAAGCACAGACTTGGGAATACTGGCTGGTGGCCTAGTTGTTGTGATTAAGGTGGGTTCATAGTAAGGTGTCGATTTGAGTGCAGTCGGCGGGCCATCTCCAGCGTGATGAGTTTGGATCATGTGTTTCGTGTGAGGTTTCCATTCGGTGGAATGCATATATGATTGTTTCGGAGCATTTGGGGAAGTTTGATTGACTATTGCAAGGGCGGGTTAGTTCTTGGCAGAGTCTTCAGAGTGTTCTACAACTAGTATTACATGAGTTTATTATGGTAAATAGGCATGCGAAATCAGGGCAACTGTGAATATATGGTACTTTAGATTGCCAATGTTATGTTCTATGGCTTCGGGCTAAGTGGGGAAGTCTGCTAATGACGATCGAATTGTAGGATCATGCGTTGTATTAGTTTTCGGGCCGAAGGATTGCTTGGTTGTTTCTTTGAATAGTCATGTGCTGGTGAAGCGCGGGTTTCTCGATGCGTATTAGCTGTGTATTGAAGATCAGAGTAAGGTGAGTGGTTATCGAGGAGGTTCTGACGAGTTCCAAGTCTTAATTAGCATTTAAGGACTTTTGAATTTGTGTACGGGTAGGGTTGAGATCGGTAGCGAATGGTGATCGGATCTACAATAGTTCTATGTCAATATTGGAGAGATGCAAGAAACGACTTCGAATTCGCAGAAGGTTCCTTCAGAGCGAGCCTATCAGATTGAGTTACTTTCAGGTTGGCAGTCTGTGTGACTCGGTTGAGTTAGAGATGAGTGGTTTTGATGAATCGATTATGTGTTAATGAGTTCAGAAATATTCATCATGGTTATGACCACGACCGGAGTTGGTGTTTGCTACAGGTATAAAAGTTATATTGTGTGTGGTGATGTTCTCCTGGATTGAGTTAAATGAAAGGTTCACGGTTGATGAGATGTTCAATTTGCTCATGGTTCAGAGTTAATTATGAAATTTTCGTAGTGTCACGAGTTAGCATGTTAGTAGCGATGAGTCAGTGGGGTTGAAAGCTGCAAGTTCAAGATTGCGGTTAAGTTTTGAAGGGAATGATATGAGTTCTTAGTGACACGGATGATCCCATATGTTTAAGAAGATGAGGGAAATATTTGGTATCGCCGTAGGAGAGTGCGCATGTTGGCAGGTGCATTGTGTTTTGACTTGTGGGTATTTTTTGCAAGATGATAGAGTATGAGTTACGTAACAACCACTTGAGTAAAAGTGTTGAGATTGGATATGAAGATTCTGGTATTCGTGAGGTTCAAAGACTGGATGTTCTCATTAGCAGACTATTCCTTGATTGCGAGTTGTGAATAAATGTTGAGGATTGGATGATTGATGGTAGGTGTTATGGACTTTTGGAAGGTTAATTACCTGTTTGGGGATGGTTGGAATTTGGTTTGGGGATTATTTTTAAACTTAATGAGAATGTGTATTCTGTATCAGATCAGATTTGCTTGCTCTTATACAGCTATTACCACATGTATATCATCGGGCAGAATGGATGTTATTCGCGCCTTAGTCTATATTTTGTGTTTCTCTCTTATGCTATGACAAGTGGTGAAGGTTACATGATTGTTCGCATGCATATTATAAATTCGTTTAGGCTTTATGGCTTTATGGGTGAGGTGTCCCTCGTGATATTGACTGGCTTATTGCAACATAGTTGTACTTGTCTTTCTCAGCATTGTTTGTGCCTAACCATCTTCCCACAGTTATATCTTGTGTACTTTATCGTGCTTGATGTTGACGCACATGTGATTAGTGAGCCCGAGTATTATGACTAGAAGGGTACCCTATGTAGATTGATATGATAGGATCTGGTTGCGCGATGAACGGTACTATGATGAGATGTGTAACTCTTTCTGCTTATTTCATGTGTTTTGCTTTTACCTTGTTGAAAATAGTTCATAGGAAAATGTTAAATTACCCTGCCTACTTAACTTGCTTAGTAGTGTTCTTGTTTAACTTTCTTACCATTATCTATCATGTCTGAATTATTACTTGTTTGGTGTACATAACCGCGTCGTGTAGGGCACCATATAGTTTTTGGTGAGATTGTCGGTTGGGTTGCTTATATTGGCTGAGATGAGGTTTCTAGACCTTAGATTTGCACTATTGTATTGGGGTAAGGAATGTTTGGAAGAATGATACTATATTTTTGCTAAGGATTTGGGCAATGACCCTGGTCGGACGAGTGAGTTTCTTGGCTTATTGATCAGATGAGTGGTTAAGAGATTCTGTGTGTTTCTTTCATCATCGACAATGTATGAAGGTTTTGAACGAGGTTTTATTTGATTTGAAGTTTACTACCGGTACCGAATTTGTTTTTGGGCAGCCGTGGTGGTCAGCAGTTACTGCTGTGAGTATTTAAGTTATGGGGTATATCATGTGATTACATCTTGGGTTATGGTTATGACTTAATACAGATTGTTCAGACTTATACAGTGTGTAGATGCAAAATTCGGGCCTTGTAAGGAATTCTAGATGTTGGAAATTTGGGTTCTAAGGCTTATGAGCTAAGGTTGAATTAAGGATATTTAGTTATGTTATGTTGTCAGACTTATATGGGTTGGGGTGACATGGAATCACCCCGGGTATGTGCATGTTAAGGTTACACCATGATTTGATGGGATTGGAACGACTTTAGGCACATTCGCGGACGAACGTATTTTTAAGCGGGGGAGGATATAACGATCCGACCGGTCGTTTTGAGAATTTACATTCCGTTCAGCTGTTTGAGGTCTTGAGTAGTTTCATATGACGTATTATGACTTGTTTTAATCGTTGGTTTTGGTTTTCAAATGATTCAGGATCGATTCGGAAGAGGGATTCTCATGTTAAAAGTTTTGAATTGGAAGAGTTGACCAAGTTTGACTTTTTATGTATTTGACCTTGGATCAAAGTTTTGATGGTTCTGTTAGGTCCGAGTGGTGATTTTCGACTTGGGCATGTTCCCAGATTTGCATTTGGATAATTCTAGGAGGTTTCGGCACTAATTGACGAAAGTTAGAAATTTGAAGGTTTGGAATATTCATAAATTTGACCGAGTGTTGACTTTGATTATGTTGGGTTTGGATTGTGGTTCCAGAAATTGTAATACTTTCGTTATATCATTTGGGACTTGTATGCAAAATTTGAGTCCATTCTGAGTTGAATTGATATTGTTCGACATGAGTTTTGGAAGTTGAAAGTTCATTAAGTTCGATTCGAGGTGCGATTCATAGTTTTGATGTTGTTATGTGTGATTTGAGGTCCCAGGTAAGTCCGTGTTATGTTATGGGACTTGTTGGCATGTTCGGACGGGGTCCCGAGAAGTTCGAGGGTGTTTCGGATTGACTTCGGACTATTTCGGAGTTGCATGAGATTGTTGGTTTTCTGGTGTTTCAGTTGTGCTTCGCGATTGCGATTGCGATGGGTATTTGTTTCAATGGAGCTGCTTCGCGATCCCTGCTAGCGCGTTCACGAAGGGTATTGCTGGAGCAGTGATATAGAGTACTCTATTTCGAAGGTTTCAGACATTTGAGCATATTTTTAGCTATGGAGCTCGGATTTGGACGATTTTGGAGGCGATTTTCATCACATGGATTGGAGTAAGTGTCTTTTACTCGGTTTTAATTATATTCCGTGATTCCATCTTTATTTTTGGCATTTGATTCATGATTTATAAAGGAGAAATTGATGGGTTTTGTCTTAACTTTCCTAAAGTGAAATTTTGAGTTTTGAATATCGATTCAGAGTCAAAATTGAGTGAAATTAGTATGGTTGGACTCATAAATAAATGAGTTGTCGGATTTTGTGAGTTTTGTCAGGTTCCGAGGTGCGGGCGCAGGTTTGAAGTTTTGGTTGACCTTGAGTACATGCGTAAAGATTAGACCTTTATCGATTGAGTTTGCATCCTATGACATTATTTGATGATTTTGAGTTGCTTTTGGCTAGTTTCGAGCTGTTCGAGGGATGATTTGAGTGGGATGGCACTTCTAGTGTATGGATTTGGCTTGTTTGAGATAAGTGTCTTATCTAACTTTGTTGAGGAAATTTTTCCTACTAATTCACATTATTTGCTATATGCGGGGGTGATACATATATGAGGTGACGAGCATATATGCGTGTGCCAGGGTTAATCATGCTCGGGGATAAATTATACTATAAATCGCGCCTTGTAAAATTACGTGACCTTCTTGCTTCATGTCTGACTTGACTTCTAGATCACTAAGAATATGGAATTAAATGTTAGAAACTAAGATTTAGTTTATTATAACTTGATTAAATTTGACGAAATTTTGAGAAATATTGATGTGTCTAATTCGGTCATCATTATGCTTAATCACTAATACATTGGTACGACCGTCATTCTTGAGATATTAGATTTTATACTCGTGTTGTAGGACATTCTTGAAATTTGTTAAAATACTTGAACAATAAGGTTCTTGAGGGTTTATTGAACTATTGTTGGCTTGAAAGTTGTGATTGGGGTTCATTTGGAATATTTCGTTTAACCACTCTCCTTGACGTTATTTATGCTTCCTACCTTGTTTATCATTGATATATATATACTTGGTGAGGAAGAGTGTAAAGCACGAAGGGTGATATCGTGCCATTCATTTGAGAGTAAAAGCACTAAGGGTGATGCCATTCCATTTCATTTATATTATCCTGATCTCATTTATATTATTATGTGAGTGAGAGTGTGAATCACGAAGGGTGATGCCATTCCATTTCATTTATATTATCATACTTTTATATTATCAAGAATTCATGGCACGAAGGGTGTTTCCGTGCAGGCGAGGATGAGGGACATGCATTATGTTGTGATATCTTTTCCTTCTGCATACGTTCACGCCTTTACCTTGAGTTGTTACTGTTGTACCTATATTTTCTATGTGACTTGTTGTTGTTGTTGTTCCGTCTTTGTCCTCTATCTTAATTGTTGTTATTTTGCCCATGCCTGCTATTTGTTTAACTTGCAAATATCATATTTTTCTTCTTGTTGTTATATCTACATCTATGTCGTTCCTCATTTGTTGCACTTTTGTATAAGCTTTCTATCATGTTAGTTATTCATGCATTCTAGTTGTTAGCTCATAAAGATCATGCTTTCCCTCTTATTTGTTATATCTACACCTAGTCCTTCTACCATGCTAGTTAGTGAAAATCATATTCTTCTTTCCTAATTGCTGTCATTATTTCTATACCTTCTACCTAGTCTGTTACCGTGGTCCATATGTACTGCCTTGTTCATTATTGCTACCTGTGTATTTTTCACTTTGTCATTACTGTTATTAGAATTTTTTTCATCCGATTGGTACTGTTATACGTATATTTGGTGAGAATGAGATAAATGTACGAAGGGTGTTGCCGTGCCATTTACTTGATATCTTGAGTACATTCCTCACACTATGAAAGTTATGGATTTACTATCGTGGTTTATTGGTTATTGCTTTAAGGAAATGATTGGTCGAGATATTGGAAAATATTAAATTGTGATTTCTTCTAGTACTCATTTACTGCTTCGCATATTCGTTTCATGTATCCTTTTATTCTATATTGTAGTATTGTTCTATTACTAGTTTTCTGCACATGTTATATTAGTGAGTACCTTTTAACTAAAAAGTCTCGTCACTACTTCACCGAGGTTGTTCTTGATACTTACTGAGTACATGGGGTCCATTGTACTCATACTACACTTCTGCACATTGCGTGTAGATTTTGGAGCGGAGCTGCGGGTGATGACGGAGGATGACTTTGAAGATGTTCGTGCCTTTCGGATGTAGCTACCACTTGTCCCTGGGTAGTTTTAGTGTTTAATTCTATTTATGTACATTTCAAACAGAAGTTGTATTCATTTCATATAAATATTTGCAATAATCCAGTCTTAGTAGCTCATGACTTGTACTACCAGTCCTTGGGATATTGTATGGAATCCATACCTATTTTCGAGAGGCTACACGACATTTAGGAAAATTTCCCTTTCTTTTTCCCTTATTGTGCGGCGTTGTTTCTGCTTGAAACCTACGATTTTGATTCTTCCTATTCATTTATCTGTGGTGTTGCACACTTAGCATTCGCTATGCGCCGACGATCTGTGATGTTGCAGATGGATTATGAAGGGCTATGGATGCTTGATTATCATCGCCCATGTGTCCATGTGTTCACTTACATAAAGACTACTTTGCGAATTTTGCTTGTTGAGTTGGAACCAAAGGACATGTAAATGTTTAATCAAATTTAACTGTTTATATCAATACAATAAATAATATAACATATATCTTCATTGAAGTGTGTGACCATCATATGTAAAAGTTTACGTTGTTAGAGAGAGCACACTTTTATTTACTTAATTATGTTTTCAATAATTTTTACTTATAATCTTATGATCACTCAACTATAATTAATAAACATGTCACAAAACGGATCTACTTTTTAAATGGGGTTTTAGTGTGCTTATAGCTCTAGTTGGCAAATTTAGACATTTTTTGTTAAATTTGCAAGTGATCAATCGATCATTAGAGTATACAATTTATTGGAAAATTTCTTAAGCTTTTATCAATAATCCTCTCTAATTGGTGTAATATACAAACATGGAAAGCTGTAACTAACTACTAAAAATCCATTTCTTACTAGAAAAAAAAGAAAGAGAAAGATACAACATATGAGTTATGACATGATATATGGAGAAGCCATACTTGAGCACGAAAAAATTGATTCAGGGCCAGAGGTAAAGTTTAGGTTATACGTTTGTTGAACCTAGTAGCTTTGGTTCAAATTTTATAATTATTTTTAGAAGTTTATTTAATATGTAAAAATTATTATTAATTTAGAATCCAAGAATTTAATATAACTACGATATCAGACCAATAAACTTTAAGCCCCCGTTTGGCCATAGATTTTACTAATTTATTTTGGCAAATACCTATTTGTTTATATATTTTATCCATATTTTGGCAAATTTTCAAATCCCAAAAAACCAGCTCAAGAGCTGTTTTTGGTCCAAAATATTACCGTTTGTTTTTTTAAAAATTTTAAAAAAAATTCCTAAACTTTTATATTTTATAAAAAAGCTCACTTTCTGTTATTATGACCCAACTAATCCATATATACCCATTTTCCCTCATTAAACTCACGCGACTTTGCCTTTTCTATAAACGAATGAAAACCTTCGCCAAAGTTATTGTGCCAATCTGTGGCAATCCACCGCAAAGACAAAATTTGAAGGTAGTTTACTAAAATCTGCTAATGTTAGTATAAATTTTTCTTCAGATTTATTTCACTTATTTTGTATGAATTTTCTTCATATTTGTTTCGCTTATTTTGTATAAATTTTCTTTAAAGTTGTTGGGTATTTTTGATACTTTTTAAAACTTATGAGTATAAGTCACATTTCATGTTTTTTCAAAAAAAAAAAGTAAAATATATTTTAAAAAATTATGTCCAAACATATTTTTATCTTCAAACCAAATTTAACTAAAATTAATTTTTTTAAAATAAATTAAAAAATTTATGACCAAACGCAGACTAAATAATTGACCCACAAAAATCATGATACTAGTTGAGATAGAGAAACTAACACGTTAAATCAAAGACAAGAAGGATAAGTAGACAAACTAAAATGATAAAACTTCGAACGGAGGGAAAAGGGAGCTTATAATTAGTCAAAGCTATGCATGATTGGAAACAATAGCAAATAAAGAAAAGGTCCCTCGGCCCTCAGGTCTTTTGGCTGGACACTGTCTTTAGCGAAGGGAGGCATATGACAACCTATAAAATTCGACATTTCCAGATTGGAAAGAATAAAGAGAAAAGTAATGCCTTTTGCTAATGAAATAGACTGCTTCAACTTCTATCTTATCTCATCTTGAAACTTGGACGTTTGTTTTTAAAAAAAAAAGTAAAACAATGCAGAAATATTTATAATGTCTTATAAAATGAGACAAGAAAAGTGGTTTGTGATTTGAACAAGAAAGGAAAAACTCTTAAAGGCACCAAGTAATTGTGTAAGTAATAAAACAGAAGACATTAACATTAAGACTTAACCGAAAAAGCGTAATAATTTATACGAATTCTTAGTTGCCTTAGACGCTTCTTGAGTTTATTATTAGGTAGAATTTTCTTACAAGTAAGAACTCTATCCGAATTTATATCATATATTTTGGTTTTTTGTCTACCTAAAGAAAAAGTTATATTTTTTTTATTCAAAATAATTTAATTTTAAACTTTTTATTTTACTGTTTAAAATTCTAAAAACATTTTAAAACCCCGCCTCAAGTCAAATTAATCCCATGAATTAATAGGAGGAGAAAGCATTAGAATGTGTAAAATATTCGTGAGGTTGCATGGGAGATCGTGTTGACAGTGTAGATGTGGGGCCTTTAGTCGACAAACTTAATACGGCGAGAAAATGTGGAGACTCTTTAAACATTGTCCGTTGATCAATACAATAAGATGGATTTTTTCCAACTGGCTTAGCACAACATCTTGTTTTGGGGTGAGAGGTTTCATTAGTTGATTTATTCAAGGCCAAATGGCATCGTGGCTGATTAAACATGTACCAGTTTGCAAATTCGATACATGAATTTATATTTTTTTTATTTAAACATTCCAACTTAACGGAATAGGTATTAATAAATATATTTGACCGTTGATTATGCCTATGTGGAAGTGGCATAACTGACATGACTAAATTGTGTGCAAATCACGCTGCCAAGACACATGGATAGAATTGTTTTTTATTAAAAAAAATATTAAAATCAGAATAAAATATAAATGAGACAGAAAAAAAAGATATTTCCCTTTCCCCTCCTCTTTTCCCCTCCCTCCCACCTCTCTCGTCTTCACTGCCAAACTCTCACCTCCCATTTCCCTTCCCTATCTTTTTTACCACATTAATGAAGTCAAGAATTTTAATTTTTTTCTTCATCATTTCTTTTTCTTGTATATGCTCCTTCTAAGAGAGAATAAAACTATCAACAATCAAGTTCGAAATATATCACATCGAAGTGTAAATTTGGGCATAATTTTCGCTAGCCAAACACGAAATAAGGCAGAAGGGATAATGATTTTCATTGCACTAATGTGGTCCAATCATACCCGTTGTTTGTGGTTTTACAAAAGCTTAGCAAATGCTTTGAAGAGGAGAATAATAATTTTTCTTGAAGTTGTAGTGATTTTCTTTTATTTTGACATTGTGTTTCGAAATTGGACTCTGATTTTTTTTTTAAATCTTTTTTCTTGATATTTTTTCGATTCTGTTTTTTTCGACATTGTGAAGTCCAACTTTGAATGGATCAGATTTGGACTTTTACCATTGGAAATAGTGGCTGGGCTAGGGAATGTTCTTCTGGCAGAGCTATGGTGAACAATAAAAGAAGGGGAAAAGAAGAAAAAATAGAAATTTAATAAATTAATTTTGAAAAAACGGCAGGAACCACAATTTACAGCTGTCAAATAATAAATGGTCTAAGAATCTAACATGGTATTCGTGTCGAGCAATTGAGATACACGCTCTAGGAGATGGGCTTATCACAAACATTTTTATCGAGTTGAGATGCCAAAATGAAAAAAATGAGAGTTATAATATTGGCTTTAAAATCTAATGCAAGTTTAGGTGGCCCAGAGGCCATTATACCTTCATTTAATAAATGTACCAGTCGTACGAATAAAAAGCTTGATGCGGAAGATCGTGGGTTAATTAGCACACAATCACACACAAAGCAAATAGAGAAGAAAAATCAATACAAGGATTTTATGAGGTTCGGCTAAGCCTAATCCTCGGGGCAGAAGCAGAGAGAGTTTTTCTCTATGAATGAGAAAAAAATCACAATACAATTTCTAGAATACCTAACTACAACCCCTATATATAAATCACAAATAATCTCAAGCTTATAAGAGAAAGATTTTTCAATTTAACAATGACAATGGATTTTACCAAATCTATAGGGATTATGAGTTTGCTAAAAATATAAGGAAGTAATTCAAGCCACATAATAACAAATCTTCCCCTTGGCTTGAATTCTTTTCATCAACAGGAACAACGCCTTTCTACCTTGCTGTTGCGACCAAACACACTCACGCAAGTATACATGGTCGTCAAGTAATAGAGTAGTGAATAAAGTATCGTTCCCACGAACACTTATGATTAACTTTTGAGTAATTCAAACTCAAATAGCTTATTGATTCAAGCGATTTCTTATAAAATAGATAATTGTCTAATTTACTACTTAAAGATTATCAAGTAATGAAATACTAGAAATCAACACAACACTGAAATAGTTTTAAATAAAAATCAATAGGAGATAATATTCCGGGGTCACGGGTTATCTAACAATCATGTTGCATTCTTAGCTTAAAATAACTAATTGATTTATCTGGATTGTTGGTTGACAGGGTTGATATTACTCATAAGAATCTGCCGAACCCTTACTTGCCTATTCAAGCTAACTTAATACCTATATGTCTATGGAATTAAGATTAACAAGCACGCATTTACAATTTCTGTATTGCAATCGAGCAAGATAATTATGTATATGTCTATCCCAATTGCGAATCCGTTCTCCGATGCCCGGGTTTAAGAACTTGCTCTATTTAATTCTATATGCAATCTAGAGTTCCCACTTTTGAGTTCAACTCTAGATTCGTAGATAGTATTTCACTGTTAGCTACTCAGCAAAATAATTACAAACAAAATTAAATAAACAACCCAATATGATAAAATCAACTTCGTCAAATTAAACTTCAAACATCAACATTCATGTATACCCATGACCCTAGAACAATAGGGTTCTTAGCCACTCATGTTCATGCAATCATCAAATAACTCACAAGAGTGCATAATAATCAATAAAAGAAGGAAAAATAAGAACTCAAGATGAATTCTGTGGTTCCCCAACTTTGTCGTGGCTTTTCTCCTCTTTCCAATATGTTTGATGCCCTTAAAGAGGCGTTTTTGGCTTATATATTGCGTACAAAAGTTGTGGGCCAAAGTTCTCCTATTCCTAATCCGACTTGGCTACAGGGATTGATGCTGGGGTGGATGCGTCGCATCCACCTCGTCCTCCACTTCTCAGCTTCGCATGCTAGGGTGGATGCGTCACATCCACCCTTTGTTCCTCCTTCTCAGCTTTGCCCAGGTGCGGATGCTATGTGCCGACTTCACTGCTAAGGATGCATGAAATCTGATTTTTTTCTCTAGATAGGATGCGACGCATCCAATCCCTCTTCCTCTACCTAGAGCACCTTTTCTTCATATTTTTGCACTCCAAATACCCTAATTCATCATACACAACTCAATTAATCATAAAACCAATAATTAAACCATGTTGGGCATTTTAAGGATCAAATAGCATCAAAAAGTGGTTAAAACATGGGTAAAGTAACATCAACACATATCGAAATATGCCCAACATCACCCCTCAGCCCTCGAAAGGGCTCTATCTATTGCCGTGCTCATCAACGAAGCCTAGGCAATGCCTAAACTTATTAGAGACTCAATCTCTTTAGCCATAACACTAATATGTCAATTTGATTCTGTACTTGGAATAGCTTCTTGATAGCTATAACACTCAAACACATCAACGGTCTCTACAAATGCCAAAGTAAATCCCACGAGATTGGTATATCCGAGAAGATTCCTATCAACTACGTTTGCAAACCTTTTTGGTCGGTTGATCACTCTCTTCTCTTTGCATGTTGCAATGCTATATGGTTGTTGTTGCGCAAATGCATCAACATTATCATCTTAATCAATATTTTGCATCTCCTCCACTTCTTCTACTTTAGAATTACTGGGTCGAGCTAGTGGAGATTCAATTTCTAGCTCTATGTGGTCATTGACACAACGATATGTTTCTACTAATACCTTCTTCCTCTGATTGTCCAATGAGGCATATTCATTGAAAGTCACATCTCTACTGATAATTAGCCCTGAAGTTTTTTGATATGTGTACCACAACCTATAACCTTTCACTCTAGTTGCATACCCTAGAAATATGCATTTCTTTGCCCTTGGCTATCCCTCACATGAGTATAAGAAGACAACCAAATATCCTTAAATTTGAATAATCAGCAGGCGAACCGGACCATACCTAAATTGAGTTTTGAACTCAATAGATGTGGATGGAGATCTGTTGACCAATTAACAAGCTGTATTGATTGCTTTAGCCCAAAAATCCTTGCTAACACATGAATGTGAAAGCATGGTTCGTGCCCTATCACAAAGCGTTCTGTTCATAAGTTCTGCAACACCATTCTATTGTGATGTTCCAACACAAATATGGTGTCTCACTATGCCCTCTATGCTGTAGAACTTATTGAACTTAGAATTACAAAATTCCAATCCATTGTCAGTCCGACGCTTAACGTTTCTTTTCGTCTGCCTCTCAACCATCGTCTTTCATTTACCAAATATCTGAAATGCCTCATCTTTTGTTTTAAGAAAATACACCCACACCATACTTAAGTAATCATCAATCAAAGTCATAAAATATCTGGCACCACTTTTGGAGGGAACTCTGTTTGGACCCCACAAGTCTGAATGTACATAATCTAACTTGTCTTTGTTCTTGTGCTCTGCCTTCTTGTTGAATTTTACCCTTGTCTGTTTACCAAATACACAATGCTCACAAAAATTTAAAACTTGATTTTTGTTCACATCTAGCAAATTTTTCTTGCTCAACAAAGACAATCCCTTATCACTCATATGACCAAGTCGCAACACAACTGAGATTGATTTAGATCACTTTTTTCAGAAGCTACAACAGCTTCTCCTTCAACTACACTAGCTTGAAAATGATACAATTTAAAATGCAGTTCATCTTTCATGAGTACCATGGAGTCTTTACACACTTTATGTATTCCATTATCAGAGTGAAACTTATACCCTTGATCATCCAATGTCGAAAGAGAGATCAAATTTCTCTTTATCCGAGGAACATCCCAACACTCAATATTTCTGATAATTCCATCGAACATTCTAAATCTAATGTTACCAATCCTCTCTACTGGTAATGGATTGCTATCTCCCATATAGACAGTCCCATTGATCTGATTGTAAGTTGCAAACTAATTTTTGTGTGGACACATGTGAAAAGTAGCACTAGAATCAAGAATCAAGGAATTCTGCCCATGACTAGAACTTACGGGCACAGACTTCCCCTACATAATCAGTATCATCAAAATTATTGCGAGTGTCAATAATATTTGCTTGAATTATCTATTCAGCTCGGGACAATCTCTCTCGTAGTGACCTTGCTCCCCGCACTCATAACAGTTCTACTTCCTTGCTCTAGACTTCGATCTAGCGGTTGACGTTTTCCTGTTAAATTCCTTTTGTTATGTTCTTCCTCTATTCACAAGACCCTCACCCTCCGTTCTACTGTTTGGAAAGCTCTTTTTCAACTTTTTAGATTTTAGTGCATTACTAATATCTTCCAGTGAAATACCGTCTTTCCCATATAGTAGCATATTAAAAAAAGTATCATAAGATGGTGGTAAAGAACATAACACAATCAAGGCATGATCCTCACTCCCAATTTTGATGTCCACATTCTTCAGGTCCATTATAATTGAATTAAACTCATCAGGATGAGTTTTAACAGGTGTAACTTCATTCATACGAAGATTGTATAACCTCATTTTCAGGTAGAGGCGGTTTGTCAGCAATTTCTTAGAATACAGATCTTCCAGCTTTTTCTATGTTGTTGCTGCAAAAGTTTCTTCAGTAATTTTCCGAATAACGCTATCTGTAACGCTCATGAATATCGCATTCAAATCCCTTTTCTTCAGGTCTGCCTTCTCCGTCTCTTTCATCTCTTCAGGAAAATCCTCATCAATTGCCTTCCATAAACCTTGCAACACAAGGGATGATTTTATCCTAATCTTCCATAGACTAAAGCTAGAACCCCCGTTTTCTCTACTTCATATTTTTTTGAAGATGAAGAAGACATCTTAACCCTAGATTATATATATAAACCCAAACATTGCTCTGATACCAATTGTTGCGGATGATCGTGGGTTAACTAGCACACAATCACACACAAAGAAAATAGAGAAGAAAAATCAACACACGGATTTAACGAGGTTCGGCTAAGCTTAATCCTCAGGGCAGAAAAAGATAGAGTTTTTCACTATGAATGAGAAGAAAAACACAATATAATCTCTAGAATCTCCAACTATAACCCCTATATATAGATCCCCAATAGTCCAAAACCTATAAGAGAAGGACAATAGGTTTTTCTTTCCCAAATCTATTAGCACAATGAGTTTTCCCAAACTTATGGGGATTATGAGTTTCCTAAAAATACAAGAAAATAATTCAAGCTATAAAATAACAAAGCTGAAATGGTTCGACTCATATAATCTATAGTTCATTCTGGTCATCCATTTCTGTTTCGTTTTTAACAAGTTACTCATGAGTTCACTTTTGTTTATTCCGGAAAAAATACACCTTAGAATTTGTAGGTTGGTTTTACCAGCTCTGTCTGTATTGAACTAGTAAAATTTATCATCAGGTGGTTTCCAACTAATGAAATTTTGGAGTTTGGACAGTAATTAATCTTTCACGTTAGCTTCAAGAATTCCTAAATCAGTGGCGGAAGCAGAATTTTTATAAAAGGGATTCCAAAAAATTTAAAAAGTAAATACACAAAAAAGCTAAGAGAATTTAACATTTAATTTTATATATATATATATATATATATATATATATATATATATATAAATTAACCTTATATATACGGTGTAATATTTTCACAAAAGGGGCTAGATTGAACCATTTTCTGTCCACCTAAGTCCACCCCTATCCTAACCTTTGTTATTATTTCTAATGTGTTCAATATATTATTTCAGAGGCAGTACGTACCACACACATTACAAATTATTACTGGAGATGCATCGATCATTGTGAGGAGTGGTTTATCCAATCGCTGTGTCATCCCCGTTATATTAATTAGATCCTTCTTGCCAAATTTAATTTCCAGCCCCTTAGGATATTTTCCGAACATGCAGAGGGGATCCAAAATTCACATCTAAATATCTATAAATATTTGACTGAAATCTAATTATTATATATTGATATGAAGTCGCCGTAAACTCCAAATCAAGAATTCATCTCTGAAAACACGGAGGCAATAAACTTCCTGCTGTGATAATTCTCATTTTTAGACTTGGTAATAATATCACAATATAGGAGGCGACACTTCTTCTTGTCAACAATAGTGTCCCTATATAGTATAAATTGTTTTTGAATTTTATCAAAGTTATTTGTGACCAGCTTTAATTGCACCACATGATGATTTAGAATTGTGGCAATAATGTCCTTCACGAGTGTAGCTTTTCCAGTCATATTTACTTTTTCAACCACTTAATTTGGTTCTCATATGATCAAGAATGAGTGAAAGTCATGATAAAAAGAAAATATGGTGAAGAAAGATTGAAACAAACAATGGATATTGCCCTATCTTAATGATTATTTAAGGGGTTTTTTTTGTCTCATCAAGCCAGCTAGAGGTGTTGTTGACGTTAAAAAAGAAAATACAAATTAAAGCAATTTATATTTAGTGATCATTGATCAAATTAATTTCCTTTTGGTCCCATGAAAGTAGACCGCGTTACAGCTAGGAAGACAAGAGTACTGTGCTAAAGGGACGCGGCATTTGGTTTGCTTTCAATGTAGGATGTAGTCAAACAGTTTTCTACGGTAAGTTTGAGTTTATGAGTTTTATATTCTAGAAAATTATTTATAGATATTAAATAATTTTATTTTAAATACAAACGCAAAGTCGGAACTAAAACTATTAAATTCTGCTAAACCTATATTAGCTCTTGGATGATGATGACGACGATCAGCGTGTTTCCCGTCCTTCTCTACGCAGTTGATGTCTTTTAGACCCTTACATATAAGTTATTCAAGCCAAATCGAAATATTAAATCAAATCAAATTGAATTGAATTGACATATAATTTGAAAAAAAAAAAATTGCCATAAAATTATGGTTTTGAATGTAAAGACAGAAAATAATTCGTTTAATGGTGTTAAATAAAAAATTTAACTGAAACTAAATGATAATAGTTGATTTCATTAAAGAAATGTCTAACATATAGTATAGGTTAGGAAGAGGTTCAAATATCGAATGCTGATGATAGAAACAAAATAATTAAGGAAAGATTGCTACGGATCACATGAGAACCATCAGAAAATAAATTATGCCGTATTAAATACTATAATAAGAATGGATCAATACACTTATTTTTAAAAGCATAAAATTAGCAAAATCCGCAGTAAAAGTATCGACAAGAAAACAAAATTTACAGATTATGTAGTGGGAGAATTAATTAGCATCCCATATGGAGGACATAACGTAACGTTCTCTTGTTTCAAGATTTATATTATTTCTGTTTGAATCGTACAGTACATAGGGTGCATATTTAAATGAAACTGAATGTTGAAACAGTCTCAAAAACTTACATGCAGGTATTTATACCATTCAATAAATATATGATAACTGTGTTTATAAACATGATTATCATTAAATCATAGTAAATTAATACACATTCTCATCTTACTCTATCATTTAATCATTATTAATTAAGTATTTACTACTCTTGTTAATGGTAATAATTTCAATAAATTTGGAAAGCAATTACTTAATGATAGTGGTAAAATTGGAAAAAATAATTAATTTAAAATATACTTTCTCCATTCATTTTTAATTGTCCACTATACTAAAAATACATTTTCACTTTTACTTGTCCATTTTAGAAAATTAGAAGAAAAACATTTTGAAATGCTATCATTATTATGGGTAAAATTGTAAAATACATACTTCATTTATTTTTTCTTAAATGGGGTGCAAAGTGAAAAGTTAACAACTAAAAGCAGTGAGGTAGAGTATAGTTACTGGTTCCCAGGAATCTAGTAACTTTTGCGGAGACACTGTATTTTTATTAAAAAATCCATTAAATATCTATAAATATATAACTGTGAACCCAGTTATTATTGTATATTAATTTGAGATTATAATAGGAACCCATAAACTTCAAATCATGGATCCGCCTCGGACTAAAAGTGAACGGAAGGAATATACTATCTAAAAAAAAAAAAGGTGTGAAATACTATCTAAAATGTTAATACCAAATTTTAATTTGGATCATTTGGATGATCAGTCTTGCGAAAGTGGAATTTGGGCCATCAGGTGGGAGGGACTCTTCATTTCTTGTACCAAAAGACTCGCATACGAACCCAATATAGAAGGGACACAAAATTTAATCTTTTCGGATGCCAAAAGAAGAAGAAGAATTATCAGTGCATGCCAATCAAATTTGCACCTGTATCTACAGTCTAAGAGGAGAAATAGTATTAGACAGATCAGATGGTAAATAAGCTAATCAAATTATCATCTCCAGAATTTTATTGATGAAGGCTAGTATGCAAAGAATTGAGTACAAACTTTGAAATGGAGATTATTTGCAAACTTTATTTATTTCTCATTTGCCTGCATGAAAAGATAGTTGCAGATGTTTCTATGAAATTTGAATAGTGGTCAAGAAATTAGGTGTATTCACATCACCGAGCTTAGTTATTAAATGGCTGATTACACTAGTTTATTTTCCATAATAGTGAAATCAGTTGTATGTATGTACTGAATAATGTACAAAGAATGTTGAGCTGAGCATGTTCTAGTTTGGTTATGTTTTGATGATTGACAAATGAAGAGCAACTATGAGTAGCAGATGTCAAGTGAACCAGGTTCGTAGCATGATGGAATTAAATGCTGATCAGACGCGCAATTACATGTGCAAGTTCAATTCCAGAAAGAAGTTAGTTCATGCGCAACAAGAAAATATCTTGGATAGAGGAATCCGTGTATTAAAAGAATTTCTACAATAAGGAATAACTTGCGTGGAAGGAAAGAGTTGAGGAGGCGGAAACAAATAAGAAAATTAAATCAAATTAGGAGAGGTTTTCCTTAACAGAAATATTCTAGGTTCTAGAGCATTAATTAATTGGAGAAGGATTTCTGTCATCCTCATTCCTATATATAGAGACCTATTGATGTCGCCTAAAGATCAAGTATTCACTTTTGACAATAGCAACTACGGCAAGAAGGTGCTCTCAAAGGATTCAGGCTGCTCAACTAAAGAACCTATTCCAGAAGACAAAGCTGCTAGTTCTTTAGTTATTTGTTTTAGTCTGTTGTTCTTATGTTGTAACATATTGTTAGCACAAAAACTTTGAGTTTTTGTATTAGCTTCGTAGACTAGAGTTAGTTTGGGAATGGATAGCTACAATTAAGTTGATTGTAGAGTAAGGGTATTAGAGTTAGTTTCCTTGGTTATAGAGTTATAACCTAAAACTACTCTTTGAAATTGGTGAAGTTTTGGGAAAAAATCCTATTAGACTGGACCGTGATTTTTACTCTCTTGAGCAAGGAGGTTTTCCTTGTAAAAATCACTGTGTTGTTCAATTTCTGCACTTCACTTTCTGTTTGTGTCTGTTTATTTAGTACAAAGAACTAGTTTCTTTGAAATCGCTAAAATCGGGCAAGACACAATTCTAACCCTTTCTTGTGTCTGAGTGGACTCTAAAATATAACAAAGAAGAATTCAAAATGCAAACACTTTTTAGTTTCCCACAGCCAGTCTTTATGTTATTCAAAGTAGGTTATATTTTCAGGAAAGTTTAAAGCTGGATATGAAATGGAAAACTCAAAACATCATCATAAATCATAAAAGTTCTTGGTCGAAGTACTTATATTATATGACATAAAAAGAGGACCATTGCAGCATTTCCATTTGAGATACTAGAGACAAAAGATGTTTCAGTTTTTCTTTTAAATTATTTAATATCATTTCTGGTTTAAATGTAATTTCTGAGAAACCCCAGCAACACACAGAATGCATTACTCAAGTCAACAAAGACCAAGACTCCAGGCACCAAAACACTTTTTTGCTTTTAATTTTCAATTATTGGATCCAGTGAACTGAGCTTTTAGCATTCCATTTGTCTAGTCAGTTTCACTCTGATTATTGATCAGAATTTTGTTACTGCTCATGGAAGGTGTAAATTTAGTTTGTTTTCTTCTTCTTCTTGGAGCTATTTCAGATGGATTTTCCTGTGTGCAAATCAGTGCTATGAATTCAGGCATTCATTGCACTGAAAGTGAGAAAATTGCTCTTATCAAGTTCAGGCAAGGTTTCAGGAATCCATTACAAAGCATGTCGTCCTGGATGCTCGAGGAAAACTGCTGCAAGTGGAAAGGTGTTGAATGCGACAACAAAACTGGACACGTAATCGCTCTTGATCTACACAAACAATTCTTGCAAGGTGAGTTTGCTACTTCTTTGCTTGGCTTGCCTCATTTAAGACACTTAGACTTGAGCCAAATTGATTTCCTTGGGGCACAGGTTCCTGAGTTTATTTCCACTTTTAAGAACCTAGAGTATCTCAATTTGTCGAAAACCAAATTTAGGGGAACCATTCCTGAACATCTTGGAAATCTATCACGGCTGCAGTTTCTTGATCTTAGTGATGGTTTTTCACTCCGAGTTGACAACCTTCAATGGATTCGGCACCTATTCTCTATGAAGATTCTTGACTTAAGTGGAGTTGACATGAGCGACGCAAAAAACTGGCTACATGACATCAATCTGCTAACTTCTCTCACGGAATTACATATGTCTGCCTGTCAGCTTGATCAGTTGCTTCCTTCAAATTCTTTTATGAATCTCACATCGTCACTTCAAATTCTTGACCTCTCCTTAAACCATTTTCAAGCTCCAATTCCTAGCTGGTTGTTCAACACAAGCCACAGTCTTGTTTATCTTGATCTCAGTCGAAGTCAGCTGAATGGCTTACTTCCAAATGCCTTTGGAAACATGTATTCACTTAGAGTTGTTGATCTTTCTGACAACTCTCTCCTAGGAAATCTACCTCCTACTTTTGTGAATATGAGTTCAGTTACTTTTCTTGATATCTCAAGGAACTCTCTTGAAGGCAATTTACCACCAGCTCTGTCATCAAAGTTGAAAATTTTGGATCTTTCTAACAATAATATGGAGGGTCCTTTAGCAAGAAGCATTGCACAACTCAGGCAATTAGTTGTCCTCGATATTTCTTGGAACTCTTTCAATGACTCGATTACTGATCATTTCTTGAATTTCAGTAACTTGCAAGTTTTAGACTTGTCATCCAACTCAATTATCCTCAATTTAACCGCAACTTGGATGCCTTGCTTTCAACTTGACTTCATTGGCCTGCAGTCTTGCCAACTTAGCACACAGTTTCCCCTGTGGCTTCAGACACAAAAAGAGTTCTCATTTGTTGATATCTCTGGCGCTGAACTCTCTGGCAAAGTTCCTGATTGGTTCTGGAATCTGTCTGCAAAGGTAAAGCATATGAACATTTCAAACAACTATTTCAGAGGGGAAGTTCCTGAAGTTACAGAAAGACTTACTAGTCTTGAAGAACTAGACCTGAGCTGGAACAAATTTGATGGTCCTCTACCTCATTTCTCGCCCACGATGATGACCTTGATTTTGGACCACAATTCATTTAATGGTACCATTTCCCCAATATGTGAATCACTTGTCATGAATAATTCTCTCATGTTTCTAGACCTATCTTCCAATTCTCTATCAGGAACACTTTCAGACTGTTGGAGATATGGGGAAAATCTGGCGGTATTGAATTTAGCCCGTAATGATCTGTCCGGTGAAATACCTCATTCCATTGGATATCTTACCACTCTCAGGTATCTGCTACTAAGCAACAACAAGTTGTCCAAGAATTTTCCTTTATCATTGAAGAACCTACGAGGACTAAAAATTCTTGATGTTGCTAGAAATGATTTATCTGGAAATATACCATTTTGGTTAGGGGAGAGTTTAAAACATTTAATGATTCTTAATTTAAGGTGGAACAAGTTTGAAGGAAACATTCCCCTGGAGATTTGCCAGCTCAAGAGCTTGATTATTTTGGACCTTAGTTCCAATGCTCTCTCAGGAACTATTCCAAAGTGTGTTGGAAATTTCCTGACTTTGGTCGGGGTAGAGGAGGTTCCTTCCTTAATTTATGGTCCTTTTGAAGTATACAGGGAGGATGTGATGATGATACTGAAAGAGAGAGGTTATGATCGTCGTGCTCATTTCTTCCTGGGAATTGATCTATCAGAGAACCATTTATCAGGGGAAATTCCTGGGGAAATCACCACCCTTGTTCAATTGAGGTTGTTGAATTTATCATGGAATAATTTAACAGGAGCAATTCCTCATGACATTAGTAACTTGCAAAATTTGGAAGCTCTTGATGTTTCCAGAAATGCCCTGTCATGTTTCTTACCATCCAACTTGGTGAAACTTGATTATCTTGCAATTGCGAATTTTTCGTATAATAGATTGACAGGAAAAATCCCAACAGGAAATCAATTTGCGACCTTCAGCACTGATTCTTACATTGGGAATCCAGACTTGTGCGGCATACCAGTCTCACAAGGCTGCTCCAGACATTTCCATGAGGACATTACTCACTGTAATAGTAATTCTCCCAGGAAACAGGAGGTGGACGCCACTCAAAGCAACGAAAACAACTGGCTCGATGAATCATCATTCTATATTAGCATGGGAATTGGATTCATCACAACTTTCTGGGTATTTTGGGCTACTCTATTATTGAAAAAGTCTTGGAGATATGCCTATATGAGGTATCTTGATAACATGGCCAACAAGATTTATAAATAAGCAGCAGTTGCTGAAGAAAGTAGTGAAGATCATTATTTTCTGCATGCAGTTAAAGAAAGCAGATGAAGCATTTAGCTTAGAGGAATAAATCCTCTTTTGGTTTTGTTGTTTGTAAAATCTTCTAGTACTATATTGTGTATGCTTAGTTGCATAGTTTCATATTGTTTTGATAAAGTTGGTATCTCAAAAGGAAAGTGTAAGTGCCCCTTAAAGCTCTTTCCCTTACGGCAAATGGTCAAATATATTTCTGTATTTTTGAAAATGATCTAAAAATACCCCTCGTTATATTATTGGACTATATATACTCTTCCCGTCATACTTTGGAACAAATATACCCTTATTTTGGATGGAGTGCCACGTGTCAGCACCGGATAAAAATGACCAATTTCATTTTTTTACCCGATCCGTTTTTAAAAACCCACCACCCGACCCGTTTTAAAATTCAGTTTTTTTAAAGCATATATTTTGTAAAAACTAGATTTTTTTTTTTGTAAAAACTGGAAAAAAAAGTAATTTGTAAAATATATATTTTTAAGCTTTTTCAGTTTTTTTAAAATATTATTTTTGTAAAAACTGAAAAAAAAATATTTTTTTTAAAAATGCTTTAAAAACTGAAAATATATATTCCGTAAAAACTGGAAAAAAAAAATTTGCAAAATATATATTTTAAGTCTTTTCAGTTTTTTTATAGTATGTTTTTTGTAAAAACTGAATTTTAAAAAAAAAAAAAACTAAAAAAAGACTCCTAAAGTAGTGGACTACATATGTATTAGTTTGAAAAAAATAAAAATATTTTGCAAAATCTTTTTTTTTTTCAATTTTTACAAAAAATAATACTTTAAAAAACTGAAAAATATCTATTTTGCAAATTCCTTTTTTTCAGTTTTTACAAAAATAATACTTTGAAAAAACTGAAAAAACTTAAAAATATATATTTTGCAAATTACTTTTTTTTCCCTAGTTTTTACAAAAAACAAAATCTAGTTTTTACAAAATATATGCTTTAAAAAAACTGAATTTTAAAACGGGTCGGGTGGTGGGTTTTGAAAAACGAATCGGGTAAAAAAATGAAATGGGTCGTTTTCATCTGGTGCTGACATGTGGCACTCCATCCAAAATAAGTGTATATTTGTTCCAAAATATGACGGGAAGGGTATATATAGACCAATAATATAACGAGCGGTATTTTTAGACCATTTTTGAAAGTATAGGGGTATATTTGACCATTTGCCGTACTTTATATTGAGTTACAGTTTATTGGGCTTGTAACAAGCAAGTAAAGGAGTTGGGCTCAGCTAAACTAACTAGCATTAGGCCGAATGAACAAATGATTGAACTAATGTAAAATCTTCAATCTGTAGAGGTAAGTACTTTCATATATGAGCAAACAAAACAGCTCAGCTAATCATATAGAAGAATACATCACTGGCCTCGACTTCTTCACCAGAATTATCAAGGTAGACGAAATGATGTAAAATTTTGCCAGTTACTAGTAATAGAACGACTGGAAGAGCCTTCAAACCTCAAGCTCCTGAAACCGAGGAAAGAAAGACAATGATCAACAGAAAAAAAGGGATAAATTTTCTTTTATCATAAGAAAAATACAATGGAAATCCATCAATGAGGTTGTACTAAGAATTTTTCTAATATGCTAAACCAATAAACATGGGTTTTTGTATCTATACTCGGTTTTGGTATCACAATTGAACATATACCCACTTTACAAAAAAGTTTGCAAGCGTATCCACTTTACGATCAACTTCAGACTTATCGGGTCTGAAGTTAAAAAAAATTTAGTGTGAAGTGAAAAAATTATACTTCAAATGCACTTAGGGTCAAATAGGTGTGAAGTGCAACCAATGGTTTCATGCACTTAAGGCTAATAAGTCTAAAGTAAAAAATTGCACTTCAGATGCACTTAAGGCCAATAAGCCTGAAGTAAAAAATTGCACTTCAGATGCACTTAAGGCCAAAAAGTCTGAAGTGCAACAAACGTTTTCATTCACTTAAGGCCAATAAGTTTTAAGTGAAAATTTGCATTTCAGATGCACTTAAGGCCAAATAGATCTGAAGTGTAACCAATGGTTTCATTTACTTAATGCCAATAAGTCTGAAGTGAAAAATTACACTTCAGATGCACTTAAGGCCAAAAGGTCTAAAGTGCAACAAATGTTTTGTTACACTTAAGGCCAATAAGTCTGAAGTGAAAAATTGCACTTCAGATGCACTTAAGGCCAAAATATCTAAAGTGCGATAAACATTTTGCTACACTTAAGGCCAATAAGTGTGAAGTGAAAAATTGCACTTCGGATGCACTTAAGGCCAAAAGGTCTGAAGTGCAACAAACGTTTTGCTACACTTAAGGCCAATAAGTCTGAAGTGAAAAATTACACTTCAGATACACTTAAGGCCAAAAAGTCGGAAGTGCAACTAACGTTTTTATTCACTTAAGGCCAAATAGGCCTAAAGTAAAAATTGCCCAGAAACAGAAATTTGTTCTTCGAATTATAACAATCCAATATACGATTTAATACCTAAATCTACTTCAAAAGAGCTCAAATTTGAAACATAACCTCCAAATATCATCAGGAACAAACCTCACTCATCAATTTGTCAAAACAACAATAAATCTAATGAACCCATTTTGCAATTAAGAAAAAGAAAAAGAAGAAACCCTAAACAATAGTAAAAAATAAAACAACTCACCATTGTAAAATATCATAAATTACATTAAAATATGTTCACAACCACCATATAAAATCATTGTTACCCGAAGAAGAATAAGAAGGAGAAGGAGAAGAAGAAAACGAAGGAGGAGAAGGAATGGGAAAAAGAGGCATGAAATTGTTTAAAAAGTGGGTACAAGTTAAAACTTTTTTAAAAGGTGGGTATAGGTTAAATGTGAGCGACCAAATAGGGCGTTCCATGCAATTTTTACCAATAAACATTACTCAACTCAGTTAAAAAGAAAACTATTTTAACTTCTAAATGTTGTTTTTGAGCATCTTGATACTTTCTTTAGAAAACAATCAACTCTCAGTTTTGACAAATCACAGTTGAAAACAAAGTTAGTAGAACAAATTTACCCGTTGGTTCAGCTTTGAATTGCATGAGAAGCGAGGAGAATGCCTCTAATTAGTTTCATTTCCTTGACAACATCCCCAATATCCATCCTTTCTCTTGGAGATTCAACTGAACATTCAACTCCAATCTTTATTATTGAGATCAAGCATTCCCGTGCTTGTTTCACACTAGAACCATCTGGATCTATAATGCCTTCCTCTTCGTCTTGCCCTTCTCTACTACTGCTGCTAGGTTGAAGCATAGTGTCAAATATTTCATCATTTATTTCAGGTAACACCATCTTAGCAAAATTGGGAAGAGTCAGTCCATCTTTGAACTCGTAGCTGTAAACATCACCAAATGGAGAAGCCTTACCTCCCATGCTGTACTCTGCGTACATAAGAAAAGAGAAAGAGGGATAATTACATTTTCGGGCGGCCCTAAAAAATAATAGCCGGCAAATGTATATGTTTGTATATTAAATATAAATATACATATAATATACATAGTATATGCATAATTAGTGTACATCTTTTCTATATTTGGGCTTATGGGCTAGCGCCTGTAATTAATTTCGGCAGACTGGCCAAAAATGAAAAAATACCTAAGAAAAAAGGGGAAAGAAAAAAATGAAGCACCTTTGCAGAAGCACTTAAAAATTGTAAAAGTCAATCTTAAAACTCTGCCTCTTATCTCAAGAAGATCAAGTATATATACTACTTTGATACACCATTTAACAGGAATCATAATAAAAAAAATATTTCAACTTTGAAGAATCTAAAAACAGTGTTTAATGGAATCAGCAGGAAACTATCTAATTGATTAGACAATGTTACCTGGTGCAGTATATCCAGTTGTCCCCCTCATTCCAATTGAACTACTCTGATTAGGATGATATTTGCTCATGGCTTCTGAAAAGAACTTTGCTAATCCAAAGTCAGCTACATGTGCAGTCATGTCATTATCGAGATTCGATAAGGATGTTGTCCGGCTTCAGATCACTGTAAACGATTGGCTTGTGGCAATGGTGATGAAGATATTCCAGTGCACAAGCAACATCAATAGCAATGTTTGGTCTTTCGATTAGACCTAGGATACTCTCCTCATTATTTGAGGCATCGGCTCCTGGAGTAGGATGCAACCAACTTTCTAAGCTCCCATTAGGCATGTACTCGTAAAATAAAGCTTTAAACTGATTTCCTTCAAAATCACAAGTTGAACAGGCAGTATAAATCTTAACAAGATTTCTATGCCTAATGTTATTTTGTCAAACATAGACACTATGGGGTCATTTGGTTTGAAAATAAGTTAGGTTGGGATTCGTTATGCTGGAATTAGTTATACTGAGATTAGTTATGTTGAGATTAGTTATCTTTGTTACACTTAAGTTTCAATGATGACAATAAGGCAAATCTAACTCACCAACTTTGCCTTCTTAAATGCAGTAACTCCAAGAAGATCCAAAAAAAAGTGAAATGACATAATGAAAGACATACTTGCAGTAAAACAGAAGATTCAAAATGGAGTGGGAAATACAACATAATGAGAGACAATTTGAGTGGAAAACACAACATATTGGAAGACAATTTGTGTGCTTCCCCTTTTTCTATAAAGCCATCAAAAAAAAAAAGCGAAACAAATCAAGTGAAATCCCTGGATTTCGGGCATGGAGCAATTAAATGAATCCAACTCATCTCTCATGAAGGAATCAGAGGCACCTCTCTTTAGTCAAATATCAGTAAAATATTGTGGGCCTCAATCAAAGAACAATCTACAACAACTCTCAAAACTCGCCTATAAGAGGATGGGCAAACTCAAGGATTAAACACACAACTACAACATCTGTTTCTAAGTCTTTCTATTCCTTAGTACAAACACTGTATTCCTAAGTCTACAAGTGTCTCAAAAGATAGGAAGGAGTAGAATGCAAAAAGAAAGTTGGGTCAACTCTACAAAGAATTATAGTTATTGTACAACATCGGTAGTGAACGTTCACAAATCATCACTACTGTAAATATTTATCAAGCTCAAAGAGAACCCTTGTGACCCAAGGGAACTAGACGTAGGTACCACACAGGTACTGAACCAGTATAAAAACTGTTGTGTCTCTTTTTACCTTATCTTCATCTCATTTATCTCTATTAAAGTCAAATACTGTATACAACCTAGTCGACTAAATCCACACTTAGTCAACTAAGTTTTTAAAATCAGCTACAATTCAACCCCTCCCTCCCCCTTGTATTTAATTGGTATTGGAGCTTAACTCACGAACTTTGCTTAACAGCAAGTGAGGAAAATATCATGGGATCAAGCACAGTAGTTGGAGCGTTATTCCAAGAAGGAACCTCTCAAGTACGACCCCCATACTTCAATGGTCAACACTTTTCTCACTGAAAAGTACGCATGGAGACTTTCACTATGTCATATGATATTAAAGTTTGGCGCGTGATCAAAAAAGAAAATTTTCCAATTCCACCAAAGAAAGATGAAAGTGCTCAAGTTATAGTTTCATGTGATCCTCTTGATTTAGATGATTACACCGAAGAACAATCAGTTGTCATAACAGTTAATGCCAAAGAAAAAAACCTTTTGTATAATGCTATCAATGGAGAAGAATATGAAAAGATATCAAGTTATGAAACAGCAGAGGAAATGTGGGATAAATTAGAAGTCACATATGAAAGAACCAATAAAGAGAAAGAAATAAGAATCAATCTTCTAGTTCGAGATTATGAACTATTTCATATGAAAGATGGAGAATCAGCAGAAGAAATATTTTCCAGGTTCATCAAAATCATTGGAGACCTAAAATCATTTGGTAGACCAATCAAAAGCAAGGAACATGTCAGAAAAATTATGAGAAGTCTTCCCACGATTTGGAAACCCAAAGTCATTGCCTTGGAATGTCAGGATCTTGACAAAATGGAATATGATGAACTAAGAGGTGATCTAATTGCGTTTGAAAAAATACATTTAGACATGCAAGTTCAACAAAAAAAAAAGGAAGACAGCCGCATTCGAAGCAACTGTGGCTGAAGAAGAAGATATGAACATAGCTATGCTTTCCAAAGTGCTAACAGACATGATGAAGAGGAACAGATACAGCAGAGAGGCTATTCAAACTTCAGAAAAGAGAAGATGAACAATGATAACGACAAAAACGATGGAAGATGCTATGAGTGTGGGAAACATGGACACATCCAAGAAGAATGTCCCGAACTGAAAAAGAAACTTAGTAGGAACTTTGAAAAGAAGAAATCTTTTGGAGCTTGGACTGATGAAGAAGAACCTGATTAAGAAGAAATTGCCAACATATACTTCATGGCCATTAATGATGATAGCGATAAACACTCAGGTGAACTTGCTCTCAAGGATGACGAAGGTACAAGTGAGGTACGTCTTCCTACATATCCAAATTGTCATGAACTTCAAGAATTTATCTATATTGCTCTTACAGATATTGAGAAAGTTCTAACTGAACTTCAAAAAATCCAAAGAGTAAGATTGGGAGTTGAAATTAGAAGTATATGCTTCAAGAGGAAGGTAACGAACTTCAACTTCAATTAAATGGATTACGAAAATCCACCAGTCATAGTTCTGTTAAATCAAATAAATTTGTTCCTCATAAATTTCCAACTAGAAATCATTCCTTATGTATTCACTATGTTAAAAGTGGGCACAAATTAAATCATTTCAGGTTTAGAATGAAAGCAGAGAAAGGCTATGAAAATTCTAATAACCCCTCATGCTTTTACTGTGGAAAATTTGGTCATTCAACTAACCATTGCAGGCTTAAGAACAACAAGAAATGGGTATGGCGACCCAAGACCTCAAATCAAGCTAACACTCAGAATACTAACCATTCAGGACCCAAGCAAGCTTGGGTACCTAAAAATAAGTAACTTCTTATTGTAGGAACAGCGCAAGCAGAATAGAAAAGGAAAATGGTATCTTGATAGCGCATGTTCCAGACATATGACTGGTGACAAACAACTATTCAAAACAGTCACCAAATTAGATGGAGGAACTGTCACATTTGGAGACAAATCAAAAGGAAATGTAATTGGAGTTGGAAGAGTCCCTCTTAGCTCAACATGTGATGTAGACGATGTATACCTAGTTGATGAACTTGGTTACAATCTTCTTAGTATCAATCAACTATGCAACAATGACTATGAGGTTCGTTTTAAAAAATCTTGTTGGCTTATTGAAGACGAATCAGGTAAAGTTATTCTTTCTGGAAATAGAGACAAAAATATCTATACTATAAGCAACATAGACAGTCTTGGTAATCAAATCTTTCTAGCTTCTATGATTGATGATCCTTGGGTTTGGCACATAAAGCTTGGCCATGCTAGCATGCACACTATTTAAAAAATCTCTAACCTCGATCTTGTCATTGATCTTCCAAAACTAGATTTTTTAAAAGATCATATTTGTGATGCATGTCAATTAGGAAAACAAACTCGTTCATCCTTTAAAATCAAAAATATTGTATCTACTACTAAACCCCTTCAACTCCTGCATATGGATCTATTTGGTCCAACTAGAACTGCCAGCATTAGTGGTAGAAAATATACCTTTGTCATCGTAGATGATTTCTCTCGTTTCAGCTGGGTTATGTTTCTGAGTCATAAAGATGACGCTCTAAAGAATTTTGAAGTTTTTTTTAAGAAGATATAGCGTGAAAAAGGATATTACTTTTTTACTATCAGAAGTGACCATGGAGGGGAGTTCGAAAGCAGAGCCTTTGAAAACTTTTGTAATGATCAATAAATATCTCACAACTTCTCTTCGCCAAGATCACCTTAACAGAATGGAGTGGTAGAATGTAAGAACAGAACTTTACAAGATATGGCAAGAACCATGATTGTGGAAAATTCTCTGCCTCACCACTTCTGGGCAGAAGTTGTAAGTACTGCATGTCATATTATCAATAGATGTCTGATTCAACCCCTTCTCCAAAAAACTCCATATGAACTGTGGAATGGTAAGAAACCCAACATCAGTTACTTCCACCCATTTGGATGTAACTATTTCATTCACAATAATGGTAAAGATAACTTGGGTAAATTTGATCCAAAAAGTGACAAAGGTATCTTTTTTGGTTATTCTCCTTCAAATAGAGCATATATAGTCTTTAATAAAAGAACCCTGTACATTGAGGAATCCATTCATGTTGTTTTTGTAGATACTAACACTCACTTAAGGAATGTAAAAGTTCCTGAAGATGAGCAGCAAAATCAATCAACTGAAGATCACATTGATTTCCAAGAACCATCTTCTGCTGAACATGCGATCACAAATATTCCAAATGAATGGAAAAGTGAACCTAGATATCCTCACAAGTTTATCATTGGAAATCCACAAGAAGGTATCACTACTAGAAGATCTCAGAAGATCAACTCTCACATGTCCTTAATATCGCAACTTGAGCCAAAAAAGGTTGACGAGGCCCTTAAGACGTTTACTGGGTCAAGGCTATGAAGGATGAAGTCGATCAATTTGAAAGAAATAAAATGTGGGATTTTGTTCCAAATCCATCAAACGACTCCACTATAGGAACTAATGGGTCTTCAGAAATAAACTAAATGAGTCCGGGCAAATGGTTCGTAATAAGGCAAGGCTAGTTTCTCAAGGTTACTCTCAGCAAGAAGAAATCGACTACGATGAAACTTTTGCACCTGTAGCAAGATTAGAATCCATTAGAATACTACTTTCGTTTGCTACTCATAAAGGATTCAAGCTATTTCAAATGTATGTAAAAAGTGCGTTCTTAAATGGATATATCTCTGAAGAAGTACATGTGAAACAACCTCCTGGTTTTTGTAAGTTCCAGCTTCCCAAACTATGCATTCAAGCTGTCTAAAGCTCTATACATACTCAAGCAAGCTCCTAGAGCCTGGTATGGAAGACTAAGCTCATTCCTTCTAAATCAAGGCTTTAAAAGAGGTAATATCGACATAACTTTGTTTATTAAGCACTCAAATTTAGGTAATCTTATTACTCAAATTTATGTTGACGATATCTTCTTCGGGAGTCCTAACCCTGTATTATGTGAAGAATTCTCTCATATTATGAAAGGAGAATTAAGAATGAGCATGATGGGAGAACTAACATTCTTTCTTGGATTACAAATCAAACAATTTTCGAAAGGGATTTTCATTAGCCAAACCAAATATACCAAGGAACTCATAAAAACGTTTGGCATGGAAAATGCAAAGTCTATTGGAACTCCAATGAGCCCAACAACTTTGCTTAAAGAAGACAAACATGAAAAAAGTGTGGATGAAACGATGTATAGAGGAATGATTGGATCACTATTATATCTCACTGCTAGTCGATCAGACATAATGTTCAGTGTATGTAAGTGTGCAAGATTTCAGTCGGCTCCAAAGGAATCTCATCTTACTACAGTTAAACGTATTATTAGATATCTCATTGGGACCACTGAATTAGGACTATTGTATGCGTATTCTAACAATTTCTCCTTAAAAAAATTTTCATATGCAGATTTTGCAGGTGATAGGATTGATAGGAAAAGTACTAGTGGCACATGCCAATTGCTGGGAAATGCTCTAATTTCCTGGCATAGTAAGAATCAAAATTGTGTTGCTCTATCAACTACTGAAGCAGAATATTTAGTTGTAGGGAGTTGTTGTACACAAATCTTTTGGATCATGCATCAGCTTCTCGACTATGATTTATCTCTTACCTCTACTCCTATATTCTGTGATAATACAAGTGCTATATGTCTTTAAAAAAATTTTGTGCATCATTCTAGGGTAAAACACATTGAAATTAAACATCATTTTATTCGTGATCATGTTGTAAAAGGTGATATTTTATTTGAATTCATTGGTACTGAATCGCAACTTGCTGATATTTTACAAAACCTCTTTTGGAAGAAAGATTTTGTCCACTGCATAAAAAGATTGGTATTATATCTATTTTGTAAAGAAATCATTATAAAATATTTTTTTGTCTTCTTAATTAATAAATGTAAGTGTTATTATTACATTGTGTCGCCGAAGCAACTCCCCAGAAGAGTCATTTTCATCCAAATTACCTTTTCCTCTAACCGATGAACCTCTTCAATCTTAGATAAATACCCTTTTTATCTCTCATTTTTCATCACTTCGCACAAAATTTCTCTACCATGGCGAAAAGAAATCTCTCATCCACTGCCACAAGACGAAGCAGACGATTTAAGAAAACCCAAAATGATGAAGAAATTGTTGACCTTGAATCATCTCTTGATTCAGCCTTCTCAAAACTGATAATGAAAGCAGTGAATCATCGGAGGAACTTTCTATTAGTCAAAAAAGGGCAGGAAAAAGACCAATGTAGAAAACCCCCAAAGGACCTGCATGCAAGAATGTGAAAGTGAAAAGCTCAGATTTTTCAGATTTTGTGAAAGTGAAAAATCAAGGTTTGAGTCTTATAAATCTAAATCTATGGCCTATGGACGCTCTGTAAGTCTTCCTCTTATGAAAAGTTTACACTGTGATGTAATTGCTATCTTTGATTTTCAACGTCTCTCCTCTATGTTTGATAATATTGGAACCTCTGTATATGAAGAGCCTGTTAGGATGCTTTACGCAAATCTGTTTGTGAATGACAAAGATGATTTAGAATCAATGGTGTTAGGTACTCAGATTGTTCTTGATCCCTATCAATTTGAAAAGATTTTTTTCTGCAAAGTTTCATGGTTATGATGTCTTTGTACAAATTCCTGGCCTAAAGACTTTGAAGTTTATTTAGAAGAAGCGAAAGCTTTTCTCTCTGAAAACCCTCCTGGCATTGGTCCTAAAAATCTCAAGTTTGAATACGGTAATCTAGCCCATATGATAGCCACTACTCTACTTCCTAGGACTGGGTCTCTCAACACCTTGACTACTAGAGACATTTTTCGTTCTTTACTGTCTTGAGAATAATAAAAGACTTGACTGGTTTGTATGGATTCGTCAGTATATGCTCGAAAGTATCAGAGATATATCCTCCTCTGCAGCTTGCTTACCTTATGGCTTGCTCATTTCACATATCCTTAAAGTCATGAAGGTTGATTTGGCACCTTTTTCACCTAAGCACATTACAAGCACTTATGATAAGACAAACTTTAATATGATGAGTTACACCTTAGGTGAAAATGGATGGGTCAGATGTGCCAAGTTTTAAAGTTCTTTAGTACAGGTTGAAGCACCCACTGAACCAACAGAGCCTCAGTCGACTGCTACTATTAATCCGCATCAGATTCAGCAAAGTCTAGATGAGGTAAAAATCATGCTCATCGCCATGAAAGAACAAGTTGACAAGATCAGGGAAATCACCAAAGAAACATGCACATATGTGGCTAAGCTCAGGATTGACATAAGAGCTACAAGGAGGCAAGGAATCAGGGCTTTCAACTTTATGACATAAAAGATTAACAAAATCACCAAAGAAATCGATACCTTTTATGACTTTTTCTGCACCAAAATGATCAATACCCTGAAGTACATCCTGGGGAGAAACTAAGGTTGTGTGTATGTGTATGTGTGTGTATGTGTGTTTTAAAACAACAATCTTTTGTTCGCTACTTGTATTTGGTGTGTATATTTGGTACTTCTGTTTGCACTGGTCTGTACGAACCATCACAGTATGCCCCTGCTGAATGCATAAACGTTACTATCCTAACCAGTTTTCTTATGACCTATATTATGATTATTTTATCTGCACTCGATCTCTTTTCTATTCTTTTTGATTGATGCCAACGGGGGAGAAAGGAGGCAAGTAAAACAAAGCAACCAGAGCAACAACTCAGGGGGGAGTAACAGAACCAAAGCAACAACTCAGGGGAGCATGCATCTTAAGCTATGAAAGGGAAGTACAATCTATTTTTACTTTGTTTTATTTGTTTGTTTTGTCATCATCAAAAGGGGGATATTGTTACACTTAAGTTTCAATGATGACAATAAGAAAAATCAAACTCACCCACTTTGTCTTGTTAATTGAAGTAACTCAAAGAAGATCCAAAAATAAAGTGAAATGACATAATGAAAGACATACTTACAGTAAAACAGGAGATTCAAAATGGAGTGGGAAACACAACATAATGGGAGTTAATTTGATTGTTGCCCTTTTTTCTATAAAGCCATTAAAAAAAGGGAAACAAATCAAGTGCACTCCCTCGATTTCGGGCATGGAGAAATTAAATGAATCCAACTCATCTCTCATGAAGGAATCAGAGGCACCTCTCTTGAGTCAAATATCAGTAAAATATTATGGGCCTCAATCAAAGACCAATCTACAACAACTCTCAAAACTCGCCTATAAGAGGATGGGAAAACTCAAGGATTAAACACGCAACTACAACATCTGTTTGTAAGCCTTTATATTCCTTAGTACAAACATTGTATTCCTGAGTCTACAAGTGTCTCAAAAGATAGGAAGAAGTAGAATGCAAAAAGAAAGTTGTATCAACTCTACAAAGAATTATAGTTGTTGTACAACGTCGGTAGTGAACGTTCACAAATCATCACTACTGTAAACATTTATCAAGCTCAAAGAGAACCCTTGTGACCCAAGGGAACTAGACGTAGGTACCACATTGGTACTGAACCAGTATAAAAATTGTTGTGTCTCTTTTTACTTTATGTTCATCTCATTTATCTCTACTAAAGTCAAATATTGTATACAGCCTAGTCAACTAAATCCATACTTAGTCAACTAAGTTTTTAAAATCAGCTACAATTCACCCCCACCCCCCTTGTATTTTCAATCCTTGTATTGTTTCTTATTGACTATGTGGTATGTTGTATTAATCATGAGATTATCAATTTTATTATTTTATCCTGGGATTACTATTCCACCTTCTGACAAGTATAAGTTATCCTTATACTATTTTTAATCTTGGGATAACTTATCCAAGGATTAGTAACCAGATAAGGGATAAGACGGTACTAAGTTTTTATCTCAGGATTGTTTTTGCTTATCCATCATATCAAACGACCCCTACAAGCATAGCCAAGGCATCGAACATGTTGAAAATGTCTCTCTCATCTGTTGCTCTCTCTTTTACCATCTTTTCTAAGCTCTTGGTTAAATTTGTCTAATATGAAAACTTCAAAAGAAATAGTCTGATAGCACTTTCTTGTTCTATCCAGGCCATGGGAATTCACTTCTAGGAGAATATACTAATGGACATCCTCAGTAGGTTACTTATGCGGTCTCTTCTTCGATTCAAATATGCTTCAAAATTTTGGAAAACATTAATCTGTTACCTTTACTTTACGATGAAGCATTTCAATCATGCCAAGAATGATACGAATTCCCAAAAATTTCTTATTTTCCAAATATCCAACAAGGATGATATCTTTAGCATCTATTGTTGTCCTTTGTCGTCAGTTCAACGGGTTGAGGGTGTATAAGGACTTGTTTTCCCTTCAAACTCTGAACCACAGTCTTGCAAAATCTGTTGTTGTGGCGATGCCTTGGATATTATCAAGGTTTATGAGAATATTGTTCAACACGACAATCAATAGTGCTTCCCAATCCAAAATTTCCGACTACGACACTTTCTTGTTTGGGATTGGGTTATGACTCAACTAGTGGTGGTTGTGAGATCCTTAAGATTATCGAGAACACAAATGATGGTCGCACAGTACCTAGTGAAATTCTTGTGCTGAAAAGTGGTTCATGGAGAAATATTGATATACATCCTCATAGCATTCGCAATGTGTTGTCTGGTATGCTTTCTGATGTCTTATACTTCAATGCCACACAAGATGAGGGTGATTTGTGTGGTGTCCAATTTTCGCGTGCACTGATTATGGAAGGACCTGGTTCTTCTATGTGTTCCTTATACTACTATTGCGAAAATAATAAATGCGGAAAGTAAAGAACACAAGTATTTTACGAGGAAAACACCCAGATCAAGAGGTCAAAAAACCACAACTTACTACTTAGTAGGATTTTTTCCAACACTTCACTAAATCAGTGAGCCAAAACAGCATTTACAAAACTCTTTGTAAACCTAAGGATTACCTGTAATCCCGTTGTGGCAACCAACCTCTAACTGTTATGACAAATTCAAGTTAACTCTAACTTGAATACTCATAGTACCTAATACAATTTCCTCTAGATAAAGCTGAAAGGTACAATTTAAAAAACCCTACCACAATTGAACTAAAATAAAAGACAGACACTTGTAACTGGTTCTTCTACCTGGTTCATGTAGTTTTAGGTTCGCACACTAGAATCGCAAAAGAATTGCTTGCAAAATGCCTTGTTGTTTTGCTCTCAACTCACGTTTAACTTCAGCGTTTATGTGTACCTGTACAATGAGAACATTATGCAGTTCATAGAGTTAGTAGAACAAGAAATAACTAGAGTTCTAATGTTATACTGGAAATTCTAATTATCTTCAACTTCTAACTCCTCCCTTATCTAGAATAGAGTTCTCTCAAGTAAAGAGTATTTCTCCTTATCACTTATGCAACCTTTTCGATCAGGAGATATCAGATATAACAACTTGAGCTTATCTCATTTACGTGCATCCCTTATGCTCGAATTCTGCCCATGACTGTGTACACTGTGTATGGACCTGGTTCATGCTTGATTTCCTTTGTCAATCATCAAAACAAACTTCACTTGGGCCAAAACATTCCCCCTTTTTGATGATGACAAACTCTGTGCTTTTCATAAGTATAAGCCTTATTTCAACTCAGCTCAACATCAGCACAAAGTTAGAACACTTTTTATTTTAAAGTTAATAATCATCAAGGACCAGGTTCATTAGGTTATAAACATCACAATCCAAAGTAAAAAAGCACATATCTTCTCCCTTTTGGCATCATCGAAAAGTTGCATAATTATGTTAGATAACCAGATTTTAATAAAAATTATTCATGGCCACTTGGGCTACTTCAAATGCAATCATGGAGTTAAGCATCATTTATCAATCTAGTGATATTAGCCATCTAAGAAGCATCAACAAACAGTTAGAGCACAAAAACAGTTGATTATCATTGATACTAGTCATCCACAAAGCATAAAGAGAAATAAAAACATTGGATCATGAGCAAAAAGAACAAAAAGAAATTGCATCCAGGTTACTGGTTTGTCTAACTAGACTAGGAAGGTCTTAAGGCTAGGAAGGACCAGGTTCTTGATTCTTGGCTTGAAGCAGTTTCAGCATATCATGAAGAATGCAGCTCTGAGAGCATCTCTCTCAGTTTCTACTTCTGCCAACTTCTTCTTCAGCCTTTCAATTTCAGCATCCTTTGCCCCCACTTTATTGCACCAAGGCTCGCAATTTGCTATTCACATGTACCTTCTTCAATGAACCAGGTTCTTTGGGAGTGGTGTGGACTTAAAAGTCACAAGCAATCAAAGTGTTTGCCCTAAAGTAATCCTTGCTTGTACCAACTTCCCATTTCTTGATGGGTACCTTGAAGTATGCAAGTACGAGTTTTGGTGCCAGCCAGAACCCTATCGAGAAACTGGATGATAAATCTAGGCCAATTGATTTTCCTCCCACTCTCCATACATTCCATAAGGACCAGGTCCATAAATGTGGAAATGTGCCTCATTTCCTGCCTAGGCAGCACAACTTTGTTAACAAATTCGAACAACATTTTATGGGGTGGATTCGTCTCACTTTTGTATATAGCCCTGGGCTTAAGCTCTTCTTCATTATCACCAAACTTCCTTATAATGGAAAGGGAAATAGGGAGATTCTCTAGACGTGGACATTTGAGTTTCTTGTAATCATTGTACCCTACAGCAGGTACACCTAAGATCTCTCTGAGTTCCTTGTCATCAAAACTCATTGTCACCCCCTTCACCACACTGGTGACTCTATCATTTTTTATCTCACAATTTGAACTCTACAATCTCAGTTTTGGCAAGCTTTCCATCCATCTGAAGGACCATGTCCTTCCAACCCTGTAGTTGTAGCATTTCCAGCAGCATTACCATGCCTTTCTCCTCCAGGTTCCTCAGGAGTCTACCTTCCAAGATGGTTCTTTTCCCAAACTTAACCATCTTGTCCTTCTGTGCATTAGATTTTTCTTCTTCTTATCCACTCCATTCTTCTTCTTCCACTACTTTCACTTTTCTAGACTTCAAGGCAGACCTGGTTCTTTTAGCCAAGGTAGAGGGCCCTGCAGATTTTGTCTTTGAAACAGACTTCTTTGTGGAAGTCTTGATATTTTTTGCCTTTGGAGTTACAACCTCCATTTCTTATGCCTCATCTTCATCATGAAGAATCAGGTCCATCTCCTCAATTTCAACTGCCTCAACAGGCTCAACCACCTTCTTCTTTCCCTTAGCAGCAACTTTTCTCTTACTTTCTTCTAGGGCCTTTACCAGTTCAACCTCACTCTGCTATCTTCTGACTCCTTATAGTTCTTCCTCTTGTAGGAAGAGTCTCTACATGGATAGAAGAGGTAGCCTTTCTCTTCTTGTTTGCCCTAGCAGTACCAAGAACTTTAACTTTTGATCCCTTTTTCCTTTTAGGATTGTAACTATTAGATACTTTTCTTAGTAGGTCCTCGAGGGGTTTCTACACAGATGGAACAGGTTCTTGAACATTCTTCCCCAATATAACCAACCCCTCAGCAGCTTCTCCGGACCTACTTCCCCTTTTTTCGCTCACACTATCTTCTTTTCCAGCCGATTCCTCGCTCCATACTTCCATAGCTCATGTTTCTTCAGTCAAACCAACAAGAGTGGGTGAAGATTCAGCCAGTCCTTGTCCCATTCCCCTCACATCACCTTGAGCACCCTCACTCTCCTTTTCTTTTCTCTTTTTACTTTTACCACCAATTTTCTCAGACTCAATAGTCTCTACCCCAGCCATAGTTCCTACCAGTATAAATCTAGTTTCCAGATTTGCAGTAACCTCAGAGATTAGCTCAGATGTAACTTTAGGACCAGATGTTACCTGCTCTGTTTCAGAAAAAATAGTTTCTTCCCCCTCAGTAGCAGACTTGAATGATTCATCAGATTTCTGGGGTTTTTCTTCCCAACTCGCTTTTAATTGTTCATTAATTTTCTTGATTTGATCTCCTCCAGCGACAACCTTGCGAGCCATCATCTTGAACCTTCCTTTCTTAGAGGTGGGTGTGGTTGAAGGTGTGATAGATGGTGTGGGTGTAGTTTTCTTAGGTAGTGGTGATGGATTCTCAGAGAGGTTTGCCATTTCTATGTTTGTGTATGAGAGAAGATGAGTTTGTGTATGTTTGGAAGATGAGAGGATATAGAGAGAATTTTTCACACCTTGGAAATTAAGAAGTGAAGAAAAAACTAAGGCCTAATCAATTTAAAGAGGAAGAGTTTAATTGGGTAACAATTACATTTTTCAGAAGTTCAGAGGTCTAATCAAAGTGGGAGTCAATTTGAAGAGACGTTTATGATTCTCCCTAGAATCTAGGCACTTATTGTGTTTTTAGGACTCTTTTAAATGAAACCGGTTCATTTTGTAACGGATAAGCTCAAGGAGGTTAGGATTAAATGGGACTCTCCTCTTGATCATAATCCAAATATAATTATTCCAAAATATGCAGAGTGGAGAGTACGTACCAAGTAATCTTGATGAACCAGGTTCTTCACTGAGAAATCTCTTGTGTAAGTATGAATTTTCCAAGAAAATAGAGATAATATCATTAGAGATTAATGAGTCATTTTAGCACATGGAACAAGAGTGTATTGATGAAAGTATGAGACTGAGCAAAATCTAATCTAATTATGTATAAAAATTCACAAATTTTCTAACCAATTTTTGAGTTAGAACTGGTTCCTTTTAGGAGATTTTAATCATCCCTAATTCTAACATGTTCCTTTCAAAGTGATCTCTACTTAGAGCTTTTGTGAAGATATCAGTTATTTGCTTGTCAGTAGTAGAAAATTCCACAATGATCAAACCCTTCTCATAGTTGTCCCTCAGAAAATGATGCCTACCATCTATGTGCTTAGTTCTCTTGTGATGAACCGGGTTCCTGGTCATACTAATTGGACTAGTGTTATCATAAAAGATAGGGATACAAACTACATCAATTCCAAAGTCCATTAATTGTTGTTTGATCCATAATATTTGAGCACAACATTAGGCAGCAACAACATACTCAGCTTCAGCAGTAGATAAGGCCACCGAATTTTCCTTTTTGATGGCCTAAGACACAAGACATGAGCCAAGAAAGTGTGCCATACCTGAGGTGCTCTTTCTATCCACAAGAAAATCTGCATAATCAGCATCTGCATATCCCACTAAGTTGAAATTATTACTTTTTGGATACCATAGACAAAGGTCATTGGTTCCTTTTAGGTATATCAAGATCCTCTTGACAACAGTCAAGTGAGACTCCTTTGAATTTGCCTGAAATCTAGCACAAAGGCCTACACTGAAAATAATGTCAGGTCTACTAGCAGTGAGATATAATAAAGAGCCAATCATTCCCCTATACAATTTCTGATCAACAAATAAATCAGGTTCATTTACATCCAATTTTGTGGTTGTTGCTATTGGAGTGTCAATTTCTTTGGAATCTTCCATTTTAAACCTTTTAAGCAACTCTTTCACATACTTTTGCTAAGGGATCATAGTTCCATTTGAATTTTGTTTAATTTGTAATCCTAAAAAGAAATTAAGCTCATCCATCATACTCATTTCAAATTCACTCCCCATTAGTTTGGTAAATTCTTTACTTAACTTATCAGTAGTTGCTCCAAAAATTATATCATCGACATAAATCTGAACTACCAAGAGGTATTTACCTTTTTCCTTCAAGAATAAAGTATTGTCAATTTTACCTCTCTTGTAGCCATGCTCAAGCAAGAATTTTGATAATCTTTCATACCATGCTCTTGGAGCCTGCTTGAGCCTATAAAGTGTCTTGTCAAACTTGTACACATGATCAGGACATTCCTTGCTTTCAAAGCCCGGAGGTTACTTGACAAATACTTCTTCCTTTAGTTAGCCATTAAGGAAGGCACTCTTGACATCCATCTGATGGAGAGTGAATTCCATAAAAGCATCAAAGGCTATAAGGAATGTAATTGCCTCCAATCTTGCAATTGGAGCAAAAGTCTCATCATAGTCTATGCCCTCCTCTTGACTATACCCTTGAACCACTAATCTTGCCTTGTTCCTTGTAACTGTTCCATCTTCGTCAAGTTTATTTTTGAAGACCCATTTTGTGCCAATTATTGATCTGTCCTTAGGTCTTAGTACCAGATGTCAAACTTAATTTCTTTCAAATTGGTTGAGTTCATCTTGCATTGCATTCACCTAGTCTGCATCCTGCAAAGCCTCCGCAATATTTTTTGTTCAATAAGAGATAAAAAAACATCAAAAGCACAAAGATTCTTCAAAGAAGATCTGGTTTTGATTCCAGAGGTTGGGTCAATAATTATGTTCTCAATGGGATAAAAACTTTGATACTTGTGAGGTTTCACAACCAGCTAGTTTCCCCTAGATGTTCCTTCAATGTTTTGTTGCTGAGGAATATGTTGCTGAGGATCAGTTCCTTTTTGTCCAGTTCCCCCTTTCAAGTTGTCCTAGGTGGAAGTTCCTGTTCCATCACATGTTCCTTCCTCTGGTGCAACTTCAATTTGGGCTATGGTTTCATTTGAGTTTCTTACCAGCCCAATTGCTTCATCTTCATGTTCTTGCCTCTCAGAAAGAATTTTAGTTTCATCAAAAACCACATGTACACTTTCTTCTACGCACATAGTTCTTTTGTTATAAATCTTATAATCTTAACTATGTGAAGTATATCCCAAAAATACTCCCTCATCACTTCTGGGATCAAACTTACCTATGGAGTCTTTACCATTATTGTGCATAAAGCACTTGCATCCAAATGCACTAAGATAGGATATATTTGGCTTTCTCCCTTTAAGTAACTCATAGGGAGTCTTCTCAACATGAGGTCTAGTCATGTACCTATTTATGATGTAGCATGCAGTGTTCATTGCTTCTACCCAGAAACTATGGGGCGGTTTACTAGAAAGAAGCATAGTCCAAGCCATTTCTTCCAATGTCCTAATATTTCTTTCAACCACTCCATTTTGTTATGGAGTTCTATAAGCAGAAAAATTATGATTTATGCCATGCTCATCACAAAATGCAGCAAATTTAGCATTCTCAAATTTAGTACCATGATCAGACTTAATTGATGCAAGTTGATTACCTAGTTGTTTCAGAATTTTTCTAACAAACGAAGTGAACATGTCAAATTCTTCATCTTTAGAGGTCAAAAACAATGTCCAAGTAAACCAAGAGTAATCATCAACAAGCACCATCACATATCTCTTACCACCTCTGCTCAATATTCTCATTAGTCCACAACGATCCATATGGACCAGTTCTATCGTCCTGGTGGTGCTTACCACTTTCTTGCTTTTGAAAGAGGATCTTACCTGATTCTCCCTTTCACAAGCCTCACAAACTTTATCTTCCTTAAACTTAATGTTAGACAGCCCTATCACCAAGTCCTTGGAGACTAGTTTGTTGAGTTGACTTAGACTGGCATGTCCAAGTCTCTTGTGCCAAATGAGGGGATCATTAATCAACACACTTAAGCAAGTGAGTTTATTATCTGAAAATATGAATAGATCTACAACATATATGTTGTTCACTCTTTTTCTCTGCAAAACTATCTTGTCGGTGGTAATATTAATCACAAAGCATTTTGTAGAGGTGAATGCTACCATGTTACCTCTATCACACAATTGTGATACACTTATTAGATTGTACTTCAATCCATCTATCAAGTAGACGTTCTCAATAGAGTGAGAGTTAGTATTTCCTACCTTTACAACCTCAATGATCTCACTTTTTCCCATTTCCAAATGAGACATTACCTCCTTTAAGGTCCTCAAGTGAAAGGAACCGGTTCTTGTTTCCTATCATGTGCTTTGAGCAGCCACTATGTATGTACCATATTTGGCTGATCCCCTTCACTTGGACCTGCAAAAGGAAATCAGGGGTTAGTCTTATGAACCCAAACTAGTTTGGGTCCCTTTATATAGGAAAACGGATGAATCAAATTCTTTTTAAACCAACTCGGTAGCCTATTCTTCCCTTGAACAAATTCTTTGTTCTTTTGACTTGATTTTTCTTTTGCAGTGCATTCACTTTTATAGTGACCTGTTTTACCACAGTGTGTACAAATCTTGTTCTTAGGAAGTGTGAGGTACTTTCTTTTGGGATCCCACTTAGGTGCCAGGTTCTCAAAGTCAAGTCCTCTTCTATTGCTACTATGGTGTTTTTGTAGCCATAAAAGTGCATTGGAGGACCTGTTCCATTTGCATGTTCTGTCTAGCTCATGCTTGACCTTGCTTAGATCCTCCTTTAGAATTATTACCTACTCATCCTTTTTGTACAACTCATCTTTTATTTTTCCTACATTTTCTTCTAGAGTGAGTTTTGTGTGATCAACTGTCTTTTTACCTCTTCCTAATTTCAATTTTAGATTTTCAGATCTAAGCTCTAGGATATTTGAGTCGAGTGCATGAACCTGGTTCTTCAACATAGTATTTCACTTACAGTTTCACTAACCCTAAGTTCCATATTTTTTCACTTAGCCTTCAAAATCACACATTCTTTAGACAATTGTTCCTTTTCATTGTTTACATCCTCAAATTCATCAATTAGTTCTAGAAGTAACTCATATAACCTTTCTTTTTCAACAATTTAATCTTGTCTTTGAGATGAATTACAGTTACCTCTGTTTCTTCCTCAGATTCTCCAATGGCCATAAGTTCTTATTCATCCTCATCATCATCATCTGAGCTTTCTCCCCAAGAAACGGCCATAGCCTTGGTTGATCTTTTGTTATTTATTTTCTTGGGCTGAACCTGTTCATTCTTCTTGTTCCTTCGTTCAGCTCTTTCCTTCTTCCATTCAATTTCCCATAAAAGACATTTCTTGATGTGGTGATCAGTCTTTCCAAACTTGTGGCAGCCATCATTGGTTTGCTTCTTAGGAGCTTTTGACTTGCTATATCTTCCACTTCTTGAAGAACCTTTTTCCTCTTCTCAGGTACTTTTTGAAGTACTTGGTGATCATAGCCATTTCATCATCTTCTAGATCAGAACCTTCAGTGATTCTGAGTACCAAGCTCCTTACCTTCTTAGGTACATCTATTTTCATGGTTTGTCTCCTAAGTTCATAGGCAGTAATATTTCCAATTAATTCATCCAGTGGAAGAGTGGAAATATTCTTTGATTCCTGAATGGCAGTGATTTTGCTCTCCCAAGTGATAGGCAAAACCTTTGTCAGTATCTTCTCGACTCTATCTTCTTCAGGAATAATCCTTCCAAGAGACTTTAGCTCATTTATCAGTGTAGTGAACCTTGTGTACATCTCTTGAGTGGTTTCTCCTACCTTCGTAGCAAAGTTCTCATATTAAAAAGACAATAGAGTTCCTCTAGATCTCTTCACCTGAGGTTTTCCTTCATGAGCCACTTGCATAGTGTCCCAAATTTTCTTAGCAGTGGTACAACTTTGGATTCTGGTGTACTCATCTGGACCTAGTTCATAAACAAGCCATTTCTTGGCTTTAGCATTCTTCTCCCATTTCTTCAAGTCCTCAGCAGTGCAATCCGCTCTTGTCTTTGGCACCTTTACTCCTTCAACATTTATCTTCAAGGTAGTCAGTGGATCATCGGTGACAATGTCTCATAGCCCATAGTTCTCTCCTATGATGTGATATCCCATCATGTTTTTCCACCAAGAGTAGTACTAGTTGTTAAAGAGTGGTGACCTAGCAGTGGATTGCCCTTCTCAGTTTCCAGGTGGTGCACTCATGTTGATCTTCTCCTAAGGTGTAATCCTCTTCAATGAGAACCTGCTCTGATACCAATTGATGTCTTACACTTCAATTCCACACAAGATGGGGTGATTTGTGTGGCGTCCAATTTTTGCGTGCATTGATTATGGAAGGACCTGGTTCTTTTATGTGTTCCTTATACTACTATTGCGGAAATATTATATGCGAAAAGTAAAGAACACAAGTATTTTATGTGAAAAACACCCGACTCAAAAGGTTAACAAATCACGACCTACTACTCAGTAGGATTTTCTCCAATACTTCACTAAATCACTGAGCTAAAACAACATTTACAAAACTCTTTGTAAACCTAAGGATTACCTCTACTCTCATTGTGGAAACCAACCTTTAATTGTTGCGACAACTACAAGTTAACTCTAACTTGAATACTCAGAGTACTTAATACAATTGCCTCTAGATAAAGCTGAAAGGTATAATTTGAAAAATCCTACTACAATTGAACTAGAATAAAAGACAAACACTTGGAACTGATTCTTCTATCTGGTTCATGTAGCTTCAGGTTCACAGATTTGAATCACACACGAATTGCTTGCAAAATGCCTTGCTATTTTTCTCTGAACTCATGTTAAACTTTAGCATTTGTGTGTACCTGTACAATGAGAATATTCTACAATTTATAGAGTTAGTAGAATAAGAAATAACTAGAGTTCTAATGATAAACTCTCCCATGGTGAAAAAGTTCTAATTATCTTCAACTTCTAACTCCTCCCGTATCTAGTTTAGAGTTTTCTCGAGTAAGGATTCCTTCTCCTTATCACTTATGCAATCTTTTCGATCAGGAGATATCATACATCACAAATTGTGCTTATCTCCTTCACGTGCATCTCTTATGCTCGAATTCTGCCTGTGACTATTTACACTGTGTATGGACCTAGTTCATGCTTGAGTTTCTTTGTCAATCATCAAAACAAACTTCACTTGGGCCAACACTTTCTTTGGCATTTATTCAAGGGGCATTTCATTGGATCGATTTTTCAAAAACTTTTGTTGTGGTTTCATTTAGTATTTTCAAATAAAGTTTATGCAGAGATACCATTGCCAGTGCAAATATGCTTGATGAGCGGCTTTATTGGCGTTTCAGTATTGGACGAAATGCCTTGTTCTTATTCTACTAATGAGGAGACGGACACTTTAAGGTAATGGGTAATAAAAGTTTATGGTGTCAAGGAGTCTTGGAGTGCATTGTTTACTATAGTAGATCCTAGGGTTTATATAGCTGTAGCGAGATATAGGATTGCGGATGGTGAAGTACTATTCGGGTGCTTTCATTTTCAAGTTGGTTGGAATGCATTTAGGACAACCAGAGGACCATTTGTATTACAGCCTCCATGTGTCGTTTAGAATGAATTCACTTTTACTGAAAGCTTGATATATCCAAAATCACTAACTTAGCATTTTATTATGTATGATCGAGACACTTTTTCTTTTTTAAGTTATCATGTTACTACCTCTTGTTCTTATTAGTTATCTATTGCTCGCCAGTTTTTTGATTTCAAATGTATTACCAAAGCTGTCAGTTTTCTTATTCCATGCTCTCAGAGAAACAACAGGAGCCATTTCATTCTTTGCTTAGAGAGAAGTGACTGAAACCCCATCTTTTTTCATATTATTGATTGTCTAGTCTTATATACTAATTTGTATGAGCATTCTTCAGTTGTAGTTTAGTGGAAGGGTTCCTACCTGGATTGGTAATTAATTCTCTGAATGACCTTGGAGTTTGTCAGTGACTATGATAACTATGTGCATAAACAACAAAATTTGTTTTGTTGTAAGGTTATGTAGTTAGGTCCCAGTAGCTTAGATCAGTAGTTTAGGTCAAGATACTAGTTGGTAGTGGAAGTGTAGTAGTTAGCTTAGTTGCAACTCAAATTGGGGTTGTTGTCCCATTTTAGCTATCGTTTGGACATATTTTTTGGTTTTCCACCTGGTATCCGGTACCCGCATTGGAGCCCGACTATATACAGATTTGCACCGCATAGGGCCCTATTCGGGAGGAAGCGCTCCTACCAAGGATTTTTTCTTATACCCAGGGCTAGAACTCGAGACCTCAGGTTAAGGGAAGAGCAGTCTCATCCACTACACCGGATACGTTAGTAGTGTTTGGACATAGATTTGATTGAAACTTAAGAAAAGAGTTTTGAAAGTTGTTTTAAAAAATAATTTTTGGAAGGTAAAATTGTATTTAAACATGCATTTTATTTGAATAAAAGTTGAAGTTTGTGAGTAGAATAAAAATATCCACCCAAAAACTGGTTTAGGGCAGTTTTTGAAAACTTTAAGAAAAAAATCATAATTTTTTCAAAATCTGATCATATTGTATAAATAGTGTTTTCAAAAAAATTTTAAAACAAACAGCTAAAATCTATGGCCAAACAGGGGCTTTGTTTCTTTCTATGATGTACAAAGTTCTCCGTTGGTAATAAAAATAATAATTATCCAAAAAAGGGTATGACAATTGTCAAATAAATTATATATTTCTCAATGAAATCTTTTTGGGTGTGGAAATTGAAGTGAGTGCATTGCTTCTCATATTTTTACCCTTAAAATGAATAACAATTGAATTTATACGTGGTTTAAAAGATACGTAATTTATTTAACATGAACAATATAAGAACAACAAATAATTGAATTGAAGGAAAACAAAACGATCAAACTAAATGCGATGGGTGATTAAGCCTGGCTTTACGATGAACACCGCAAGTTGGTACCGATTAAGCCCTCGAAACGGGCTCAGTTGCAATTGAATAAATAAGGAGTTGAAGAACTCTTTGAACATGAACTAGAGAACAAAAATTGACTTCATTTCTTTGATATGTGTGTCAACAATGGTGCTCAAAATAAAAAGGTTCTCCCTTTTATATAGTAAGGGAATTTCAATCCTAATACAAGTTTAAATAAGGTTAAAAAAATTTGATACAGGACGAGATTTGCTCCGTAATATCCAGTTAAGGGCGGATATTTCGGCCCCTCGTTTGTCCTTTCCAGCAGCCTTTCCTCTAGTCTTGGTCCTTTATTTTGCTCAATATCGATTATTCCCATATTCGGCCTTGTCCGATATTTGGTGCATCATTCATCCTCCCCAGGCTCTGATCTGTGGCATCCCTCGGCTTTACTCGAGGTCATATTGGATCACGTTGTTCTCTCATTTCCTCACCAGGAAATCAGAGGTAACTCTATTCCTGATTTTACCCGTACACTGATAGTCCCCTCATTTTTCGGAGAGCAGATTTATAGTAACGACGAGAAGTGACTAACTGACCCCCGGTTCCTTTCTCCATACGCCACAAGCGAGTTAACAAGTCAGTGAAGCATCCTATCAATCACGTCGTTCTGCCTTTATACATGTGTCAACCGTCGGTTGACCATACTCATTGGGCATCGAATGTGAAAAGTCATGCATTCACTGTCTCCCTACTATAAATGCTCTAATTTCCTTTTTTCACCTTTTTACATTCCGATTTCGAACCTTCTCAAGTTACCCTCGAATTATTTTTACTTGTTCGCCATTCCCTCAAATCTTCACAAATTGTTCTTCACAACTTCATTTCTTTAATCTTCATATTTCGCCTTCAAATCTTCAAGTTAAACCTTCAAATCTACATACCCATCTTCAAACCTACATATCAGCCTCCAAACCTTCATATTCCCAGATAAAGATGGCAAAAACCTCAAAATCGGTGCCTTACAATACTGGTCCTTCAACCTCTACCCCGGCTGCATATACCGAAGTGACCCTTCCAGTAGTAGCCCCGGAATCTCCTCTTAAAGATTTTATCCCCGGAGGCTGCTCCATAGATAATGACTTTAAGGTCGAAAAAGCCTCCAAACAAGGATATCGGGATGAGGAGGTGTGAAGGTATATCTGCTTCATTACCGAAAACACGCTCCTAACGGTCCGAGAGGACTACAAGTGGGAAGTCAAGAAAGTAAGCATCATTAATCTCGATGAGGACATCACAACGCATGTGGATGGGTACTTAAGCGTTTATACGTACCCTTTCACGTTTGGCCCGATGGACACGGTTGTCTTCGACTTCTATAAGAGGTACGAGGTCTGCCTCGGGTAGATCCACCCATCCTTTTGGAGGATCGTAACCCTCTTCTGTCATTTTTCCAACAACACAGAGGAGCCCCAGTTCACGATCGACCATATACTCCATGTCTACAGCCCCAGAATCTTCTGAGGGGGGTTAATCAAGCTTTTCTAACGGGCAAAGAAGGCTCCCTTCTAGAGCATCAATGAGGATATGGACCGAGGTTGGCATGGGAGATTTGTTCGGGTAAAGGCCAAAGATCACATTCCCTCTGAGTTCCTATCGTTCCCTAATAAGTGGAACTCAACACGAAAGTTCATTTTCTCTTTAATCGTCAAAATAATCTTTTGAATTTGTCCTTCTTTCTTATTACCCGCCTTTCCTGATTTACAGCGGTCGCCCGAGTCGCCAATGTATTCCCCCGTTTCAAGAAGTGGGTCGAGGGAATCTGCAAAGAATTGACATACTCCAAGCGCAAGTGGCATAAACTTTTTAAAGGCAAATGGGAAGCTCGTTCCCATAGTGAGTGCCCTTCATTTCCTGATTGAATTTCCTTTTTAGTTTATCATCATTTCGTCCAAGTCCCTTTTTTCTTTTCAAAACTTTGCCCAAGACTATCGAGATTTGGGCGATTACCGAAGTTGCGGCCTCGTCCCCATCTACAAAACCTTATGCTTCGGTACTACCTACTGCCGAGGCTGCTGCGAAGAAGGAAGAGAAATCAAGAAAGAAGAAAAGGTCCCCTAACCCCTCGGATACTCCCGCCTATGCCAAGAAAAAGAGGATTGTGGTCAGGGTTAGAAAGTCTACAAAGAAAAGTACTTGTGCCAGGGTCTCATACCCAGATTCTCAATACCAGCTTAGGGACTACCCCGAGGATGATGAGATGGAGTTTTTCATCCACGATCCGACCGACGCCGCACAAGAGATATCAGTACCGGATGAGGGTGACCGTAAAGCTGAACCATCCTCGGCTCGGCAGCTCGAGGGAGAACTTGTGGCCACAGCCCCTTTAGAAGCTACTCTAATTATGAGAGAGGCCTCCAAAGTCATTGACGTCCTGGAGTCACCGTCTCACACAAAGCCTCTTTTCTATGAGGCTCAAGCCATTACAGAAAAGTCGACAGAAGCATCACAAGCCACTTATGAATCCCTTAATCTATTTTTCGAAGGTATGGACGTCGGTGCACTAGAAGACTATTTCGGCTTTGGCCACCTGGAGATCCCAAAAAGGGATGTGCTGTTAGGGTCAGACGGGCTGAGTTCGATCCCAAAGCTTTTGAAGCAGTTCCCCGCCCCGAGTGCGGATCCTGACCATAAGAAGAAAGTCATGTATACGGTACCGGTAGATACTAGAATGTTATCTGTGCTGGTGGGTGTGGCCAGCTACCTTCGTTCCTTGGTAACTGAAGCAGGCCAAGTGAAGATAAATGAGGTGGACGCACCGAGCCTTTTCAACGAGGCACAGCAGGCACTAAACAAGGTATATTTTCTTTTCCTCGTATCTTTAAAGAGTCCACTTTATCTTGCCATATTCTATTTTGACACTTCTTAAGCCTCAAACCTCGGTGCTATATCATGAGAGCTTCTACCGGTCTCGGATGGAGGTGAGTCGCCTTGAGTTTGAGCTCAAGGAGCAGGTACAAAGCACTTTGTGAGAAAAAAAATATGAAGTCCTCAGGGACCACTCCATCCTCCAAGCCGAGCTAGAAATGGCTCAAAAGGAGGCCTCGAAGGTGAAACGTGAACATGCCCTTCTAGTTGAAAAGGTAATATGAGATTAATAATGAGAGTTTGATCGCAAATGCTAATGTCGCTACCTCACAGGTCTAAGAAAAGATAGACCTGCTCGACCAACATGGGGCCGAGATGGACGAGGTCAAAGCCTTAGCTGGGGAGTTGAGGAGAAAAATGGATCTCCTGGCCTCGGAGCGGGATTCCACCAAAGAGGATTTGGCATCAGACAAATATCAGCTCTAGGGGATGAGGGGAAAAAACCGACAAATGGTCTCGACTGAATGAGGATCTCCAGGCGCAACTTGGCTCGATCGTTACGGAACGGGATACTCTCGGACAAGAACTATGTTAAAGTCCAAGTTGGAGGTGGCTTTGAACGAGGCCTCTAAAGTCCAGAACATGTTGGCCCAATACAAGAATGATGTGGAGGTAGTTGAGGCCCGCATAACATAGAAGGTCGTGTATGTGAAGTGGTTGTCTCAGAGAGAGACTCTTGAGTTGATTCATGCCCGGGGGATTTACCTAGTGGCCTAGATCGAAGAGGTGAAGAGGCTTGAAGCTGAGGCCAAATTTTATAAGTTTGATTGGGAGTTGACTTTGATAAAATCGGGTTTGTATTATGGTTCCGAGAATTGAAATAGTGTCGTTATCTTATTCGGGACTTGTGTGAGAAATTTGAATTCATTCCAGGTTGATTTGATATGTTTCGGCATGAGTTTTGGAAGTTAAAAGTTCAAAAGTTCATTAAGTTCGATTTGAGGTGCGATTCATGATTTTGATTTTCTTATTTGTGATTTGAGGCCGCGAGTAAGACGATGTTATATTGGTTCATATCATTTTTGGGCTAAGTTGATTGGGCTAGAGGATTTTGGTTCTGGTGTGTCCGCATCTGCAGAGAGCAGGTCGCAGATTCGAGACCGCATATGCGGCCCTTTGGTCGCAGAGGTGAGACAGGTTGGCGTGGGGCTATTTGCATAGAAGCGAGATTTTGGGTGCATCTATGGAATCGCAGATGCAGTGACTTGGAGCGCAGGAGCAAAGTTGAGCGCAAAAGCGGAGCGTGTCCTCGCACCTGTGACGTCGCAGAAACAGAATTTTTATGCAGGTGCGAGATGTCAGACTTCAGTGTTATTTTGCAGAAGCGAAGTCATAGAAGAGACAGGTTGTCCGCAAAAGCGAAAGGCCTGGGTAGAAGCTATAATTTCGAATTGGTCGTTTTATTCACATTTTTGGGATTTGGAGTTCGGTTTTGGGCGACTTTAGAGAGGAATTTTACCACATGGATTGGGGTAAGCATTCTTGACTCATTTTTTATTGTATATCATGAATTAATCTTCGTTTTTGGCGTTTGGTTATTGAATTTGAAAGAGAAATCAGAGGTTTTTTTTATAATTTCAAAAAATAAATTTTTGAGTTTTGAACATTGATTCGGAGTCGGATTTGAGTGAAACTAGTATGGTTGGACTCGTAATTGAATAGTTTGTTGGATTTTGTGAGTTTTGTCAAGTTCCAAGGTACGGGCCCGGGTTTGACTTTTTGATTGACTTTGGGCTTTTGATTAAAGATTCGACCTTTATCATTTGGAATTGTTTCTTTAGGCATTATTTGATGTATTTGAGTTGCTTTTGGTTAGTTTTGAGCCATTCGGAGGTCGGTACACAAGGGATGGTATTTCTAGAGTATTGTTTGGCTTACTCAGTATTGGATTCGGCTTGTTCGAGGTAAGTAACACTTCTAAACTTGGTGATGAGGGTATGAACCCCTGAATATACGTGTTATGTGTTTGGTGTTGAGGTGACGTACATGCTAGGTGACGGGCGTGTGGCCGTGCACCATGTGAATTATGATTCGGTTGATTATGTGGTATTGTGTAGTGTCCTAATCTTGTTTCCATCCATGAAATTTCTACGTGCTAGAGTAATTGAGTTGTGATCCATGTTAGAAACCATATTTAGGCTTTATGCATATCCTGTTGGGACCCACTGAGGTCATTTTTGTTGTTGAGTTATCTACTTAAATTGCAATGACATACTCAGTCATACTCATTCATTGCATACCATATATTAGTCTCTATTATCATTTGTCTAACATTATATTATCATTGTTTGGACTGATAGACATGAGATTTGTGAGGCCGAGAGACTGGAGAAATTGATGACTGAGTGAGGCGAGGGCCTGATTGTGAGGATGTTTATGGGATCGGGCTGCACGTCGCACATGCTTTATTGATTCATTCCATGATTGGCTTATATTAGCGCCACTCCGGAGTCTGACTTACCAGTAGTGACCGCAGGTACCTACTGAGTACGAGTGCGAGTGTGTGTGCCGAGGGCGAGTGCCGAGTGATTGGGAGGACTGAGTGACTGTGAGGACTGAATGTCTAGGAGGACTGAGCGAATTGATACTCTGAGAGTATGCATATGGTTTTATCATTGTGTTGCATTGCGTTTGACATGCACACTTGACACACATGCATAGAGATACATTTCCTCATGTTGTACGGTATTGCGTCATTCATGACTTCACATGTTCATTGACATGTAGGCATAGATATGTACTTTCCTCATGCCATCTGATAATGAAACATCTTATATGTTGTTGAAAGTTTTAGGAAAAATCATAGTTTTCAGATTTACTCCTATTTTGGTGATTTCGGTGAAAGATTTGGGTTTTTACTATTATACTTGAAAAACATGCCTATTTTTCGGAACTGTAAATGAGCTGAGCATTATATCTTTGAGTTATTACATATACTGTTTTAGTTATATTATTATGAGTCATTCATGGTTGTTGGTGTTGGACCCTTACCTTTGTCCAAGCTCGTCACCGCTTTTAATCTAAGGTTAGGTTTGTTACTTATTAAGTACATGGAGACGGTTGTACATGTTGATGTTGTTGTGTATGGTAGGAGTTGGCATTGAAGATGTACCTGCATTCTGGTTTTAGCTACCTCTTGTTCTTGGTAGCTTTAGAATTATTAATTTATTCATGTATATTTCAAACAGATGATGTATTTATTTCATACCATCTTTGTAAACTCTACATCTTAGAAGCTCATGATTTGTACTACCAGTCTTTGGGAATTCCTTATATAAAAGTTCAGTATATTATCATTATATCTCTCAGTAAATCTCATTTGAATTGGATTGTTATTAGTTGTCTTACCTAGGGGGTTGGGTTAGGTGATATCACGACTAATTGGATTTTTGGGTCGTGACACTATCATTGCTCCTTTGGACAAGGTCTCCCCAAATTTCTTCAGCAACACCGATTCAATCTCGTTGTCCTCTAGGTCATTGCCTTGTATTGCGCACGTGTAGAGGTTACATGCTCGTTTGTATCTGTGGTCCCGTTATACTTTGGAATATCGAGTATTCTGAGCCTCTTCGGAATTGGCTTTGGTTTCGCGCACGGAGGGGGGGAAGGTTTCTGAATAAACTTTTTGGAATCTGGTCCTTGCAATATTGGAGGCGCTCCCGGGATCTGATCTACTCTTGAATTATAAGTCTCCACCTTTTTATCATTTACCTCTATCTTCTTTTTGTCAGACTCCATCCGTTTCATTAGTGCTTCGAGCATTTTCATCACCTCGGAAGTCTCTCCGGGCCCGAACTCATCTGGTTCTATTACAATCCGTTCATCTCTCTGAACGTTTTCCTTTAACCCGCTGGGGTTCGGTCGTGTTCTGTACGTGATTTTGACTATGTTGCTGTGCTATTTTCACTTACTGGGCTTGGAACATTTCAAAAATCAATCGTAAGCTTACTCTTTCACCTTCCCCTTCGGGCGCATCTCGAGCTGACAGTTGGGATGCTTCACGAATGTTATTTTCAGAATCAGTTGGCAAGTTGATGTTAATGGCACTTTGTGAGTTGGCATCGACTGGGTCAATGGCTGGGACACTATTAGGATCAATAGGGGGTACGTCATTGCTTGGCATCACGTTATTATTTTCACCATGGTGGCCTGACTCGGGGTCGACGTTCAAGTAAGTAGACTGAGAATTTGACATTCTAAATAGACCTGAAATCAAACCGCAAAGAGCAAGTGTAAAATAGGGTGTGTTATGGAGATTCATATTAAATCACCACTATTATCCTTAGCCCCACGGTGGGTTTCAAATTGTTTACCCATAAAATGAGTAGCAATTGAATTTATACGTGTTTTAAAGGATAAGTGATTTAATTTAAAGCGAACAATCTGAGAACAACAAATAATTGAATTAAAGGAAAACAAAATGATCAAACTAAACACGATGGTGAATTAAACTTGGCTTTACGATGAACATCGCAAGTTGGTCTCGATTAAGCCTACGAAATGAGCTCGGTTGCAATTGAATAAATAAGTAGTTGAAGAACCCTTTGAACAGTAACTAGAACATAAAACTTGACTTTATTCCTTTGATATGCGTGTCAACAGTGATGCTCAAAATAAAAAGGTTCTCACATTTATATAGTAGGGGAGTTTCAATCCTAGTACAAGTCTAAATAAAGTAAATATATATTTTTTTGGTAAACCGTGATAAGCCGTTGATACCGGGCGAGATTTGCGCCGTAATATCCTGTTAAGGCCGAATATTTCGGCCCCTCGTTTGTCCTTTCCAATTGTTTTTCCTATAGTCTCGGTCTTTTATTTTGTTCGAACTTGATTCTTCCCATATTCAGTTTTGTCCGATTTTTGGCGCACATTCATCCTCCCCGAGCTCTGATCTGTGGGAGCCCTCAGCTTTACCCGAGGTTATATTGGACCACGTTGTCCTCTCGTTTCTTCACCCGGACATCGGGGGTAACTCTTATTCCCGATTTTATCCGTACACACATATTCAGGGATCAAATTTGTTCTTCCAATGTTCCTTAGCATAATAATTGAAACTTGCACAAAAAGAGAATTCAAATGCATTATGTGGAATTTTGGATTAGCTATTAAGTTCTAGTACTCCGTCCGGCCATACTAAGTGACATTTTGACCCTTTTATTTTGGTTCAAAATAAGTGTCATTTTTACATAATCAATAATGAATTAACTTTAATTTTTTAAATTTGCCCTTATTTACATATCCCAACATGTCAAATTAACAATATACAAATTTTAATTAAGTTTAATTTAGTCCAAAGACTTGTTTTTTTTAGGAGTTAGTATTTTCTTAAAGGATGTGCCAAAGACCAAAAACTCACTTATTGTGGACCGGATGGAGTAGTATTTTTCTAGTTTCTTTTTATTACTATTATTTAGATATATTATCTTATCTTTTGTTTTTATTTTATTTTATCAAATAATGATGATATAAGTTGAGCTTGAAAAAAGAATGAGGATTTATATTGCCGATTCTAACTTGTTTGGGGACTGGGGCATAATTATTGTTGTTGTATTTTTCTCGTCTCTTTGTTTTGAAGATATTTGTTATATGTCTCATAAGAGTAGGTAATAAATAGGTCCATGGAATTCCTTGTATTGATTTCGGGAAAGAAAAGGTTGATATTTATATCGTAAAGATTTGCTCTTAGCAACTCCTCACCAGTTTTTCTGATTGTGTCAAAATTAATGAAAATCTGCAAATAACAAAGATGTTCATAGTTGCAAATGCTATACTTTTATTTGTATCCGCCAGTCTGTTTAAACAAAATGATTTTTTTTTGTTCAAATGGAATGTACATTAATTGAGTAGGAAGGTGCATCTATGCTTTAAGAAGAATTTTTTTTAACTAATAGGAGTAGGCTAAAACTTTTGAATTATCATACTAATTATTCAACAATGCCAAATAACATGGAAAAGAAAAGTAAAGGAAAATGTGTTTGTATGCTGTTATACCAATATAGTTAGTCGTATTATTTTCCTTTAACAAAGACATGGACTTAAATACATCCTTAGTCATGCATTTAATGTTGATAAACGACATATCTAATCCTTTGAAAAGGATGTGTAACCACCTATGACTTTCTTTAATTTGTGGAGCAAAATACAAAATTGGTCGGTTGAAACTAATTGTATTTTTTTGTCAAAAAGTATATAAAATATTATATATTTTTTATATATGTATATTATATAGAAAAATATATATTTTATTGGCTATTATTTTTGGGAACAACTAAAAATATATATTTCTCTAATTTATAGCTTGTTTCACCGAGCTTCTCCAATCCAAAAAAAAAGTTTTTTTTTTTCCAAAGTTGAAGTGATTGGCCAAGCTTTTGGAAGGAAAAAAAGCGTTTTTGAGGAGAAGCAGAAGCAGTTTTGGAAAAGCAGAATAAAAAAGTTTCTCTCCAAGAACATTTTTTTTAAAAATACTTTTGAAAAAAAATACACTTAGAAGCAGTTTTTAAAAGTTTGACCAAACACGAATTGTTGCTCAGAAGTAATTTTTAAATTAATTAGTCAAACACAAGCTGCTATATTTTTTTAAAAAAAAACTTTTCAAAATAAACTGATTTTTGCAATATGGCCATTTTTGTGCAAACCAAATGCTAAGACAGAATCATAAGTAGAATTCTCATTTTTGTGCAGTGCTCTCCAGATTTCAAAAGAAATTAATATCCTCTGAGATTATGTCCACTTAGGACCAATAGGCATCTGCAAATTTTGTATGCCAATAAATGCAAACCCACCAAATCGGAAAATTACTAATATGCACACTTGCCAATAAATGCCTATTGCAAAATATCATATCAAACGGATAATATTTCTTGAAAGGGGGTGGTGAAATTTCTCTTTCATCTCAACCCTATTAGAGGAAATGTTTTTCAGCTTTTAAAAAATCGAGAAAATATGATCGTTTGGTTGTAAAATTCCTCTGAAAAAAACTAGAAAAATAAACGCATGAAATTCAATTTTAATCTTTTTAGGGATATCATTTCAAATGTTTATTTGTGCCAATTTAAAAGAAATTTATATTATATTTTAAAATTTTGGAAGTTTAAATAAAAAATGCTCATTCATTTGAGAATTAAAGATCGATTTTTTGTGCATGATGTTTCAATTAGTAAGTCGTCAAATAGGTAATATCCTAGAGATATTTATTTCTTTTCATTATTACATTCAAGAATGCAGTATACAAAGCAACTCCTCACTGAACAAGAAAATATCATTTTTAATGGTACTCCGTCCGGGGACCATTATACTTTTTATTTTGATTCAAAATAAGTGTTCATTTACCTAATCAAGAATGAATTAATTTTAATTTTTTAAAATTTACCCTTATTTACATATTCCAATATGTCAAGGTAATAATTAATTAAGGTTAATTTAGTGAATATATCTTTTTTTTCTAGGAGTTCGTATTTTCTTAATGGGTGTGCCAAAGATAAAATGATCACTTATTGTGGACCAACAAGAATTCAAACAAAGAGAAAATATCATCACCAGCTTTGCATTTATTGGTATACAACTTTTTAAGTTGAAGCAAGAACAAAAAATAATCTTATTGTGTAGTCCTAACAAAAATGGAAGAGTCTTATCTGAATTCCAAATGGTTAGTACTATCATACTTCCATTGCTCAATTCTTGTTATGTCTATGGCTGTCTCAGGCTTGGATTTTAAAGCTGATCAACAAGTTTTGTTAGACTTCAAAGTTAGAATAACAAATGATCCATTCCAAGTAATGGCTTCTTGGAATAATTCTCTCCATTACTGCAATTGGACAGGCATAACATGCAACCCCTCCATTGAAAGAGTCATGATTCTTGACTTGAGATCACAAAAACTCGTTGGCTCTATACCGTCTTCTATTGGGAATCTCACGTTCCTCACATCGATAAATCTTAGAAATAATAGCTTCTACGGTGAAATCCCAATGGAAATTGGCAACCTCCTTCAGCTGCAACATCTCAATCTCACTTGGAATTCTTTCTCTGGAACCATTCCTTCTAATCTGACTTACTGTAAACAACTTAGATCACTTGCTCTAGAATATAATAGGCTTGTTGGTAAAATACCTGATCAACTCAATTCACTTTCAAAGTTGAATTATTTAGGATTTGGAAGCAACAATCTTACTGGAAGAATCCCATCTTGGATTGGAAACTTTTCGTCGCTTCGTGGTCTTTCCCTTGCCATTAACAATCTTCAAGGACCAATACCTCAAGATATTGGCCGTTTGTCAAACTTGCAAATCTTCCAAGTTTATGGAAATCAGTTGAATGGTACAATTCCTCAATCTGTTCTCAATATCTCCTCTGTTTACTATTTCTCTGTTACTCAAAACTTGCTGTATGGAGAGCTTCCATCAGATATAGGCCTAACTCTTCCAAATCTTGAGGTGTTTGCTGCTGCTGTGAACAACTTCACAGGATCGATTCCCGTTTCATTGTCAAATGCTTCAAAACTTAGTGTTATTGAATTGTCTCAAAATAAGCTCACTGGAAATGTTCCTACAAGTTTAGGACAATTGCAGTGGTTGTACAGGATCAACTTTGAGATCAATAGTCTTGGGAGCAACAGGAATGAGGATTTGAGGTTTCTTGATTTCTTAGTTAACTGTACAAGTCTTGAAGTTTTAAGCTTTGAGGACAATTTCTTGGGCGGAGAACTGCTTAAAACCATCGGTAACCTTTCCACGAGACTTGAAATATTTGGTCTTGGTTATAATAGGATAGTTGGTTCTGTTCCTGCTGAACTAGGAAACCTTGTCAATTTGACACGTTTATCGCTTGATAATAACAACTTCAGAGGCAGTGTTCCTGAGTCTTTAGGTAAGCTTCGACGCCTACAAGGACTGGAGTTGAATGGAAACAAGTTTTCAGGAATGATTCCGTCTTCTTTTGGTAACTTGACATTTCTAACAACCTTACACATTGAGGATAATGAACTAGAAGGGAACATACCTCCGGAGCTCGGACAGTGTACCAGTTTATCAGTACTAAACCTTACTGGAAATAATCTTGTTGGTTCCATACCAAAGGAGCTTGCAGGTCTTCTTTCACTTTCAATTTCTTTGGCCTTAGCGAACAATTCTTTGACCGGTTCCTTGCCAGCTGAAATGGGAAAGTTGATAAATCTCAAGGAAATGGATATTTCACATAACAAATTATCAGGTGAAATTCCAAGCACACTCAGCAGCTGTGTCAGTTTAGACCGCTTCATCGCGAATAATAACCTGTTTCGAGGAAGAATTCCTGAATCCTTGAAAGGATTAAGAGGTTTAGAAGAAATTGATTTGTCACACAACAACATCTCAGGAGGAATACCAGAGTTTCTTGGGAAACTTCCATATCTTAGGAAGCTTGATCTTTCATTCAATGAACTTGAAGGCAAAGTACCAAACGAAGGGATCTTTGCGAATGAAAGTGCAGTTTCAATTTCAGGGAATCATAAAGTATGTGGAGGTCCTCCAAACTACAATTTTCCTGCATGCCCTAGACAAAAAGATCCAGCATCAAAGAAACACATTCATTCAAGGACAAAAGTAGCGATTATTATTTCAGTTATAATTTTATTTCTACTTTTGTGTTCTTTTGCTGCTTGCTATATAATAATTAGGAACTCGAAAAAGGGAGATCTAAGTGCACAGTTCTCAAAAGAAAGGCAATCTGAACATTTTGATGATGACGAACCAACTTTAGCCAATGATCCATTTTTGGTAGCAAAAATAACTTACCAAGATATATTTAAGACAACCAATGGATTTTCCGAGGATAATCTGGTTGGTACTGGAAGTTTTGGTTCTGTATACAAAGGACAGTTTCAAGTTTTTGATAAAGTTATGGCAGTGAAAGTATTGAACCTACAACAAAGAGGTGCTTTGAAAAGCTTTTTGGATGAATGTAGAGCTCTGAAAAGTATAAGGCATCGTAATCTCCTTAAGATCGTAGCTGCTTGTTCAAGCATCGATTACAAAGGTAATGACTTCAAATGCATAGTATTTGAATTCATGGCGAATGGAAGCCTAGATAATTGGCTGCACTCAAAAAGTGATGAGCAATACCTCAACATTATCCAAAGGCTAAACATAGCAATAGATGTTGCTTCAGCACTTGATTATCTCCACAACAATTGCCAAGTACCAATTGTTCACTGTGATTTAAAACCGAGCAACATTCTACTTGATGAAGAGATGACTGCCCATGTTGGTGATTTTGGATTGGCAAAATTCCTCCTCAAGTCAAATGAATCGTGGAATAAACAGACTTCTATTGCACTAAAGGGTTCTATAGGTTATATCCCACCAGGTATGTCACTAATCCATTTTGCATAATGGCTATTTCCCTTAATTCAGAGGCGGATCCAGGATTTAAGTTCTATGGATTCAACCTTTTAGATTCTTAACGTTGAACCTATACACGTTATATTTTTAAAGTTATGGGTACATATCTACTATTTATTATAATTTTAGTAGATTTTTACACAATTTCATACCCCGTGTCGAAAATACTGGGTTCAGATGAACCTGGTACCTTCATGTTGCATCCACCCCTGTCCCTTATCAGGTGTCCTAACATGTAAAATGAAATGCTTGTGTACCTCAACCTTATATATGTCTTTCCGATGCTCACAGTATTTAATGAAAAAATAAAAAAGTAAAAACTCTCAATGTCCCAACATGTCATTATCTTGCAGAATATGGATCAGGTGTAAACTTGTCCACTCTTGGAGATGTTTATAGCTATGGCATCATGTTGCTAGAGTTGTTCACTGGTAGAAGGCCGACCGATGTAATATTCAAAGATGGCCTGAATATTCACCAATATGTCAAAACCACTTTGCCTGGAGATGTTATGGAGATTGCTGATCCAGCATTGCGTTTAGCATATGAAGAAAACAGCAAAAATGAGGACAATGCGAGTGATTTGGAAGAAAAGGCAGTACTTCAAGATGATGAGCACATATCCCAGCTAAATGCCAGCACTATGATAGAAGGATGCTTGGTTTCAATCTTGCAAATTGGACTTTTATGTTCTAGCTCATCGCCAAGAGATCGGATGCCAATAAGAATAGCTTTGGACAAGATTCATACAATCAAGAATTTATATCTACAGTCTAAGAGGAGAAATAACAGTACTAAATAGATCAGATGGTAAGTAAGCTAATCAAGGTATTATCTTCAGAATTGTATTGATGGAGGCTAGTATGCACAGAACTACATGTAATAACTCCAGGGAACAATTTTATACAGCACACCCCTAAAACAGTATGTTAAAGTTTGTGAAACCTATAATATGGCACAGAATGCCCCAAGAGGTTTTCAACTCCATAATACTCGTAAAGTCAGTTGTATATACATTGCAACAAAGAAGAATTGAAATTGCAATACTTTAGTTTCTCCTAGCCAAGTCTTTATGTTATTCAAAATAGGTTATATTTTCAGCAAAGTTAAATGCTGGATAAAAAGGTGACCGATATGAAATGGAAAACTCAAGCCATCATCATAGATCATCTCGAGCTAACATCACGTGGCTGTACTAGAATGCAGAAACCGCATTAGGAAGTCAGTGAGATCTGTAATTGAATCTTCGATTCAGTTCAATGAGTGAGAATACATTTACTTCTTTTTCTAATCTACCTTCCTTAGGCATCATGCATTACCAATTCCATTTGTTTAACCTCGGCTAAACTAACTAGCATTAGGCCAAATAAGACCTTGAGGCCATTGTATATCCAAGTCTTATCAGAAATGTCATCCAAGGGAAGTTTGCAATGCCACACTCTCCATGAGAAATAAATGATTTGAACTGACGAGTAAAATGTGTTAGAAAAATAGTGGATATGATATCTCAAAAGGAAGTGTCCAAATTCATATTTTCTGAAAGTGTCTAGATTCATTTTATTGGACATTTTGAAGAATGATCAAGTACATTTTCCATAAGATTTACAACAAAATGTTCAATCTGCAAAGGTAATAGCTCATATGAGAGCAAGCAAAACAGCTCCGCTAATCACCTGGCCTCGAGTTCTTCACCAGAAATATCAAGGTAGACGAAATGATGTAAAATTTTGCCAGTTACTAGTAACAGAACGACTGGAAGAGCCTTCAAATCTCAAGCTCCTGAAACCAAGGAAAGACTACGATCAACAAGAAGAAAAAAGGGATAAATTTCAGAATAAGAGAAATACAACAGAAATCCATCAATGAGGTTGTCCTAAGAATTTCTCAAATAAGCTAAATGACTCATGCTTAGCAGACTTTAGAGTGTGCTTTTATGGATATGCTAAACCAGTAGACATTACTCAACTTAGTTTGAAAGGAGACTATATTAGGCAAGATTTAACTTCTAAATGTTGTTTTTGAGCATCTTGATACTTTCTTTAGAAAACAATCAACTCTCAGTTTTGACAAATCACAGTTGAAAACAAAGTTAGTAGAACAAATTTACCCGCTGGTTGAGCTTTGAATTGCATGAGAAGCGAGGAGAATGTCTCTAATTAGTTGCAGTTCCTTGACAACATCCCCAATATCCATCCTTTCTCTTGGAGATTCAACTGAACATTCAACTCCAATCTTTATTATTGAGATCAAGCATTCCCGTGCTTGTTTCACGCTAGAATCATCTGGATCGATAATGCCTACCTCTTCGTCTTGTCCTTCTCTACTGCTTCTCCTAGGTAGAAGCTTAGGGTCAACTATTTGATCATTTATTTCAGGTAACGCCATCTTAGCAAAATTATGAAGAGTCAGTCCATCTTTGAACATGTTGTCGGTAGGTCTCTTTCCAGTAAACATCTCTAGCAAGAGGATCCCGTAGCTGTAAACATCACCAAATGGAGAAGCCTTACCTCCCATGCTGTACTCTGCTCACATAAGAAAAGAGAAAAAAGAATAATTACATTTTCGGGCAGCCCTAAAAAAAATAGCCGGCGAAAGTATATGTTTGTATATTAAGTATAAATATACATATAGTGTACAAAAATTTATATATTGTGTACGAAATCAGTGTATATCTTTTGTATCTTTGGGTTAGCGCACATAATTAATTTGGCAGATGGGCCAAAAATGAAAAAAGATCCAAGAAAAAGGGAAAGGAAAAAATGAAGCACCTTTGCAGAAGCACTTAAAATTTGTAAAAGTCAATCTTAAAACTCTCTCTCATATCTCAAGAAGATCAAGTATATATACTACTTTGAGAATGAATTTTTTCTTTTTGGAGAATGTCAAGTATATATACTACTTTGATACACCGTTTAACAGGAATCATAATAAAAAATATATTTCACAAGAATCATTATAAAGATCTATATCAACTGTGAAGAATCTTGAAACCGTGTGTAATGGAATCAGCAGGAACCTATCTAATTGGTTAAACAATGTTACCTGGTGCAGCATATCCAATTGTCCCCCTCATTCCAATTGAACTACTCTGATTAGGATGATATTTGCTCATGGCTTCTGAGAAGAACTTTGCCAATCCAAAATCAGCTACATGTGCAGTCATGTCATTGTCGAGAAGGATGTTGTCCGGTTTCAGATCACAGTGCACGATTGGCTTGTGGCAATGGTGATGAAGATATTCCAGTGCACAAGCAACATCAATAGCAATGTTTAGTCTTTCGACTAGACCTAGGATCCTCACCTCATTATTTGAGGCATCGGCTTCTGGAGTAGGATGCAGCCAACTCTCCAAGCTCCCATTGGGCATGTACTCATACACCAAAGCTTTAAACGGATTACCTTCAAAATCAAAAGTTGAACAGGCAGAATAAATCTTTACAAGATTTCGATGCCTAATGTGTCTCAGGGCCTCACACTCAGACATGAAGCTCTTAAAAGCCCCTTGTTGGTCAATGTTAATCACTTTCACCGCAACCAATCTTTCACCTGGATCAAGTACCCCTTTGTAAACAGAACTAAAGCTACCATTCCCAATCAAATTAGCAGAAGAGAATCCATTTGTTGCTCTAAATAAGCTCTCATAAGTAACTCTCAAAGGAAACCCCCTTGTAGGTGAAGATATTAAAGACGACTCTTTCCTTGCCTTTCTTAACCGAAAGATTATGACTAAAGACATTATCAAGACCAGTGCTAGAAGTCCAGAAAGTAGAGGGATCATTAACTTAATGCTGCTGGATTTATCTCTTCCCTTAGGTTCAGTGTTTGGACATGTTGGCAACTTCAATTCTGGTATACCTCCGCAAAGGTTCTTATTCCCAGATATGGAGATTGCAGTTGCATTACTGAAAACCCCTTCGGTTGGCAACTGACCCTCGAACTGGTTGAAAGACAAATTCAAGTTTTTTAGAGAAATCTGCTGCAGAAATCTTGGAATTTGGCCGGAGAAATTGTTGCGAGAAAGATCCAACTTCTCAAGACCTCTCAAAGAACTAAGAGATGAAGGAATTGTACCTTCAAAAAAGTTGCCAGCTAAAATAAGGCTCTCTAAAGTTACACACTTACCTATGCTACTTGGAATTTTCCCCGACAACATGTTATTAGAAACATCTAATTTCCCAAGATTGTTTAGCGCTCCAATTTCCATTGGCAAAGGACCAGACAATTGATTGTCAGAAAGATTAAGAGAAACTGTTAAGGACGACAAACTCATAACTCCATTTGGTATGTTACCACTTAGATGATTCTGAGAAAGGTCTAAATCTTGCAAGTATTGAAAGTTGCCAAAACTAAGGGGAATGTTACCAGTTAACTCATTCTTTTCAAGATGAAGTGAATATAATCTAGTCATGTTAGATATAGAAGATGGAATACTTCCCGAAAACTTGTTTTCAGATAAATTAACTAACTGCAGCATACGAAGATCGCCAACAACTTCAGGAATGCTACCAGAAAAATTATTCTTTTGCAATTGCAATTCAGTCAAGTTAACAAGATTTCCTATTCCTGAATGAATACTTCCAAAAAGTTGATTACCTCCCAATCTTAGTGACAGAAGATTTGTCGATAAATTTGCAATAGAATCAGGTAGCACACCTCCAAATTTGCAACCACTCAAATCCAGTACTTTCAAGTTTCTGCATCCACTCAAAGAATCGAAAAAACTCAAGTCATCACCTTCTCCATTTCCAATGGAATTTGATGCAAGAATCAGCCACCAAAGATTCGATAATCCCCAAAAATCAATCGACACTTTGCCACTGAAATTGCTACCATTTGCATCAAATTCAACAAGATTTGAAGCATTAGATAATGATTTAGGAAGGCGACCAGTAAACCAATTATGACCAATATTCAGAACTTTTAAATTGGGAAGACTAAAACCCAAGTCTGGTGGCAAAGTTCCATATAACTGATTATATGGAACTGTGAATATTTCAAGAGATGAGAGATTGAAAATAGAAGCAGGCACCACACCAGATAACTTGTTTATACCTAAACCAAGAAAATTCAAAGTCTTCAATTGGCCAAGAGAACTAGGAATAGTTCCATCTAAATTGTTAGCTGCTAAAGAAAGGGATTTGATTGAGGAAAGATTACCAAAGGTTTCTGGGATTGATCCACTGAGGTTGTTGTAATGAACTTGGAATCTTTCAAGCTTTTGCAATGAACCAAGCTGAAATGGAATGTTTCCAAACAATTGGTTCCAACCAAAACGAAGTATAACAAGATTCGAACAACGAGAAAGATTCATCGGTATCTCTCCAGAAAATGAGTTATTAGTCAAATTAAGATGTTGAAGCCTGAACAAACCTCCAACTTGTGGTGGGATTTTTCCATGGAAATTGTTGAGCTCAAGATTAAGACCAGTGAGAAAAGTAAGATTTCCTATGTAAGGTGACAATGTACCTACTAAGTCAAGTGATGTCAAGTTCAGATTAGTGACTCTTTTGTGAAGATGGCCACAAGTGATACCTGTCCAGCTACAGAAATGGACTGAATCATTCCATGTGGTGAAAATACCATAAGGGTCTTTAGTTATCTCTGCTTTAATGGCAAGTAAGGCTTGAAAATCAGTTTCATTACCACTGTGTAATTTAAAGGCAAAGGTGAACATGCATGGTAAGAGAGTTAGATAGAAAACATAAGAACAGAATGGCATTGGAATCTTGAATTGGAGAGAAGACACCATAGTTTCTAGCAGAAAAACCAGTTATACAGACAATGCACTCAAGAATGAGGTAGCTAGCTTGTTTTTATTCTGTGCTTTTTTGGAGGGAATAGTCATGTGAAAGTTCCTTTTCTTTTCTTTTTATCCCCTTTCCTTAGTTATTTACTTAGCATTAATTATAAATATCTTTTCTTTTTCATTCTTGGACTAAGAACAGAGAAAGGTAGGGTAGCACGGTGCACTAAGCTTTTGCGATGCGCCGGGTACAGAAAGGGCCGTTCCACAAGGATCTATTGCACGTAGTTTTACCATGCATTCCTGCAAGAGAATGTTTCCAAAGCTCAAACCTGTGATCTCCTAGTCACATGGCAACAACTTTATCCGGTATGCCAAGGCTCCCATTCTAATCCTTTCTACATCAGTATTAATATGAATTCTTGATGAGCCATGATGCATTGGAAGTTTACATACATTTGACCAAACAGCAAGCCATGATGCATTGGAAGTTTACATACATTTGACCAAACAGCAAGTCAATGAAATTGGTCCTTTTTTCCTAATTTGAGTGCAACAATTTCTGACCATTCTAAACTCTGTTAAACTCTGTCCTCTCAAGTTATTGGTCAAAGTATTCTATTAAATGGCATAAAAAGAGAACACATTGCACCATTTTTGAGATTGTAGAGACAAGAGAAGTTGCATTTTTTCTTTTCCTAGTATTCTGCTTTCTCCTCTAGACATGAACTTATTTCCATAATAGTGTACCCCTATTTGACCTGAAAAGCAAGCAACTTTGAAGTTAAAGGCCTCTAGAAAGGTCAAGCCTATTAGAGGTATGCTAGTAGGAGTGTCAAATTGGCGGGTTGAGCTAATTTTGGGCGGGTCAAAATGGACTAAGTCAAAAAATTGGCGGATCATTGACCTGCCAAAAAGTTACTTGGACTGGGTCAAGATAGGCTACAATTTGAGTCATAGTTCAACCCGCCAACTATTACCAAGCTTTAATTAAGGAATTTTGGCATGGTGTGACATCATACCCACATAATTAGCAGAATAAAACCATACTTATAGATATTAGCATCACGTAGCCAATAAATATATATCACAATAATAATATATATATCAAAATGTATATCACAACTTTATTTTCCTTCTTTGTATATCAAAATATATATTAAAGTTTTATTTTCCTTCTTTGTATATCTAAAATATAAAATTATAAATATAGTTATTTAAAATTTATTGTTGTCTCTATATCAATGTATATCACAATAAAAATAATTATATTTTTTGTATATCCAAGTGTATAATATATCAAATATTGTGTATACCAAAATGTATATCACAAGTTTATTTTCCTATTTTGTCCTTCTTTGTATATCAAAGATTTAATTTTTTTTTCTTTGTGTGTCTCAATATATAACACATAAGTTATTGTGGATATACACAAATATATGCTAGAAATACATTGATAAGATGAGAATTACAACTGTTTCACCAAAAAGTATAACTTTCGGTTAAACTATTAAATTTAAGTAATAATGGGTTAAATCTAGTTGAAGATAATAACTCTAGATGCAAATCTTGAAAACGTGTGGGAGATGGGGACAGATCCCATAAAGGGTTGATAAACAATTAGTACAAAATATTCTTAAAGTGTGAGTAATAATGGAGGTGTAGCTAGCAATAAATAACAATAAATGATATTTAAGTAAATAGGAAGAATGATTCACCCAATAATAAATGGGTTGGACGAATGTTTCTCCTGACAATGATGAATGACATATAGATCCGAGATTTGCTTGAACAATCATCGGATCTGGTGGAAAGGTGTGAATAATATGAGCAAGAATCTTGATAAAAGAGTAATCTTTATATTTTTACAAGAGAGAGCGAATCTTCTTCTGAAAAATGTTCTTATCAAATGAATATTACCTGCCCCTCTTCCTTTTCTTTTTTCCTTATATCTTTGACACATATCCCTAGCAAAGCCTAATAGTACAAATACATAGAATATTTACTAGAATATTTTCTCTAATATCCTATTTCGAAAACTAATCATTATTGTTCTTTACACAATGCTCGGCCTCAGTCATGGTTGACATCTCGGCCATGAATCTTGTTGTTTCCTAGTCGACCTCGACTGACTCTTTCCTTAATGTCGTATTACGCTAAGTATCCTTAGGGCAGATTTTGGCCTATACAATTAATCCCTCCGCTTATTAAGGTCAACCCCAGACGGCCTTGTTGAGCAGACGATGTTTATTGTGGTTGGCAAAATTGGGCGAACAAGTCAAGTAGTGGCGTTTCAGACGAGGTGACAACATGACCTTTCGTGAGTCGCAACCTTTGGGGTCGCATCATTTCAGAATGACGTCATGACATCATGTGTCATTATGGCGTATTTTTCCGATGCTTTGCGTCGTTTCCCGTGCCTTTGTCGTTTCGATACCTGCGCTGGGTAATGATGGCCTGATGTTTGTGTTTTGCATATTTTTAATATCGAATCCTTGTGTCTTCTTTTGTATTCTTCATATTGAATCCGTGTCTTCTTTTTACTTTGTTATTGCATATTCAATCCCCTAATTCTGGTGATTCCAATTGCTTCCAACCCTTCTGTACTTCAAACATCTTTTTTCAAAAATATGGTTAACGTACCCTCTGGTTCCGGCATGGCAACTGACCCTATCCCTTTGGCGGTGCGTTTGCCTCCTCATGACGATAGTGTTTCTGTTGCCATTGAAGACAAGAATTTTCCTACAATAGAGGAAATAATTCCTCGCAGTGAAAAAGTTAGGTCTGACTTTTTGAAGACGCCTGAGGATGACCCTGAGGTCTCAGAATCAGCGATGAAAGAGGTTGATCTCGCTAAGCTTAGGGCAAAGTTCACAATTCCTGCCCATATCAATCTAATCCCAGCCTTCTGTTACTCGTACCTGACTCTTTTTCTTCTGTTCGAGTTTGTATGCTTTTTTATTTTGTTGCTTGGTTGCCTTAGTCATAATAAGTTTGTTCAAGTAGGTTTAACGAGGTTGAAACAAAACCTAGGTTTGATTATGGCCGAGGGCCAATAGGTGTTGGTTCGAAAAAGGTCAAACACATTGAATGTTTATTTACGGTCGAGGGCTGGTTAGGTGTTGATTCGACCGAGGTCGAATATAACCTATATTTAGTTATGGCCTAGGGCCAAATAGGTGTTGATTCGAATGAGGTCGAACACATCGCATGTTTGTTTTCGGCTGAGGGCCGATTAGGTATTTATTCGAACGAGGTCGAATATAACCTATATTTAATTATGGCCGAGGGCCAAATAGGCATTAATTCGAACGAGGTCGAATGTAACCTATGCTTGGGGAGAACAAAAATAAACTTCATATATTTGTGCTTTGTTCATATACTTGGAGAAATTTTCATATTTTTCGGACGTTGGCTGGCATTTCAGTCCCAGTCTATCTAGTCCCTTCATTGGTCGAACTGGAAAAGTATTGAGAGGTCGAGCAATGAACTAAACGTCCAGTGCCTTCATCTGTGTGCACTTCAATCCTGAAGTATCCCAGTCATCGCCTCGTTAAAAACCTCCTCGAGAAAACCTAATTGGGACAAAACTCGAGTGAGGGAAAAAGAGTACGACTTTGGGGACATCATTCTTTAAAAGTTGAAGTACTTGAGGTGTGTAATATTCCAGTTGTTTGGTAGTCGCATTCATTCCATTGTTTCTAGTGTGAATGACCATTTGTTTGTTGTTGTCGTGATTTTGTAGGGGTCGTCCCAGTTTGTTCCTAGTTTGCCTTCTCGCGGGTCTTTGTTTGCTTATGTTTTAGCTTTAAGCATGTAGTCCCCGACTCTGGGTGGCCTGATCTTTGACTTTTTATTATAATAGCATTCTGCTTGTTACTTTTGGGCGACCATTCTCACGTAGGCCATATCTCTTCGCCCCTCGACTTCATCGAGTTCCTGTATTCTATTATCATCATTCTAAGGTCCGTTTTTGCGGGAGTATCTTAGGCTGGGCTCCTCGACCTCTACTGGTATTACTGCATCACACCCATAGACTAACGAGTATGGTGTTTCTCATGTGCTCGTCTTTGGCGTTGTTCGGTAGGCCTAGAGTACTTCTGGTAATATTTCCGGCCACAGTCCCTTGGCGTCTTCGAGTTTCCTCTTCATGATGTTCAGTATTGACTTGTTAGATGATTCCGCTTGCCCGTTGCCTACGGGGTAGTAAAGCATTGAGAGTATTCTTTTGATGTGCCATTTTTCAAAAAAGTCAACGACCTTCTTTCCTGCAAATTGGGGTTCGTTGTCGTAGCTGATTTTTTTGGGGAGACCGTAACGGCATATGATGTTTTTCCATATGAAGATGATCACCTCATGTTCGCGTATTTGGGCGAATGCTCCTACTTCCACCCATTTAGAGAAATAGTTAGTTAAAGCCAAGAGAAATCATACGTTACCTCGTCCTTCCGGGAGAAGGCCCATGATGTCCATTCCCCATTTGATGAATGGCCAAGGGGAAGTTACTAAGTGTAGGTGTTCGCCTGCTTGGTGGATCATTGGTGTGTACTTCTGGCATTGCTCGCATTTTTTCATGAAATTTACGGCCTCTTTTTCCATATTGGGCCAGTAATACCCTGTCTGTATGAGGCATCTTACTAAAGATTGATTGCCGGAGTGAGCTCCACAATGGCCTTCGTGTACTTCTTTAAGGACGCATCGCGTCTGATTTGGGCCTAAGCATTTCGCAAGAGGACCGCCATATGTCCTTTTGTACAGGTCGGTGTGAATGATGTTATATATAGTTGCTTGCATTCGCAACTTCTTGGCCTCTTTTTTTATTGTTGGGGAGTACGTTGTCCTGCAAATATGTAATAATACGGTTGCGCCAGTCCCAAATCAGGTTTATGTTTCTTACCTCGATTTTATCTATCAACGAGTTGAGGAGGTGGACCACATTTCTTTCTCTAGTTGTAATGTTTTTGGTGGCTGCGGCTAATTTGGCAAGGTCGTCCGCCTCGATGTTCTGTGCTCGATGGATCTGGTCGAGTTGACATTCGTCGAACTCGGGTAGTAGCTTACAGATTTCGGTCTGGTACTTTTGTATCCTTTTCTCCTTGATTTGGAAAGTCCATGTGACTTGGTTGACCATGAGTTGAGAATCGTAGTGCAATCTTAGCCGCTTCGCCCGTATTTGAGTACTAGTCTCAGTCCTACAATTACGGCCTCATACTCGACCTCGTTGTTAGTCATGTCCGAGCATCTTATGGACTTGCAAACCACTTTGCCTATTGGGACTTCGAGTACGAGTCCCATCCCAGATCCTGATGCGTTAGATGCGCCATCGGTGTACAGGATCCAAAGGTCTTGTGTTTTAGGAAAAGCGTGGATGGCTTCTTTTTCGACTTCGGGCATTATTTTTGCACTGAAGTCGGCGACGAAGTCTGTGAGGACCTATGACTTTATCACCATTCACGGCCGATATGTAATATCGTGCTCGCTCAGTTTGATGGCCCATTTGTCCAACCTACCTGATAGCTCAGGTTTATGTAAAATGCTTCTTAAGGGGAAAGTCGTGACGACCGAGATGGGGTGGCAATGTGGCATTGGAAATACGGTCTAAGCTTTTGTGAAGCTACGACTAAGGCCAGAGCCAGTTTTTCAAGATAGAGGTATCTTGTCTCGGCATCGACTAGTGTTTTGCTAATGTAATAGATAGGAGATTACGTACCTTTATTTTCTTGGACTAGGACTGCGCTCACAACTACTTCGGACACGGTGAGATAGACAATGAGGGGTTGTCCATGTTCTGGTTTGAAAAGCAACGGTGGCGAGGACAAGTACACCTTTAACTCCTTCAGGGCTTGGACGCACTTAGAAGTCCATTGGAGGTTGTTCTCCTTTTTGAGTATGCCGAAGAACTTATGGAACGTATCGGAGGATCGTGTAATGAACCTCGAAAAGGAGGCGATATGGCCAGTCAACCTCTGGACCTGTTTTTTGGTGGTCAAGTGCTCTGTTATCCCTTCGATGGCCTTGATTTGGTCGGGATTGACATCGATACCTCGCTGTGACACTAGGAAACCCAAGAATTTTCCTAAGGCCACGCCGAATGCACATTTTTTGAGGTTAGGTTTCATGTTGTATTGCCTGAGTATGCCGAAGGATTCTCTCAAGTGGTCGATGTGATCTTCTTTCCTTTTGGATTTGACCAGCATGTCATCGATGTAAACTTCCATTGTTTTACCGAGTTGGTCTTTGAACATCTTCGTCACCAACCTTTGGTAAGTTGCCCCAGCATTTTTCAGTCCGAAGGGCATGACCCTGTAGCAGTACGTCCCATGGTGGGTGATGAAGATGGTCTTTTCCTGGCCCTCTTCCTCCATAAGGATCTGATTATAGCCCGAGTAGGCATCCAAGAAACTTAGCAACTCGTGCCCGGCTGTTGCATCGATGAGTTGGTCGATATGAGGTAATGGAAATGAATCCTTGGGGCAAGCTTTGTTCAGATTGGTGAAATCTACGTACATCTGCCACTTTCCGTTCTTCTTTTTCACCATGACTACGTTGGCGACCCATTGGGGGTACTTCGACTCCCTGACAGAGCCATTTTCAAATAATGTTTTCTTCGCATACTGCGTCATTAATTGCGAAGTTTAATTTATGCTTAACCTACCTCACTGGAAGGTAGAGTGGATCAACGTTCAGTTTGTGAGTGGTAATCTCCTTTGGGATACCTGGCATATCTGCATGGCTAAAAGCAAACAAGTCCGCATTAGCAGTTAATAATTCACGAAACTTACCCGGTTCCTGAAGTTTGTAGCCGGTGTAAGGTTTCTTGTTGTGGTCGTTGCTGTTTAATTGAACGGGGTCGAGGTCCTCTATGGTGGATCCTGCGGCCTCGACCATATCGAGGTATCTGATGACGTCCTCATTGTCATCGCATGCCAACCTCGACCCTGTTGATTGCTATGCCTCTTTTTCTTTATCCTTTGTTTGTTGGGTGGCAGTATAGCCTAGGGCAATGCAGTAGCATTCCTGGGATGTGCATTGCTCCCCTCGTATACTAAATATTCCCCACGGAGTTGGGAATTTGATGACTTGTTACAAGCTGGAGGGGATGGCTCCCATGGTGTGTATCCATGGTCGCCCTATTATGGCATTGTATGTTGTGTCCTGGTCCATGATGTGGAATATGGCCTCCAGAGTGAAGCCACCCGCTATGACGGGGAGTGTGATATCGCTGGATGTTCGCTCAACTGCATTGTTAAAGCCGGTTAGTGTGATGCAGTGTGGCATTATTTTCTCCTCGAGTTTTATTTGTGTGATTACTCAAGGATGGATAATACACCCGTCACTCCCGTCGTCTACCATAATCCGTCTTACGTCGGTATCTAAATTTCGTAAAGTGATAACGAGAGCATCATAGTGAGGGAAAGTCAAACAGTTGGTATCTGACTTATCGAAGATGATACTTTCTTCGAGTTCATCATATCATTCGTGGGTGATCGACCGTTTGAGTTTGTGAGTTGTGGTGAACTTCACACTGTTGATGGAAGCGTCGTCCCCACCACCGATAGTCATGTGGATGGTGCGAACTGGCGAGGACAGTTTCGATGGCCCTTGATGTTGTTCACGCCCCCTGGAAAAATTGGTCCTTCCCCGATCGCTCAGTAATTCTTTGAGGTGTCCCTATCGCAGTATGTTTATGATATCCTATCTTAGGGCGGTGCAATCTTCGGTTTTGTGTCCTCGCTCTTGATGAAACTCGTAGAGGGAATCTGATTTTCTGGTATTCGGGTCTGATCTCATCTTTTGTGGCCACTTCACCTTTGGTCTGAGCTTCTCCAAGGCGTAGACTATCTCTGTAGGTGACACGCAAAAAATTATGAGCAGATAGTAAAAGGGGCATACCTCTCTCATTCCGGTGAGTCCCTGCTCTTGATCGGGGCGGGCCTTCTTCATGGCGGGATGAGGACTTGGCGGTGGTTCTGACATATGGGAGATGTCGTTCACGGTTTGGTCATGAGGCCGCGGGATTTCTTCTGATATAATTTCTTCGATCTTTTTTGGATTCGGCTTGTACCAAGGTTAATCGATGAGTCGGACCATTGAGGTCGTCCTCATCTGCTCGGACCTCGGCACAATATGCGTTGTGTATTTCATCCCAAGTAGTTGGGGGGTACTTCATAAGCCGACTTAATAATTTTCTTGTTTCCCTTGAACCATTTCTGATCAGTCGGTTTGGAAACGTTTCTACCGACATTCCTTCTGATTCATTTGGCAAGGTCATCCTTACTCGGTTAAAACGGGTGAGGGAATCCCTCAGCCCCTCTCCAGGAGACTGTTTAATAGCAAAGATGTTATTTACTCTAGCCTCGGCCTTCTTGGCCTCGGCATGGGCCGTTACGAACTTATCGGCTATTTCCTCAAAGGTTTCGATAGAACGTGTCGGCAGTTGCGAATACCAGGTTAATGTGCCTCCCGTGAGGGTTTCGCCGAATATTTTTAGTAGAATGGATGATACTTGTTCCTTGGCGAGGTCATTGCCTTTTACGGCTATGACGTAGTGGGTCACATGATCTTCGGGGTCGGTTGTGCCGTCGTATATTTTCAGATAGGGCGGCATCTTAAAGGTCTTTGGTATGGCATGTGGGGCAGCACTATCACTGTACGGCTGCTCGACAAACCGACTGGCACCTTTCTTCGACAATAGATTAGGGGCACCTGCCCGGTATTTTGTCGACTCTTTCTTGGTGTTCTCTCATTTGGTCCCGAAGTGCCTTGTTCTCGTTTTCCATCTCCTCCATCCTTTTCAGAATGGCCATGAGAGCGTCATCACTTGCATTATTAACAACACTGTGAGTAATACATGTCGTCGTAGGAGGGGGGAGGAGGTTGTTGCTCGTCCACTAGTGGCATAACACAAGTTCTCGTCTAACCTATTCGATCCCCACAGACGGCGCCAAATTATTTGACCAAAAAGTGTAACTTTCGGCTAAACTATTAAATTTATGTAATAATGGGTTAAATCTAGTTGAAGATAATAACTCTAGATGCAAATCTTGAAAATATGTGGGAGATGGGGACAGATCCCATAAAGGGTTAATAACAATCAGTACAAAATATTCTTAAAGTGTGAGTAATAATGGAGGTGTAACTAGCAATAAATAACAATAAATGACATTTAAGTAAATAGGAGGAATGATTCACTCAATAATGAATGGATTGGACGAATGTTTCTTCTCACAATGATGAATGAAAGATAGATCCGAGATTTTCTTGAACAATTCTCGGATCTGGTGGAAAGATGTGAAATAATATGAGCAAGAATCTTGATAAAACGGCAATCTTTGTATTTTTACAAGAAAGAGAGAGAATCTTCTTCTGAAAAATGCTTTTATCAAATGATTATTACCTGCCCTTCTTCCTTTTCTTTTTTCCTTATATCTTTGACACATATCCCTAGCAAACCCTAATAGTGCAAATGTAGATAATAGTACAAATGTAGAATATTCTCTTTAATATCCTATTTCGAAAACTAGTCGTTACTGTTCTTTACACAATGCTCGACCTCGGTCATGGTTGACATCTCGGCCATGAATCTTGCTGCTTCCTGGTCGACTTCGACCGACTCTTTCCTTAATGTTGTATTACACTAAGTATCCTTAGGGCAGATTTTAGCCTATACAAGAACTATATTTTTAATTTAAAAAAAGAAAAAAAAAGAAAGAAAAAAGAACGTGGATGAATCCACCTTTCAAAAACACCAAGAATTAGCCGTGTGACTAATAACACAAGAAAACATCTATTTTCATATTAGTTGGAGGATCTTTCTATTTGTTTAATTTGGGTTGTACCGGAGGCACGAGAAATTAAATGGGTTCACATTAGGATTGTGTCTATTATGGCAATGTCAATCGGTTCCTCATCCGCAAAAGCGTTTGCTCTCCACTTCTCCTTCATCTCCATGAACCTGTAATATTTCTGAATTATTTATAGTTGGGATTGGGGGGGAGGAGGGGGGCACAAAAAGAGGTAGAGAGGGGTTATAGAGGGGGATAATAAATAGGGAAGTAAGTTTTTTGGGAATTGGCTATACAATGCCAATTTTTTGGGGCTACCTTTGCTAAACATAACCTAAGGTTAAAAGTTTCCAATTCTTATTATATGTTGTCACTCGGTGTCAATTTTTTTTAATTATTATGTGTGTTATTTTCTTATAAATTATTTAATTATCAAATAAGATTTTTTTTTCCTTTCTTATGATCATATATAACATATCAAACAAAAATTAATTATTTTAAAAATATTTTAGCAAAATTAGACATGGATCAATTTGGACTAAAAATCAACCAACTTTAGATGGACTGAGATGGGTTAAGTTCAATAAATGAGTGGGTCAATGATCATCCCAACCTTGGGCAGTTTAGATGAATTAAATGGGTTTGAACTCAAATTATCACCCTATATGCTAGTATATATGACTAATAGAAAGGGTAATTTGAGTAAAGATGATAGCATCAAGGACAAGGATAGAGTTTTGGAAGCTCCAAGGCCATTTACAAGATCTCAAGCTAAAACGTTGCACTCTAATGTTGCTGGACTTCAATGGCAAATAAAGAAGCTTTTAATTGTAGAGGAAGAGCTCAAGCCCAAAGTAGATGAATTATCCAAGTTTTACAATTATTTGGTAATCCAAGCTGGACTTCAATGGCAAATAAATAAGCTTTTAATTGTAGATGAAGAGCTCAATCCCAAAGTAGATGAATTATCCAAGTTTTATAATTATTTGGTGATCCAAATTGAAGTCCAAGAGGAGGAAGATTGGGCCACCAAATCAGCCCTTGAAGTCCACCAAAGGTGCTCAAATGAGCTTAAAAGAAATCCAAAAGGGGGTATTTCAAATGGAGCCCAATTGGAGTCCAAATCAATGGCCCAAACTAGTAGTTTTAAGGTCCAAATCTACCCCAAAGGGATTTGGCCGCCCCCCACCTAATTGTAATGACTTTTCTTACTCCTTAGCAATCACCCTACCTAATTGTAATGATTTTTTATGCCTTAGCAACCACCCTACCTAATTTTAAGGACTTTTTGTGCCTTAGTACTCCTATAAATAAGGAGTTCTTTTCATTTATTGAGACACTTCATTATTGATTAAGTATATCCTATTTTGAGAGTTCTTTTGAACCTTTGTTACTTGTGCTTTGAGATTTATCTTTCAACCTTTACTAGTTCATAGTTCAAGGTAGTAAGATTACTTCTCTATTGTGATATCTTTGATTTCTTTATGGTATTCTTAGAAGGCGATTAATACTAGTTATTAATTGTTGTCTCAAGTTACTCGTAAAGCGGTCAAGATCCGAATCTATTGTTTTGATTTGCTTTTAAGTAAAGGGGTTTGATTTCTTCAATAAATCAAGACGTTGTTGCTTTGATCTTGTCAAGGCTATAGAACTTGCGTTCTTGGAAGTTCTTGGAATTCTTTCCTTAAATTTTCCCATATCCTTTATTTTCTGCCATTTAGTTCTAGTTGTTAAATTCCTTATTGTTATTGCTTCCGCATTTACTTTTCAAATTCTTACTTTAGTTTGGATTTCTGACCTTGTCGTTATCAAGTGGTATCAGAGCGGTTCTATCAAGGTTTCGTTCTTGATAATTCTGGGGATTTCTTGAATACTAAGAGCGGAAAAAAAAAACAAGAAAACGAAAATCAATTTTTTTAAAAAAAAATTGCTTGCTCTCTAGGAACTTTCTTTTGTATCTAATTTGTTTTCAAAAACTATCAAAGGAAACAAGAAGAGGGGATCCCAGATTTCAAAGATAAGACAAAAATTTAATTTTTCTTACTCTTTCTAATCTAAATATATAATCATTTCCTTTTTGTTCGTGTCTTGTTTTAACCGAGCCTAATAGTTCTAGGATTTGGTTCTTCTTTCATTTGTTCCCCAAAAATTTATATTTTACTACTAAGAACTTTATACGAGTTGGGTTTAACTATAAATCTATAAATTATTTCGTTCAAATGTTATTTCGAGAGGAAAAAAAGGCAAAGTATATGTGAGAACAATTGAGGAAAAATTCAATTTTTCTGATACAGTTTAATTATTTAAGATGTCACATACATGTAGTGATGATGAACGAAGGATTCTTCAAGAAGCCGAAATCAAAGCAAGAAATAATTTTACCTTGCAAGCTATGCATCAACAATTCGAAAGGTGGAATTTGCAACTCCAAGAGATGAGGGACACCATTGCTGAGCAAAATGATACAATAGCTGAACTTAGAAGGGAAAATAATGTTAGGCCCCAAGCTAGGAGAAATGTACCCCTTGCTCCCATTGTAAATCAAGAAAACCCAATAGATAATTTTAATGATATCGATTTTAATAGGGTGGGAAGAGATAGGAGGGGACAAAGAGGTAGAGTAGAAGATGATAATATAAGCAGAATAAAGATGAAGATGCCATCTTTCAAGGGAACAAGGGATCCAGACGTGTACCTTGATTGGGAGAGAAAGGTTGAAGCCATATTTGGCTGTCACAACTACTTTGAGGGTAAGAAGGTTAAACTTGCTATTGTTGAGTTTTCTGATTATGCTGCTATTTGGTGGAAAAAGCTTACTAGGGACAGATTGCAAGAAGGACAAGCACCAATTGTTACTTGGGCTGAGATGAAGAGGGTGATGAGAAAGAGATTCATACCAGCATACTTTTAAAGAGAGCTACCACAACGCCTTCAAACATTGAAGCAAGGGTCCATGTCTGTGGATGAGTACTTGAAGGCTATGGATATGGCTATGATCCAAGCTAATTGTATGGAGGAAGAAGAGGCTACAATGGCTAGGTTTTTAAATAGTTTAAATAAGGAAATAGTTGATGTAGTAGAATTACAACAATATGTAACAATAGATGAGTTAGTTGATTTGTCTGTAAAGGTAGAAAATCAAAATAAAAGAAAGCAAGCTAGCTCACGGAAAGGTCGGTCACCATCTCCAAGAAGCCATGGTCGAATCAAGAGATGAGGATTTCTTCTAGACCTCAAGAAGACAAGGATAAAGGTAAATTTGAGAACATAGAGGGAGGTAAAACCTTTATCCCTAAACCTTTTACACCTTCTAGTTCTATTCAGTGTCATAACTGTAAAGGAAGGGGACATATGATACATGAATGTCCAAGTAGAAAAAACATCATTCTTAGAGAAGATGGAGGATATGAGAGTGAAAAAAGTGAGGGAGAGGGAGATGTGAGTAATGATGATGATATAGAACTACCTAATGATGGCATGATTGAGGTAGTTAGGAAGATTATGACTATCAATTTGGGAAGCAATAGTGAAGAACAAAGGGAGAATATATTCCATACTAGGTGTGGGATAAAGAGGAAAACTTGTTCTATGATCATTGATAGTGGTAGTTGTGCTAATGTGGTGAGTTCATACTTTGTGGAAAAATTGGGACTTGCATGCATGAAACACCCTACTCATTATAGACTCCAATGGTTAAATGATAGTAGTGAACTAAAGGTAAACAAACAATGCATGATTTCATTCAATGTTGGTAGATATGAGGATGATATTCTTTGTGACATAGTCCATATGCAAGCTTGTCATATCTTACTGGGTCTTCCTTGGCAGTATGATAGGAATGTTTTTCATGATGGAAGGAAGAATAGATATTCTCTTGAGCTAAATGGCAGGAAATTTACTCTTGCACCTTTATCTCCTTCTCGAGTGTTTGAAGATCAAAAGAGATTAAGGGAAACAATGGGAAAACCAAGGGGAGGGATAAAAAGTGAGCTTAAGGAAAAAGAAAAGAAAGGAGGCCAAGAGTTGGAAAAAAAGAGAGATGGCCGAGAGAAAGACAGAGAGGGCAACAATTTGAGAGAAGAGATAAAAAGGGGCTTGAATGAAAAAATAGAAAGTCTTGGTGAGAGGAAAGAGACTAAGGAAATAAAAAAAAGAGTTTTTATATAAAAGCCAAAGAGTGTTTAAATGCAAGAAAAGAGGGGTTGCCCATAATACTACTTAATTACAAAGAAGTTTTGATTAATTCTGAGTTATTAACTTCTTCTTTGCCAAGTAGTATTTCTTCTCTTTTGCAGGATTTTGAAGATGTCTTTCCTGAAGATATTCCTAATGGATTGCCACCTTTACGTGGCATTGAGCATCAAATTGATTTCGTGCCTGGATCACAAATCCCAAATAGGCCTGCTTATAGGAGTAATCCAGAAGAGACAAAAGAGCTTCAAAGGCAAGTTGAGGAGCTGCTTGAGAAAGGCTTTGTGAGAGAGAGCATGAGACCTTGCTCTATTCCCATCCTATTGGTACCCAAAAAGGATGGAACTTGGAGGATGTGCGTGGATTGTAGAGCAATCAATAAGATAACGGTAAAGTATCGCCATCCTATTCCTCGTCTTGATGACATGTTGGATCAATTACATGGATCCAAAATCTTTTCTAAAATTGATCTAAAAAGTGATTACCATCAGATTCGAATGACTCTTGGAGATGAATGGAAAACTGCTTTTAAGACCAAATATGGGCTTTATGAGTGGTTAGTTATGCCTTTTGGCTTGACTAATGCACCTAGCACTTTCATGAGATTAATGAATCATATCTTTAAGGATTTTCATGGAAAATTTGTTGTGGTGTACTTCGATGATATCTTGATCTTTTCTAGCACTTTAGAAGAGCATGTAGAACACCTAAAACAAGTTTTTGAAATTCTTAGAAAGCAACTCTTATTTGCTAATCTTAAAAAGTATACTTTTTGTGTGGATCGTGTGATTTTCTTGGGTTTTGTGGTTAGTTCTAAAGGAGTTGAGGTTGATGAAGAGAAAATTAAAGCAATAAAAGAATGGCCAAAACCTAAGAGTGTAACTGAAGTTAGGAGTTTTCATGGACTTGCTAGTTTTTATAGGAGGTTTGTGAGAGACTTTAGCACCATTGCTTCTCCTTTAACTGAAGTTATTAAAAAGGATAAGATTTTTACATGGGGAAAAGAACAAGATGATGCTTTTAACTTGTTGAAAGAAAAGTTATGTTCTGCTTTGTTATTACAATTGCCTGATTTTTCTAAATCTTTTGAAATTGAATGTGATGCTTCTGGCAAAGGAATAGGTGTTGTTTTGATGCAAGATTCTAAACCTATTGCCTACTTTAGTGAGAAGTTGAGTGGAGCAACATTGAACTATTCCACTTATGACAAAGAGCTATATGCTTTGGTAAGGGCTTTAGCCACATGGCAACATTACTTGTGGCCAAGAGAGTTTGTCATTAAAACTGACCATGAATCCTTGAAATACTTAAAGAGTCAAGGTAAGCTTAGTAGAAGGCATGCTAAGTGGGTTGAATTCATTGAAACTTTTTCTTATGTAATTTCTTACAAACAAGGGAAAGAGAATGTTGTTACGGATGCACTTTCAAGAAGGTATGTCTTAGTTTCTACCCTGACTTCTAAATTGATGGGTTTTGATCAAATCAAGGGACTTTATGCTAATGATGTTGATTTTGGCAAGATTTTTGCAGATTGTAAGTTGGGTCCTTTTGAGAGGTTTAACCTCCAAGATGGGTTTTTCTTTAAGGAAAATAAGTTGTGTATCCCTAATTGCTCTTTACGTGAAGTATTTGTAAGGGAAGCACATTGTGGAGGGCTTATGGGTCACTTTGGAGTCCCAAAGACGCTAGACATACTTTCTGAAAATTTCTTTTGGCCTGGAATGAGAAAAGATGTTGAAAGAATGTGTGCACGGTGTTTGGAATGTAAACAAGCTAAATCTAAAGTGTTACCACATGGTCTTTACACGCCACTACCTGTTCCTACTTCACATTGGATTGATATTTCTATGGATTTTGTGGTAGGTTTGCCTAGAACAAGGTATGGTAAAGATAGTATATATGTTGTGGTAGATAGGTTCTCCAAAATGGCTCGTTTTATTCCTTGTTTAAAGACTAATGATGCTTCACATGTTGCTGATCTTTTTGTAAAAGAAGTTGTCAAATTGCATGGTATACCTAGAACTATTGATAGTGATAGGGATGCTAAGTTTTTGAGCCACTTTTGGCATGTATTTTGGGGAAAGTTAGGCACTAAATTATTGTTTTCTACTTCTTGTCACCCACAAACTGATGGACAAACTGAAGTAGTTAATAGAACCTTAGGAAACATGTTGAGGACTGTTTTGAAAGGTAAATTAACTTCTTGGGAGGCTCACTTACCTATGATTGAATTTGCTTACAATAGAACAATCCATTCTTCTACAGGTATGTCTCCTTTTGAGGTTGTTTATTGTTTTAATCCCTTCACTCTCCTTGATTTATTACCATTACCTACTAATGATATTTTGATTTATTACCATTACCTACTAATGATATTGTTAATCTTGATGGTAGGACAAAGGCTGAGATGATGAAAAAAATTCATGAACAAACAAGGCTTGCAATTGAGAAGAAAAATGAGCAAACTGCCTTGAGAAAGAATAAGGGTCGAAAACAAGTAATTTTTAAACCTGGAGATTTAGTTTGGGTTCACTTTAGAAAGAAGAGATTTCCCTCCAAAAGGAAGTCAAAGTTGCACCCTAGAGGAGATGGCCCATTTCAAGTCCTTGAAAGGATTGGAGATAATGCTTACAAGCTGGACCTACCTGGTGAGTTCCAAGTAAGTGCTACATTCAATATTGCTGACTTGTCTTTGTTTGATGTAGGATCGAATTCGGGGACGAATTCTTTTTAAGAAGAGGGGAATGATAGCATCAAGGACAAGGATAGAGTTTTGGAAGTTCCAAGGCCATTTACAAGATCTCAAGCTAAAGAGTTGCACTCTAATATTGCTGGACTTCAATGGCAAATAAAGAAGCTTTTAATTGTAGAGGAAGAGCTCAAGCCCAAAGTAGATGAATTATCAAAGTTTTACAATTAGTTGGTGATCCAAGCTGGACTTCAATGGCAAATAAAGAAGCTTTTAATTATAGAGGAAGAGCTCAAGCCCAAAGTAGATGAATTATCCAAGTTTTATAATTATTTGGTGATCCAAATTGAAGTCCAAGAGGAAGAAGATTGGGCCACCAAATCAGCCCTTGAAGTCCACCTAAGTGGTTCAAAATGAGCTTAAAAGAGGTCCAAAAGGGGGTGTTTCAAATGGAGCCCAATTGGAGTCCAATTGGGATTTGGCCGCCCCCCACCTAATTGTAATGACTTTTCTTACTCCTTAGCAATCACCCTACCTAATTGTAATGACTTTTTATGCCTTAGCAACCACCCTACCTAATTTTAAAGACTTTTTGTGCCTTAGTACTCCTATAAATAAGGAGTTCTTCTCATTCATTGAGACACTTCATTATTGATTAAGTATATCATACTTTGAGAGTTCTTTTGAACCTTTGTTACTTGTGCTTTGAGATTTATCTTTCAACCTTTACTAGTTCATAGTTCAAGGTAGTAAGATTACTTCTCTATTGTGATATCTTTGATTTCTTTGTGGTATTCTTAGAAGGCAATTAATACTAGTTATTAATTGTTGTCTCAAGTTACTTATAAAGCGGTCAAGATCCGAATCTATTATTTTGATTTGATTTTAAGTAAAGGCGTTTGATTTCTTCAATAAATCAAGACGTTGTTGCTTTGATCTTGTCAAGGCTATAGAACTTGCGTTCTTGGAAGTTCTTGGAATTCTTTCCTTGAATTTTCCCATATCCTTTATTTTCTGCCCTTTAGTTCTAGTTGTTAAATTCCTTATTGTTATTGCTTCCGTATTGACTTTTTAAATTCTTACTCTAGTTTGAATTTCCGACCTTGTCGTTATCAAAAGAGTTGTGTAAAAACAAGAGGAAAACAAGTAATTGTAATAGTGAGATGGATTTTGTGAACTAAAATAAGTCCCTAGTTGAGACTCACTCATCAAATGGCAAGAAAGACTAAATATCTATCTCCTTTACTCTGTTCCCTGTTGTCACTTCTCTTTCATGATTTAGCATTTTGCCATTGTACTAGAGGCATGGGCGGGAGGGGTCGAACCCCTTTGCCGAAAAATTATGCACAAAATTATTTTTTATCTCTATATATTATGTTTTGAATCTCCTTGACATAGCCCAAAAATATAATTTAGTGGTCAAGGGGGTTCAAAACATGTGTTAAGTTATTGGTTCAATTCCCATTATCTACAAGCTATTTAAAAATTTTAAATTTTTTTTTTTAAACCCCCTTAGCGAAAATCTTGTCTCCGTCACTGACCATAGGTTGCTTTATTTTATTTTTTTTAGAGAATTTGATCTAGTTATAGTTTAAAAATGTTAAGGAAGCTGGATAAAAAAAGAAGGAAAAAGGGAAAACAAGAAATTAAAGCCAAAGATAACAAAATAAACATGGAATTAAGTTACAGTCTAATGGTTGCAACCTTTACCAGCACCATTTAATTAGCATTCCAATTCTATCAAAGAACTTTTCTGATTTTTTATCTCTCTTACACAATTAGGGAGGAAATTAGTTGGTAATCAAGCTTAGTTACATGGTAGTGAAGTTAGTTGATAATATGGTTGTGGCTAGGCAGGAAATTTTGTAAGAATGTCACCATTTGAAAAAGTGAAACAAATGAATAAATTAATGTAATGGTAAGCGGTATCATTTTTATATTTTTATCTCGTATTTTCATTTTTCCTATTATTAATCATATAGCTAGTAAAAAAAGTTAGACAAAACGTGTCACGTGATATCGCTTCGGGCAAAGTGGAGATTGTTAGGGATATAGTAGATATGCCCTAGATCCATTCTTATATTTGATGATTTGAACATATTTTTGTGAACGTTATTTGATATAAAATATATGGCATTTAATATTCTTTTATCATAGTTATTATTAATTACTTTATTAATTTAATAAGGTTCTTGATTAAATGTTGAGCCTTGTCATCGTAATGGAGATCTTGATAATGAGAGTATAGTCTCTTACAACTTAATCTAAATTTGTTCTTGATCGTAGGATTATTAATTTAGACATTAGTAATCCGGTTAGATCAATTTTTATGTGATCGTCTTTATTAGATAAAGATTAGTTGATCTCATTAACTAAATCACATAGATAGATGATGTATATAGAGATATGATCATTGAACCGACTCATTGGATAATTCATAATGGTTAGAATTACCATAAACTGTCAATAGGATATTCTCTTGAAGAATATGATGTAAGAGTTTCCTTTGACCTGAGATCATCATAGTAATTGACAAGTTATTTATTGTGCTTTGATATTAGACACCTATGACCCTAGGGCGATAGTTTAAAGGATATTGGGTATGATTAAATGCTTGTAGAATTAGTGATTGATCAAGATGAAATATGTCAACTCTTGGTAATGAGTTTAAGCTCCATGTTGTCATGAATTATAAACGACCAAACTAAGACCTTGGCCAGGGCAATTGAATGAAAGAAAAAAAGAGTTTCTTAGGTCATTAAATGGTCGATTATATTTGACATGAACACATAGTTGGTCGCCTATTAGGATTTGATAGTTGAACCATATCCTAGAGTGACCCAGAGCTATAAGGACAGAAGGAATTACTACATTATTCTTCTACTAGTTCTTGAGAGTAAATTGTATACTTCATTCTATCCGGTCGTTAAGGAGTGTTGCTAGACGTCACCCTTGATTAGTATATTGATACGATCAATTTACTACCGGCTTAGTATTGAACCTATGAGGTCGCACACTAACGAGTGTTATAATCTTTGCTAAAGGATTAATTACTTTATTATTTGATAATTAAATTAAAAATTTTAATTAGTCAAATAAATTAGTTATTAGTACAAATGAAATATTATTATATTTTTTGTTAGCACAAAAGATATAATTAATATTGTGAACAAATTAAAGTTTTTTATTTGGAATAGAAAATTAAGATATATCTCTTGGTTGAAATGTATATATGTGATATATATAATTAATATTTATTTATTTAAGGTATGTATATAAATATTAATGAAAGCTTTTAAGTAAATCCAATTTTGAATTGGATTGACGTGAAGTCCTTAAAGGACGTGCGGCTACTTCCATGAAACCTATTTGGAAGGAGATTAAGATTTCCTTCAGGAAAATACTAATCCAATTTTGAATTGGAATAGCAAATTGAAAGTCATTCGTTGGCAACGTGGTATTCCTTTTTGGAATGAGATGCTATTTTCCTATAGAAATCTTTTTCAAAATCTAATTTTTGAATTAGACTTGGGCACCAAGTAAATCACCTCTGTGCCTTTTCTTAGTCTAATCGGAAAAGGGATCATATGTGATGATATATATAGATGGTATGAACGAAGTGCGAAAAAAAAAGAAAGAATTTTTACATGGAAAAAGAAATCACTTTGTGAAAGTGTGAGTGCAATACAAATCCAAGAGAAAAAATACAATTATAAGAAAAATATTTCTTGTTCTTCTATCTTTGAGTTGTGATTTTTGAGAAAAATTTCAACACAATATTTTTATTTAATTTGTTCGCGAGTTTCATTAATCAAAGAGTTGATAGCAAGAATAAGTCTCGGTATGGATACGCATAGAGTTTTCGAACTATCGAAGAAATTTTGAAACGAGACTCTATTCACCAGGTACGTCTCAGATCCGATCTCTGACATATAAATAAATTTAAACACGAAAAGATCTTCCTATGATTTTTATTATCTTCTGCTTCGGATTACGAACATCTATATGCAATCTCATACCTATGCCACTGTCTGGGGGTGTATAAGTAACCCATTTATAACAACCAATAAAAAAAAAAGACAAAGAATTGAAATCTGATCAAGGATCTGATTTCTTTTTCGTCCTCTTTCCTTCTGATTCTCTCTCAAATTGAAGTGTCAATTTGTGTATTAAACTTTTGTGACTGGTCCAATGTCTCCATTGGCTGTGCCCTACATAGATAGGTTTTCAGAAAGTAACTAATAAGACAGTGAATAAAACAGTGTTCATTAATTTGTATGTCAGCTCTAGTACAAAGGATAAAGTTTAAAAAAAAGTGATGAGTACTAACATTACACTAGACTCTCTAGTAAGAAACTTTTTTATAACTTGGAAAAGCAAATTGAAGTAATCCGAGGGTGTGTTTGGTATGACGGAAAACATCTCATTTTTCACTTGGTTACACAAAATAGTATGAAAAATATTTTTTTAGATATCACATTTTTTCTGAATTCAAGGAAAATGACTTCCTTAAAAAAAGTTAAGAAAATATTTTCTACAAACTACATGTATCCTCACACCCATCCCCCTTCTCTCCCCTACCCAATCTCTCCCACTCCCTCTTTCCAAACAGGTTTTTTTGCAGATTTCAGTTTTTGTTTTCTTTTCCGTCACCACCCATCCTGCTAACCCCCTCCCCCGATACCCCCCACACCCCGCGCGCAAAAAAAAATTATTTATTTTTACTTTTGTTGTTTTTGTATTTTTAATTTTCTGTTTTTTCGTTTTTCTGCACCACCCATCCCCGAGCAAAAAATATCTTGTTTGTTTATATTTTCAGTTTTGATTTTTTTATTTTTCAGTTTAAATGTTTAAAATTTTACGAGTTCCAAAGTTATGAGTTCAGAGGTTTATGTGTTTGGAAGTTTGCGGGTTTAGAAATTATAGAATTTACGAGTTCGGAAGTTTAGCGGTTCGAAAATTTATGGAATTTGTGGGTTTGGAAGGTTGTTGGTTCGAAAGTTTCATGTTTATTATATCTAAATTATTTATGAATACTCTTGAGAAGTTATTTTCCTTAATTAACGTACCAAACATCAAAAAAATGAGTAAGATTATTAATTATTTTCCAAGAAAATATTTTCTTAGAAAATATTATCCGTTATACCAAACACACCACGAATTGTGAAAAATTGGATTTGCTGGCTTCTGGGGATAGGGTAAACATTTGTTGGAAAATTAATTCAAAATTTTAGTAGTTAACTTAATTTGTAGATTTGATCTTTGATAATTTATTTATTCATGTCTTATTAGGACATGGTAAGAAAATAATATAGGATGTTGTTAGCTATTTTATGTGCGAAGATTTTGTAGGGATCATTAAAATATTTATTTTTTAATAAATTATTCTTCTTCAAAACTTAATAATTTTGATGTGTGAATAAATTGTACCGAGTATTTACACCAAATAATGATACAATACACATGTCTTTCATATACTTATTTACGCATCACTTAATCATAGTTAAATGACATACATTCTTTTTCTAATTTTTAACTGTTAAATTTATTGATTTAATATATTTGGTGCAAATAAGGATTTACTCTGAACGGTCTTTGTCTTTCGTTGTTATTTCCTTCTCTCTTGTTTGACAGGAAAGTAAGCAATTTTTTGCATTCCTTTTTGGTTTGAAGAAAGATTGGACGAAAAGTATCAAAGAGAGGTGTGAAAAATAAAACCGTATATTCTGCCTATTCAACGGTCAACACTACTGTGCAAATTTCTTCTTTTTATTGGTCCGAAAGAAACGAACTACGACTATCTATCTCTCAATTTAAATAAAAAAAAAATTATTAGTCCTTTCAAAAATAATATGACATATTTATATATTTAAAAATAATTATATTTTTTATTTTTTATTTTACCCATTTTATCTTTAATGAGAAATTTTTATAGTCACACAAATATTATGATCCCGCAAAGCTTTTGCCCCTTAAGTTTTTAGAATCACATGTTTCAAAAGTCTTTTTTTTTTTAAATTTTGTGTCAAGTCAAACTAAATCATTTAAATTGAGACGGGAGAGGAGTATATAACTTTAACGAAGTAACATAGAGGAAAGTACACTTGTTACTGTTACATTGTTTTGCAAACAACAAAAAACGGGTATATAGAATATTGTCAGACCGATTATAAATTTCAATTTGGAACATGCACTAAAATAGGTGTTAACTTAGTAGGAGTTTTGACCTAAAAATTATTATTTTTAAAAAAACAAATAGTATTTGAAGTTAAGTTAAAAAATGGTATTTAGAATTTGAAATTATGTTTAGACGTGCATTTTACTCGAAAAAAATATTGTAGCTTTGTTAATGGGGAAAACATTTCTTCGAAAATTTGTAAAATCGTTGAAAAACTTATTTCCGATATATCTCTAAAAACTTACAAAGTTTCATGGACAAACTCATTTTAAAAAATCGGGAAAAAAAAAAGAATGAAAAAAATCATATTCTTTTCAATATTTAAAGAATATTTGCAAATTAGCAAATACTCCTTTGAAACTTCAAGTTAAGTACTCTTTGATATCATATTCTTTCCAATATTTAAAATAATATTTGCAAATTAGCAAATACTCCTTTGAAACTTCAAGTTAAGTACTCTTTTTTTCTCAAATGTTAACCAAATCATGTCTAGACGGTTCTTTAAAATAGCTCAAAGTATCATTTTAATTTTTTTATTTTGTTTTAGATGTTATCTTTGTTTATAAGTAACTAATTTAATTTTTAATTAAAATAATAAATGTAGAACATATATTCTTGATATTGCTTGAATCAAAATAATTTGGAAAATAGTTTTAAAAGGGATATTTATCACTCATATAAGGTTCAGGTGAGTTTGAAGAAATAATCAGAGTCTATTTCTAAAATTTTAAAAAATAAGAGATTTTGTGTTAATTGTTTTTTGAGAACCCGCCCCACACCCACTTTGAGTTAGTAACTAAGAGCTAGCCGTTATTGAGTTAGTAACTAGGAGTTTTTAGCAAAATTGGTCGATTTTGTTCTTTAAATATACCTCTAAGCATTTTTAATCCATAAATAGTGAAGTACTTTCGAACGAACTAACAAAATAAATTAACTCTTGTTAAAAATTAACTGTGATTTTCCTTAAGCATCTCAGTTAACTGGTAAAAAAAAACATAAACCATCCTCTTTATTACAGATTTTTTTAATTTCACAATCACGAACGCAATTCCCATAGCAAACTTTTCTTTTTTTAAGTTTTCTCTCTTCTACAATTTGGCTCATTCACATCTCTACTAGTAAAACCTTTCAACATATGACAAATGATTAACAGAGTTAACATCTATCTGTTTAAGACAATAAACCCACCTTCGAGGTGAGGGGGTTGGAAAATTCTCAATCCTGTATTATTCCTATGGACAAATTGAATAGTGAAAAAAAAGAGCACGCATAGTGATTTAAGGAAAGATTAGATAGTAATCAAGATTACTTACTAAGGGCTGCTCAATAAAACTAATGGCCTAAAGCCTTTAAGTTCACAATAAATTTCTTATAGTAATATTTTTATTTTTATTGGTAAAGATTAATTTAATTTAATAAGATGCTAGCCATGTGTTTGTAATAATTACCTAGGATCTTGTTTGAAGTTTTGAATAGTCTAATTCAAAATTCTAAAATAATTCTTCCGTTAAAAATTAGGCAGTCTTTCTTTCTTTATTTATTAATAACAATTTTGTACGTTTCTACAAACTTCAATATTTATAAGCAAAATAAAACCATAAATTTACTACTCCCTCCGTTCTAATTTATGTGAACTTGTTTGACTAGGCACGGAGTTCAAGAAAAAAATGAAGACTTTTGAATTTGTGGTCCTAAACAAGTCAAAAAGGGGTCCACAGTATTTGTGTGGTTATAAAAGATTCTCATTAAGGGTAGAATTGGAAATTTAAGCTAAATTGTTTCCAAATTTAGAAATGAATTATTCTTTTTTGAACGAACTAAAAAAGAAATAAGTTCACATAAACTGGAACGAAGTAAGTACTAAAAACTATTGAAGTCCAAAAATGTTGGGATCTAAAGCAAAAGCTTTACTAGCATCCGAGTGAGCCGCCTTATTAGTTACATGGTAAATTATTGAAGGTAGTTGGTAATATGGGTGTATAAACAACCCATAACAATAATAGAGAAATGCAAATGATTGAAATCTGGTCAAGGATCTGAATCCTTTTTCTTCCTCTTCCCTATTATTCTCTTTCAAATTGGGGTGTCAAATTGCATATAAAATTTTGTGACTGGTCCAATGGCTGCGTTGGGGGTGCCTTACATAAATAGGGTAATAGAACGAAACTAATAGTAAGACACTGAATAAGACAGTAGTCATTAATTTGTATGTCAGCTCTAGTACAAAGGGTAAAGTCAAAAAAAGAGGTGAATACAACATTACCATATCTATAGCAAGAGCTTTTTTAACTTGGAAAAGCAAATTGGACAACTCTGAATAGTGTTAACATGTAGGGTCGTGCATAATTTGGTAAATACCGAATTATCATATTGAAATCAAAAATTTTGGTATTTGGTATTTGATATTTTAATATTTTGTATGGTATTTGGTTTAAGTTTTTTTTTAAAAAAATGGTATTAGGTATGGTATTTGGTATTTTAAAATGAAATATCGAAATACCGATACCGTACCGAAATATATATTATATTATACAATACACATATTATTAATTATAATATAAATATAACAACTTATCTAAAATTTTACTTTCCTTTGTTCTCCAAGTTTATCAATTAACTCTAAGCAAGTAACAAGACATTTCTATTTATCAAATTTATTTTTTTATGTACAGTTTTCTCTCTCTGGGTTGATATTTGTTGGTTTTGGACAAACTTTTGTCAACAAACGTTTTTAGTTTTGTACTTTTGAGTACTTTAATTAAGAATATTATAGTCTATGACTCTATGCACTAGTTAATATTCAAACCGAATAAACTAAAGTTACGGAACCGAATAACCCGAAACCGAAAGGAGAAAAATCGAACCATACCGAATTTAATTAGGTACGGTATTGGTATAGCATTTTAAGAAACCGAATATCGAAAATACCAAACCGAAATATCTAAATACTGTACCGTACCGACCGACGAACACCCCGAGGAGTATCTGAAAATTCGAATTTGCTTGCTGAGAATATCGCTAGGATGAAGACAGGCCAATAAGGACGTGATAAAGCTATTGTCCTATTATTATCCTTCAACAAAATTTTGCATTCCTTTGTTTGGTTAGTGAATACAGTTACGATTCTGCTAACTCAAAACTCGGAATAAAACGTCCACGCAATTATACTTTTTAACCACACATCTACTTATGGTAGATATTCTTCAAAATCATTATTGGAAATAAGTTTCAACCATTTGATAAGAAGCGTTTTACCTTTCATGGCAGGTTTAATCTTTAGATTTGGATAGTTAAACCAAAAGGATTACGTATATAAGTTCCTCCATAATTTTAGCATAGCAATCTTCCAGGGCAGAGCTAACCCTTTCAGTTACGGGTTCATGAACCCAATAGCTTGATTAAGCCCTTGTATTTGTCTTAAAAATATATTGAATAAGTACAACTTACTAATTTAAAACAACTTAAAAGAACTAAAATCCCCAAACCCAAGCTTCAAATCCTATGAACCAAATGACCCCCTATATTCACATAAAATCTGCTTTCCAATAAGTAACAAATTTGCTTCAAACTAAGGAGGACATAATAATAACAAACTGAAGTCAGAGCAAACGAGAAAAAACAGCAATGTATATATGATATCTTCCTCCTTAACAACACAGTCCCACCATACTAATTAATTACAAACGGCCTACACTGTCATATTCATCACCATTGTTACTTAATTCTGTTCAGTGGAATTCTTTCACTTTGTCGTGCAACCCTTTCCACATGAGAAATCCTTTGTGGCATCGTCATTCCTCCGGAAACAATGATCTCTGCATTTTGGCTTCACCATTAGAAACACTTGAAAACAGTTACATTAACAAACCCAAAATTCATTTACATCAATGTCTTGTTCAGATACTTTGATCTTCCATGAAAGTATAATGCATGACAGGGGCGGCCAAAGAGGCATTTGCACGTAGCTTTACCATAACTTTTACAAAGATATATGATTTACTAAACTAAAGATCATTAAATAAGATGCATGCTTCGACCAGTCACCAAGCTATTAGTACTAAACAAGGAGCGGTCATTTTAAGGATGAGTTGTCAAAAGCTAGAAAACGTACCAATGCCTTCACGGATGGACAAATTTGGTCTTATAACGTCTTTGGCGTTAACCAGAAGTATATCACCAATATACAAATGGTTTGTAGGAACAAAAACACTACACAATTCTTCATCCCCTTCATCTGTCTGCAATCCAGAAAATAGTCGATGTTGAATATTGATATCAGCCAACAAAATAATAAAATGCTCTCTTTGCTTGTTCTAGTTTAGTAGTCGCTCTTTCTGCTTCTCATCTCTACCCATCACCAGAGAGAGAGAGAGAGAGAGAGAGAGCATTAGGGGACTATCATTGGAAAATGCCGGTTGCTCAAGATTAAGCACTTATGCACATCAAAGGACATTCTGCACTTACCAAATAAAAGGACATTCAGCATTTACAAATAACTACAAGCTAGAAGGGAAAAGAATATAGCCCAGTAAAACCTTGCACGAAAATTAGATACTACTTGGAAAACATGAACAAATTGATAATGAAATTAAGCTAAAGAGAAACTCAAATGACAGCTTTATCTAGTCTATTATAGCAGCAAATGAGAACAGGCATTTTAAAAATGATAAAGAAAATGGTTTTCCCTTACACCATGTTATCATACGGGGAAAAACTGATATCCAGAACAAGTACCTGAAGGGTAACTGATGATGTTATAAAACCAAAAGCATATTCACCCACACGAGGATGACGAATGATTGCCACTTCCTTAAAAGCAGTGGTATTTTGATCTGCAGATTATATAAGAATGAAATGTCAGTATCAAGAACAAAAACTAATAAGAAAATGCAGCAAAAGCAAAATACTCCACGAAGCAACCTCAACTCTCCAAATTAAGTATTTATAGTCTTCAAAGCACAATTTTGATGTATTATCTGTCTCGGTGATCCTGATCCCCTTGCTTTTTGACACTTTGGTTTATTGAAAGTATGAAAGTCTAGTACACCAAATGAAGTTCAGTTCAGATTTCACTTTTTTACTTCACAGCTCTGAGATTCATTTCACTCCTCCGAAAGAGATTATCCTTTCATTTTCTTTCTTTTGTTATCTACCTTTTTGTGATGAAAGGAAGAGAATAATATATTCTGTAAATTATAAAATAAAAAAAAAGAGGCTTTTTTCCACAATCTTTCCTGAAATTACCCGCTCTCCACCTTTCCCCATTCTCTCTCAGGCTGATAGTTGCAAGAGATGGGTCCATAAGTGATTCGATATGTGCACCACCACTTGCCTTGTCCAGTATCAAAGAGAAGGCAAGTTTCATTTCCTCTGTCTTCTATCCACAAGATTAAAATTCTGTAGCTTACCTGGAGATACTGCAGAACTGATCTGCTTTGAGGCTGAATATAAGTGTCTGACAAATGGCATTCGCTTAATAATCCATTCCCCAATCCAGAAAACACTAGCACCCAGCCAAGACGAAACAAAAACTCCAACGAAGAACACAAACACTAGAGATGTGACAAATCCTAGTCCTGCACCAACAACAAATGTCTCAAAGATCAGGAGATCTGGCCAATATACAATGGATAAAACAACATTTGATACAAGTAGGAAGGTGGGAACACATAAGACAAATTCAAGGAAACATGAAATTTATCAATCATGCATGACACATGGAAAGATAACACACAACATTATGGGATTTATCAAAAACCAGCGACCTCCATCACCTCCAAACATGAAGTACTACAACTGATGAAATGCTAGATATTTGATGACAAAGAAGAGAATGAACTGCTTTCTCACAAGTGAGAGGCATTTACAACTCATGGGAAGAGAAGTCCTTTTTTAATAGGGAACAGAAGTCATGTATTTATATACATGCTGATCTCAACATCACGGTTTCTAAGAGCAAAAACAATTCATACAAATTGGTCAGAAATCTATTGCAATTGATACCATGCTCTCCCCTATTGATCAGCAGGAACCACTGATAGTTGCAAACACAAGGTGTTTTTCTTGTAAGATGAAATATTGCTAACACCAGGTTATGTCATGGGATCAGTTCTTTTAACTAACATGGTATTGAGGGGGGAAAGAAAGTAAAGCACAATTAATCTGAGGATGGTCAATCCTTGTTCTTGTAGTTATGTTAGGGTCAACCACGAGCACCTTAGTCTTACATAGCTGTATATAGTTGGTTGTATGCTGAAGGAAATATTCCTTCGAGCCACTGTGACCGAAATCCGCAGTTACCACAAACAAACTTTAATCCAAGCTCAACTAGTATGAAAAGAAATAATCAAAGTTGACAACTATCATGACAACACGACCAAAAATATATATAAATATTAAAGCTTCTTCTTGCTCATATTGCTCTCTGACTCTTCACCGCAGTCCAAGTAGTGAGAGTTCATAATATTCCTTTTGTTCCTTGTCTCCTTGATGCAAGGAGATAATAACTATGTACATGCTTATAAAGAGTTCCATGCAGCTGACACGTTCAAATACAAAGATAAGTTAGCCATATTATCTTGTGGAATCACAGGTATACCCAATGATAAAGTATCTGAATATGAAATACGAATTGGATCTTGAATGTGTAGGAGTACTGGACAATTAAGCATCAAGAAGCTGGATAAACCACAATAATGCAAAAAACTAACTGCAGCTATCAAATTTTTGGAAAGTGGAAATTGAAATTACCAAATATGTCAATGCCAAGTTGTTCATATAGTGGACTGAAGAAGCCATCAACAAACTGAATAAACCACCACGTCACAAAGAATGTAACTGCTACCGGGAAGAGAACTACACTGCAATTTCAAAGTTTAGAGTGGTTAGCGTTTGGCAGAACCTATCAAAAAAGTAAGGAAACAGATGCAAAAAGCAAATTACCATCCAGTCATAAACTTCTTAGACACCCAGCTTTGAAGAAAATAACAGCAAGCCTGAAAAGGGTGTATCAAAAACTATTTAGACATCTGCAAGTAAACTGCCTACAGGCATATGTATAGAGAGAAATGTTTAAATATGTCCTATTCTTCTCAAGATTCTCACTATATATACACAAGAAAGCACGATAAGTTCCAGACTGAAAGTATATAAGAGTACAGTTGGTATTAAAAGGATTAGAGAAAAAACAGCTCAACTGTCTAACAAACTGTTACCCTCTAAACTCTAAAGAACCTGGATCTTCTAAATCATATTTTCTCACATTGACCATTCATTTTCGAGCTTGGTTTCTGGATTCAAGTTATTTTGAAAGCATATGCAGAATATATAGTGGTACTGGGTCGGAAAAAGACTAGCAGACATACAGCTCAACTTTTCAAAGAACCTGGATTTTCTAAAGAATTTAGTTTGACTTGGCCCACTTGTTTTCCAGTTTGGACTTCTTTTCTTGATTCAAGTTGTTAAAAGGTACTAAAATTTTTTCATAATAATCAGATAAAGGATTAAGTAGCTAAAGGATTTCTAACAATAACTCTTTTTTTTTTTGGTAATTAAAATTATTATTAATCACCAAGGATAACAGTACAAAGCATAGCATAGCATCTCCCAGCTAGCTGTTCTCTACAAGGAGTACCCAAGAACCTACTACTATCTGTTCCTCATATCCCTATACAAGCAGTATCTAAATAAGGACAAAACACTATGACTACTTTTTTTTTTTAAAAAAAAACATAGATTCTGTATCAGACCCTTCACTTTCCTATCTGCCCTGAAGTAGCACATGCTCACAATCTCCCTTGCCAAGGCTTCATGTTCTCTACTTGCTTCCATAGCACATGTATATATTCAGCATACATCATTTTAAGTAGCATTGTTGAAGCTGTCTTCCCCTTTGAGTGTTGAATGATAAACTGGAAATACATAATAAGCATGAATCCACTTGATCCACAACTTATCTTGCTTATGAGTTAGGTCCCAGTAGGATTTGGCAATTGCAGCACTATTCCACACCTGCAGATTAGTAAGGTTGAGTCCCCCTACAGATTTAGGTAGGCATACCTTTTCCCAAGCAAGCAGTGATTTTTTTGGTAATCATATTTCCACCAGACCATAGGTAGCTTCTACAGTAAGCCTCAATTAATTTGACAACCTTAACTGGTAGTGTAAATAACTGAGCCCAATAAGATTGTATTCCAAACAGCACTGTTTGTACCAACTGAGCTCTGGCAGCATAGGATAATTTTTTTGTTGTCCAGGATGTTATGTTTGCTACCATTTTATTAATGAGGCGTTGCCACTGAAGAATGGATAGTTTTAGTGTCTAGTGGAACCCCTAAGTATTTAAAAGGCAATTGCTCCTCACTGTAACCAATAGCTTGAATGACAATTGCCTTTTGCATAGGATCCATACCCCCACAATAGACTGCACTCTTTGACAAATTAGCCTGTAGCACAGAGGCAGATGAGAATGTCCAAAAACAATTATGGAGCTTCTGCACTGATTCTAGCTCACCCCTGGCAAATAGTAATAAGTCATCCGCAAAACACAAGTGAGTGATACCCAGCTTGCTACATCGAGGGTGGTATTTGAACTGTTTATCCTGTTTCAATCCTTTGAGTAGTCGACTCAGATACTCCATAGCAATAGCAAATAAGAATGGTGACATTGGGTCTCCTTGCCTCAAGCACTTAGCTGCATTAAAAGGCTCTGTTGATTCTCCATTTAACAAAATAGAGTAATTAATTGTTGTCACACAAGGCATTATCCATTTTATAAACTTCTCAGGGAAAGCCAGTCCCTCAAGAACCTGCTCTAAGTATATCCATTCTACAGAGTCATAAGCCTTCTGTAGATCCACCTTTATCATGCATCTAGAAGAAATGTGCTTCATGTTGTATAACTTAACCAGCTCATGAGCTAATATTATGTTGTCTGCTATTCTTCTCCTTGGAATGAAGCCTGCTTGTGAGTCAGAAATGATATGACTCATAACTTTTTGCATTCTTCCAGTTATGACTTTGGCAATCAGCTTATACAATATTGTGCAACATGCTATGGGTTGATAATCCTTCACTGTGTCTGGGTTGGCAACTTTTGGCAGTAAGATGAGTGTGGTGCAATTTATGACCTTATATAGGATCCCTGTATCAAAGAATTCCTTCACGGCTTCACATACATTTTTCTTGATAATGGGCCATGATCTCTTGAAAAATAAAGCATTGAACCCATCTATTCCTGGGGCTTTACAGTCCCCAATTGCATTCAGCCATTCATAGATTTCTGACTCTGTAACATTGGCACACAGATCTTTTTGTTGTGCATGTGACAGACAAAGACCATTCCTCATGACCAATCTATTGATAGCCGGTAAGCTAGATGTTGTTGTTCCCATCAAGGATTTATAAAAGTCAACAAATTCAACTTTGATTGCTCTTGGTTCTTGGAGTTTACCACTTGTTAAGGAGTTAATCTCAAGAATCTGCTTCAGATTTTGCTTTTCCTTCATTATGGCTGTGAAATATTTGTTGTTTGAGTCACCCAGCCTAATCCAAATAGCCCTAGACTTTTGTTGCAGTGCATTTTCCTCTATCAATGACCATTTCTCCAATTAATGTAGGCATTCTTTCTCCTGATCAGCTAGGGTATCAGAATAATGGGCCTGCATTGCTTCTTGAATCTCTTTCAAAGTTTCTCTGGCTTGTGTAATTTTCCCTGAAACTCCTTTAAACTCTGTTGAGTTTAGTTGCTTAAAGACTGGTTTCAATTGTTTCAGTTTAAACCACACATTCTTCATCTTTCCAATTGATAGTTCTGGACCATCCTTGTGCTACATTCTGATTAAAATGCTCATGATCTACCCAGATGTTAAAGAACCTAAAGGGAACTTTAATGTTGCTCCTTGGCTCTCTCAAAGGTATAAGCATAGGATGATGGTCTGAAATGAATGGTTCTCCATAGGTTACAGTCAAGTGCCCATATTGCATCATCCAATCATCATTTGCAATTGCCCTATCAAGTCTGTTCATACTCTGTCATCCCCTATTTGGTTGTTGGTCCATGTATAGTAATCTCCCTTCCAAGGTATTTCATTTAGTAACAGGCTATTGTAGCATTCTGAGAAGTCTTTCAATTGAGCTAAAGTCACAGGATTGCCTTGTCTATCTTGAGGAGTTAGAACAGCATTGAAATCTCCACATAAAAGCCAAGGCATCTTGATCTTGGGGGCCATCTGTTCAAGTTGATTCCACAAAGTTTTCCTTTGATCTACTGTGTTGAACCCATATACCACTGTAAGCATACAGACCATACCATTCAGCTTGCCAGTCACCTGACAATGAATCAGCTGGGCTGCCTTTGCTATGAGTTGAACTTCATAGCTTTTGGCATCCCACAGAACTCATATTCTCCCATTGATTGCTTCTGTGTAGTTAGTTAGCCTATCCCAGTTAGGAGCCACCTTACTAGCTATAGACTGTGCTTTATTTTCTTTGACTCTAGTTTCTACTAAACCAGCTAATCTAATTTGATTATCTCTGAGATACTGCTTAAGCTCTTTTTGCTTGTATCTCTTAGTCATTCCCCTAACATTCCAGAACAGCCAAGTCATTGAGATAATATGAGTTCACCTCCTATATCAGGAGGCCTAGTGTTCTCATCTCTCATTCCCTCTGCAGGCAAAGCTTGGAAGCCATTCTTGGTCACTATAATCTCTGCATTAATTGCATTATGATGCATGTCTTGCCCATATATTCTCTATGTTGTCTACTTGATTGGTGTTCATGCAATTTCTGATCTGAAGTGGATCCTTTTGCTCGCACATGAGTCCAACCTGCTTCAGTGGTCTCATTAATTGTAGCCCCAAGTTTCTGTTTACCCCTTTCATTAGCTTCACTTTGATGCAAGGCTTGTTGTTGGTTCTGCATTTTCTCCGCTGGTTGCTGCTTATCTTTTGGTTTCCATGCTTGAACTAGCTTAGGTCTGGCTCTTTGCAGTGGGCCAATTCTCACTTCCTTCTTTTGCTTGCTACAGTCATGGCCAATCTGTAAACACTCGGCACAGAATGCTGTCCTCCATTCAAATTCAATTGGTTGTTGAAATTGTCTACCAGAGGGATCCTTAACTGTTACTTCAGTAGGCAGTTTCTTTGTGACATTTACTTCAATCAAAATTCTAGCATATGACACCCTGGTTTGTTTTACAGTGCATTGGTCTGCAAATAATGGATTACCAATGGTGCTAGCCATCCTGCTTAGTGTATTTGTGCCCCAGCAGTTCATCGGGAGTTTTGGAAAATTCACCCACAATGGAATTTCTGTCAAGAATTCATCATTGAAATCAAAATTCGAGGTCCATTGTTTTATAATGATTGGTCTGCTATAGATGGTATAAGGGCCACCATACAATACTTCCTGCAAATCACCTAGGCTGTGAAATTTAACGATATAATATCCCTCTTCATGAAGAAACAATTCTGGTTCAGCCACATTGTTCCAAAATTGTGAGATGTATTTGCTCATATGATTGTACCCAGGCATTTCCCCAATTATATAGACAATGAGAGCTTTCTTCCATTTCTCAGTTTCACACTCAATTTCATTTTTATCTAAATTGACGACAAACTGTCCATTCACAATTTCAGGAGCAATGTAAGTTAGGTGCATACCATTCTCAACAGAATGACTTCCAGCAAAAAGAATTCCTATTTCGATGGTTGTCAATCGGAGTTACCACTTGCTGTGAATTCCTATTTCGATGGTTTCAGCAATCACACTTGCGCTAACAGAGCTTCCTACGGTCACGAGGTCGTCCTCTCTTCCTAGCCATGGCGATTCACAGACGGCGCACGATAGCGTATCATGCGCCGGGAGCACAAAGCTAGAGATACAATAACTCTTTTTATTTTTGATAAAGAGGATTCTAACTTTTATCACATAAATTTTCACAACTAGAACACAAGAACTTATGTTTGGCGTGTATAAATTGACGCTAAACCCCCAACCCAAATAACCAACTCCATTTCCATAAGATAAACATTATGATTTTGATCACATCAAAATCAACATGTTATTAGAATGCTCATTTCCTACATTTTCACATCCAGAATATTAGAATTCACTTTTTGTGCATAAATTGACTCTAACTAATCGATAACCCCACACCACAAGAAAAATTAAAATCCCCAATTCACAACCTTTTTGCCTGAGCAGATAAGATGAACAAGTATCAAAATCTCATTTAAGGAATCAACTCATGTTTGACTTCAGTATATATTAGCATTCTCCATGCACTTATAAAGGTACCAGTTTTCCAAATTGATGGATCAAATATTGTAGATATATACTACCATTTGACCCCAAAAATTAAAATATCGAACACAAGCACCCATTTCCCATTTAAACAATCTTCTTTTTTCTTGCTTTTTCCACCATGTGCTCAAACTCAAAACCTTAACATGAATAGCACTTCCTATAGCAAACACGAATACCCATTTTCTTCTTCTTTTTTTTTTGTATTTTCCTTTTTTTTATATGATAGTAATGTCCTGGCCAGCTTGTGCGCATCTGACTATTCCACGGATACCTACTACCCTCTAGGCAAATGGGAATAAATCATTTTTTCATTGCTGGGATTTGTTTGTATTTCCCCCTTTTTTTTAATTATTTCAGTTGGATTTATGAGCAAGAGTAAATACCCTAAAAAACGTAAGAAAAAACACGAGCAACAAAAAATTAAAAAAAATAGACAGAATTCGATAATTACAAACAAAAACAGACCTTGCGGGTAGAAGAATTAGGGGAAGAGGGAGGTGATTTGATGGGGTCTTCAGGATCTTCAGTGGCTTGACTCAGTGGTACTGAAGTTGGGTCTTTCTCTTCCGCCATTTTTTTCAGTTTCTAGATAGATCTCAGGAGGAAGAAATGGAAATGACTTGCAGCAGCACAGTGCCAGCTGAGATTGTGTTGTGAGATTAATTGGGAAAGTTTGGGGTTTAAGAGAGAAGAAGAGACTTGTGAATTGTGCGATATATGAGCTGTGACCTTTTTCACTTTGTAAACTTAGAACTGAAGGGAAAACAATTAAAAGGATATCTCTATTCAAATACTTCAATTTAAATATCAATGTGTTACTAGCGGTTAACGAAATGGGAAAAATTAATATCGCGTTCAGATCTCAACATATATATAAAATACTAGATAATTTTTTCTCCTATATCTAATTATTGCTGGACATAATTACCTGATATTTGTACTAGGTAAGTGAGCACAAGCTGGTTCGGAATATAAAAGGTATTTTAAGAGTTTTTGTAGGCATTTGGATATAAAAATTAGTATAATTTTTGGAAAAAATAGTATTTAAAGTTAAGTTGAAAAATAGTATTTGAAATTTTAAATTATGTTTGGAGATGTATTTTATTTGAAAAAAATATTACAATTTTGTGAGTGGGGAAAAAAGTTTCTTCTAAAATTTTGATTTGGAAATCACATTTTCAATAATTTTTCAAAAATTTACAAAATTTCATGGACAAACATATTTTTTTTTAAAAATTCCGTGAAAAAAGAGAAAAAATTATGGACAAACGGGTTCTTAGTCGTTTTCAACATGCAATTTCTATAAGAATAAGGGGGCGTTTTGTTGGAAAATAAGTTATCTCATGATTAGTTATCCAACCTCCTCATAGGGATAAAAAATACTATAATTCCGAAATTAATTATACCATGATTTTATCCCAATTAAACATAGGTTAAACTCAACTCAAATTTAATCCTGAAATTAATTATTTATTATCTCTCGTACCAAACGAGACCTAAGTATTATGTCGAGAGAGTTTAAGATTATAAAGTGTATCAATTTCTTCATAACAAAATCTTAAAAAAAGAAGTATACAAAATTCAACGGAAAAAAATAAAGCATAGTTGGGATAGGGGCCGGGGAATGGGGATTGGCAAGTGATGCACTTGAGTTTGAGTGTCAAGTGTACTTTACTTGAATTCAAAGTGATAGATTAACTTAACCTTTCTTTTACGTAGCTTGTGAGGGTCATGGTGCACGGGGAAAATTTTTTCTTAAAATGTGTTATTTTCATTAAACAAATGTAAATAAATGATATATGATTTTGTCTAAATACTTTTATTATTTAATTATAAATAATTCATATGTATTTCGATCTTAATTTATCACTAAATTATACAAACAAATTAGTATATGAAACGTAAATTATCGAATACAAGAAAATTTTATTTAAGATAACACGTGAATGTGGGCGGGCGGCCAAGGCAAGGGAACATTAGACACCTTACACGATTATTTTAATAGTGCACCTCTACTGAAGAAATGTTAATTAATCCTTTAAGTTTGAAAGCCTTTTTTTTCCTGTTAAATAAGTTAGACTCTCGATGTCTCTAACTTGACAATATTATGTTTGCACTAACAACTGTCGCGGTTTGTATAGTGGTTATTAAATAGGCGATAAATAAGATAAATAGAAAAGGGCCAAATATATTCATGTACTATTAAAAATAATTTAAATTTATCCTTTGTTTGAGTATCCATCCATAGTTGCCCTTACTGTTATACTTTTACACAAATATACCCTAGTTTTAACGATAGGATAAGTAGCATTACAAGAACTGAAAACTCACCCCTATTTTTATATCCTTTAGAGACCCACCTTTTTTTTCAAATCCATTGCCCAACCAAATTTCTCACACTTAAATATAACCTCCTCACTTGATTAAACTCTCCAAGTAGAAATCTGACATACTAAATCTTTTTCTCCTCCATCTCTTCTATGTTCCAACTACCCATTTCCACTATTATTTGACAAATTATCGCACAAAAACTATCACGACCCAGTAATGGTGCCTAACATCGCCGTCAGGCAAGCCATTAGTGAATGATTAACTTAATTACTCATTTTAGAACTTCTGAAATCATATTTTTTATCAATTAAGTAGTAAGAATTAGAATTCGCATGGTGATGATAATATTTGTACAACTTCGATAATGAACAATCCGTAAATACCCCTAAAACCCGATGTCACAAGTGCATGAGTATCAATTAGAAAATATAATAAAATACAACATCTGTCTGGAATACAATTTAGACAGGAGAATATAAATAACTCTGATGGAGACTCTGCAGACTGTGGATCGTAGCATGGAATGCAGCTCGCGGTAAGTCCCCTCAACATCTGCGCCTCTACGCCCAGAAGACCACCAGACATTTATGTACCTGCACAAAAATGTGCAGCAAATATAGCATGAGTACGTAAATCAATGCGTACCCAGTAAGTATCTAGCCTAACCCAGAGAAGTAGTAACGAGGGGTCGACATCGACACTTACTAGTGGTCCAGTGAGACAGTTATAATAAGAAATAAACAGATATGGGGCAGAGTAATTAAACGAAATGAACAAGTATAAATACGTGGTACAATCCTCCTCTCTACAATAAACTCAAGCTCTCAGATACACTGGCTTTTTGACAAATGATACGCATGTTTCCATATAAGTATTTTATAGAAATGTCGGGACGTATGGCTCGATCCCATCATAATCTGGTATATAACCATAGATACATCTATCATATATTGTCGAGGCGAACAGACTGCTCCCATGAGAGTGCGGTACATAATCTTGCCAAGGCGAATGGCCTGATCCCATAAGATGTGCGCACTGCCGAGGGTCGAACGGCATGAACTATAGATGTATCTATCATGCCGAGGCGAACAGCCCAATCCCATTAGAATAAGAAACTTTGATGTGTCCTTGACCCCACTCACAAAGGGACGTGTAATTTATAAGGAGCTTTGAGGAAACTTTTAGATAAGAACGCATAACGCGGGAGAAATTCGTAAGAGGAGTACAATTATTCCACGGCTAGTCATGAAGCCCGTCAAATCTCTACAAAAACAAGTTTATCACTCTACGCAAGTCCGATCTCAAGTCGAAATACAAAATAAAGAAATTAAACGAGCAACAATAACCTCTATAGTACAATTATAGCATGGTGTGAACCTAAGTCTACCCGGACAAAAGCATGAATGTAACTACGTACGGACTCTCGTCACCTCGTGCGTACGTAACCCCCGCAACAAGTAGCACATATCAATTACAACACCTAGGGGATAGTTTCCCCCTCATAGAGTTAGATAGAAGACTTACCTCGCTCCGAAGTTCCAAAAATGGCTCCAACGCCGCTCTAACACCTCAAACTAGAGACCGTCAATCCAAAACTAGTCAAATAAGATATAACCCAATCAAAATAAACTCTAATACACATAATCAATCAATTCATAAAAAAATTTAACTCTGCTCGGAAAATTGATAAAGTCACCCTCGGGCCCAAATGCCTAGATTTCGAAACTTTTCGAAGATAATTATTACCCATAATACTAGGAACTCAAATATATGATTTATTCCAAATTCCATGCCCAAATTCATGGTCAAAATCCAAAATTATCAATTCTAGGTTTTTCTTCAAAATCCCAAATATCTACTAATTTTCATGTTTAAATCCATATATAAATCATGTATTTAACTCACAAAGCGAAGAAATCACTTACCTCATAATAGATGACGAGAATGGCACTCCAAGATTGCTCCAAAATCGGCTCACATGGAAGAAATGAAGTGAAAATGAGCCAAACCCCTGATTTAAGAAGAACATTGCTCAGTCTGACCTTCATCGCGAACGCGGTACTGCCATCGCGTTCGCGAAGCTCAACAAACTCAGGACCCAAACTCTTCTTCACGAACGCGAGGTTGGCTTTGCGAATGCGATGCTTCACCAGGCTGATCTACCGCGAACGCGAAGACCAATCTTCGCATGCCAGCTTTTCCGTTTCGCAAATGCGATGCCCCAACCGCGAACGCTTAGCTTTACCCCTCGAACCTTCACGAACGTGTGCCCTCAATCGCGAACGCGAAGCACAAATGCCCAGCAGCCATAAATCCTTCCTCGCGAATGCGATTACCCCTACGTGTTCGCGATGAACAACACTAGAACCAGCAACAACAACAACCAAACATGGAGAAAATGTTCTGAAACCATCCCGAAACACACCCGAGGCCCCGGGGACCCCGTCAAATCATACCAACCAGTTCCAATACATGACATGAACCTGCTCGAGGCCTCAAATAACATCAAACAACATCAAAACCACGAATTGCGCATCGATTCAAGCTTAATGAACAATTGAACTTCCAACTTCCATATCTGATGCCGAAACCTATCAAATCACGTCCGATTGACCTCAAATTTTGCACACAAGTCATATTTGACATTACAGACCTACTCCAACTTTCGGAATCGGAATCCGACTCCGATATCAAAAAGTCCACTCCCGATCAAACTTCCCAAAAAACCTTCAATTTTCAGCTTTCGCCAAATGACCCCGAAATGACCTACGGACCTCCCAATCCACATCTGGACGCGCTGCTAAGACCATAATCACCATACAGAGCTATTCCCAGGCTCGAATTATCAAACGGACATCGATAACATTGAAATACACTTTAACCCAAAATCATGAAATTCTTCCAAAATGCCAATTTTTCACAATAAGCAACGTAACGCTCCCGAGTCATCCAAAACCCGATCCGGACATACGGTCAAGTACAAAATAATCATGCGAACCTATTGGAACCTTCAAATCCCTATTCCAAGGTCGTTTACTCAAAAGTCCAATCTTAATCAATTCTTCCAACTTAAAACTTCTGAAATAAGAATTTTCCTTCCAAATCAACTCCGAACTCCTCGAAATTAAATTTCGACTACACGTGCAAGCCATAATACCTGAAGTGAAACTTCTCAAAGCCTAAAACTGTTGAACGACATGCTAGAGCTCAAAACGACCGGTCATGTCGTTACAGAAATCGCGCGAAACCTTGAATTCTCCTTCCTAAATAAAGCACCCCACCAGCGAGAAGTACCAAACTATCCATATCCTTCCCTTAGAGAAAAACATCTTTAGAAAATCAAGATTAAACGACAAGAAAACACCATGGATGAACACCGAGCTTCTACCACTATCTCACCCCTATGACCACCATTCATTCACTCCATCATCCAGCCCAATAAATTGATAACAACCCACGAAGAAATAGAAGGAAAAGAACGAACCTCAATTACTTCATTTGACAAAGCTTTTTAAAATTAGTATAATGTGAACAAGTAAAAACAGCCACAAAAGCAAATTATCTTTTCAACATTTTCTTTCTTCTAAATGCTTAAATAGAATAATTTAAAAATTAAGAAAACAACAGATCTTATTCCTAGCAGAAAATTGAGTTTCCATCGACCGCTGAATGGAGTGGGCATTTTACGTAGGGATGATTTGGTTATTAATAGATAGGCATGATTTTGTTGTTGGGAACAGAGTGAGACTTTTTTTCTTTAAACTTATTCTCAAGTCCATCTCCGACCCCTGCTCCATTTTTTACTCCAAAAAATAATATTCTATTTTATATTCTTCTCTCTTTAATACTATATTATTATTATTTTTTATTTAAATTTTATTTTCTTATTTCTATTAAAGAAATTCTATCTTTTTTTCTTTTTTACATATACATCACATATAATTTAATATAAAATTATTTTATATCATAATTTTTTAAATAATATAATTTGTAAGCAAATATTATAGATTATATATATTAATAATTTTATTATTAAATAATATAATTTGTAAGAAAATATATATAATTTATTTCTTATAATAATTTGTAAGCAAATATTATAATTTGTTGAATAATGCAATACATAATGCGGCAGCGGTATCGTACTTAATATCTTATTGCTTGTTTTCTACTTATCTGTTGTAACGAGGTTTCTAACCTCGATATACTTTTTATAGTCCAGCTTCCTTGCTTGCGAGGACCTTCAGAGACCGATTCTTGATAAAGAAGGGCTTTCCTCCGAATGGGATCAACTGTTGGTCGAAATGAGTCAACTTGTTGCGCGCCTCCCGGTGTTGGAGGCAAAAGTTACTGAGGCGGGAGAGCTTGAGACTCGGTTACAACAAAGTTAGCAAGAAGTGATGACCCGCAGCCAAGAAGCCACTGAATTGCATGCACAAGTTCAAGATGTTAAGGCTAAGTGGGGTGGGCTTCAAGATGTTGTGCTTGCTGCTGCCGAGCGCGAGTCTGCCTCTAAAACAAGTGAATAACTTGAAGGCAGTCTTGAACTCCAAAACCGAGAAGGTCGATGCTGCCAAGGAGAAAAGGGCCAGAATGGAGGAGAGATTCAAGAAGATCATGGAGCAAAACCGGCTTCACCTATCTATAATTCGTGATCTTGATTCTAGCCTCGGCGCCATGAGGTCCGAGAGGGATGGCCTTTAGGCCGAGGTTGATAGGCTTAAGGCAAAGCTCCAACAGCAAAGGGATTCCCTCGTATTTGAGGCCAAAGCGTGCATCGTTGATATTGATGATTGCATGTCCAAGGCCCGAGCACTGGATTTAACCGCTCAAGAATGTCTCCATGCTCAGCCTGCCACAACTAACTCTTTGAGTATCGATTCCGAGTATTCGGGAACTGAGGATGAAATTGAAGAGAATGATGATGAAGGCTCAGGACCCGAACTGGTGGCTGATCCGTCCTCTTCCACTAGGAGGCGGGGGGGGAGGGGGGCGTAGATGTCTCTCTCCCTTCGGGCTATGGCAGTGATAATGCTTAGATTTTTTCCTTTTGTCATTTTTGCCCTATCCTTTATTTTTTTGTACTTTTGTAATTATGCCAAATTGTTCATCGAGTTTGGCACTTTTGATAATTAAATAAGAATTTTATTTTAAGTATTGTGCAAGATAGATTTTCTTTGCATTGAATTAGTTAAAGCTTCTGGCACATTTTCATCTGATAGCTTCTGATTCTAAGCATAAATTCTTTCGCAATCAACCATTTACTATGAGGGTTTCATAAGAGAGGGCCCTCTTATGTTTACGGTGCTCTTGGAGAGGACATCTCATGTTCATTCCGGCACAAGCATTTGAAGATTTTTGTGAACTTTCAAATGATAAAATCAACGCATTGTTTGGAATGAAACAAGATAAAATAAAAAAACTTTATTTATTCCTTCTATCTTTAAAAGTGCATAGGCATTCGTTTGCTGGAAAAAGAAACTGCCAATACATGTAGCTAACTTGTACAACTTATTTTTACAAGGCTGGCCATGCAGTCCCCGGTCCCGATGAGACATTATTATTCTCGATTCTCGTAGTCCCCGATTTTCATGGCATTCTTGTTGTCGTATCTAATACTATTCTCCCCAGTGTTCGAATGCGAAGTATGCGAATTGGAACACTGGAAGTCTTGCTTCGTTAGTGGAAACAACTCGTGAACGGTTGAATAGTCTTTGGTTCGATGACAAATTTTGTTTCCCATTATGAACTTGTCATCGAGCCAAAGACTATTTAACCATCCCATAGTGGTTTATGATTTCAATGCCTTGTTATTTAAAGGTATTAACTTTTCCGATGACACTTCCTTCGTAGTATGCTTTTCGTTGTTGCCTCGTTAAAAATCTTGCTAGAAAAACCCGATTGGGACAAAAATTAATCGAAGGGAAAAAGAGTATGGCACATACTTTTCAGTATTGATAGGATCCATCAGCAGTAAAACCTTTTTAGGTGAGTCACATTCCAATTGCTCGGCAATTTGACTCAATCTTGATTTTCCAGCTCGTACGATCCTTTACCGGTAATAGTTGAAACCTGGTAGGGACCTTCCCACGTCGGACCCAACTTCCCAGCATTGATTTCCCGAGTGCTCTGAGTCACTTACCTCAAAACCAAGTCTCATATTTTAAGTAACGGAAATTGGCCCTCTGATTATAATATCTTTCCATCATTTGCTTCTGAGCCACCATCCTCACGTGTGCCAAGTCCATGCGTTCATCGAGCAGATCCAGCTTCACCAGCAATGCCTCATTATTTGCTTCTTCGTTTGCTCGGGAAAACCGTAAGGTTGGTTCCCCTACTTTTATCGGGATCAGAGCTTCCGCATCATATATGAGACAGAAAGGTGTCTCTCCCGTGCTTGATTTTGTCGTCGTCTGGTACGTCCATAGCATGCTTGGTAACTCTTCGAGCCACTTGACTTTAGCAGCTTTAAACCTCTTTTTGAGGTTTTGGGTAATTACTTTATTGGTTGATCCCGCTTGTCCATTAGCGCTTAGATGGTACGGTGAGGATGTAATCCTTTTAATTTTCAAGTCTTCGAGAAATTTGGTGACTTTGGAGCCTATGAAATGTGGTGCATTGTCGCAGACAATTTCCTTCGGTATTTCGAATCGGCATATTATGTGTTCCCATATGAAGTCGACTACTTTGCGCTCACCGATCTTTTGGTAAGGACCTACTTCAACCTATTTAGTGAAGTAATCAGTTAAAATTAAAAGGAATCCTACCTTCCGGGGAGCCGGTGGCAGCAGACCAACTATATTTATTCCCTATTTCATGAATGGCCATGGGGACAATACCGAATGCAAGAGCTCCATCGATTGGTGCACCAATTATGCATAACGCTGGCATTTTGTTGCATTTCTGAACGGACATCTTTGCGTCTTGTTCTATCCCAGACTAGTAGTATCCTGCCTTAACCAGCTTTAGTACTAACGAATCTGCACCGGAATGGTTCCCTCAAATTCATTCATGGACCTCTCTCATCACGTAGTCCGCCTCCGAGGCTCCTAAACATCGGGCCAACGGGCCATGGTATGATCTCCTATATAATTGCCCACCCATGAGGCAGTAACGAGCCGCTTTGGTGCGTAGTGCCTGGGATGCCTTCGGGTCTTCGGGCAACTAGCATTCCGAAGATATTCGACAAACTCATTCCTCTAGTACCATACTAGGTTGGTTGTATTCACTTCACAATAGCCATCCACTTCTAGTGCCTAATGCAGAAGTTGAATGATAGTATGGGAGTCACATCCTTTCATCTCTGTAGAAGACCCAAAATTAGCCAATGCATGTGCTTCCACATTCTCTTCTCTATGGATGTGTATGATCGATCATTCCCTGAATCGTGTGAGCAATGCCTGAACCTTGTTCACATACTATTGCATGCGCTCCTCCTTTGCATCAAAGATAACGTACACTTGGTTTAATACCAATCACATTTGATCTCGATGACCTCGGAACCAAGTCCCCAGGTCAGTTCAAGTTCTGCAACCAAAGCCTCATACTCGGTTTCATTGTTAGTTAATGGAACAATTTTAATGGCCTGCCTCAGGGTTTCCCCCGAGGGCGTGATCAAAACCACCTCGAGTCCGGACCTTTTTACACTGGAGGTTCCATTCATAAACAAGGTCCAAACTTCTCATGCCGTTTCCGATACCAATATTGCTTCTTTGGCAGCTAGGGGCACTAACCCGGGACTGAAATCGGCCACAAAGTCTGCCAAAACTTGTTATTTGATTGCAGTCCTAGGTTTGTACTCAATGTTGAATTCACTAATTTCGATTGCCTATTTAGCCAACCGGCCTAACAACTTAGGCTTGTGAAAAATATTCAGTAAGGGGAAGGTCGTCATAACGGCTATCGGGTGACACTGAAAATCAGGCCTAGGCTTTTGAGAGGCGACTACGAGAGCTAAGGTCAGCTTTTCAAGGTGTGAATAGCGAGTCTCCGCTCCTAACAATATTTTACTAACATAATAGACAGTAAATTGCGTATTTTCATCCTCTCGGACTAAAACGATATTTACCGCTACTTCCGAGACCGCTAGATATATCAGCAATTGTTCACCTTCTCTGATTTTGATAGCAGCAGAGAGCTTGATAGGTAGCGTTTTAGGTCTTTCAAGGCCCGCTGACATTCCGGAGTCTATTTGAAAAAAAAATTCTTCTTATTAAGTGAGAAAAAATGATGACATTTTTCCGAGGATCGAGAGATTAATCTGCTTAAAGCGGCTAATCTTCTGGTTAACCTTTGTACTTCTTTTACGCTTGTTAGCTGGTCCGAGATGTCTTCAATGACTTTGATTTTATCGGGATTTACCTCGATCCTTCTCTGTGAAACCAAAAAACCCAAAAACTTACCAGAACCAACTCTGAACGCACATTTTTCTGGGTTGAGCTTCATGTTATGCTTCCTCAAGATATCGAAGGTTTCTTGGAGGTGTTTCAAATGATCATCAGCGTTCAAAGACTTGACTAACATGCCATCGATATATACTTCCATTATTTTTCCTATTTGGTTCTCGAACATCTTATTCACGAGCCTCTGATAAGTGGCTCCAATATTTTTAATCCCGAAGGGCATCACATTATAACAATATGTGCCGAAATTCGTTATGAACGATATTTTTTTGTTGATCCTCTTGGTTCATCTTGATTTGATTGTACCTAGAGTAGGCACCAAGGAAACTCATTAACTCGTGCCCAGTCGTTGTATCAATCATTTGATCAATGTTTGGCAATGGGAATGATGGTAGGCTAGAAACCCGCATTTTAGTCATAGTTTGCACTCTAACCACTGTATTTTACTTGTGTTTGAGCTTGAATGATAATTAATTTTACTTATTATGTGTTTTAAGCCTTTCAAGAAGTGATTCTGAGTTAAAAAAAAATAATCGGGAGCTAAATCGACAAGTTGGAGCTTTGAAATCTGCGTAACATCCCAAGGGATTAAACCGGGATCGCGTTCGAGGGTCGAGGACCAAGTCTGGATATCAAAAATCGAAGAAGCAATCTTACTTTGTGTCACACCTCCTTTTTACGGGAGAAAGGAGTTTTTTCACTTTAAGTGACATAATTGAAATATGATTATTTATTTTAATTTTAAGAGTCGTCACTTGGAATAATTATTACGATGTCCCAAGTCACCATTTATTTTAAAATGTCAATCCAAGGAAATTAACTTTGTTTAAGTCCGTGAAACATAGAAGATCGGATAAGAAATTCTGTTAACCCGGGAGAAGATATTAGGCACTCCCAAATTTTGCGGTTTTAGCACGGTCGCTTTACAATCATACTCAGCTTAATTATTTGATTATTACGTATTTTAGAACCTATGTGCATTTTACCTTTTACCGCATTTAAACTAATTTGATTATTAAATTATGGTTATCTTTGCAACGAACCACGTGTGTGTGAATCCGTTTTATTCAGGTGTCAAAATCATGACACATGCACGTGTACCTTGATTTATTTCAGAAATCATAATTATGTCACGTGAACGTATACATAATTATGATAATAGATTAAGAGCGCACCTAAAGCATTCTTTGAATATTCGAGAGTTGTTTACTTTCCCAAGGTTTGAAATTATTGTAATGCATAGGAATATGGAAGGAGTTATTTTGGAAGTCAAGAGATATTTTAGAAATTTAAAGTATTGACAAGTTATTTTAGAAATATTTACAACTATTCTGTTTTTTGAGTTATTTTGATATCTGTTACCAGTTTATAAGAGACAAGCAAGCTTTACCAAGTGAAAATTGGCCCAATGAGGCCTTCATTTGAAGTAGTAGAAACTAGAAACAAGATGGCACATTTGATCAAATCCCAAATTTATGCTCGTCTACTAACTGTCTATTATAGAATATAACAATAAAAGATTCTAACCAATTCAAAAGCATGCATGAAATTAATGTAATCAAACCATACCCAATTTACAAACAAACCTACGGATAAACACCAAAATAGCACGACTAAGAAATAACTTAAAGGAATTAAAACAGAATCTCTATGTTCTTACAGTTTAAGGGATTCAAAACAGCACCATCCTATATTTCATACCAAACATAAAAGAAATGAAGTTTTAGCAAAACAATTTTCAATGGAACATGAGCAACAAAAATGATATCCAAAGCTAGCAAAACAGTGATAATGCAAAAACTCGGACCTTTGTATTAAATAAATTTGAAGTTGAAAACTTGCAACTGTACGATCCAAACAAAACCTCGACTACCGAGCCGGAAATCGAACTGAACTTCGCACCTCGAGCGGAAACTCCACCGACTCGGCTGGATTTGGACTGTGATTTTGGGTGTTAAAGTCCAGATTTTGATGACGTTTTTAGGTAATATTCATATGTTGTTTGGTGGTTTCCTGGGTGATGTTTTGGTGGGTCTTTTTCGGTGATTTTGGGACTGCTTTTCAGTCAAATTGGGAGCAATTTGAGATGCTGTTTTTGATCGTTTTGGGGCCGTTTTGGGCTAGTTTTTGGGAGCTTTATGTAGTGGTGTTAATGGAGATTTGGTGGTGAAATTAGATAGAAAAAAAGATGTTTCAGTGGAGAAGCCAAGCTGCTACGTTTTTGTTTTGATGCGCCTCTTTAGCTCTTAGGTGCTAATTTTTTATCAAATTATCCTCACCTTTCTTTCTTTTGCTCTCAATCTCGTTCCTCTCCCCTTACTAAAGTGTGTGTGATATATATAGAATGTGTGTCATGGATGTGTGGGAGTGGAAGCGTGAGTGGGGAAGGGGACAAGGGACGTGCAAGGTGGATGGGAATTGGGAAATGGCTAAAATTATCTCTCTACTTTAGTATATTGTTCACATTTATTCTTCGTTATACTATTGAGTCATATACCGTTAATCAAACCTTTTAAAAATACCCTTTACCTAATGGGAAGCTACCAGATTAAAAGAAATGAACTGTTTTCTTTTTCAAGAAATCCATTAACCTAAATAACTTGAATCAACACTATTTTTGTGAAACTTCAGCCAAGAGATAGAAAATACTACATTTGCAAGAACAAAGCCGAAAGAATTAGTCTCATAATTGATAAACCAATACATTAGAAATCAATCATAATTATAGATGGTTTCTTCTAGTTCAGCTTTGTATATTATATTAAAACTTTTCATAACAATAAAAAAATGCTACAAGCACCTAAACTTCCTTCATCATGTTGAGGTGGCAGCCAAAGCGAGATAGGAACTTATTTCTTCATTTGAATATTGAATCTGAAAAATCATTAGTCCTCATGGATAAGATAATAACCAGACCATATACAATTAGTTGAGTCTTGATTCAGCACCATTTACAAAATAAAAATAATTTCTAATCTCCTTGTATGATAATGCCCTCAATTCACTAATATATATATAGAAATTCTGTACCACCGCGTGTTGAGCTTTAATTTTCAACATTATGGTTTTGGAGTGCCTATCTTCAGGTCGAGCCTAGTGTCCATTCCATTGTATGCAATAAAAGCATACATTCGTAGATCATCAAAGCTCAAGAGCCATGGGTTATGACTTAAATAGCCTTTTAAAAAAAGAAAATGAGTTATTTTTTTTAATCTGGTAACTTTCCGTTAGGTATAGGGTATTTTTAAAAAGTTTGATTAACGGTAATGGTTGATGTGACCCAATAGTATAATATAGGGCAGATGTGAACAATATACCAAAGTAGAGGGTATATTTGGATCTTTTCCCTTTTTTTAACGTAACTTCATTTTTGTTTACTTCTTCTTTTTTTGGTATTTTATTTTAAAAGGTAAATTAAATTAAAAAGATAGGTTAACCAACATTTCTTACAATATTGAAAAACTAAATATTTACATGTACTTTAAATAATACTAAGAAAGATACCATAACTTACTTATTAAAATTCTAATTAAAAGAAATCAAATATTTTTTTGTAAATTTTCTTTTTCTTACAATAAGTATGTGAATATTTTTGTAGTTTTTTTTTCAATTAATTTTTTTAAAAATAAAGACTATTAAGAGTAAGATAAAAGTTCAAGATATTAAGATTAGACCTAAAAGAAATATTTACACTAAAATAGTATAGAATTTGGGTGTGGTTAAAAATTAGTTGTTCACACTCTGTAAAAAAATATATAGTCGCACTGCATGGGGCGGCGCGACAGTGCTTTGTGCTGTTGTTTTTCATAAACGGTTCTCTGAACTTCCCCACTAGCTGTAACGACCCGGGCGATCGTTTTGAGAATAAGCGTCTCGTCTGGTGGCTTAAGATCTCGAGCAACTTCGTATTATGTGTTATGACTTGCTTGTATGGTCGAATTCGGGTTTCAGATGATTTGGGATCAATTTGGAGGAAGGATTCTTGTTTTAGAAACTTAAACGGTAAGAGTTAACCGGAGTTTGACTTTTATGTAAACGACTCCTAAATGATATTTTGATGATTCCAATAGCTTCGTATGATATTTTGGACTTAGGCGTGCTTCCAGATTTGGATTTGGAGGTCCGTAGGATAATTTGAAGCATTTTGGCGAAAATTGAAAAGTTGAAGTTTTTGAAGGTTGAGAGGTTTGACCGAGAGTTGACTTGGCTGATATCAGGCTCAGATTGCGATTATGAGAGTTGGATTAGCTCCATTATATTATTTGGGACTTGCATGCAAAATTCGACCTCATTTCGGGTTGATTTGATATGTTTCGTACGAGTTTTGGAAGTTGGAAGATTTGAAAGTTCATAAGTTCAATTCGAGGTGCGATTCATAGTTTCGACGTTGTTTGATATGATTGAGGCCTTTTGTAGGTCTGTGTTATGTTATGGAACTTGTTGGTATTCTTGGACAGGGTTTCGAGGGCCTCAGGTGTGTTTCGGACGAGCTTCAAATCATTTTTATGCTTTGGGCACGTATGGTGCTCGTGCTTCGCATCTGCGACATTTTCGAGCGCAGGTGCGGCTTCGCTTCTGCGTTGTTCGCTTCTGCGGCTCATTTGGCGCTTTTGCGCTGTCGCTGGTGCGGATGTATTATTCGCAAATGCGGATCCTGGCCTAGTAAGTTTTGTTCGTAGATGCAGCGTTTCTGTTGGCAAATGCGAAAATGCTGGGCAGAAAGGTTATATTCGAGGGTTTGCCTTTTTGCCATATTTTAAGTAGTAGACCTCGTATTTTAGCAATATTTGAGGGGTTCTTCACGTGTTCGATTGGGGTAAGTGTTCTATAACCTAAATTGATTACATTTTATGATTTCATACTTATTTATATTATTAAATTAGTGAATTTAATGGAATAAAATGGGAAATTTTGTAAAAATCTTTCAAAATGTAAAATGATGATTTGAAGGGTGATTCGATGTCGGAAATTGATAATTTTGGTATAGTTGAACTCGTATCGTAACAGGTGTTCAGGTTTTATGAATTTTTATGTGTTCCGAGGTGCGGGCCCGGGGTTGACTTTTTAGTTTTAATTGAAAATAGAAGTTTTATTATCCAGAATTGTTTCCTATGGGTTTTATTTATGTTATGAAATTATTTTGGCTATATATGAGCCGTCCGGAGGTTGTTTCACACGAGAAGGTCATTTTAGAGTGTCGATCTAGCTTCTTTGAGGTAAGTGTCTTGTCTAACTTTGTGTGGGGGAACTACCCCTTAGGATTTGAGACATTTGTGCTAATTGTGTCATGTAAAGGCCATGTACGCAAGGTGACGAGTACGTACTAGGGCTTGTTTATGAAATTTTGATCGTTTAGGGCTCGTAAGTTTGTACGTCCATTAAATGTGAAGTTGTTTTAGCTTGTTAAATCCTCTGTTTAGTATATTCACTCTTACGTGTCCTATTTGGAATTGATTGATTCATGTTCTGCCCTTGTTGCCAAATTAAACTCTTATGTGCCCTAATTGATATTGTTGCCTCTTTATTGCCTTGTTGTCTTTTCCGTAATTGCTTAACTTTAACTAAAGTTATTATTATCTCTTCCATAATTAGTAAACTTAATTGAAGTTATTATTATATTTTCCGTAATTGAGTAACCTTAATTATTATCCATTCCATACAAGTTCTTATTTGGGATCATTCATTCATGCTATCTCTCTTATCATCGAATTGTATTTTTGTGAAATCATTGTTACACATTATCTCTCCCTTATAGAGCTAGTCTTGTTGAGACCATTATCCCCTGTTGTGTCTTTCTTTGTGAGCTCGTTCTTCGATTTCTTTGTGTTCTGAAGTTTTTGTGTTGATTTACTTGTCGTACTTTTATGTTATCGTTGTTGTTGTTGTCGTTGTTGTACTTAGTGTTGTCGAGCTGAGATCTATGCGTGATTTTGGTCTTGAAATTATTTTGAGGAAAAGTTGTGGCATATGCGCACATGTGGTGAAAGACCTTATATTGTGTTGCTATGTTTTGGCACACGTGATGTTGTTGAGAGAATTGTCGGGGGTTTGCACGTGAGTTGTCCGTGCTATAGTTGTTATTGATATTTGTACATGCAGCATGACAAGACGGGCTATATATGTGAGTTTGCGTATGTGGCGAGACAAGGTGGGCTATGTTGGAGAATGATTTGTGATTACTTGTGTTGGCCTGAAGACATTGTTATTGTTGATATTTGTGTAGTGGTGTGCCTACCTTGTGTGAGTTATACCTTGTACATTTTGTGGTGGTCATTTCTTATGTTCCATTCATTGTCTCTACCCTTACTTGTTGACTTGAATTGGGATAGAACACTTGCACATGCATACACATAATTAATCACCCATATCGGTTTAAGAAGATGAATCCTGATGTTATTGACCATTTATATATACTCCAGTTTACTTGCCTTCTGTGTGAGAGTTGTTCTATTGGCACGTGAGTCGTCCGTGCAGTTATGAATTTTAATGTGGGCACAAGATGCCAAGTGATTAGGGTTCACGAATTGGGACCCGTGAAATGTGACTATGAGGTGAAGTACCTCGGGGAAATCTTTGAATAAATCTTGTGTGGAAGCGGTTGCTCCTACTGAATTATTACTTGTTCCCTCTACTTGGTTTCACCGGATTTCAACTGTATTCAGCTTACTCCACGACGTTATTACCTGTTTGTTTCCCTGGTGCTAATCGTTGCCCTTAGTTTCCTAGTACGAACACTGTTTGTTATTGTTATCATGAATAGTTTTATTCTGATATTGTTCCTTGTTAGTTTCACATTCATACTTATACATGTTATTTGATCTAATAGGTGTCTTGACTGTCCCTCGTCACTACTTCACCGAGGTCAGTCTTGATACTTACTGGGTACCGCTGTGGTGTACTCATACTACGATTTTGTACATTTTTGTGCAGATCCAGGTACTACGGAGTTGGTTGAGTATTAGCTAGTTGTTCGGAACTTGCTGTGGAGACTCAAGTTATACATGTCGTCACGTTCGCAGGCCTCAGAGTTACCTTCTGATATTGTACCTGTACTATTTATTTCTATTCCAAAACAGTTGTACTTAGAAGACTTTCTAGTAAACTCAGTAGAGCTTATGACTTGTACTACCGATTTTTGGATTGTTGGTTTTGTATAGAAACTCCTGCTTTGTAATTAAAAGTTGTTGGTTAAATTTTACCATTAATTCAGAAAGTATTAGGCTTACCTAGTCCCTAAAACTAGGTATCGTCATGATATCCTACGGAGAAAAATTAGGGTCGTGACACTAGCGTCCCGCATGGAGCGGCGCATGGCGTGGTGCGCGTGTACAAAATTCTCAGAGTATTTTCCTGTTTCGACTTGGAAAGGGTAGTTTCATCCGGGACCGTTCCTACATGGTATAAATATACCAAAAAGACATTTTTTTAGGGGACTTTTGACCTTAGAAGTTTTTGGAGAGCATTGGAGGCTACAAGATACCAGATTTCATAATCTTTTCATCAATTCAATACGGGAGTTTGGATTGTAACGTTAGATTGATATTTTCTTACTCTTTAATTATATTTGTGATGACTTCTTCCATCATTATGATGTAGTTTCCCTTAGGGTTTGACGGGTATGGTGATTTGATAAATATTTGTGGATTTTAATTATAGTTCTTTGCTTGAATTCGTTTATGGAGCTTTGAATTGTTGTAACTTTATTCACCGATTTATTTAATCAAAAAAGAATATTTTGGTAATTATCTTTGCATTATTTTGTTTGGTTTAATATAGTGGTTCTCTAAAGTAATCGAAAGAGCTTGTTGAATTATTAATTAAATCAATTTAGGAGAATATTCGAGAGACATTTTCCTAAAGACTAATCCATTAACGCATACTTCCATATTGTAACGACCCGGTCGGTCGTTCCGAGAGTTATAGCCCCATTTTCCCTATTTCTACTCTTTTTATGTTATTCAGGTATATTATGTTATATCGGGTTAGTTGGTTCGGGACCGAAGTGGTTTTAGAGTGAATTGAGACACTTAGTTGACCTATTTATAAACGATCTCGAATTTGAATTCTGATGGTTCTGTTAGCTCAGTTAGGTGATTTTGGACTTAAGAGTGCGTCCGGAATATGATTTGGAGGTCCGTGGTAGAATTAGGCTTGAATTGGCGAAATTGGTAATCTGGCGATTTCGGTCGGCGGTGGAAAATTTGATATCGGGGTCGGAATGGAATTTCGAAAGTTGGAGTAGGTTCATAGTGTCATTTTTGACGTGTGTGCAAAATTTGAGGTCATTCGGACGTGGTTTGGTTGGTTTCGGCATCGGTTGCCGAATCTAGAAATTTAGAAGTTCTTAGGCTTGAATCCGAGGGTAATTTGATGATTTGATGTTATTTTGAGTGATTCGAAGGTTAGACTAAGTTGGTATGTTGATATTTATCTTTTTGGTATTTTTGGGTGAGGTCCCAAGGGCCTCAGGGTGATTCCGGGTGGTTAGCGGATTTGTCGAAGTTGGAATTTGCATATGGAGCTGCTGCTTCTGCTATTTCCGTACATGCGGAAGGAAGAGTCGCAAGTGCGCATGGGGAGTTTGCAGGTGCGGGAAATGCTGGGCTAGGCAGGATGCGCATGTGCGAGAAGGGTATCGCATCTGCGAGCCCGCAGGTACGAGACATGGGGCGCAGATGCGGAAGGAAAGAAGAAGGCTGGCTTCGCAGATGCGGCGCACCACGCGCAGGTGCGACGGGTTTGCCGCATATGCAGAGTTTGGGTGGATAAGTGAGTTGCACAGGTGCGGCTCCTTGGACGTCAGGTGCGATCAAGCGGGTGCGGAAAAAGAGCCCGCAAGTGCAAAAAACCTGGGCAGAAATCATAAATAGAACCCTTCGCGAATTTGGTTCATTTCCACCATTTTCAAGTCGGTTTTTGGAGCTTTTGGAGTGATATTTGAAGAGTGATTCAAGGGCTATCAGTGAGGTAAGTTGCTTGAGCCCTAATACTCATATATATGGTGATTTTCCGTTGTTTAATCATGTAATTAGTGAAAATGAAGGGTTAGGGCTTGGAATTTTTGGAGAGTAGTTTAAGGAATTGAAGGACCAAACGATGTCGGATTGTGAATTTTGTCAGATTTTGAAACATGGGCCCGGGGGCCGGGTTTGAGCCAATTTCGGGTTTTGGTCTAATTTGATAGTTTTTCTTGTGGATTTTATTTCATTAGCGTATATTGATAGTATTGTACTGATTGTAAATAGATTTGGAGCATTTGGAGGCTGAGTCTAGAGGCAAGAGCATTGCGGGGTAGAGATTTCACCGGTTTGATTTAAGTAACGATTGTAAATCTAGTCCTGAGGGTATGAAACCCCGGATTTCGTATCATTCTACTATTTTGAAGTGACGCACATGCTAGGTGACGGCGTGTTGGCGTGAACTGTTGGGGATTGTGACTTTGTCTGTCACGTAACAGCTGTAAAGTTGTATATTTTGTGGAAATTATATGATACTTATGTGTTTTTAGAAAGAGTTTCTGTTAATTGGGATGAATGCCATGTTTGGGCCTTGTGCCACTGTCGTTTGGCCCCTTAGGGGTTTTATTTTATTTTTATTATCCTCTCACTATTTTCGATTGAAAATCTATACTCAGTCATGGTTATACTTGTTTACTGCATAACTCAGTTTTATTACTCGATTTTGATGCATATAAATGTTGTTTTGGGTTGAGCACCATGTTTTACTGAAATGCCCGAGTGGCTTGAGAGGTTTGTGAGGATATTTATGGGATCGGACTGCACGTTGCATCATGTTGCATATTTATGGGATCGGGTTGCACGCTGCAATATGTTGCATATTTATGAGATCGGACTGCACGCCGTAACATGTTTGATATAGGCCGAGGGCCTGAGTGATTTATGCCATGATTTGACTTGATATAGTGCTTGGGATGAAGGAGCCCCTCCGAAGTCTGTACACACCCCAGTGAGCGCAAGTACCTACTGAGTGTGGGTGCCGAGTGCCTAGAAATTGGGAGGCAAGAGTGATTGTGAGGTATGCCGAGTGGCAAGAGTGATTGTGAGATTTGCCCGAGGAGATGTATATGAGCGATGCTTTGCCCGAGGGGCTGTTTATGATTTCATCTTTTTTTCTCACCTTTGCATTTTTCCTGTGATTGAAAGTTGTTGAAAAATATCCTTAAATGATTTTTACTCGAACTGGGTTTAAACGAGATATTTTGATTCAAATCCTAATTTTAAAAGCATGAGGTATTTTATTGAGATTTCATGCTATGAACGTTATATGCTTTATTGCTCGTCACTACCGCTTAGTCTTTATTTATTGTTGTTACTTACTGAGTTGGCATACTCACGTTACTCCCTGCACCTTGTGTGCAGATCCAGGTGTAGCTGGACACAGTATCAGTTGTTGATTGTTCTGGTTGTAGATTTTCTCGAAGATAGCAAGGTAGTTGTTTGGCGATCGCAGCCCCTGCTCTACTCCCTTTTATCTTCCTCTAGTTGTATTTAGCTATTTTTCAGGCTGAGTTAGCCTTGACATGGTTAGACAGATTGTAGTAGATGCTCATGACTAGTGACACCCCAATGTCAGGCTTTTACTTCCGCACTTTTATTTTGATTTGAACTCCTATACGAAGGGTTTTATGTTAAATAATTAAAATTATCTTTGAAATGAAAACATCGGTTTGTTTTGGTAATGAGTCGGCTTGCCTAGTTCCACGATATGCACCATCACGACATGGGTTAGTTTGGGTCGTGACATATATTTTCACAGTGCTTATATTAGTTCACCTCGTAGAGTTAAGATTTAATCGAGTACAGAGTATCTTGCACATATCCTGTAATGACCCTTATTCCTCACATTGATAAGAAACCAACTCTGCTAATCTCTAGTTTTTTGCAGTCAATTGTCAATTGCTTTACTTTAGTAGTTAATCGTAGTTCGTAATTAATCCAAATCAAGTTTTGATCATCCTGAATAGCAGTTAAACCAGAAATTACTATAGCATTGTCTAAATCAAATCCTTGTGGAAACGATAATTTAACTATACTATCTTTGGCTAGCGAGCATCAATTTCGTGTTGTGTTTTGCGCTCGTCAAATTTTTGGCATCGTTGCCGGGGATTGGCAATCAATAGTATTCAAAATAATTTTTGGTGCTAATTGAGAAACTTATTTTATTTTATTATTCATGGATTTTCTCTTTCATGTGCACGCAACAAGTTGACTTCTCTGGTGTATGACTCGATCTTCATCAAAAGAATTGATTCCATACAATCCAAAGATGGAAAAGTGTCTGCGACTATTGAGGAAAGAGAAAGAATTCACCGGAAAATTCTTGGGGCTACCTTCAACCAAAGAACACATGGTTAAAAATGGTGCGCATGTAATTGATTTGGCTGCATGGGAAGCAACCCAATAGGAAGTAGCCGCACGTGCAGCTGTTGAGGCAGCCCAGAGAGTTGCTGAGGAGACTGTCGAAGATGATGGGGGTCGAAGACTCAATCTAAACCGACCCTTGGTTGAAGACCACTTTGAGAAGGTGGTACCCAGGACTGGTAGAGCAATGGTTAGTTGAAGCAAGTCTTGCTTCAAACCATCCAAAACAATTGTGTTTTCAGAGGGAAGGTGAATGAAGATCCTAACACTCACTTAATGGAATTTGAGGAAATCATGAATACCTTCCAGTATAATTGAGTATCAAAAGATGCAGTCTACTTAAGGGCATTGCCCTTTTCACCAAAGGATAACGCAAAGCACTGGCTTCATAGCTTACCAATAGGGTTGATCAGGACTTAGGAATATATAACCAAAAGGTTTCTTGACAAATACTTCTCAGCTGCAAAACAGTGAAATTCAGAAGGGAAATTCACAACTTCTGCCAGAAGGACACTGAAACAGTTTTCGAGGCTTGGGAAAGATTCAAGGAGATAGTAAAAAAATGTCAGTATAATGGGATTGAATTGTAGATGCATCTTCAGAACCTTTGGAATGGACTAACACCTTCCTCACGACAAACTCTAAGTACTGCACTTGGAGGTCCTTTAATGAAGAAGACTCCGGAGGAGATTGTTCCAATTCTTGATGAGCTCTCTGATGATGCTAAACAATAGCCTGCTGAGAGTAATGATAGAAGAAAATAAGCTGGGGTTCACTAGGTAGACTCTAGCACATTAGTGCAAGCCCAGCTAGACACCATAGCCAAAGAAATAAGAAAGTTAACATTGGCTAAGGTACAAAGTGAGCCGCAAGCAACATGTGACTTTTGTAGAATGTGACATCCTACACATGAGTGTCAAGCTTCAGTTGAAGTAGTAAATACTGTGGGGAGCTTTAAGAGGCAACTACCAAAGTGGAAACAATTTTAACTCCATAGGACAGAGGCACCCATGTTTCTCTTGGAGTTCACCATGTGGTAGTGCAAACGCATGGCAGTAAAATAACTCCAGACCCCAAGGACAGGGAACTCCAGGTTTTTAAAATTACCATAGGCAGCAATATCATCCTCCCCAGTATAATCAGTCTAGCATGGAAGATCTAATGAAGTCATTCATTATTAAGACAAATTAGAGGCTTGAAACCCATAACACAACTATCAGGGAACATGGCATAACTATTCAAAACTTGGAAAGACATGTGGGGAAACTAGCTAATCTATTATCTGAGAGGGTTCTAGGAACTCTCCCTCCTGATACTGAAAGAAATCCAAAAGAGATAATAAATGCAGTGTCTTTGCGGAGTGGGCACGTATTGGAGGATCCCAGGGTAAAACAAAAGGATGAGCTGATTGAAAGATGGGTGGAGATTGTGTGTGTGTGGGGGGGGGGGGAAATGACAACATTCAAGAAGGTGCATGGATGGTAGATGATTGTTTGAAGATGAAGGGGAAGACTAGAGCTCAAAAGAAGAAGAAACATGAGAATGCAATAAATTAGGTGACTGAAGTAAGTAAATATATGCCTGCTCTACTTTTCCCGCAAAAGCAAAGAAGAAAGAAGTTGGACAAACAATTCAGGCGCTTTCTAGAAGTGATCAAGCAGGTGCATGTGAATATACCTTTCACAAAGGTATTTTCACAGATGCCAACTTTATGCTAAATTTTTGAAGGACATATTTTCCAAAAAGTGGAAAGTGGAAGAGATCGAGGGAGTTTTACTATTGAGTGTAGAGATCCAGGGAGTTTTACTATACCTTGCTCTTTAGGAAGTACTAGTTTGAAAAATCTTTGTGTAATTGAGGCGCTTCTATTAATCTTATGCCTTTGTCTACTTTCTAGAAAATTAGAGGGAGAGATTGGAGAAATTAGGTCGACACATGTGTACTTATAGCTGGAGGATCATATCACCATAATACCTGAAGAAATAATGGAAGATGTGCTAGTTCGGGTGGACAAATTTGTGTTCCATGTGGACTTCATTGTGGTGAATATGGAAGAGAATAGAGAGGTCCCCCTAATTTTAGAAAGACCCTTCTTGGCTACCGGGAGAGCAATTGTGGACATTCAGGAAAGGCAAATCATGCTCAGAGTGGAAGAAGAAAGGGTGATCTTCAAGATGAAAAGAGCAAGGGGGCCCTAAAGGAGCAACTTGGAGAGAGTAAAACTGATAAGTTTGGGGTGTACCCAAAGAAGGTCAAAAAGAAGCTCTTAGCATGGATGTGTGCACTGGGTCGGGCATGCAAAGGAGATCCCAATTTCGATTCAGACACCGACTAAATGAATCAGAGAAGTTTTCTTTACCTCTTGTGTTTTTATTTGTGTGTCAAGGGGACATGCCAAAATTTAAAGTGTAGGGTGGGGGATGTAAATGTGTACATATGTGTTTGTTCGTTTCTTTTGATTGAGAAAAAACAATTTTTTTTAACTTTTTACGATGATGGATTTCCTCAACTGTCTTCTTGATGGATCAAAGTAGAAGAAAAAATATTTTGATTTTCTTAGGTAGTGTAACAATTCCCCCTTGGTTTTCTTTGTATCGTTGTTCTTTCCAAGGATTTTGTTTGAACCAGGTGTAGTTAGTTTTTCTTTTATTAGGAATAGTGAAGTCTTGTGCTATGATATTAAATGGAGATGGCTTTTCTTGACTTTGTTATGCCTTGAGAGTATTGAGTGCCTTAGTTGTGACACTTAGGCTCAGTTTTTGACTCATGTATAAGTGCCATAAAATGTTTGATTTTGATGTTGCTTAACTGCTTTGACTAGAGAGTCGGGATAGATCCGATCCTGAGCGAGTTATGTGCCAATGTGTTTGTTAGGTTGTTGTCGATATTCTGTGTATATCAGTTGATGTCTAGAACTTGCTCGGGGTGTTCGTAAAGTGAAATAGCAGTCTTGTTCAGTCTAGGAAATGATATAGGCATTTCTTTGTTGAGCCAATTATATGTTACGACCCGCCTGATTGTTGTGTATCCTAGTTAACCCCTTTGAGCCTGTAATCATATTTTATTTGGAAACCGCACTATAAGCATGACCCATGTATTTGATTTGACCATCTGTTTGAACCTTCTACCTGGCACGCCCCGAACTCGGGGAGCGTGACTGGCGCTCAACCGAGAGAACCCTGTCAGGCAAGCCTGTTAGATAATTTTTACCCACATCACTTATGAATACAGAGAATACATATTTTTTTTAATTATACGATAAAGAGATCATGTATACAATACCAATTCAATACCATTAGTTACTTCATTTAAAGTCTCAAATTACATACACATTTTTCATAGTCTAAGTGAAATAAGTAATACAAATACAACATAACTCGTTTGACTTCCCCAGCACTAATATACAACCTACACTATGTCTACGGAGCCTCTAATAGATATAGAAGAGTACTATGATAATGCCGACAACAAGGCCCTGACTATACCTCAAACACAATACACAATAGCAAAAGATACATGCCCCCGAAATGAAGTGGGGCTCACCAAGTCAGCTGGAAAATGGGTGTACTGCTATCACTGATCAATTTCTTCTGCTGTAGAGCCACCTTCATCCATTGAAGATGCAGCGCTCCCGGAAAAAGGGACGTTAGTACATATGGAAGAGTACTAGTATGAATGACAAAACACCCTCTTAATAGAATGATAAATAATATAAGTAAGATTAATCATAATTTCAGTGGAAACCTCAAATAACATCAAACCTCAAATTAGGATCAAGAAAATGTTCAAATTAATTTCCATATCTTAAGTTGGGAGATTTTTAGTACCAATAATGCCACCTTTCATAATACCAGTACCACCGTACTTTTAGCACGGAGTCCGGTCACGACCCGATCGGCTAGGCCGTCTCATTCAAGACATCAACCAAAATCATAATTTCAAGCACAATCACCACTATGTGTGCGACATGGCGTCCGATTATGACCCGATCGACTAGGTCGTCTCATTCCATACATCATCCTCTTTATACCAATCATCTCATTTCATACTTCTTTCACATCTTTTCATTTCATTGTTACTAGTGGCCACAATTATAAAATTATTCTTGGCACATCAGCCGTATTTAATATTTCATGCTCACCTTTTTCACTTGCAAACATCATCATCATCATCATCCACAACAAGGCATTTCAAATTAATATTTTTAGTACACATGTGAGTACTTAAGAGTCTTAGGCACGTAGAAATGTTTCACAAAATTTAGCATAATAGCCTTCGTTTGGACTTGACTTGAAGTCGAAACATTTTTAATGCACAACTCATACTTTGAACACATTCTTAAATTATAACATAACATGATAAACGCATTAGGTATACATATTGAACATATATATTTCAATACAACTCATTCGAAATAGCCAATTTTTATAGTGAACCACTTGGGACTTACATAAGTTACATGAATACCGTGGGATTCAATTCTAAGAGAGGAGTTTAGCCAACATACCTCACTTGAGCTTCCTTACACTCTAAAATGATCCAGAAATATTAGCAACTTCAATCTATTTTAGAAATATAACAAATTGAACCAAAATTAGGAAGATGATCATGGTTCTAGCTCATTTGAGCATTTTATCAAACACTAGGTGCGCATTAAGGTTCCAAGGTCCTTTTATGGAGGATTCTATCATCCTAAACCCATTATCTACCATTTTTAGCTCAACAATCTCCTTACACCCCTTTGATAACACATGCATGCAAAATGGACAACTCACATGCCCAAAAATTATCTTACTAATTACTCATTTCTAGTTAAATTTCAAAATTGAAGAATTGGGAAAAGGAATTCTTACTTCTTTGAAACCCTATCAACCCTTTAATAAAAATTTCCAAGTTTGATTCAAGGTAGAGTAGTGAAATCCTTGGTCTTCCCTTTCCTCTCTCTATAATCACTCATCTCTCTCTCTAAAACACCAGAAAATCCCCCAAAAATAACCCATTAGGCTAGATAAATGAAATAGGGGCCGGGATATAAAAACCCATAATTAGCAGAGACGCGACGCCAATAAAAACCCATAATTAGCACAGTCGTGTCGCATGGGGCATCGCGACAGTGGAAAATGTGCCTAGAATTGATTTTACAAAGTGTTATGGAACTCGCCACAAGCGCGTCGCATGGGGCGGGCGGGGCGGGGCATGGCGCGCAGGGCGTTGTGACATCCCAGCGAGAAAAATATTTCCTTTACTCCCCAACGCACAATCATAAACACGTAAGTCTACCCCCGATACCACGAAGTCCCGAGTTTTTAGGTAAAATTTACGGGGCCTTACACTATATCTCTTGAGCACTTGATTTTGTTATGAGCTTGTAAAAATCAAGTGAGGTATGGTCGGATTTTTTAGTGGAACTATTGAAAAAGGAGAAATGTGAATTGTTTGAAAACAATTGTGAGAGCCACTTGTATGGAATTGAAAGAACAAAAAAAAAGTGAGTTTAAAATCAAAACTTAGAAATAAAAAACATGTATTCCTTGCTAGTGGTAATTCTCATCTTGTTATGCTTAAAGATATTGGGAGCTTGATGTTATTGTGTGTGAAGGTGGGGGTTTGGTTCAACACAAGTATAGGTTTAAATTGCAAATGTATATGTATTAAAGTGCTCAGGGAGGTGTAGTCACTATATCTAAATTTATCCTACCCGTCCCGTAGCCTATATTACAACCAATTAAAGTCCTAGTTGATCCTTGACTGAATTAGCTCAATTAGTAGAGTATTATACTGCGGGTAAGCATATGGTGTGTCTTATGTGGCACATGAATTTTAATTCTGAGAGTGAGTGAATTATTTCTATCTTGAGTTCCTATGTATTCTTGAATTTTATTGTGTGTGAAACTACTCTCTACCTTTGGTGTGAGGGCACATGATTTGCGAAGGAAAGGTAATGTCTTTGGCCTACGAGTTAGAGTAAGTGAGTAAGTTTAGAAATACGTGGCGCATGTGAGTCGAGTTTTGAGGCTAGGATGTTATGGTATGTTGCTTAGTGTGCTTTAAATATTCTTCGCATGATGCTTTAGGGAAGTTGTTTGATAAGAAGGACGTCTTTATGTGAAGTGTAGATTGATTACTAGAGGACGAGCAATGGTTTAAGTGTGGGGTGTTGATGGTAGGCTAGAAACCCGTATTTTAGTCATATTTTACACTATAATTACTGCATTTTACTTGTGTTTTATGCCTTGCAGGAAGTGATTCCAAGTTAAAAACATAATCGGGAGCTAAATCGAACAAGTTGGAGCTTTGAAGTCTAATTAAAAACCCAAGGGATTAAACCAGGATCGCGTTCGGGGGTCGAGGACCAAGTTTGGATATCAAAAATCAAAGAAGAAATTTTACTCTGTAAAAAAAGCACAGTCGCGCCGCACGAGGGCGACGCATGGGAAAACGCAGCACAGGGGCAGCGCGACAGTGTTTTATACTGTTGTCCATCATAAACTACTCTCTGAACTTCCCCACCAGCGCCCCGCATGGGGCGGCGCATGGCGCGGCGTATGGCGCGTGTGTACAAAATTCTTAGAGTATTTTTTCTGTTTCGGCTTGGAAAGGGTAGTTTCGTCCGGGCCTGTTTCTACATGGTATAAATACACCAAAAAATATTTTTGAGGGGACTTTTGACCTCATAAGCTTTTGGAGAGCATTGGAGGCTACAAGATACAAGATTTCATCATCTTTTCATCAATTCTACATGGGAGTTTAGATTGTAACGTTAGATTGAAATTTTCTTACTCTTTATTTATATTTGTGATGACTTCTTCCATGATTATGGATAGTTTCCCTTAGGGTTTGACGGATATGATGATTTGATAAATATTTGTGAATTTTAACTCTAGTTCTTTGCTTGAATTTGTTTATGGAGATTTGAATTGTTGCAAGTTTATTCACCGATTTATTTAATCGAAAGAGGAATATTTTTGTGATTATCTTTGTATTATTTTATTTGATTTTAATTCAGTAATTATCTCAAGTAATAGAAAGAGCTCGTTGAATTATTGATTAAATCAAGTTAGGAAAATATTCGAGAGACGTTTCATGAAGACTAATCCATTAATGCATGCTTGCATATTTTCACAGTGCTTATAATAGTTCACCTCATAGAGTTAAGATTTAATCGAGAGAGGCGTCTTAACTACACGTTTGAACTAATCATCGAGTGAATTCGTGAGAATTATTAGAACATTAGAGTGAATTAAACTAAAATTAGATCGCAAATAACTATCTTGTACCTATCCTGTCATGACCCTTATTCCTCACACTTATAAGAAACCAACTCTGCTAATCTCTAATTATTTGCAGTCAATTGTCAATTACTTTACTTTAGTAGTTAATCGTAGTTCATAATTAATCCAAACCAAGTTTTGATGATCCTGAATAGCAGTTAAACCAGAAATTACTAGAAAATTATTTAAATCAAATCCCTGTGGAGACGATAATTTAACTATACTATTTTTGGCTAACGAGCATCAATTTCGTATTGTGTTTTGCGCTCGTCAGGGAACGAGTCTTTAGGGCACGCCTTATTTAAGTCCTTATAATCGACGCATATTCTAAACTTGTTATTCTTCTTTGGAACCACAACTACATTAGCTGATCATTCAGGATACTTTACCTCCTGGATTGAACCGACGTCGGGTAGTCGAGTTACCTCCTCTTTAACAAACCTATTTCTGACCTCGGCTATTCGGCGTTTCTTTCGCCTTGCTAGAGAGAAGCTCAGGTCCATGCTTAGCTTATGCACGGCCACCTCTAATGGGATACCTCTCATATTCGAGTGCGGCCATGCAAAATAATCAACGTTAGCTTTTAGAAAATTAATAAATCCCGACCTAAGTTCGGGATTGAGTCATGTTCCCAAGTGAAACTTCCTTTCCAAGAATTCTTCGAACAAAGTCACTTGCTCGAGTTCCTCTACAGTGGACTTGGTTGTATCGTTCTCCTCCGGTACCTGGAAGTGGTACCTGGTAGGATTTCGACGACTCCTCACCTTTATCATATTCATTGGTTAAGGGAGAAGGCGTCAGTTCCGGTTTGATTCCATAAATTGAGATGAGATTAATTTCTTAATCTACCCAATTCCTTGCTAATTACTTTATACCCAAACTCGGTTCTACTTTTCCAAGTTAGAACTAAGTGTGATAAGTGTTAATCTAGTGTTTTCAACAACCAAATTATACAAAAAAACATGGAGCAATTAGATAATACAACATTTAATCAAAGACGAATTCATATTAATAACCCATAGTCATAATACCACTCCAGATTCACAACCATAGCTAATGAGTTTAGCTAGATATGACAATATTAGAAACAATCAAATTATCCTTTAATCTAGTCATTGATACTAATAGAGAAGAAAAAGAAGATTGAGAAACCGTGATGTCACTTGTTAACCCTTAGGAAAACTCACAGTCGCTCTATGTCACCAGTTATCAAAAAAGACCTAAAAAGTACTCTTTATACTCTTCCAAAAAACTGGCAAAATTAACCTCTTCGGGTCTTGCATGGCCAAGTTGTGTGGCCCACACAGGATGCGTGGACCAATACTCTATTTCTTCACCTCTCAGTGTGTGGCCAAGATGCGTGGCCCACGCAGGATGCGTGGCCACTTCTAGAACATAAACTTTCAGCCTCCTAGTTCTCCAAATGTGTGGGTGACCTGCATGTGTGACTTGCGTGGCCCATGTTGGATGGACTTTTATTTCTTTAGCTTTCTTCTTCAATTTTGGCCTGAATTTGATGGTTATCTTGGAGGTATTTGATGACTTTCAATATCTTAATTCTCACCAACTCCATGACCTGCAATTATATCATTCAAAACATAATTAGTCAATTAATCATATCAACTGGGGCATATCTCTATTAAAAGGCATAAGAGAAGTTGGGAAAAATACTAGCTTATCAACTCCCCCAAACTTACTCTTTGCTTGCCCTTAAACAAATCAAAACACAAGCCAGACTCATAAGAATAACTAGACAATCAAGTTAGCAACAAAATTCAGCACTCAACCACAACCCAATTCTGAGCACAAAACTCACAACTTCGATTGGTACTAATAATTAATTCAAAGCATATGAATCATCACATCTTATCAGAAAGATCAATTTTAATTCAAGTGCTCAAATACTACTAATCAAAGCAACAATCAAAGTCATGACATCAAAGCCTCTAAATTTGTCTCTTCATCACAAAATAACTTTCTTTTGCTCATTTATCCCAATTGGAGAAAGTAACAAATTCTCAACTCAAGTTTCCATGTGCCCGCACAACCAACAGAGAATATCACACACATAGTATGTCTTTCAAAACAAGAGTGGGATAAGAAGTAGAAAGAAGCAAGCACTCCCTCTCACAAAGATGTTTAACTGATCAAAAGTGGTACCATAGGTTTGCCCTTCGTGTAAATCTCCACTAATGTAGGTGCACCTAGTTCAAAATCATTTAGGACTTGTGAAAATATAATGTAGGCTTTTAGTTAGAGGTAGGATATCAATATAGATAAGAAATGACTACGACTTTCCTAAGCACTACAATTCAACACTTCAAAATACTTTCTAATCAAAATTCTATCATTTTGCTCCTTTATCAACTTTAACACCATGCCAACCTTTTTTTATTTCACAAATACTTTTTTTTCTTTTCTTTTCTTTTCTTCCTCTTTTTTTTTGGATAAATATATACACTTTTGTCAATATGGTAAAGTCATCACCTTCAATCATTTAGCTTCGACAACAAACTTTTCTCATCAATTTCCCCAAACTTAGGCTAAAAGCCTAAATTGTAGTTTCAAGTGCTCAAGAAGGTCGGGGCATCAAAATAGGTTAATACAAAAGGGAAAAGGTTTGTAATATAGTTACTGAATAAAAAGCTAAAGTCTCAAGGGTTTGACTAGGATAAACCTGTAAAGGGTGGACAATTTAAGGTACAAGCGATCCAATGAAATCCTAAAATCACTTTTCAAACTAAGTTCAACCTAAGATTTCGCTTTGATACACACTTAAGGCAAGTTCTAGACCAAAAAAGAAGCAAGAGAACTCAACAAGAACCTTTCCACTCATGGCACATGCAACACTCAAGTCAAGTATGTATTCAAGGTCCAATTAAAGTAAAAGAATTCAAGAAGTCATACATAGCCTAAAAGACTATTTAGTGAATTAAAGAGCCAAAAGCGAACCTAAGAGTCACAACAAAGACCATTACTTCAATCTCTCTCTTTTTTCTTTTTTTAAACTCCCAACAATACATATGCTAAGGTTTAAGTTATATTGGTACCAAACAAGCCATGAGTTGGCTAGGGGACAAAAATACTACCACTAACACTAATTTACTAACTACCAGCTACTACTAAAAAAAATAGAAAGATACCTGATTCAAAAATAATAATTTTGGGAAAGAACCATGGCAAAGAAAACCCAAAGAGGTTATTGCTAACTACTATAAAGAAAAAAAAAAGCATGAACTAAAAGCAACACCTACAATCATGAATGCCCTCCCCCAAATACAAAATTTGCATTGCCCTCAACGCAATCAAATTAAGAGTAAGGGGAAAGGTAAAGAGAACTCCCTCGATCCAACTATGGTGGTGTCACCAACAATTCTGGTGGGCACTCAGACTCCCCCCCTCCCATTTATCACCAACAAATTCAGCTCTCCTCTTCAAATACCCAACCTGCTCAAATTGTAACACTAAAATACATTAAAGTAACAGATAAAAGTAATGCTAATTTACTAAATTAAAAAATAAATAATATAAACGAATTAACGCAGAGAACTTGGGTTGCCTCCTAAAAAGCGCTTTCTTTAATGTCGGGACACGATGCAATAACAACTAACTTTACCAAAATAGTGTTGAAGTCTTTGGCCATTCACCTTGAATATTCTCATACCATTTTCGGATTCCAAATCCACGATACCAAATGGACATATATTAACAACTCTGAATGGTCCGCACCATTTTGATTTAAGCTTTTCCCGCAATAATTTGAACCTTGAATTGTAAAGAACTATATCCCCCGGGTAAAACTCTTTCTTCTTGATTTTCTTTTGGTATAGGTATTTATTCATTCACTTGTACAATGATGCCTTCTCATAGGATTGGAACCGCAACTTGTCCATGGAATAATTATTTGAATTTAGGAAAACCGTCCTCAAGGATTCATCAGGACATATTTCTTGCATATCCCCATCTACCATTTCATCTACTATATCAATCACAGAAATCACTCCATACTCATGCGATTTCTTCATTGACTTCTGGATATGAAAGATTTCTTCTTCATCATTCAAGCGGAATTTTAGTTCTCCTGCTTCAACATCATAAATGGTCCACCCCATTGCCATAAATGGTCTACCAAGTATGGTGGGGACCTCTCTGTCCACTTCGCAAACCAATATCACAAGTCATCTGGAAAGTAGAAACGACCCACCTTGACAAGAATGTCATCAATGACCCTCAACAACTTTTTCAGAGTTTGATCCGCCATAAGAAGCTTCATAGAAGTAGGATTTGGATCACCCAAACCTAATTTATTGAACACATCATAAGGCATTAGATTAATACTTGCCCCCAAGTCACACAATACCTTAGTGAAACTTATCATACCAATAGTATAAGGGATAGTGAATGCCCATGGATCCTCAATCTTTTTCACTCCGGCTTGTGAAATGATTGCACTGTACTAATGTGTCACTTTGATTGTCTCAAAGTTGACATTTTTCTTCTTGGTGATGAAGTCTTTCATGAATTTTGCATACCCTGTCATTTTCTCAAGTGCCTCCACAAAAGGCATAGTAACAGTGATCTGGTTCAGCATGCCATAGAATTTCTGCAACTGTCCCTCTTTTTGTTGTTTGAAAACCTTTTGCGGATAAGGAGGAGGTAGACTAGGTAGTTGATTGTAGGACTTAGGAGCCTCCTTATTTGCCTTTTTGATTACTTCATTTCCTTTGGGAGGTATATCAATCACCTCTTGAAGAGAACTTGGTGCTTGTTTCATCTCTTTAACCATATTCGGCTCTACTACTTGTACATCAACTTTAAGAGGGCCAACAACTCTAGGAGGTGTAATCTCCTCTTATACATCATCTTCAATCAAAATGGTTCTTCCTTTAAGGACTTTACCACTCATCGTGGTAATTGCAAAGATGTGGCATATACCCTTATTTCCCTTTAGATTTGCAACGGTATCACTTGGCAATGCTCCACGTGGCCTCACATTGATGAAATCTATCCCAATTGAGTCTCAATCTGCTTGATTGACGTGGTATGAGAACTGACCACTTGATTCATTTCTCTCTTTTCTTTGTCGGAATACTCCTGATTTTTAATCATTCTCTCCATCATACCTCTTAGCCAGGGATCACCATATGATTGCCCTTGATTGTTGTAGGGCCTTTGTTGCCTGTAGTTATGAGATGACCCTCCATTGCGATTTCCTTGATTATTGTCGTTCCAGCCTTGATTGCCTTGGTTGGACCAATTCGAACGCCCCCTTGCCATTGGTTGTCATGTCTATATTATCCTTGGTTGTTAGACCTTTGTTGACCTCCTTGATAGTTACCCATATGTTGAGCTCCCTCATTTTGCGTTTGGTAACACTGTTCTTGGAAGTCACCATCTTGATTTGATCTTTGGGCAAAATAAATGACCTCTTGACCCTAAAATTGGTTACCCATTGCTGTTGATTAAATCTCGAACCTTGAACATTATCAATAGCATTAACTTGCCTTGGAAATTGGTTCTTGGCTAGCAACTTCAAGGTTGTTGTCAATTCTGCAATTTGTTCTCCTTGAGCTTCCAATTGCTTAGTCAAGTTTACCATAGAAGGATCCCCTTAGGGCACATTGGCTCTAGATTTCCAAGCGGCTGATGTGTCGGCCATTTCATCCAATATGTCTTCAGCTTTTGATATGTCTTGTTCATTATATTTCCCCTAGCCAATTGGTTTACATAGGTCTGATTGGTGGTATTAAGACCTTGGTAAAATGATTACAGAAACACATTGTCATTCATGTCTTTGTTTGGACATTCCTTAATCATTCCATGATACCTCTCCCATATTTCATGTAATGCCTCTGCGTGATGTTGTCTAAACCCTAAAATTTCATCTCTCAATATGGCCATTCTCCCCGGTGGAAAATATTTGCCCGAGAACTTCTTCACAAGTTTGTCCCATGAGTGAATTGAGTGATTTGGCAATCTCTCCAACCAATCTAAAACTTTCTCTCTCAACAAGAACGAAAATAACCTCAATTGTACTGCTTCATCCCAGATATTTGGTTGCTTGTTCATTTGGCACACATCGATGAAGTGTTTGAGATGTTTGTTGGCATTTTGACTCGGGTCTCCTGTGAAATATACTCTATCTTGAAGCATGTTAATCATCACACTAGTGATTGTGGAGGTAACCCCTTATCCTTGGTGGTACAATAGCACTAGCATATCCTTGATTTCGCACCACTTATGGTAAATCTTGTTGAGCTCCAGGTGCTTGTGGAACTTGTTGTTGAAGTGGTGCAACTTGTTCGTTCCGTTGGTTTCGATTCGCTGCTTGGCGTGCACGGGGTGCTTCTCCGATAGGACCTAAGGGCAGAGCGCCAAGATCTTCTTCCGTCATCACAGTCTACACCAAAAGCAAACGGATCAAAGTAACAATGAAGAAAATATAAGAACTCAAATAAACACACAATAACACGGTAACACAAGAACACCGTATTCCTCGGCAATGACGCCAAAAGTTGGTCACGTTCAATCTTACTCTCAAATTGAAAGTAGTACGGACGATTGCAATAATAAACCCAACAAGGTTAGGGTTGATCCCACGAGGAGTATGGTGTGTGCTAGAATGTCAAAGAGTGTGTGAATTCAATGGACTTAAAGTAATCTTCAAATAAAGGACTGATTTTTTTGTAATTACTTCTAAAATTATGACTACGAAATTTAATCAAACAACCGAATGTGAAAATAATTAGAGAGTAGTAATCAATGAGAGGAAGCACTAGGGTTGCTCATCCTTCGTGTATGCTATGATATGGATATAAATGTATTTGATTCCAGTCAATCAAACATGTGTTATGACAACAATATCAATAATACAAACTTAGTATTTTGCAACACTAAGAGGTTTTTACTCACAAATGCCTTTCCAAGCTATATAGAGCTCTATGCAATACAATTGTTCATGACCAAGTAAGAATCTCCATATTCCTAGTTTGAATCCATTAATTGAGATGAGATTAATTCCTTAATCTACCTAATTCCTTGTTAGTTGTTTTATACCTAAACTCGATTCCACTTTTCTAAGTTAGACCTAAGTGTGATAGGCGTTAATCTAGTGATTGCAACCACCAAATTATACAAAAAAATATGGAGCAATTAGATAACACAATATTTAATCAAAGACGAATCTATATTAATAACCCATAGTCATAACACCACTCCGGATTCACAATCCTAGCTAATGCGTTTAGCTAGACATGACAATAGAAAAAAAAATTAAATTATCCTTTAATCTTGTCATTGAAACTAATAGAGAAGATGAAGATTGAGAAACCGTGATATCACTTATTAACCCTTAGGAAAACTCACAGCCGCTCTACAATATTCCTCTTTATCACAAATTATAAAAAGACCTAAAAAGTACTCTTTATACTTTTCTAAAATGCTGATAAAATTATCCTCTTCGGGTCTTGCGTGGCCAAGTTCCGTGACCCACACAAGATGCGTGGCCCAATATTATATTTCTTCAGCTCTCATTGCGTGGCCAAGATGCGTGGCCCACGCAGGATGCATGGCCCCTTCCAGAACATAAACTTTCAGCCTCCTAGTTCTCCAAATGTGTGGGTGACCTGCGTGGGTGACTTGCGTGGCCCACGTAGGATAGACTTTTGTTTCTTTAGATTTCTTCTTTAGTTATGGCCTGAATTTGATGATTTTCTTGCAGGTATTTGATGATTTTCAATCTTTTAATTCTCACCCAACTCCATGACCTGTAATTATATCATTTAAAATATAATTAGTCCATTAATCATATTAATTGGGGCATAACTCTATCAAAAGGCATAAGAGAAGTTGGGAAAAATACTAACTTATCACTGGTAATTACTATGTACTGGGATCCTTCCCTTTACTACTAGAAACCGACATTGCGTTCATCTCTCTTGCTACCGGTTGATCTCCTCTTATCTTTTTGATTCCTTCCGAGGTCGGGAATTTCAACAACACAACCTTCATTTCATATATCCACGGCCTTTCGAGGATTATGTTGTAACCCATGTCGCCATCTACCACTTCAAATAAGGTGGTCTTGGTTACCACTTCGGCGTTCATGGGTAGCAGGATCTCTCCTCGGGTTGTCACACTTGACAAGTTGAACTCGACGATGAGCTTGGTTGCCGGAATGATGCTTCCGGTTAACTTTGCTTGCTCCAAAACTCTCCATTGAATGATGTTGGCTGAGCTTCCTGGGTCAACCAAAACACGCCTAATCTTAAAATTGAGAGAAATTACTAGAGCGTCATTATGTGGCAGAAGAAGTACGTCAGCATCTTCCCCCGTAAAGGTGATATCGTATTCTGTGACTTCCCGGAGTCTCTTATTTTGGGTCACTGGTATCTTTGTTTTCTTGGCCACTGAGAATGTTACACCATTGATTTTGTTCCCTCCAAAAATCATGTTGATAGTCAACCGAGGTGGGTCTTCTGCTATCTTCGAAGGCTCCGTATTATCCCGGCTACGCCAGTAATTGTTCTTGGCTCGGTCACTCCTCCCTGAGATGGCTGTTTTTTTAACAATGTCGCCATCTTCTTACACAGATGCCAGTAGTCCCCAGTTCTGCGGTCGGGAGTCCCATGATACTCGCACCATAGATTAGGATCCTTCTGACTAGGATAAGATCTGATTGGCTTCGGCAATCGTGCACCTTTGATATTCCTCACTGATGATACCAATTCCACTATGCTAATGTTAAAATTGTAATCCGGCAACCTAGGATATGTGGAATCCGGGGCCTCTGATACTTCTTTTTCTTATAACGATCTGTTGCTCCGACCGCGATCGATCCTTCTATTGAGAGAGACAATATTCGAGGACCGGAACCCTTTGCTATCCCGTCCTTTAGCTCTCTCGTAGGGCAAGAAATGACTATTAGAAGATCGCCAATCAGCATCGTAGTCGCTTTTGAACTTATCCTGGTTCTTGTCTTGGTCCCGTCCTTTGGTTGATGTCAGGAACCCGAGGTGATCACCTTCTATCCTTATTTTTGACTCATAACAGCTCACCTTGTGTGATCCTTAATATGTCCGCCTTCCTAGCTTGTACTTTTCTGGCTCTGGCATGAGCCTTTTTGAAGGAATCTGCAAGCATCTCAAAAGAGTCACTTGAATGATCGGGTAAGAGTGAATACCATGTTAGGGCCCCCTTTGTGCAGGTTTCTCCGAACTTCTTCATTACAACTGGTTCAATATCGTGTTGAGCCAAATCGTTTCCTTTCAAATCCGTGGTATAAGTTGTGATGTGCTCCTGCGGGTCCAAAGTCCCATCATATTTTGGTATATCTGGTATCTTAAACCTCTTCGAAATTAACTCTGGTGCTACATTCGGCTTTAACGGCAACTGAGTGTATTTCTTTGAATCTGGGCCCTTCAAAACTGGTGGTGCGCCCGTAATCTGATCCATTTAGGCGTGAAATTCCTTCGCGTTTTGATCCATCCATCCGTTCGTTCGTTTCCCTCATAAACCTCATGAGCTCGGCTTTGAAGAGATCATTACCGTTATCATTACCATATCCGCTACCGGTTCCCCCAGACACCGTCGAAACCGACCTCATTCCTTAGGGTATTGTCATCAACTCTTCGAGCCATTTGATTTACAGAAATATTGAGAGGAATCGGGCCCCTTCCATTTGCGTTGTTGGTAGCGCCTGACAACGCTTGCTTCAACTCTGTCATCACATGATCCTGACTTGAGAGATGGTCCATGATGGCTTTCGGTTGCTCTCTTAAGATTCTTACTATTTCTGCCACGTGTTTCTCTTCCGTGTCATCGGGAGTTGGCTCATGTACATGCCGGGGGTACTGCCTTTCACGAATCGGGGTTGCCTCGTCCCTTCCCTTTCGGGTGTCACTGATTGAATCCTTATGTTGAGGCAGATTTTCGTGTCCCTCAACGTTGTGAGCGATGTTGACATCATTAGCTGTCATCTTCGATTTCTTGCTAAAGAAAAAATCAAACAAGTTAGTAATAAACGCAAGGATCAACTCAATCACGCAACTGTCTAAGCCCAACGGTAGGCGCCAAACTGTTTACCCGTAAAAAAAAGTATAGTGAATTTGTTATATGGTTTATAGACAAGCGAACTGATTTGATCCAAAAATAGTAAATAAACAAAATTATAAGTAAGACTTAGCGATTAAGATTGAAGAGAATGACAAGCGTGGCTCCGAGGATAGAAATAAGAACAATATAAAAGAGCAAATAAAGTTATTTAATTGAGAATTAAAGTGGAATACAACATAAGTTTTGCCAGGAATTTCGTGTCTTACAATGGCTACTAAGCCTTCTATTTATAGCTATACCTAGGGAAACAAGATCCTAGGATCAAACCCTCTTTAATGACAATAAATGGGCCATTGATGAATATGTAACGGTAGGCCATGAATGCAAATATCCTCTGCAACGACTGTCCATTTAATGTTAGAGAATATTCTTCATTGAATGCTATCCGATGACAAACATTCGAACTGTTCTCGTTGACCAGGCTTCTTTTAGGGTTTATCCGATACCAACTGCACCTATTGTTCCAGGTGTTGGTTGTCACGTGATTCGCCTTTTACATGTCTTCGATTCCACGTGGCGTGTTATCATTTGATCATTTGTTACAGACTATTTTTATCCTATATAGGAGAGTCAAACACCTTCAAAATTTATTGATTGACAAATTCAATTCGAACACCAATTGTGCAACATGAAAGGAAATCGCTAAGTTAAAACTCTATAATAAAACAATTGAAATCCATTGATAAATTTCATTAAAAATATATACAACATGAAAGGATAAAAAGCAGAGAATATCAAAGGAAGAAAAATTAGGGAAAGAACAGAGACAGAGAGAGAGAAAGATGGAGAGAGAGAGAGAGAGAGTGAGATATCGTATAAAGGGACGGGGAATTATTCCTTATTCAATTCCTAATATAAAGGAAAAATCATTTTAAACTAATTTGTATATAATTGATAAATTGTATATGATCATGCCCGATAGGTAGGCTATTGGATTGAGTCAAAAGTCTACCAACACATAAAGGTTCTGATTCGAGTGAGAGCCCAAACGTGTGAGGCGAGAGTAATTAAGTTAAAACTTGACGAGAGAGGGTAAATAAATTTTCTATGTAGTATAGATAGGTAAAAATCCCATTAAAATGATACCGGGTAGTGACTTTTAGGGCTGCTAATTGGGATATAACCAGTGTTTGCAAACAAACACTGAAAAAGTGAAGCAAAAGAATAAGAGGGTGTATGTCGCTTCATTAAGCTATAATTAGTTTGTAAACACTGGTATAATCTTGATTAGCAGCACTGAAAGTGGACATTTGTCAAAATCATCCAAAATAACACGCACGTTTGAGCTGTTTCCTTGTACGGTTTGGGCCTATACTTGGTTCGTCTCGGAAAAGGCCATTTGTGCAAATTGGGTGGATCCAATTGGGCCACAGCTTCTTTGCACTAGTCTAGTTTCCTTTTAATTAATTGATTTATTATTATTATTATTATTATTATTATTATTATTATTATTATTAATATTTCTCTAACATTTAAATTTTAAAAATAGTGATTATAAACTATTGCATAAAAGAAGTATCTTGGTCAATTTATTTACTCTTAAAATTGAGCGAATTTACTGAACAAATCACCATTTATCAAGAGTTGCAATTGTTCCGTTTTTTTTCTTTTTCTAACACTTCCATTATGGAATTTATTTAAGAAAAATATCCAAATAAAAAGGACAAGAACACAAAAACCAAAATCATAAGAATCTTGTGAAGGAAGATAGAGTTTGAAATTCAAAAATTTGAAATTAGCATAAATAAATGCAGATGGTCCAAACTCTAAAAGCTTGTAATGAAAGCCATTGTTCATAAAATTTAACCGGTCTTAACTCCTACCTACCAACACCAAAACCCCTTTTACATTGGTTGCAACACTAGAAATTAAGTAAAAAAAACTAGCGGTGCTAAATAAAATTTACATGAGCATCAGATCTGCCTAAATTTTGTTTGGTTTCTATTAAGAGAAAATTTTATTTAAGAGAAAATCTTAATAGTTACATCTAATAAAAAAATACATTAAAGTTGTCCCTTCTTTTATGGAGATTTACCCTTGTTTTAGTAATAAATTAATTTTCCATTTGAAAATGTAATTTTTAAAAATGTTAATTATATATTTCTGATTATAAGTCATAGTTTGGCGGCAAACGTTATAAAAATTCTGTTGCCAAAAACATAAAATTAGAAAAATAATTATTACACAAAGTACTAATTATTAGAGGAAGAATATTTACATGCCATCGCATGGCCGTCAAATTCAAATTGGTAATTTCAAAAGCGTAGCAAGGTGGGTCCCGCGTACAGCTTCTCCTACACTCTTGGGGTTCCTCCCTCCATATTATATCATGACCCGCTCTTCCCAATTGGCGGGAAATTTTCAAAAATCCCCAAAAATCAAAAACCCTAATTCACGCAAAAGTTATTCAAATCCCTAATTATCCTATATATACAACAGAGTCACTCAGTCAATCACATCTCGCTAACATCAAGGGCCAAACCATATTCCTCTCCTGTAGGTGTTCGACGAAATTCCTCAAAGAGAGTTAAAAATGTACGTGGTAAAGAGAGACGGTCGACAAGAAGCTGTTCATTTTGATAAGATCACTGCTAGGCTTAAGAAGTTGAGTTATGGGCTCAGTCCTGATCATTGTGATCCAGTGCTCGTTGCTCAGAAGGTTTGTGCTGGTGTTTATAAGGGTGTTACCACTAGTCAGCTTGATGAATTGGCCGCTGAAACTGCTGCTGCTATGACGGCTAACCACCCTGACTACGCCTGCGTGAGTCCCTCGATATGATCTGTGCTTCTGATATTTTTATGTGTGTTTATTGTTTTTGTGTTTTGTAATTGCTTCTGTGTTTGTTTTGATTATGTTGATCTATAGAAATGCTGTTGAATTTTAAGCATTTGTTCAAATTTGGGACTCATTATGCCTCTTGATTTGTTTATTTTATGTGTGTGTTTACTTTCTTTTAATTGCTTTGGGGTTTAGTTCCAAATGTATGTTTCCTCAAATATCTGATAAGTTTAAACAACGTAGGGACTCTACTGATTTATTGGTTATGTATATATTTGGAAATGATAGGTTGGTTTGGAATATTGAAATATGGGATTAGTGTTCGCTTGTGATTTGCTGAAGTTGAACATTTTATTGACAGCTCTTTGTAATTTTGTTGTTCGTTTGAATTGGTATTTTTCAAATTCAGATACTGGTTTTCATTTTCAGTCATGATTTGCTGGATTTGAACAGCTTTATATTAATCCTTTCCAGACATAATTGGAAGTTCCTATAATAAATTGATAGCTTTTGGAAAAGGAAGTCTGTTCCCCTAGTTTTATATTGCTCAACCCTGCTTCTTCCTGCTTCTGTATGCATAAAACAGTAATGGTCTTGGAGTAGATAATGTTTGATCATTTGAGCTAGACTGAATTTTTGAGTTATGTAAATGAAGCAATAGAAAAACAGTAATGTACTCTTTGCTTGCTTTTATGCTCATTATAATAATTTCAAAGGAGAATTTTCTCAAAAAAGGAAACTAAGAATACAAGATGTTGGGCTTCAAATGAGGGAGTGGGGAGACCAAAGGAGTTTCTACAACTCCTTTCCTGTTGTAGGATAGATAGGTTGAAGCTTATATAATGCAGACTAGGACAAAGTACTTTTTCTTTGATAAATATATTAATAAATCTCTAATATGTTCAAAACTCTTGAAATTGCAGCTGGCTGCAAGGATTGCTGTGTCCAATCTGCACAAGAACACCAAAAAATCATTTTCTGAGACGTAAGTGATTTGAATCAATGTTTGTCATCGGCCTTCCATTTTCTTTTATTATTCATATAAAAGAAATATTGGTGAAGTATTTAACAATAACAAAGTGCTGGTTGTAATATTGGAATATCACAGGATTAAGGACATGTACTACCATGTCAGTGAGAGATCTGGATTGAAGGCACCACTGGTTTCTGATGAAGTGTATGAGATAATCATGAAGGTATCACCGCCATTTGAAAATTTCCTTGTATGTTTAGCTAAAGAATTGCAGATAAGGCTTTTAGGTGGATCAAGAGCTTGTTTATAATTGCCTTCAGAGACCGCCCATTAACAACTTGCCTTTTTCTCTCAGAATGCTGCTCGTCTGGACAGTGAGATCATATATGACAGAGACTTTGATTATGATTACTTTGGTTTCAAAACCCTTGAGAGGTCTTACCTCTTAAAGATTCAGGGTAAAGTTGTAGAAAGGCCACAACACATGCTGATGAGAGTATCTGTTGGGATCCACAAGGATGATATTGAATCTGTCATCAAGACATATCATTTGATGTCTCAACGATGGTTCACTCATGCATCTCCAACATTATTTAATGCTGGAACTCCAAGACCTCAAGTACGTCACCTTTGTTTTTTGAAACCTGTGTTTTCTTTTCTTGATTTGATGATTAACCAAGTCATCATGAATTTGTTCCACTATGTTGTAAAAAGAATCCAGCATTGCCCTTTCCTGTTTAGTGACATCCTTAGTAAAAAGTTCCCTAATTGTTTTACATTGTATTCTTTTGTGATTTGCAGTTAAGTAGCTGCTTCCTGATATGCATGAAAGAGGACAGTATTGAGGGTATATATGATACTCTTAAGGAGTGTGCTGTTATTAGCAAATCAGCTGGGGGAATTGGAGTTTCTGTGCACAACATACGTGCTATTGGGAGTTACATTCGTGGAACAAATGGGACATCAAATGGAATTGTTCCTATGCTGCGTGTATTCAATGACACTGCTAGATATGTTGACCAAGGAGGTGGCAAAAGAAAGGGTATGACCTCATTCCTGTGCTTGATTTAGAATCCTAAAAGTGTAAGATGTTGGGACTACTTTCACTTTTTCTCATTGTGTTATGCTGCATATAGGTGCTTTTGCTGTCTACCTTGAGCCTTGGCATGCTGATATATTTGAATTTCTGGATTTAAGGAAGAACCATGGGAAGGTATAGTTAGTACTTGTCATGTTATCAATTGTTTAATATATCTGTCTTGTGGGCCTGCACATGTTCTCTGCTACTGCATAGAATATTCATTTACCCCTTTCATACAACAAAGCTTGTCTATAACACAGCAATTTGACAAGACATGGGTGATGTTTCCATTTCTGCAGGAAGAACATCGGGCACGAGATCTTTTCTATGCTCTTTGGGTGCCAGATCTTTTTATGCAAAGAGTCCAAAGCAATGGGCAATGGTCTTTGTTTTGTCCAAATGAGGCTCCTGGACTGGCAGATTGCTGGGGTGAAGATTTTGAGAAGCTGTACATAAATTATGAAAAAGAGGTAAACCAAGTCTTCCACAGAGGTTAATTGCATACCATTTATAGGGTGGATTAAATGATCCTTTGAGCATTGATCTTAAACAATGTCCTTTTGTCAATTCAGGGTAAGGCAAAGAAGGTGGTTCAGGCACAAAATCTCTGGTTTGAGATCTTAAAGTCCCAGATAGAAACTGGGACCCCTTACATGTTGTACAAGGTGGCTTTCATGTGGTTCTGTTCTTAATCTCATTGTTTTCTGGATGCACTTAAAATTTTACTGAACCACTATTCTGTTTGTTATTGTAGGATACGTGCAATAGAAAAAGTAACCAGCAGAATCTTGGCACTATCAAGTCGTCTAACTTGTGTACTGAGATTATTGAATACACAAGTCCAACTGAAACTGCTGTATGCAATCTTGCTTCAATTGCTCTGCCAAGATATGTTAGAGAAAAGGTAGTTAAAATTTATATATATGCTTTACAACATTACTTGTCCTACTTTCGCCTTGCCTCTTAGAGTTGCATTGCCTCTATATATTTCAGGGAGTGCCAAGTGAATCACAACCATCTAAGCTTGTTGGGAGCAGGGGTTCTAAAAATCGATACTTCGATTTTGACAAATTGGCAGAGGTTTGATTTATTCTAACTACCAACTCTTCTGACATGTTTTTCTTGGAGATTGTTCTTGATTTTGTTCTGTTTGCCATGTGGGACAGGTTACTGCATTAGTCACTACAAACCTGAACAAAATTATTGATGTCAATTACTACCCTGTTGAAACTGCAAAAAGATCCAACTTACGACATAGGCCTATTGGAATTGGAGTCCAGGGTCTTGCAGACACATTCATGTTGCTTGGCATGGCATTTGATTCTCGGGAGGTAAGTGCTGTTGATCATCTTTCCAAGTTGTACATTCGTTCCGATGGTTCTGATCTTATACTTTGCCTATGTATAGGCTCAGCAGCTAAACAAGGACATATTTGAGACAATATACTACCATGCATTAAAAGCTTCTTCTGAATTAGCTGCCAAAGAAGGCCCATATGAGACATATGCAGGAAGTCCTGTAAGCAAGGTATATATCCTTCTGCTCCCAGATTTAACTGATGGGTACTGTGCGGATGACTTGCTTGGTCTTCCAGTGTGTGTAGATGGTCATCCAGAGTTAGTCAAAATATTTGCTGAACTATTAAGTGTCCTAACCAAAAAAATGGCATCTCCTTACTAGTTCAACTTTGAATCTGTCATACAAGTTTAAGTATTGTAGAACACAAAATGACCGCCAGGTTTTATTTTGATTCAGTATTATCAATTCACATTGTATTTCCACTGAAGACAATATTATGTTGTTCAGGGTATTATCCAGCCAGACATGTGGGGAGTAACACCATCAGATAAATGGGATTGGGTTGCTCTTCGTGAAATGATCACAAAGAATGGTGTAAGAAATTCACTTCTTGTGGCTCCAATGCCAACTGCTTCAACCAGCCAAATTCTTGGAAACAACGAATGCTTTGAGCCATATACATCCAATATATACAGTCGAAGAGTTCTGAGGTAACACTGCTGCCGGATCCTTCTATTCCTGGTGATTTTTAATGTTGTTGCTTGTGATTTACACATGGTTGTTTTTCTTCTCCAGTGGTGAATTTGTCGTGGTGAACAAACACCTGCTGTATGACTTAACTGAGATGGGACTCTGGTCTCCTGCTCTTAAAAATCGGATAATATATGAGGATGGTTCTGTGCAGAAAATCCCTGAAATTCCGGATGAGCTTAAAGAAATTTATAAGTATGAAGTTGCACTAATTTAATTGCTTTTTCTATTATTATGTTCATTTTATTTCCACTTGCATTCTTATACTGTTTATTGACCTCAGGAATGTTTGGGAGATCAAGCAACGGACCTTGGTTGATATGGCTGTAGACCGTGGATGCTACATAGATCAGAGTCAAAGCCTCAACATCCATATGGACCAACCAAATTTTGGAAAACTTACTTCCCTGCATTTTCATACTTGGTCCAGGGTATGCTTCAAATTCACATTAGTGTATTGTTCTTCTGAAATGCAGTGCATAAGAACTTAGAAATGGTGTGCGATGGAATTTGCTCTATAGTTTAGTAGCTTTTGTTTCAAAATATACGGTTAAGAGGTTTAATAATAGTTGTCAGCCTAAAGGAGCACACGGTGACCTTTTCTGGTTATGCTTTCACAGAGATTCTGATATTTCATCTTGTTACTGTAGGGATTGAAAACTGGAATGTACTATCTGCGATCCCGTGCTGCAGCTGATGCTATCAAGTTTACAGTTGACACTGCCATGCTGAAGGTAGTAACCATCATAATTTCGTGTACTCAGTATCATCATATTATTATGTTCATTCTTACAAACTGCACCTTGGGGATTTCAATTTGCAGGAAAAACCAAAAACTGCAGTTGACGATGACACTAAAATGGCCCAGATGGTATGCTCTTTGACAAACCGTGAGGACTGTTTATCGTGCGGAAGTTAGTGCTAAGTTGGATATCATTACATTTTAAGCTATTGGCTTTTGAAGTGGGTTTCTTCTCTGCCTGCTGGGAAAACTCTGAATGGATAAAGCTAAACAGGCCTTGGCTTTGTGGAAGTGGCATGTGCTGATGTTCATTTGATAAAAACCAACGCTGTATATAGTAATATTAATATATAGTATCTAATTCTAGTATAAATTAGACAAGGAAACGTGTAATTCTCTTGTATTGGTAAATGGTGTATCAGCAATGAATTTGCATTTGTTTATTCACCAAATAACATAGACCGCTATTTATTTCGTTAAATTACTACACAATATCATCGCTGAAACTCTCTGAATAATCAAATGGCATATGCTTTTCTTTTTCAACTCTAAAATTATGAATTTTTATCTCTTTCTATGCTGCTACTCGTCAAGCTCAAAATACAACCCTATAGGGTAACAAATTGCTCAACGAAACCCTCACCAGATAAATAACATATCTAGTATTATTCACACCGTGGGGTTTTGGAAGGTTAGTGTGTACGCAAACTTTATATCTAATTTGTGAGGATAGAAACCCCCAATAAGGAGATCAAAAATGATTCCTACGAGATCTCTTTCAACTAATTTTCCTTTTTTTACTACAAAAATCAATTATAAAAAGGTAAACCGGTTAAACTTTTGTAACAGAGAATAAAGACGTCGTACTCTTCTAGTGCTATCATATCAATGTCTTAAAAACAATTTATACCATTGAGAGTACAACTTTACAAGGGTCAAATTAAAACTGAATTTGAATATAACACAGTTGATTTTTAAATGCTTTTTGAATAGTTTGAAACTTCATCATAGTCTAGAAATAAACAATTTAAAAGTTAAAAATAATTGGTTGTATAAGATAATCAAGTCAAATAACAGTTGTTGTAACTCTCTAAATAATTAATTATGGTTATGCAGCACAAACGAAATACTTCATATCATTGCTATTCCCAATATTCTCTTTCATTTTTCAATGGGCTGAACGAAAGAATACAATGTAAGTATTTCTATCTATCTATTTATATATAATAGGAGAGACAAAGAAATATTATGATGACAAGTGGCATAACATTAAATTGACATGTGTAATTTTTTGGACAATTCTCCAACTTTGTTGGAGTTTCAAATTTATTTAAAATCACAATTGGCATAACCACAATAGTTGGAGTTTAAAATTATTTTAAACTAGAAAATAGGCACACCAAAAAAACTCAACCTGCGAATTCAAACCGTACACTAATTGAAACTGTTCTTTTCCACTTCTCGCATAGAAAAAAGTTCCAAACTATTCCATCTCTAATTATTTGATAACTGGTCTCTCTTTTTTTGTTCTCCTTTTGCAGGTTTTCACAGATTTTCTGTCATGAGATTTGCGGTACCAAGTGCAGGTTATTATGCATCATTGTTGTTATAGTTGTCACTTAGAATTTTACCATAACAATTCAATGGATGTTTATGATTGTGTATATCCTAATGCTGATTTTAGTTTTTCGTGAAAGTGTGTAAGATTCTTTAGGGCTATGACGTCATTTTCAAAACTCAAATTCTTCTAATAACATTACTATGAAATACGGATGTAATAATAATTTGGATCTTAATATAATTGTCACGACTCAAAATCTCACATGTCGTGATGCCGTCTATCTCAATACTAGGCAAGCCGACAATCTCAATAAACCACCATATCTTTTAAGTTTGAAAACATAATATTTAAATTTAGCGGAAGAAATCTCACAAATACATATATAAACACTCCCAAAACCCGGTGTCATTGAGTACATGAGTATCTAAATGAATATAAGGTCTGACTGATAAAATCACTGTATGAAAATATAGAACAATACAATAACTAAAAAGGAAGGGAGCCAAAGTCTGCGGACACCAAGCAGCTACCTTGATAATCTCCACAGAATAAACTCTGAAATCTAGCAACTGCCATATCCGGGAGCACCTGGATCTGCACACGAGGTGCAGATTGTAGTATGGGTACAACCAACTCAATAAGTAACAAGACTAACCTTTGGGCTGAAAGTAGTGACGAGCTCAGCAGGTACAGTCCAATATAGAAATAACAATACAGAAATGTAGGCATGCTTTCAAGTACAACAGTTACTCTCAGTACAAATAAAAAAAATCAATTCTGAACAATGAGAGAAATATGACATCTCTGTATCTACATGCCAATGTACATACTGTATGTGATGCACCTTAGTGAAAATTTCGTGTACTCACGATCTGAAATACTCAATCACTCAGTACTGTATATGGACAATCCAGCCCAGGGAAGATCCATCCGAAATATATATGTATATCTATGAACTGACAGTCAGTCACTCAGTATTTTATAAGGTCAATTTAGCCCAGGGGAAGATCCATCCCCGAATATCAATGATTCAGACAAGATTCATGTTGAGGAAAAATCCATCCCTCAATATAAATGCTTCGGGTAAGATCCATGTCCAGGAAAGATCCATCCCTCAATATAAATACTTCGGGCAAGATCCATGCCCAGGAAAGATCCATCCCTCAATATAAATGCTCCGGGCAAGATCCATGTCCAGGAAAAGTCCATCCCGAATATATATAATCATCTACGCTCACTGGGGGTGTGTACAGACTCCGGAGGAGCTCCTTCAACCCAAGCATGATATAAAGCTGATATGGCCTACTGCAGGCGGACAGTCCCGATCCGTATAATAAATAAGCCTATAAGGCCTGCTGCAGGCGGGCAGCCCCGATCCATATAATAATAAAGCCAATAAGGTCTGGTGCGACGTGCAGCCCCGATCCAGAACAATAAAGCCTATAAGGCATGCTGTGGCGTGTAACCCAATCCCATAATAATAAAGCCTATAAGGCCTGCTGCGGCGTGCAACCCGATCTCATAATAATAATATATATAAAGTCGATATGGCCTGTTGCATGCGGGCAACCCCGATCCCATAAATATCCTCACAATGGATGAACATGAATGAGTATGAAATATTCATTTTAAAATAATTAAATTCAAAAACAACACGACCCTGTGGGCCCCAAAATATCGGCACGTAGCCTAATCATGATCTTTGATAATAACATGATTCTTTAATTTTTACAACTTCACAGAATTTATTCAAATCACAATTTCTATGGTACACGTCCACACGCTCGTCAACTATCGTGTGCGTCATCTCCAAACAATTTATATAACACAAATTCGGGGATTCATACTCTCAGAACCAAGTTTAGAAGTGTTACTTACTTCAAACCCTATAATTTCTTACTCCGCTATGCCCTTACCTCGCGGATTGGTCTCTGAAAGCCTCAAATCTAGTCATAAATAATTCGATTCACTCAATACAATTTATTGGAATTTATTCCATATGAAAATATAAATTTTCCAAAAAAAATTTGAAATTTAGCTCAAAAATTGCCCGTGGGGCCCACGTCTCAGAACCCGACGAAACTCATAAAATCCCACAACCCATTCAATTACAAATCCAACTATACTAGTTTCACTCAAATCTGACTTCGAATCGACATTCAAATCCCCAAAATTCATTTGATGAAATTTCTAAAATTTCCTCCAAATTTCCATCTCAAAATACTAATTAAATGATGAAAACAATTATATATTCATGTATATTAACCAAATCTGAGTTAGAATCACTTACCCCGATAAATTTCTTGAAAAACCAACAAAAAATCGTCACAAACCGAGCACCCAACGTACAAATGTGAAATAATACCCTAACCCTCGGTTATATAGTACCATGTCTGATCTCGCAATGTGCGGTCCGCACATTTTCAAGTGTTGTCCGCACATTTTCAAGTTCTGCTGCCGCAATCCAAATTGTGCGGCCGCACTTCTCAGTGACTGCACTACCAGGCTTCAGTAAAATAACCATAACGTTCTGTACAAATATTTAAATAATTAATGCTCTATCTTTCTGAAAACTAGATTCAAAGGGCTACAACTTTTGTTTTTGAATCATCTCCAAATTTCTTGTAGATTAAAATATATAAACTTCCGAAGTCGGACCAACGAACCTACAAAATCACCTTTCTGCGACCGCGAGAAGAATTCTACAGACCGCACAATTTCAACTACGGTCCATACATCTTCAAGTGCGGTCCACACAATTCCTACTGCCCCAACACTTTAGGAGTTTGCGGCCGCACTTCTGCACTCTAAAATGTGTCCTCCGCACTTCAACTGTTCCATAATATTGTCATAGTGCCGAAATGCCCAGACTCGCTCAAAACTTACCCCGAACTCATTCGAACCACTCGGGATCCCGTTCGAATGTACCAGCAAGTCCTATAATACGATACGAACTTAGGCAAGCCCTCAAATCACATCAAACAACATCAAAAACACAAATCGCACTCCAATTCAAGCCTAATGAAAACTAACAATTTTCAACTTTCATATTCAATGCCGAAACCTATCAAATCAAGTTCGATTGACCTCAAATTTTGCACACAAGTCATAAATAATATAACAGAGCTATTATAATTAGCAGAATAGGATTCCGATCCCGATATAAAAAATTCAACTGCCCGGTCAAACTTTCAAACTTAAATTTCTATTTTAGCCATTTCAAGCCTAATTTAACTACGACTTCCAAATAATTTTTCGGACACGCTTCCAAGTTCAAAATTATCATACGGAGCTATTGAAATCATCAAAACTCCATTTCAGGGTCATTTTCATATAAGTCAACATACGATCAACCTTTTCAACTTAAGTTTTAAATCTTGAATTTCATTCTTTCAAACTAATTTCGAAATACCTGAAAACCAAAACTGACAATTCACACGAGTCATAATACATCGTATGAAACTATTCAAGACTTCAAATAGTTGAAAGGAGCATAAATGGCCAAAACGACCTCGTTACATTCTCCCCTACTTAAATATACGTTCGTCCTCGAACGTGCGAATAGTTATTTCCAAGCCAACAAATCACTGTGCCACCTTACCATGCACATACCTGGGTGATCCCACGTCCCCCTATTTTATATAGGCCTGACAACACAACATAACTGAAAATTATTAATTTAACCTTAGCCCCAAAACCTTGGAATTCAATTTTCAACATTCAGAATGTCTTTTCAAGACCCGAATCTCACATCTACACATTGTATGAGTCTGAACAAGCTGTATCAAGCCATAACCATAACCCCAGATATAATCACATAACATACTATACAACTCGCATGCTCGCAACACCATTTTCGATCATAGTAACTACTCCAAACTAACCCGATAATAGTATTAAACCCCATATCAAGCCAAACCTCGTTCCAAAACCTTCGTACATTGATGATATTTAAATAAACACGCGGAATCTCATAACCAATTATTAGATCAACAAGTCATGGAGCTCTCTCGCCCCAACCCGAACCATAATCACCTTCTAAGTCAACTTTTGATGTCATTCTCCCAAATATACCGTATTCAAATCCGATAACAGACATTCTAGGCCCAATGACTTTATACTTTTAAACACAACTATCCTACAAACATGTCATACCAATATAACTCAAGCCACAATTGCGCAACCCGTGTACCCAAAAATGAGAGATGTCTCAAAGAAGAGAACCGTATTGTAAGTTCAATAAGCACCACCACAACCGCAATGCACGAGCTCATTATATATATAGTAAAACCAAGACACATGAATCTAATAACGGTAACCAGCTCTCCTAGAGCTCACATTAACATCAACCGCACGGACAACTCACGTGCTAATAACATAATCTTCCTGGCATGGTCACAGGCCTCCGGTCCGAGCATACCATACAAGAGCAATCAAATAAGTATACATGTATATGATAAATAAAATAAGAATATTATGTTTCTGTACTGGTATAAATAACACGCTACAGAGTAGGCATGTGCAAAGCATGCTATCACAACTCAATTCGGCAAGTTAATACAGAAATAGCAATTACCAAATTTATTAAGGGAACTAGACTATCTGAAACCTCAAGTATAGCCCAGGTAGTTCTCAACAAGGTACAGATACGAGAAACGCTATGATTTTACGCTTAACAATCAACTCTAGGCATATCATAGCCTAGAAATTCTTTTGAGTATGAATACTTGCTCTGACGCCCGCACATGAGTTTAAACCATACATATATGCACACTCATAGCGCGTAGCTATCAAAAATAATTAACGCAACTAGTGCCTCCATTGAGTTTAAATAAAACACTCACCTCAAATAGGCCGCAACCCTACAACAATATGCTTCTGAGAACTCTCAGTCTCCAAATTCATAGAACACATGAACCACCATAACTGATCACTACTCCAGCACTCGAATGACTATCTTTCATGCACGATCATCCCATGAAGAATACTTTCATAATTCTTCCGTGCCACGTAACAATAGTTTGAATATCAGTAGTCTATCAACCAGATGAGTACCGTAATACCAATGAACATTCGTAAGTCAAAACATAATGCACCTTTTGAAATGCGCACCCTTCTCAAGGATTACTGAACAGTTATAACATCCGTCTACACATCTAAAATTGTCCATCATGTCCATAATTCGTGATCTTCCTTTTAAGACTGAACTGCCACCTTGTACATGCAAATTTAAATCCCGCACACCACACCACATCTATCATGCCATCACGTGACAAGCACGAGAATCTCATTATCAACTTTGAGTCACCAATAATTTACATACCCGGTTAATTAGAAACCTTCCTCTTGCTCCCATATAGGAGAAAATCACAATACAAAATATGTTCCTCACGCATGTAGGACATATCCAGCTTAAACCATGGTAGAAACCACGAAGGACACTTTGAAATCCATTTGCACACAACCGAGATATCAGACTGAATTCCTCGAACTCGACCACGCCATGCAGGTCACCAAATCCAATAATATTGCCACCAAAACGTTTGTAAAGCCTCACCACTTCATAGGTGCCCAAAGATCTGATCATGCCATTACCAAACTGGTCTAGCCTACTACAAAGTTGTCCTTTTTTTTTCTCCGAGTTTCTTCTGAATTACCCTCAAGTTGACACTTCTCCTTGTCAGAACACTACAATCCTTACCCAAAGCTCGCTACAAAACATCCTAACATAAAATCACACCGTCCTAAGGCCCATAAGCCATTGTATTCTTCTTAAGCACATCCATAAATACCACAACCGTAACACTCACTCTGAAAATACTTTATGTGAATTTAAAATTGTTCCTCTTTCCTTTGTTATACTGAAATGTAGAATCCATAGTCAAAAAGAATTACCGCACGTCCCGATACCATCCAATGTAAGTAACCGATTCTAGTAATATACAAATTAGAAAAATTTTCAATTGTCACATATATATTTTGAATCCATTAGAACCCTCTCGAGAGTCATCCACTCTGCTCAAATCTAATTTGCTCTGCCCCAAACAGGCCGAAAGACATGTGCTCATTTAGCATAATCAACACTCAAAGAAGTAACCCTGCCTTAACACGACCAATCAAGTTCATACTTCGTGCGCACTACGTCCAACAATAACAACTCGATCATCCTATGATTTTCATATACTTATAAAGTGCAATATAACTTGTAGATTTGATTTTTAAAGGCCAAGTACATAGACAACATTGAACTTGGCTCTATTTTTTATTTTGGCACTCTATCTCAACCTTGTTCCATTTTGGCCCTCCAACTCTATTTCTTATGTTTCATTTTAACACAAAATTTTTTATCCGACGTAAAAATAAAATATAAGAAATAGAGTTGGAGGGTCAAAATGGAACAAGGTTGAGATAGAGTGCCAAAATAAAAAATGGAGTCAAGTTCAATGGGCTGTATATATATATATTTGGCCTTTATGTTATTACCGTTGGAGAAAGAAATTTGCCCAAAAAAATCCCCCTCACGCGCCTACAGGGTGAGGTAACTCACACTCTGAATCTAGTCAGCTTTTGTGTTAAAGTGAAACATAAGAAATGGGGTTGGAGGACAAAAATGGAACAAGATTGAGTTAGAGTGCCAAAATAAAAAAATGGGCCAAGTTTAATGGGCTGTCTATGTATTTGGCCATTTTTAAAATTAATTGTAATCTTTAAATATTTAGAGCAGTTTGGGCACATAGATTTTGCTTGCAGATTTTGTTATTCACCTTTTGAGAATTCTTATCAATTGTTCAATATATTTTACTTGCATGTGGTTGCAGGCAGGAAGTGATTTCTAATATATAAGTTTTCAAGTTCGATTCTCAACTTTATATGGATGATTGATGCAGTTAATAGTTTATTTGGTAACATTCTTCAAAGTTGGTTCTTAGTTACGAGAAAATATAGACGAGAAAGCAAAGTTAAAAGTGGAGTAGGATGCTAAAAAATAGCATTAGAGGTGAGGCCAGTCACCAACATATTAATAAAGGCTGAGAAGGTTTTGGTGATGTAAATTCGTACTAAATTCTTGATAAGAATTTTCTTTTAGTCGTCTACGTGACTTTGGACTTTCAAGTAAATGGTCCGCTGCCTCTAGCTCTGTTGATACCGCCATAAAGGCCATAATTAGTTGGGGTTGAATTGTTTGGATTTTCTGCTTCCCCTTTTAATTATTAATTTATTTTTTGCCACCTGAATCTAATGCTAATTTTAATTTTTTGATTATTGTTCAGGCTTACTGTGACAAGAATCAACTTCAAATTTGAACTCCAATGTTTTTGCCATCTTTCCGTTTCTTCTTTAATTTGCTTATGAGAATATTTAGTCAACCAATTAAAGATGGACTATCTCAATTCTCAGATGTGTATATCTTGTATCAATGGATTGGAATTGATGGTGTTAGGATAATACTTGTATTTGTTCAGTGTACAGTAAGAGTCTTAATATTGATTGCATTAGCAGTCTTAAAAATTAAATGTGTAATAGGTAGATTAAAGATATGAGGAATGAAGAATGTGAAAATTTTGTCTCCACTATTATTTTATACATAAACAGACATTTGTAGTATTTTGAAGAAATTAAAAGAATCGTTGATAATAGTATAAATCATATAAGGTAGCTAGCCAAAGCAGAACATAGCTTACGAGTTACACCACCTTAGTGATACAAAATATACATAAGAAAATCAATAAATATTCTAAGAATGATACGGTCAAATAACATGTTTTTGTACCTTATAAATAATGGCAATGCAATTACAAATATGTAAATTATTTTAATTGTGATCCTTTGGAGGGACAAGCAATGTCCAATTACATTTTGAATTTCAAATATTAGTTTAGTAACAATGGTAATTTATTATATACATGAATTAGTTCTATTTTATTGCTCTAACAAATGTTACTATTAGAACACCTATGCAATTAAAATATTACTACTATTTTTTGTACGAATTATGTGATATTTGACACGAAATATTCGTGCAACGCACGAGTATATATTAAAAGTACGAATGCCCTTAGCGAAATGTCGTTCGCCTTTTTTGCCCTCTAAAAATAGATTTAACATTAAATAAAATTATAATTTAATTATTTTTTTAATATTTAGGATTTTAATTTAAAACCAACTAAAATATTATTTATTAAATCTTTTCTTATTTTAATTATATAAAAAATCTTAATATTTAAGACTTAAAAACCATATAGAATCTTTTCCTTCCTTTTTAGGTAAAATAAATCTCTTCCTTCCTAGACTTTGTTTTTGAAGCTTTCTTTAACGAGATAGAAGTGACAGGATGCTAGACTATTGCAACATGATTGAATTATGAAGATTTGTTTTTCAAGATGATAAGATTTTTAATTATGAAGTTTGCCTTACTAGAATTATTGTAAATGACTAAAAGCTATATGCTTTTGAATTCTATTTTTCCACGCGTACTGTTTATTTTCTTTTACGGATAGTATTTTTTATTAATGTTTGCACAAGAAACAAGTTCAAGTAAATATAGCTAAATAAATTATAATTCAACCATTGAATTCGTACCTAAACATATGCCAACTTGATATGATTACCGGAATTAATTTCTTTTAAAAAAAAAAAAAACTTATAGGAATGCCTACAAAAGGACACACAACAATTTCATGCCAAGTTCAAAATATAATTTTAGCGATGATGAACAAATTATTATAATAATTTTATCATTAATTTCTTTATATCAAGTATATTCTGCTAATTGATCCCACGTAAAAGAAGAGAATTGAATAGCTTTAGTAATTGGAGGCAAGGCATGAAATCATAATAAGGCATCTGATATTTGTGTTATTAAGCTAGCTAAATTAGATTAACATTTCTAATTTTTATGAATTTATATTTTTTTAATTATTTATAACTCAAATATATAATTTAATAATATTTACATAATTTTTAAAGTTGTGTAAATATGAGATACACATGCTATTACCCCTTTTAATTAGAGTTCACATTGAATAAAATAGTTATTTTATTATGAACCCTAAAAATTGAAGTACTACTACTATTTATTCTTCTTTTTTATTTTTGGATCAAATACTATTGATTATTCTAAATGTGAAGCTAGACGAGAAATAAGAGTTATAGTAAGCCAATATAGGATAAATATAAGAGAATTAATTTTTATTTATTAATAATCAAGAGCCTTCTAATTGGTAGAAAGACTGAATTCATTAGTGATATGAAATATTTATTTTAACAACAAAATTCCAAGCAAACAAATTGCTCAATATTAGAAATTACATCATTGGTAAATAATGATGGACGACTACAACTATGAATTTATTAGACTTAAAATTGCACAAATCAACAAACTCACAAAGTTTGCTAGCAAAATAATCTGGTTTCAACTGTCTAAATTTGGTTGGTGAAATTTTATTTTTTAATATTTGAAGGCACTAAATTTTATTTGACAAAAAAGGGAAAAGCAAAAATAAGAATTAGCTCTTTTTTTACTTCATGATTTAGACCATTAAGCATGTCATTATTATAAAGGATAATTGCCTAACTCACAAAGTTAAAATCCTAAATCAAAATTATTCAAAGTTCAAGTCGAAAAGTAAATTGGTATGGATAAGATAATATTTATATAATTTTTTAAGATTTATTAATTTTAATAGAATAATATAAATCTTTGTAGACATCCAATATGAATCCTAAATGTAACGACCCGGCCGGTCTTTTTGAGCCTTAGTGCGTCGTTCGACGGTTTGAGGCCCTGAGCAGTTTCACTTCAGGTATTATGACTTGTACGCGTGGTCGAAATTTAATTTCGGGAAGTACAGAGTTGATTTGCAACAGATTATGAAAAGGGTTTGGGGTATTCTATGTTATCTTCGGTTTGCGGTGTAGCATTGGAGGAATGGGAGAAAATGACTTCGGATTCATAAAGGAAATATCAGAATGAGCATATCAGTTGAAGATGTGAATGTGCGCACAAGGAGGGTATGAGATGGTTTGTGGGTTTTTTTAAGACAATGTGGTCTCGTGAAATGGGGTCACTAAGGACATGTGCAGATTTGGTTCGTTACGTTGGAATGGAGCTATTGTTACTATTTCTAAGGCAAGTAGAGAATAAATTGGAAGAAGCGGGGTCGTTTAGTAATGGTTGAAGCAGCATGGTTGTGGCAGTGATCAGTTTCTTTAGCGTGAAGTTATACATGTAGTTTATTGTTATACACTTGGGCTTTAGCGCCACCACCACTTGGTTGATTTGGGAGGTATTTGATTCGAATGGCTTTATTGTGTAAATGGATCCCGAAAGAGTTATGGCGGCTTAGATCATGACTTGAGGTTTGTATTTTTTGCGGTTTGAGAATTCGGTTATGTGTTGCAATAGTTCTCCTGCAACGAGTAAAGTGAAAGGTTTCTATATGATGAAGTTGTGTATCCTATTAGTGGTTCAGGAGTTATGATGAAATTCTTGGGATTTCACATGTTGGTAAGGTGGGTGCGTTGAGCGGCACGAAATTTAAAAATTTAGGATCAAGGTTACAGTTCAGTGTTGACAGGGATGTCACGAGCTCGGATGAGCAGGGAATGATTCAAATGTTTAGAGTAAGCTGGTATTATTTTTAGCGTCACCTGAGATCGGTGTCCTGTGTGAGAGGCTTTGTGTATTGATTTGCGAATTTTTGATTTTGCTCTACAACATTTGTATGGCCGGCGGTATGGATGTGCAGACTTGTTGCCTGGTACAGAAGGTCGTGGGAGCATATCCTACCGGAAGATTGTATAAGTGTGACATGTAGTTACCTGATTGAATAAAGATTTAAGACCAAGTATTGAGATTATGGTACTATCGTTCATGTAAGAATTTATGCCTGAAGGGCGCTCAGTTCATTTGGTTGTGAGTTGTGGAAGTTTTTTCCAGATTCGACGGTTGTTCTTACGTGTCATGGAAAAAGGGTCATTGTGGATCCTTGAGAGATTATTTACCCAAGCATGATATGATCAAAATCAGTTTGAGGTCCGTTGATGGGTCCAAATATGGATGTGTACTCTATACCAGCTTGGGTGTGTTCATTCGGTATAGTATTCCTTATGGAAGAATATTCGGGCGTGGGATGTTAATTTCATCGCCAGCTATTTCATGTGATACTTTATAGTGCCGTGTGGGTTGTGAGATAGCTTGATTATTTGTACAATGTGTTGAGGTCCCGCACAACGGTGGTGTTATGTGAGCAGGATGGATCTCGAGATGCAGATCATATATCGCACCTTAGTTGGGCTCACGTTTTATAGCGCATGACGCTACCTGTCTTCCTAGGATTTGCATTATGCACTTGGCGTGCTTATGGTTGATATTCAGACATTAGTGAGTATAAGCATTACGGTTCGATGTGTGTTTTTCTTAGATTATTAAGCGTGGATCGTGTTGCACGCCGCAACGGTATCATATGTGAATTGGGTTGCACTCCAAAGTAGCGTGATGTTGAGCATGGTTCCCTATATCTATTCTTGTGTCCTTTGTCCGCATTTTCTGAGAAAGATTCATGACATCTTTTCAGTTGTTAAATTAGTTACGCGGGTTGAGTAGTTCTTTCGAGAGTTCATTTTTCCTTATGTATCATATTTAAGATTGTAGCATGTTGGCGCATTGTTGGCATCATATGAGATCTTGGTCAGTGTTTGAGGTGGCTTATTGCATGTGTAACTTATACTGGGTGAGACGAGACTACTGGACCTGAAATAAGTGTAATCAGATTTATATAAGGTATATTAAAGAACAAATATTGCTATTCAGTTCAGAATGAGGTGATGGTCCTTGTGAGGAGGATAGACTCCATGATTTGTTAATTCGGCAGTTGGTTATAAATTTCTACACATCTCTTCCGTCGTGGCAGCATTTCAAGAGTTGGAGCATGACTTATATGTCATGAGGTGTGTTGTGGGCATCAAATTTGTGAAATTTCGGCTATTGTTATCAGAGGATGTTATTATGGTTATGTGAATTATGCGGTGCATGGTGTGGATTTAACAAAAGAATGCAACCATATATTGGTGCATCGTGTAATGATTGATACGGTGTTCGGATGATGGAAACAGGCCTAGCGGAGAATTCTGGATTTTGGAATTGGGCTCTAAAGCTTATTTGACTAAAACAAAAAAAGGAGAATCTTCAGACTGGCTCGAGCTAGTGAGCTCAACTAAGTTATGGTAGAAAGGGTAGGTGCACGATGTGTTAAACAATGATTTCAGACAAATCCAAAGCAGTTCTTAGCACGTTCGAGGATGAACGTATGTTTAAGTGGGATAGAATGTAACGACCCGACCGTCGTTTTGAGCCCTAGTGTGTCGTTCGGCGGTTTGAGGCCATGAGCAGCTTCACTTCAGGTATTATGACTTGTACGCGTGGTCGTAATTTAATTTCGGGAAGTTCGGAGTTGATTTAGAAAGAAAATTCTCATTTCGAAAGCTTTAAGTTGGAAGAATTGACTAAAGTTGGATTTTTGAGTAAACGACCTCGGAATCGAGATTTGAAGGTTCCAGCAGGTTCGTATGTTAATAAGTGTAGGAGTAATATTATAAGTGATGTGGGGTCTAAGGAGAGCCCTAAGTCTAAGTCAAGTTGGAAATTACATGATAAACTAAAGTTCCAAATGAGTACACACAAAACCTAACTTTGGACGAGCATGCCTATATATATATATATATATATATATATATATATATATAAGGAGTTATATGGTGGACAATCTATTAAATAAAAGATTTTTGAGTCTAGTTTCTAACGCTTTAAACCGTTCGTCATTTGGATATTTCTACAAGGAGTGATGGACGTTTTAGTAAAAGGTGTCAAGAAGGGGAAAACTTGTAATACGAGGTACAACCTGCACAGCGCAAGGTACAACTCGCTGAAGTACATGCGCCTATATAAGGCAGTCACTGGCAGCAACCATTTTTGGGGATTTTCTTGAGCTAGGGATTGGTTCTTTCATGGTAGATTCGACCCTGGGGACTACTCAAGAATACAAGGTAAGTTTTCTTTTGGATATTTTAAATTAATAACATCCTATAGTATTAACATCCTTCAATCTTTGAAATCCCTAAAAAACTTTCAAGTTGTTCAAGAACACCAAATTTTTTTAAATATTGGAATTTTAAGGAAAAGCTTCAATAAGGTAATACTAATGCTTCAAGTTCATTTCTTATGAGTCGGTGAGAGTAATTCTAATATTTGTTTCAAGTTGTTATGGTTGGATAATTGATTTCATAAACCCTAGTTCATGGCATGAATAGTGTTCTTGAGAAAATGAGGGAAAGATAAATAGTGTTCTTAGAAATGAAATTAAAGGATGCAATGAACCTATGGAGTTATTTTCTAGCTTAGTTGGAAGTTTTCAACTAAGTAATGACCACATTGAATGTTGTGGAAATGTTGGTTAAGGAAGACGATGAATAGTAATTTGGCGGTGTTGGAGAATTAATGTAGTATCATTGATGACTTCAAATGGGTATAAAATAATAAGAGTGGAGTTGAATGTGCTAGTAAGTGAACCTATTAGACGATTTGAGCTGGAGGTTTGTAGCCAACTTGTGAGCCATAAATGGATATTGATAAATATTTTTGAGTTATATTTTGATTGTAATTGTAGATATTAATTTGTTGGTGGCGTATGAGCATTTTACTCAATGTTGCGATATCGGATGAGGATTAAAAGCTTGTGAATGTTAATAAAGCGAAAGCGAGTTTTGGAGCGTTGGGCATCAGTCGAGTTATTTGAAAGGCTTGGGAGCCGGCTATGGAACTTCAGAGCGAGGTAAGTCTCTCGTCTAATCTTGTAAGAGAAAATTTACCCCTAGGTAATTTAAATTAATAATTATTGCTAATTGTGGGGGTTAGGTATGCACGAGGTGATGAGAGTCCGTGCGTAGCTACTAATATTGCTACGTCCGGTTAGTTTAGGACTCAAATCAAGTATTACTTGTGATAATTGCATCTTTCAGTTAATTGAAATATTGGAATTTTTGTTGTAAATTGTTAGAGGAAATAATTAGAGACTGGAATTTCACATACTTGAATTTTTGCTCAAATTATTTAACAGTTGCTATAAACTGTACATCCTGGTGTGTAAATCTTAATAAAAATAAAAATATTCTCATTCCGGAGGTACATAAGAAAATGTCTTCCTTTCTTATGGAGTGGGCCGAACGCCTCAGCAGTATAGATGCATCTATGGATTGCACCGCACATCCCTCGGCAGTGTACACGACACTCTAGATCGGGCCGAACGATCTCGGCAGATATCGTGCCTAATAATAATAATAATTACATGATACTTTGCTATTTATTGCAGCTTGTGAAATGAATTAATAAATTCGAAATGATCGCATTTGAAGGATTTAATTATTTCTGCTGGTTAAAGAAAATTATTGTTAATCCTATAAATCATGTTGATTTAATATTTCTATTTTTAATATTATTGACCTTTAGTGATTGTCAAAGTCGACCTCTCGTCACTACTTTTTCGAGATTAGACTTGATACTTAATGGGTACACATTGTTTACGTACTCATGCTACATTTGCTGCACATTTTTGTGTAGGTACGTACATGTCTAGCGGCTTTGTGGGCGCAGAGGTGTGGTTAATGTGAAGACTTAGGTGAGTTGCATTATATATTACGATCCGCAACCAGTAGAGTCTCCTTCAGAGTTATTTATATTTTTCCTGTCTAATTTGTATTCTGAACAGTTGCTGTATTTTATTTTATTTTTCGAGTAAATGCTCATGCACTTGTGACACCGGGTTTTGGGAGGAATATGGGCTGTTATGTATTAAATTTGTTAAAAGTATTAGTATTTACTCTGTAAATCCCCATTCTTTACTATGTACATTAAAGGAAAATATGATTTCAAAAGTAATAAAAATGAGAACACAATTTAGTATTTATTGTTGGCTTGCCTGACAGTGGTGTTCGGCGCCATCACAACCTTAATGGATTTTGGGTCGTGACACTAAATATTAGAGAGTACTAATAATTTATGTTTGGTATTTTTCTTAAATATATCAAGGATTTGAAAATTTACACTCTAATATAGTGCTTAAAAATAATTAAATTTTTGAATTTATTACAATTACATGTTGGTCAATCTTTTATCCGTTAAAAATAATTTTGATATAGAAAAAGTTTTGTAATTAATTATCTTTTTAATATTTAAGACTTAAAAATTAACTATTTTAAAAGTGAAATGTCATATCAAGTTTTTGTTATCCTTTGAAGATATACGTTTTATTTTATATAAATATTGTTATAGTTAAACGCTAAAAACTTGGAATGAGCTAAATATTAAGAATTTTAATCTAGAAAAGTTATTTCCTCTAATTTTGAGAAAAGGTAATTAATGTTTTAACTGATTTAACAAAATAATTCTTTGAATCAACTAATTTGTTAAAGTATAAAATTCATTTCTTTTACAAATTCATCATATAAGTAATTGCAAAACTTTTAGTGTACATAATTTTATTTCCATAAGAAGAACATTGAATATGAAAGAGATAAAAAATTAGAGCAACATTAACTACAATATAGTATTGAAAGTTGGTTACACGCGCAAAGCGCGTACTCTAACACTAGTCTCCTAAAATTTTGGTAATTGATACGTATGTATTAAATTATTTTTTGTAGCTTTTGGCTATCTTTTTAATGGATTTTTAATGCCACAAAAATTAAAAATTTATTATATCTCCTAAAATTTTAGCAATTGATACATATTTAGTAACTTAGAAAATATTTCAAATAAAAAATATGTTCATTTTATTGTTGTTTGGTCCTCCTTTCATCTTATTAGTAACTCGAGCATATCAATTCAACGCAATTTGTGGGTAGTTTTCACGTGGAACTAGGATTTAAAAGGATAAGTACACTTTTTATTTAAAAAATAAAATAAAACTAAAAAAAAAGAGAAAAAATAATTAGGTTACCTAAAATTAACTACTCAGATGTGGGTGAGGGTTGGTTTAGGTTAGTTAATTTCTTTGTTTAATTTTTTTAAAAATCATTTTCTTTTTTCTTTTTAAAATAAAAAGTGTATATATTCATCAAAATTCAGACAATATTATTAATAGAATAAAATTTAAAATAAAAATATTTCAACAGTAATAAAATATATATTTTCTATTATATCAAAAGGAGAGTAGCACACAAAATATTAAACAAAATAATATGCTAATAAAAATTTCTATTAACAATGTGGTAATACTAAACATCGGATAATATAATAAAGAAAAATACATAATATAAAAGTTATTTCATGACTATATAAGTTTCCTTTCATTTAATAGAGATTTTATTATTAGGTATATCGTATTGACAAATAAGATGACAATTGAAATTTATTAAAGTAATACGATCTAATATGTTCAAACAAGCCCGATCATAACTTAAATAAATTAATATTTTTTAATATTGACCGCGTATCGCGCGGGTACGACTACTAGTATATATATAAAGAGAGGCAAAATAATTTTATGATGCCAAGTGGCATAACCATATGATGACATGTGTAAATTTTTAGGATAGAGCTCCAACAAAGTTGGAGTTTCAAAATTATTGTAAAATAAAAACTAAAAAATTACCAATTCAAATTGGGGAGTATTTTCTTTCTAATATGGTAAATTTTGAATTTTGATTTAAAGATAATTTTTTTTAAATTAAAAATAAAATATAAGTTCAACTCAATTTATATATGTTAGACATCAATGTAAAATTAATTTTATGCAACATTATAATTAGTTTTCTTTTTATTATTATTTTTGCAAGATGGACAACTAAACTTAAATTTGACACAACATAACATTAAATCAGAAGAAAAGTACCTTACCACCATACATAACTCTTTTATAATTTGAATATAATAAAATGATCCTACAAATATGCTTGATATTTAAGAAAATTAAAATTATTAAATAATATACAGAAATATTATTTATAAATTTAGACAAATAGAAGAATATGAATAATAGAAATCTGTTAATGAAAGACTCCTATTTTTTCTCTTACATAAATCGCATATTTTTAGCTTCCTAGACTTTAGGAGGAAAAAAAACTCCAGCAAACTTAAATCTGCTAGGTTATGTGCTAGCATTTTTAACCAAATCAACTCAAAAGTTTAATTTTAGAATATATTATATGATATCATTACAATCTCTTATTATTTTTAGTTTATAGGTTATATGAATAAGTACTTTTTATATGGTCTTTCATATATTATCAAAAAGTAGGAGAGAAAGATAGAATAATATATTATTTTACATGAGGAAATGAAAGCTAACATTAGTATTTGGATGCTATTTATATAACATTTCTTTGAGTCACTTCTCTGTAACTATATACATACATGCAACTATGCAAGCAAATTGTGTCCTATTTAGTACTAAGTATCATCAAAAAGTCGTTTGATGACTATATGATTTTTATTTTTACTTTTAAAAATATAATTATTTAAAATAATACATAAAAAATCAATATGAATTTGACAAGTGAATATAACTATTATACTTAATATGCTTAACGAGCAAGATCATATTTTGATGTGATTTTTGTTATTGGTTTTAATACTATCCGCTCAATGCGCGAGTCATTAGATTAGTATTAATAAAAACTCAAGTCAACTAAAAAAAACAAATGATACCCGTGGCATAATCAGTAAATAAGTCAAATTCTTCAACTTGTTAGTTATTCACTTATTTGGTGTCTTCATAAAATAAAAAACAGAATTATTTGCTTTTATCCCATTAATACCCCAAATCTACTCAATATGACCTCTGACTTTGACTTCCACTAATTTGTAATATCTCTACTTCGGGTATGTCTTCGTAACATGTTTTTGATGCATTATCCCTTAAAATAATAATGTATATCTGAATATATTCAAAACTAGAAAAAATCAAATTTCAACAATTTTATTTCAATCTAACAAAACCCTAGATAATTCTATAACAACTCATTTAATTTACTTAGTTCAAAATTATTTATTTATTCTTATTTAGTGAAACTTTTAACATATATAGCGGATTTGAACGAAAACTACTAGGTTCATGTGAACCTATATATTACTCTCTATATTCTCCCCGGTTAATAGGTATACATACCGTTTCATAGATGGTTACTCAACTTTCAGTTTATTGCGACTAGAGTCACCGAACAGTTTTTGTAATGAAAAGTATCATTCAACTGTATCTAAAATTCACGAAAGTCACTAAAAACTATTTTTATAACACCACTTTGCTAAGTATAAAATAATCGGAGAAGGGTCAAAAATGACCTGAACTATTGAAAAAGGTCTAAAAATACTCTTCATTCATATATTGGGCTAAAAATACCCCTCCATCTACCTTTTTGGTTCACTTATGCTTTTTGACCATTAGGTCAATGCTGAATTTAAAAAATAAATATTTAAATTCCACATGGCAACTTCTTATTGATCAAAATTAAAACATCTAACATATTAGAAAGACCCACCTATATCTACCAGTTTTTCGGACTAACCTGCCCCAAACACTAACCTAACCCGAATAAAAAGTTCAAATAAAAAAAGATGCCCCACTTCCATCTAACCCATGGATTTACATGTGTTCATTTTCTTGATTAATCTCATGTATAGCATTATCATCGAATAAAGGTTCATGAACGAATTAAACAAACAAGAAAAGCCTAGCATGAATGAGCCAATGATTTTCTTGATAATAATGTGAAACGAAAAATTAGTGGTAGTCCAACGGTTTATGATATCTTCAAACAATCACTTTGAGATCTTTCCATTAAATTAAACTCATCTTGAATATAATGCACTTTGTGTATATCATGTAAATTGAACTGGATGCCATAATGTAACGACCCAACCAGTCGTTTTAACTTTTAGAACCTCGTTCTCCTAAATAAAACTTCTCGTATGTGCTTTAATAATTTATGACTTGTAGGGATAGTTGGTTCGGGATTTGGAAGTGTTTGGGTTGAAATCGGAACACTTAGTTTCTTAAGTTGGCTTAAAAAGGTTAAGTTTGACTTTGGTCAACATTTTGAGCAAACAGACTCGGATTAGTATTTTGATAGTTTTGGTAGGTCCGTATCGTGATTTGGGACTTGGGCGTATGCCCGAAATCAAATTCTGAGGTCCCTAGCCCGATATATGGAATTTTGATGAAATAATTAAAAAGTTAAGTTCAAATAGTGACCGGATGTCGAATTATATGCAAACGATCCCAGAATAGAATTTTGATAATTCCAACAGCTCCGTATAGTGATTTTGGACTTAAGAGCGTGATCGAAATTTTATTTGGAAGTCCGTAGAGAAATTAAGCTTGAAATGGCTAAAACAAGAATTTAAGTTTGGAAGTTTGACCGGGGAGTTGAATTTTTGATACCGGAGTCAGAATACAATTCTGAAATTTTTTATAGCTCCGTTATATTATTTATGACTTGTGTGCAAAATTTGAGGTCAATCGAAGTTGATTTGATAGGTTTCGGCATCGAATGAAGAAGTTGGAAATTTTAAGTTTCATTAAGCTTGAATTGGAACATAATTCGTGGTTTTAGCGTTGTTTTATGTGATTTGAGGTTTCAAATAAGTTCGTATGATGTTGTAGGACTTGTTGGTATATTTGGTTGAGGTCCCGAGGGTCTCGGGTGGATTCCGGTTGGTTAACGGATCGAATTTGGAATTTGAAGAAGAGTTGAGGCAGGTGATATCTGGCGTGATCGCGGATGCGAAAAATTCATCATGGGTGCGAAAAATTCATCGCGGGTTAGAAGCCGCAGGTGCGAAAAATCCATCGTGGGTGCGAAGCCGCAGGTGCGAAAATTTTTGCCGCGGCGCAATGATTGCTGGGCAGTGAGTGTTTAAAGCGGGGATTTGAGCATTTTTGCTCATTTCTTCATTCTTGGACGATCTTGGGAGCTTCTTGAGAGGAGCATTCACCTAGCAACTTGGAGGTAAGTTAATTTACACCTATTGCAAGTTAAATACATGGTTTATATATGGATTTAGACATGAAAATTTGTAGAAATTTAGATTTTTGAACAAAAACCTACAAATTGGTATTTTTGATTTTTCACCACGAAAATGGTTATGGAATTGGATGGAAATTATATATTTGAGTTCTTCAGATTATGGGTAACGATTCCCTTCGGAAATTTTCGCAATCCGAGCATGTGGGCCCAGGGTAAATTTTACCATGTTGGATAAGGTAATTTATTTAATAGATAAATTTTGAATCATTTAGCATATATTAATTATTTTGTATAATATTTGGATAGTTTCGGATTTTTCGGCGTCGAATCGAGAATTCAACGCGACGTGGTAATCAGAAAGTGGACTTTGAGACGAGGTAAGTCTCTTATCTAATCTTGTGAGGGGAAAATTACCCCATAGAGAATAAATTAAATAATTGTTGCTAATTGTGAGGGTTACGTACGCACGAGGTGACGAGAGTCCGTGCGTAGCTACTATTAGTGCTAAAGTACGGGTAGTTTAGGACTCAAAGCATGAATTACTTGTGTAAATTATATTCTTTATTAATTAAATTATTTGATGTGTATATTGTGAATTGTTATGAAAGATAGTAAAAGATAAAATTTTCATATGCTTAATTTTTGTTTAGATTAAATAAATTGTTAAAAGAAATTGTTCATCCTCTCGAATTTACCTTATAATAAACATACTCTCATTTCCGGAGGTACATAAGAAAAATGTCCTCCTTTCTTGTGGAGCGGGCCGAACGCCTCAGCAGGATAGATGCATCTATGGATCATGCCGCACGTCCCTCGACAGTATACACGATACTCTGGATCGGGCCGAACGACTTTGGCAGAAATGGTGCTTAATAATAATAATAATTACACGATACCTTAATAGTTTATTTCAACTTGCGAAACTAATTGATAAATTGGAGAATCCTTGGAATTTAATGAATTATTATTCCTGCTTGTTAAGGAATTAATTATTATTCCTGTAAATGAGATTAATTGATGAATTGGAAATTATTTAAATTGAAGGAATTTAATTAATATATTGAGAATTGTTGTATTTGAAGGAATTTGATTATTTCTGCTGGTTAAATAAATTATCGTAAATTTTGTGAATCATGCTGATTTAGATATTCTAGTTTTATTTCAATTATTATTATTGACCCATAGTGAATGTCAAAGTCGGTTATCTCGTCTCTACCACTTCGAGATTAGGCTTGATACTTACTGGGTACACGTTATTTTCGTACTCATACTGCACTTGCTGCATATTTTATTGTGCAGGTATATATATGTATAGCGACCTTGTGGGCGCAGAGGAGTGGCTAATAATTGTGGGGACATAGGTGAGTTGCATTCTATATTACGATCCACAGCTAACAGAGTCTCCTTCAGAGTTATTATATTTTCCTGTCTAATTTGTATTCTGGACAGATGCTGTATTTTATTTTTAATTTCCTAGTAAATGCTCATGCACTTGTGACACAGGGTTTTGGGAATGGTTGTGTGTTTAGAAATTCAGTTGCTAAAAATATTTATCATTACTCTATGAGTTTTATCTTTACTATTTCATTGAAGAAATTTTTATTTCAAAAATACTAAAATGGGTAATTAAGTTAATTGATTATGGTTGGCTTGCCTGACAGTGGTGTCCGACACCATCACGACCTTTTTGGATTTTGGGTCGTGATGCATAACAAGAAAAAGAAAAGCACACAGTAAATTTGCGTCTATATGTTCGCCGCAACTTCCATGGAGCTTTTGTTCCATGGAGTTTGATAGAAGTATGGCCTTTTTTTTTAGTTGAACTTTTTATTCGGGTCAGGTTAGTGTTTGAAGCGGGTTAATACGAAAAACTAGTAGATATGGGTAGGTCTTTGTAATGGGTTAAATGTTTTAATTTTGGCCAATAAGAAGTTGCCACGTGAAATTTAAATAATTATTATTTTTAATTCAGCATTGACCTAACGGTCAAATGGCATAAGTGAACCAAAAAGATAAATGAATGAGTATTTTTAGCCCAATAGATGGATGGAGAGTATTTTTAAATCTTTTCCAATAATTAAGGGGCATTTTTTTTTTGTTTTTTTTGTAAAAGTTTATCTTAACTTTTTTAAATATAATTTAAACGCTTTTTTAAGCTATAGATGAGGTTTAAAAAATTCTTCAAAATGTACTTTCGTTGAAGAGCAATGAAACACTTTCTCATTATGAAATATTTGTTCCACTTGCAAAACACTCATAATTTTTCTTATAAAAAGGTATAAAAAGATAAATAATATGTCGACGGAGGGAGTTAAATATTATTGTGAACCTTTTGCTAATATAAAATCTGGTAGACCACCTCGTATAGATTGTCGGGCGAAATGACGTTTTGACCAATTCACCCATGATTAGACACTTTTCGTATGAACACTTCGTTTTAAATCACGTTGTTTTTAATGTTTGACCAAAAAGTTAATGTGTTTCAGATAACATAAAAGTTCAACTAAACGTACTTTACAATTCTATGTGCAGTTTTTTTATCTACTTATTTGCAACGGTACAAAGTTAATACAAGACCCTACGTATCTGTATTTAATAACAAACTAACTCATATTGTCTTTTGCCAAAGTTTATTTTAATAATTGAAGCATATTGTATAAGGGTAAAAATCGAGCTCATGATACACTCCGGCCTCCGACAGGGTAAAATGAGCTTGAGATATGATTGCGAAGGATCGGAATCGAAGCAAGAGTCCCATCGAGTCAGAGTCCGGGGGCCGATTGTCTGCCCTCGAGAATATCGGGGTCATGATTCAAGATCGATCCAAATACTGGGAGACTTCAGAGAATATTGTCGGGTAATCAAGCACGACCAACAGAAGGCCGTAATATCCGCGACCGACCGGATATCACGGCGTAGATCTCGGTACGTATCGGTGTAGAACCAACAATCAGTTACACATAAGAGTTTTTACCTTTTATAGAGTTGTACTTAGTGTCACGACCCAATTTTACCTATAGGTCGTGATGGCGCCCAACACTACAGCTAGACAAGCAAACTAGTAATTTAAACTCATATTCAATTCTTTTAAAATTAACCGAGTAATTAAACTCTTCGTACTTGCAGGAATTTAGTAAATTAAAACAACCAAGAAAAAAATTCAAATCCAAACATTTTACTAGTATGTGTGCCAAGACCTGGTATCACAAGTGTATGAACATCTAGTAGATTATACAAAAATTCAAATACTGTCTGAAATAGAATAGACAAAATAAAAATTTAGGAAGAGGCGCTGGTTGCTGCAGAATGGCTCAGAAGGGCAGCTCACCACTAAGCCTCTGGATATCGAGGGTGCGTGCCGATAGGTCCAACAATAGCACATGTCTCAGGTCTTGCACAAAAAGTGCATCAAGTGTAGCATGAGTACGTAAACAACGTGTACCCAATAAGTATCAAGCCTAATCTCGAAAAGGTAGAGACGAGATGGTCGACTTTGACACTCACTAAGGGTCAATAATAATAATAAATAAAATAAAAATAAAAATATTTAAATCAACATGATTCACAGAGTTAACAATAATTTTTATTTAACCAACAGAAATAATTAAATTCCTTCAAATGTAACAATTCTCAATCTATTAATTAAATTCACAAGCTGCAATTAAAATGCCAAGGTATCGTGTAATTATTATTATTATTAGGCACGATTTCTTCTGAGGTCGTACAACCCGATCCAGAGTATCGTGTACACTGCTGAGGGACGTGCGGCGCGATCCATAGATGCATCTATACTGCCGAGGCATTCGGCCCGCTCCACAAGAAAGGAGGACATTTTCTTATGTACCTCCGCAAGGAGAGTATATTTATTATAGATTAATTCGAGAGGATGAACAATTCTTTTAACAATTAATTAATTAAAGCAGAAAATTAAGTATATAAGATTTTCATCTTTTACTATCTTTCCCTAACAATTCACAATTTTGTTCAAATAATTTAATTAAATAAAAGATATAATTTACACACATAATTCATGCTTTGAGTCCTAAACTACCCTAACTTTAGCATAGATAGTAGCTACGTACGGACTCTCGTCACCTCGTGCGTACATAGCTCCCACAATTAGCAACAATTATTAGTTTAATCACCTATGGGGTAATTTTCCCCTCACAAGATTAGACAAGAGACTTACCTTGTCTCAAAGTTCGCTTTCCGGTCAAAATATCGCGTAAAAACCTCAATTCGGTGCCGAAAAATCCGAAACTGTCCAAAAGTTATATAAAATAATTAATACATGTTCAATAATTCAAAAGTCATCTATTAAATAAATTACCCTATCCAAAAATGATAAAATTCCTAAAATTCACCCCGAGCCCACGTGCCCGTCTTCCAGAAATATTTCAGATAAAAACGTTACCCATAATCTCCAGAACTCAAATATATAATTTCTATCCAATTCCATAACCATTTTCATGGTTAAAATCTCATATTTATAAGAATCTAGGTTTTTCATCTAAACCCTTAATTTCTAAGCTTTACCGGTTATAATCTACCCATAATTTATGTATTTAACTCAAGGTGTGTAGAATTAACTTACCTTCAAGTTGCTAGTTAAAATCTCCTCTCAAAAAGCTCTGAAATCGCCCAAGCATGGAAGAAAAACGGACAAAAATGGATTGAATTTGTCCGTTTTTAAGGTTCTGTCCAAGCAGGTTTTCGTACCTGCGAAGGGATTGACCGCACCTGCTTCTTCGCACCTGCAGAAATTCCTCATAGGTGCGAGTCTCACTAGCCTGGGCCAAGCTCAAATCTGCGCACACTACTTCACATCTGCACGTTCGAAGGAGCGCCAAAATTCCGCATCTGCGACGATGGCCTCCCCTTCCCTTTTTCGCTTCTGCGCACAAAACTCGCATCTGCGAGGGTCGCTCTTGCGGCTGTCCAAGTGTAGGTTCGATCGTACCAGAAGCAGAAAGCTTCAATTCTTCCTCAAAATTCCAAAATTGGTCCGAGCCTCGTCCGGTTAATACTCGGGGTCCCCGGGGCCCTGCCCGAACATACCAACAAGTTTAAAATCATAAAACGGACTTGCTCGAACTCTCGGAACATGTAAAGTAACATTAAATCCAAGAATCATACCCCAAACCAAATTGATTCAACTTAGAGATTTCAAATTCTTCAAACTTACTCCGAATGCGTCGAAATATACTTATACTACTCAGAATGACACTAAATTGTGCGTGCAAGTCTTAAATCACCATACGAAACTATTCCCAAACTCGAAATTTCAAACGGACCTCGATTACTCCAAAACCTATTCCAAACCAAATTTAAAGAACTTTAAACCTTCAAATAGTTGATGTTTCACTATTAAGCGCTAAAACGTTCCCGGGTTATCCAAAACCCGATTCGAACATATGCCCAAGTTCGAAATCATCATACGAACCTATTGGAACCGTCAAATCTCGATTCCGGGGTCATTTTCTAAAAATATTGACCGAAGTCAAACTTGGCCTTTTAAAGCCAAACTAAGGAACCAATTATTTCGATTTCAACCCGATCACTTCCAAATTCTGAACCAACCATCCCCGCAAGTCATAAATTATTAAAAGCACATTCAGAAAGTTTTATTTAGGGGAACGAGATTCTAAAAGTCAAAATGACTGATTGGGTCATTACACTTAGAGTAGGATTCTCCTACTATATAAAAGGGGGTCTAATATATCATTAAACACGTTGTAACATGCATTCCAAAGCAATATACTACTATTTTCACTGTTATAGTAAGTTTTTTCTTTCATTCATCAATATTGTTCATCGTGAGCCCGGATCGAGGGTGAATATTTCAATAAGGCTGGAATCATCCTCCTCGCAAGGTTTGAATTTACTGTATTTCTATTTGTCCATTCTAACCCAATTTATCGTTTTGTATCAAATTAATCAACATATCCTTTGTAACGACCCGACCGGTCATTTTGAGCTCTAGCACGTCGTTCAACGGTTTGAGGCCTTGAGTAACTTCACTTCAGGTATTATGACTTGTACATGTGATCGGAATTGAATTTCGGGAAGTTCAGAGTTGATTTGGAATGAAAATTCTAATTTCGGAAGCTCTAAGTTGGAGAAAATGACTAAGGTTTGACTTTTGAGTAGACAATCTCGGAATCGGGATTTGAAGGTTCCAACAGGTTCGTTTGATGATTTTGGACTTGGTCATATGTCCGGATCGGGTTTTGGATGATCCGGGAGCATTTTAGCACATATTGTGGAAAGTTGACATTTTGGAAGAATTTCATAAATTTGGGTTGAAGTGTATTTTAATATTATTGATATACGTTTAGAATTCCAAGCCTGGGAATAGCTCCGTATGGTAATTCTGGTCTTAGGAGCACGTCCGGATGTGGATTTGGAGGTCCGTAGGTCATTTTGGGATTATTTGGTGAAAGATGGAAGTTGGAGGCTTTTGGAAGTTTGATCGGGAGTGAAATTTTTGATATCAAGGTCGGAATCTGATTTCGGAAGTTGGAGTAGGTCCGTAATGTCAAATGTGACTTGTGTGCAAAATTTGAGGTCAATCGGACGTGATTTGATAGGTTTCGGCATCAGATGTGGAGGTTAGAAGTTCAATAGTTCATTTGGCTTGAATCGATGCGCAATTCGTAGTTTTTGATATTATTTTGTATGATTTAAGGCCTCGAGCATGTCCGTTTTATGTTATGAAGCGGGTCGGTGTGATTGGACGGGGTTCCGGGGGCCTCAGGTGTGTTTTGGATGTGTTTGGGTTGTATCATGCTCTTATTTGATTTTTCAACGTCATTTATTTGGGTATAAATGGTACCATATTGAGAAAAAGACCTTTTATTTGTGATTGGACTGAACCATTAGATCCGTATCTAAATTACGGAGCCATAGCAACAAGAATTGTCGAATTCCGATGTCGTATGAGAGAGTTAAGCCCATTTCTGTGTCGGGAAAGATTGTTGGTTTCTGGTGCGGACTTTGTTCTTCACGAATGCAAGGGAGGTCCCACGAATTTGAAGACGGAAATTTATGTTGACCGGTCAACGCGAAGGTTTTCCAGCGAACGCGAAGAAGAAAATCGCCTGGACAGTTTTTTAAACCGAGAATTTTAGTATTTTGGGCATATCTTGAGTTGTCGAGCTCCGTTTGAGGTGATGTTCGCGGCGTTGTTCTCGTCTCAACAAGAGGGTAAATATATGACCTTTATTTTGATGTTTCTCCATGATTATTTCCGTTGGTTATTATTTTTATCCATATTTGGATTGTAGAAATTGAGATTTTGAGCCCCAAAGTTGAGAAATGGTAAATCCTTGATTTGAGGGTCGATTCAAGGATGAAATTGGATGATTTTCTAGATATAGACCATATGAGTTATGGGTAATATTTATTTTAAAATTTTTCAGAATCCGGGCACATGGGCCCGAGGGTCGACTTTATTGACTTTTCGAGCGGAGTTGGGAATTGTTATAAATTGATTTATTATGAGTATTAAAGTATATTTTTAATGGTTTACAAATTGTTTGACTAGTTTTGGAGTGACGGGCATTGATTTGAGGTGTTAGAGTGGCGTTGGAGCCGGGTATGGAAGTTCAAAGCGAGGTAAGTCTCATGTCTAACTTTGTGAGGGGAAAATTACCCCTAGGTATTGTCTGTTGATGTGTGCTACTTGTTGTGGGGGCTACGTACGCGCGAGGTGATGAGAGCCCGTACGTAGCTACATTCATGTTACTGTCCGGGTAGGCTTAGGTTCACATCATGCTATAGCTGTACTATTTGAGCAGTCTCTCGCTTATTAAATTTCTCTGTTTTACATTTCTACTTGAGACTAGAATTGCTATTGAAGAGACTTCACGAGTTCATGACTAGTCATCGAATAATTTCACTCCTCTTACAGCATATTTCCGTGATATATATGTTTCATAGAAAGGTTTTTGTTAAAAAAAATACAATTCACACGTTTATTCGTGAATGAGGCCAAGGACCCGTCAAGGCCTCTTATTCTAATGGGATCAGGACGTTCGCCTCGGCAGGAGTTATGTACCACACTCTTATGGGATCGGGCCGTTCTCCTCGGCAGAATTTATGTACCATATTCTCATGGGAGCGGGTCATTCTCCTCGGCAAGTTAATGAATACATCTATGGTTCGTGCCGTTCGACCCTCGACAGTGCACAATTTAAATATTTATGTTGGATCGTGTCATACGCTTCGGAATTTCCTATAACACATCCTTATGGAATCATGCGTAATATTTGGCAAGAAGCCATTGTATCTGTGAGTTTTTCCTGCTTTGAATTATGACAATCTATTTGATGAGATCCGCTATATCTATATATAGGCTCCGGTTATGGAGGAAATTTCTAATGGAGAGCTTGAGTTCATCATAAAGAGGAGAATTTGTACCACATGTTTTATACTTGTTTATTTCATTTATTTACTTTGCCTCATATTTATTTACCTCTTTACTGTACCTGATATTATTAGACCACTAGTGAGTGTCGATGTCGACCCCTCATCACTACTCTTTCGGGGTTAGGCTAGATACTTACTGGGTGCATGTGGATTTATGTACTCATACTACACTTGCTACATATTTTTGTGCAGGTACATATATGTCTGAAGGCCTTGTGAGAGCAAAAGAGTGTATACACGCGGGGACTTAGGTGAGATGCATTCCATATATCGACCCGTAGCCAGCAGAGTCTCCTTCAGAGTATTTATATTTTTCCTGTCCAATTTGTATTCCGGACAGATACTGTATTTTATTTTACATTCCTAGTTGATGCTCATGCACTTGTGACACTGGGGTTTGGGGTGACTATGGGTTGTTTTGTAGTGAAATTGGTAAAAATATTATTATTTACTCTGTAAATTCTACCTTTTACTATTTAATTGAAGGAAATATGATTTTAAAAATATTAAAAAAATGAGATTAAAATTAAGTATTTATTGTTGGCTTGCCTGACAGCGGTGTCCGGCGCCATGACGACCTTTAATGGATTTTTGTGTCGTGACAGCATGGTATCATAGCATTAGGTTCATTTAGGTCTCACGAGTCATGAGCAAGTCTAGTAGAGTCTTGCAGATCGGTACGGAGACGTTTGTACTTATCTTCGAGAGGCTACAAGACTGTTAGGAGCACTTCCTTTATTGATTCCCCATCTTGCGATTTGATTCCTTTGAGGCTTATGCCTTTATTTCCTTCCTACTCAATCTTATGCGGCGTGAAGCGCTTGTTATCAATTAGGAATCGAGGAATTGTAATGGTACTGCAGATGTGGTGCATGATGTTTCTCCCTGCATATTCGATTGGGCTATTGTCGTTGCCTTGCGGAAGGATGTTCTGTTAATTCAGCTCAGTATCAGTATTTCCTATGGTTTTGAAGTTGGGCACTGATTGTTATGATGATTCATGCGTTGCTATCACAAAGTGTTGGTGTAATGGTAGGGTGCTTATTTATGGATCGTGGCAGTGAATAACTTGAAAGGAGGATTTCTCAGCACATGATTTAGAGGTTCAACGTTTATTTCCAGCAAAGGAAAGGCAATCGGAGTATGAATGTTAAAGTTTGGGTTGATGGAATAACGAGACTTGGTATTTTCGAACGTGGTGGAATTTTCATCTATGATGTAGTGTCATTGTCCTTATTTAAAGTATTACTGTTTGCCGGTGTTATGGCCTCGTTGATTCGCCTATGGGGCAGGGTGTCATTGTCCTTCGAGTTTGGAATGCATTGTTGGTCTTTTAGCGGATGTCAATGGTGAAGAAGGAATCTTGGTGGGTTCCAGGGTTATGTAATTATAGCTTCAAGCTAAGTGAAGGAGCCACACCGTCTACGATTGGACTGCGTGATTGTCTACTTGTGCGGTTTCTAGTTATCGGTGTATTGATGGTTTATTACGACTAAGGAAAGAAAACATCAGTGGTAATTTGAGCAAAGTATTTGTTGCATGTGTGCTATCTTTGGCCTTATCGGTTCATGTTCAGGTTTTGGGAAGACTCAGAGTCAATGCTTTGTGTGGATGTGATGTATAAGGAAAGGAATTCAGCCGGTTGCTTATTTGAGAGGGTGTTCATATGCTAGCAAGGCCTTAGAGTTTGATTATATTCGGGAACAAGTCATAGTGGGTGACTCTCAACAATGGTCCTAGTAGGCTCAAATTAAAGTGTGGTACTTAAGGATTTCAAGTTCGTGGTATAGTTAAGTATCGAGCTTTTGCATTGGATTATGATAGGGGTTTGGAGTGTTCTATGTTATCGTCGGTCTGTGGTGTAGCATTGGAGGAATGGGAGAAAATAACTTCGTATTCATAGAGGAATTATCATAATGGGTGTACCAGTTGAAGATGCAAATATGCACACAAGGAGGGTATGGGATGGTTCGTGGTTTTGAGACAACATAGTCTCGTGAATTGGGTCACTCGGGATAAGTGCAAATTGAGTTCGTTATATTTTGAATGGAGCTATTATTATTTCTGAGGCAAGGCTAGAGTAAATTAGAAGAGCTTGGTTTGGGTAGCAATGGTTGAATTGGCATGATGGTGGCAATGATCAGTTCCTTCAACGTGTTAAGTTATACAGGTAATTTGTGGCGGTACGTGCGAGGCTTGACGGTCGCCGTAATTTGATTTATTTGGAGGCATTTGATTATTATGGCTTGTTATGGGTAGATGGATCCCGGAAGAGTTATGGTGGTTTAGACCACAACTTGAGGTTTGTATTTTCTGCGGTTATGGGAATTCAGTCGCGTGTTGCAATGGTTCTCCTGAAATGAGTTACGTGAAAGGTTTCTATATGATGAAGTATTTATTCTATTAGTGGCTCTGGAGTTATGATGAAATTCTTGTGCTCTCGCGTAGTGACATGTTAGGTGCAGTGAGCGGCATGGGAATTGGAAGTTAAGGATCAAAGTTGCGGTTCGGTGTTGGCAAGAATGTCACTAGCTCGAATGAGCAGGAAATAATTCAGATGTTTAGAGTAAGATGGTATTTTCTTTAGTGTCGTCTGAGAACGGTGTCCTGTGTAAGAGGCTTTGTGTACTGATTTTCGATTACCTTTACAACATTAGTATGGCCGGTGGTATGGATGTGCAGACTTTGCTACCTGGTGCGGAGGGTCGTGGGAGCCTATCCCACGGGAAGATTGTATAAGTGTGACATATAGTCACTTGATTGATTAAAAGTTGAAGCCAAGTATGGAGATTGTGGTACTGTCGCTAATGTGAGAATTTATGCATGAAGGGCGCTCTATTCATTTGGCTACGAACTATTGATGTTTGTTCCGGATTGGACAGTTGTTCTTGTGTGTCATGGGAAAAAGGGTTAGTGTGGATCCTTTAAAGGTTATTAGCCCAGCACATTACGGTCAAAATCGGTTTGAGGTCCGTGGGTGAATCTAAATATGAATGCGGGCTCTATATCAGGCCAGATGTGTTCATTTCAGCTTAGCATTGTTTACGGAGGAATCTTTGGGCCCTTGATGTTATTTCTGTTGTCAGCTCCGTGTAATCTCTATTGTGCCATGTAGGTTGTGAGACGGTATGATTATTCGCACTCATATAGATATCCCATGTAGTTTGTGGTGTTGTGAGAGTAGGATGACTCTCGTGATGCAGGTCATTTATTGCACCTTAGTCGTGCTTGAGTTTTGTAACGTATGGTGCTATTTGTCTCCCTAGGGATGATATTTTACACTTGGTATGCTTATGGTCGACATTCGGGTATTTCGTAGGTATGAGCATTCTGGATCGGTAGGTATTTCATTATAGATTATTATGTTAGGATCAGGTGGCACTCCGCCACGAGTATATTATTTGGATCGGGTGGCACGCCGCCACGGGTATCATGGTTGGATCTGGTTGCACGCCACAACGGTATCATGTGTGGATCAGGTTGCATGCTGCAACAGTGTGATGCTGAGTACAGTTCCCTATTTCTATTCTTGTGTGTTTTGATTCTCATTTTCTGAGGAAGGTTTAACATCTTTTCAGTTGTTTAATTAGTTACGTGGGTTGAGTAGTTCTTTCCATAGTTCATTTTCCTTATGTATCACATTCGAGTTTGTGGCATGTTGGCACATTGTGGCATCATATGAGACCTTTGGCAGTGCCTGAGATGGCTTATTGCCTGAACACCTTATACTGGGTGAGATGAGATTATTGGACCTGGGATCAGTGCGATCGGATTATATGAGGCATATTAAAAATCAAATATCGTTATTTGGTTCATAATGGGGTAATGGTCCTTGTCAGGAGGATGAACTCAATGATTTGTCAACTCGACAGTTGGTTATGAAATTCTACACATCTCTTCCGTCGTGGAAGTATTGCAAGAGTTGAAACATGACTTATATGTGTCATGAGGTATGTTGTGGGCATCAGATTCGTAGAATTTTGGCTATTATAGTCAACATATGTTATTATGGTCATGTGAATCGTATGGTGCATGGTATGGATTCAGTAAGGGCATACAATCATATTTTGGTACAATGTGTAGTGATTAATATGATGTTCGTGTGTTAGAATCTGGTATCGTGGAGAAACTTCGGATGTTGGAATTTGCCTCTAAAGCTTGCTAGCTAAGGTAGCAGGAAGGATCTGCAGTCTGGCTCGAGCTAATCTGCTCAACTGGGTTATGGTGGCACGGGTAGGTGCACGAGGTGTTAAACAGAGTGCGAGATGATTCGTGCACCAAGCTGCCCTTTGACCACTAACTTTTCCTTGGTTAAATGTTTTAAATGCGAGAAGACAAATTATACGGAGGAAAATTATTTGAAATTAGTTCATATGAATCTATCAAAGATCAAGACACAATTAATGTAAATATTAAAATATATAGGCGATGCTAGTTGAGATCAAAATTTAATCATACTTCGTTCACTTACATGATGTCCAATGTTTGTCAAAAGACAGTATTATTTGGTTAGAAATTTGTATGTTAGTGTGTGTGTGAAAAAGAGTCGTCTGACTTAAGCATCTAAATTATTTATAAACTCAAGCAACCCCATGATCTATGAAAATGGCCTCACAGAAGATCTTTAATTAATTTTGTTATATTTTGTTAGTCGACCATTAAAAGTGAATAAAAAATTCGCAATTTTCTCAAGTTTTGCGGAAAATCTTTCACCTTTTAGTGGATTGAAACTTGAAAACATTTTGAATGCCGAAAATAACAACCACTCCTAAAAACTCTAATGGGGTCAATTATTTTTTTTGGCCTTTTACAATTTTTTTTAAGCAACCATATCATTCGGCAGCACTTGCCTAGTGACTAATATATAAATAAAATCCGTCACTCAGCAGGTATAATGTAGGCAATCATCCCTGATACAAGTAATAGTGATTGATTCCACGACTTAAAATTCGTAACCTATAGATCACATGAAAACAATTTTACCGTAGTGGAAGCAAAAGAATACATTTGCAAAGTGCTTCCCTCGAGGAGTCCGGAACCAAAATGTGGTTCTTTTGGACTCAAAGAACCAAAATGTGTGGAAAAAAAATATAGTGACCAAAATATATATAACGTCCTTTTAAAGGGCGCTATACCTTAACGGTCGTTTGCCCATTTCCTTACCGCGCTATACATATTATGTGGGCCCACCAATAATTCTTCTGAGCTTAACTGATATAACAATAATTCAACTGGGTATAGCGCCTTTATTTAAAGCTCCATACCTAAAGAAATTGTACCCCGGATTGGTTTTTCCCTTATTTAAAGAGGTTAAGGATTTTCTAAAAATCCATTCACAAATATTCTCAAGTCTTCTAAAATATTTCTTCGTTAAGTTGTTTTGTATTTTGTCATAATGTCTGAAGAGCGAAGAATAAGAGTTTCATTATATTAGGGTGGTGAGGTTGTGGTGGGAATAACTCAGTAACCTATAGTTTATCTCCACAGTGTCATGTTAAGTTGTCACTTACAATGGAGTACGATACATTGGTATCGTTGTTATGTAAACAAATGAGTGTGAGCAAACGTTCGGTGAACCTTAAAGTAATCGGAAAATATCTGAATTCTATCACTCCGCAAGAGGTTGCTTGTTATGCTGAGTTTAACATCGAGGACGATGAAACTCTGAGAGATTTTTTGAGAACTCCGGATGAATACCGAGAATTTCTTGTGATAAAAATGTTGGAAATGTACGTCAAGGTTGAAGACGTTCGCAATAATGAGGTTGCGCAAAGCAGGAATATCCCTCAGTCATCGGGTGGTTATTTTGGAGCAGTTTTAGCCGAACAGGTTCCGGCTGAAAGAGTTTGACCTGATCTAAACTTATCTCCACGGGCGAATGAGGACCTAGTTTACATAATCCACTAGACGAGTGGTAAACTTCAATTTTCCTTTGTGTTACGATGTTTATTTTTGTTGTATTGAATTTGTATTAACACTAATATATTCTACAAAGGGTACCGTCCAGATATGAATTTTACAAGTTATGAACCAATACCCAGTTAGAATATGCCTAGTTCTGGTGTGTTGGATCATGATGGTCCATCCGGGAGTTATCACCAACAGGATAATGTCCATCATGGGATGTAAACACATTACGATTTGTAAGTGAAGTGATATAGCTATATATAAAATATTTATCAATTTGAGTAACTCATTATTTTGTTGGTTGTGCAGTGAAAACGAGCATCCTGAAGGTCCTGTCCTTACTCAATTGCCCGAAGACAACATATTTAATCAGGATCTGGCAGATGCACAGAGTCAGAAAGAGAATAGTGATTATGACAACAATGCCGATGAGTCTGGAGATGACACACCCTTCCCTGATGAGGAGGAAGAAAATGTTGGACCTGATATGACGAGGGAGCATGCTCCACCCCCCGTTAGACCAAGAGTGTACGAGTCTCACGTGCCGTTTCATTCAGGGGAGATTCCCTACCTTGATCATTTGCCAAGTATGCCAGATGTGGATGCCCTCACAAGGGATATTGACGAAATTCGGACAGCAATGTGGGATGAATCTAGAGCAACTGTGTTATCAAAGGGCATGCTTTTTCCCGATAAAGCGCGCCTAACCAGGGTGGTGCTAATGTACAGCGTAAAAGAGTGTCGTGAGATCACGGTTCGCGAGTCATCTCCAGATTTATACAAGGTAGTCTGTCGTAGAATGTTTATGGGTTGTAATTGGATACTGCGTGCGAGGAATAAGAAAACAAATATGTGGGTTGTGGGTAAATACATTGGGACCCACAATTGTGAAATGGACACATTCAATAGGAATCATTTTAACTTGAATATTGACTTGATTTATCTCGTCTTAATTCCACACATTGAAGCGTCCATAAGGTACAAGATCAAAGAGTGTATAACATTCGTCCACCAGGAATATGGGTGCACCATTACCAAAAGAAAGGCATTTCTCGGGCGCAAACGTGAGTTTGAAATTGTTTATGGTAACTGGAATAAGTCATTTGCCTCTCTACCCAGGTACATGGCTGCATTGCAACACTTTAACCCCGGGACTATTGTTGAATGAAAGCTTGAGCGGAGTCCGGGAATACCAGAACATATATTCAAATATGTGTTCGGGCATTTAAACCAGCAATTGATGGTTTTCTGCATTGCTGGCCAGTAATATCCATAGACGGCACTCATGTCTATGGAAAATATGATATTAAGTTGTTGATCGTCGTTGCAGTAGATGCTAATGGAAGTATATTTTCCTTAGCTTTTGCTATTTGTGCTAATGAAAGCCAAGAGACGTGGACACTATGTTTGAACCACTTGAAAGAGCACGTTATCAAATAGCGTTTACGTATTTGTATAATATTTGATCGGCATGGTGGTATTTTAAGTTCTGTACAGAATTTGCATGCATGGAAGGAACCATATGCCTATCACCGTTACTGTGTGAGACACCTAAAGGCCAATTTCCAGAAAGCATATCCCAACAAGGATTTGTATGATTTAATGTGGATGGCTGCAACAGATCACCAAGAGTGTAAATTCAGAAGGCGTATGGAATCTATCAAGCAGGAAGACGAGGGAGCCTATCATTGGTTGATGCGACATGAACTTGACAAGTGGACTTTGCATGCGGATGGTGGCAGAAGATGGAGAATTATGACTACAAATGTGTCAGAGTCTTTCAACGGGTTATTGAAGTCTGCACGTGGATTGCCTGTCACTGCCATGGTGCGGATGTCATTCAAGCAGATGGCAGAAAGGTTTGTTGAAAGGGCTAGAGGTGCATCGCCATTTATGGAACGGGGTGTTGAATTTATGCCAATACCAATAAAAAGATTTGCGAAATACAGGCGGCGAGCACATTGGCATTCATATTTACAGTATTGCAACGAGCGAAATATTTTTGAAGTTTGCACCGCTATCCATCAAAATCGGGGGAATAATACACACACCGTAAATTAAGCTAGAAGGTTATGATCTTGTGGGAAATGGTCCATCTACCACATGTCGTGCTCACATGCCATCAAGTGCTTTCAACATACAGGTTTAGGGGCAACCAACTATGTTGATAAAGAATATAGTATTGCTGCATACTTAAACAACTATAGTGGGCAATTGCAGCCGGTGGGTGCTGAGCATTATTGGCCGCTGGAATAATTTAAAATGGTGTGTAACAAGGATTATGTACGTCAACGACAAGTGGAAAAAAGAACGCGTATACGAAACTAAATAGATGTTGGTGATACCGTTTATGCGCGCAAATATGGCATATGCTCGCAAACAGGATACGACCGTCGTAAATGTCCTTCACCTGGTTTGGGTGGCGGTGGTAATCCAGCTCCTAGTGGAAGTTCATCTAATGTGCCCAACTATCAAGGATACATGTAGTGTTTTTTTTCCGTAATGTGGTTGTAATAAGTATATGTACTTGTTTATATTGCAGAATGTATGAAATAAAATTATGTTTCCATTGCTGTTAAATCTTATTGATATTTAACATTAATACTTCAGTACAACAATCTAACATAAACCCATTTAAAAAATAATAATTGTCTTGTCGACCTGAAAAGCTGCTCGCCTGCAAAAGCTATCTTCTGGAAAGGTTGTATTGTACCCGAAAGAATCTTTAACACGCGAAGCATAGCGCGGTTAAATACTATGTTATGTGTGTTGTCTTGCCTATAAATAACTAGCACATTTTAGTTATTATCTACGCTTAACCAAAACAAATAGCAAAACTTTCCATAAATTTTTCATTTTTCTTGCATTAACAAATGTCTGGACGCAATGACCAACCAAGGTGCTATTGTGGCAAACGTGCGATTTTGAAGGCATGTTGGTCAGATGGTAAGGTTGGGCGCAGATACTGGATATGTCAAGAATTGTTTGGACGCAATGACGGAAATCAATGTATGTTTGAGGAATAGTATGATAAACCCATTAACCATGAATACTACAAATCATGTTTGCAGTATGTTTGGAATATGAACGGTGAATACCAACACCATATCTCTGAAATGCAATGAGAAATTGCGGCAGTGCAGGAGAAACTAAAAGAGGCAGAAGAAGAAAAAAATAGGCTAGAGGAGAAATTTAAGTGGTTGGAGCAGAGAATAATATGCGATAGTGACTAAACAAACACATGTATGTGTTGAGTGTAATATTTTATCTTTATGTTTTCCGTGTCATGTATTTTCATTAGTTGTACTGAATTTAAATTATATTAAGTTGCTATGTTTGTGTTTGTGTTGTAGTATTACAATAACGAAGAATCAGAGAAATAAAAACATAATGCGCATATAATATAAACAATAAAAATTGTTGTTATTATTTACTGAATGTCATATGTATATAAAATACAAAACAAATCAATGTGTCCCACATCATGTATGCTTTAATGCAGCCATTGGCCTGAGGCGCATCCCATCCTGCCCGGCTATACTATCAGGATCATCCTCATCACGTCGCCTCTTTGTCGGAGGATGCGCTGTAGCATGATCGTTAGTAGGCGATGGCAGGCTTGGTAGAAGGGGTCGTCGGTCCAGCAGTAACCTACAGATTAATAAGATATTTTAGTATATGATATATTTATATATTAGTAATGTAAGCGTTAAGTCACAAAAATTTAAATTGTCTTACCATGGTCTCGTCGGGCTCCTGAATATAATCATCTGTCGCAGCCAGGTCAGTATCGCACAAAGTGGCCTCTGTGACGGGCGAGGATGAAGTCTTAAAAAAATATAAAGATATTTATGGCTAATCAATGAGATAAAAACAAATATAAATAATAGTAATACAAACAAACCTGCGCCTGCAAAAGATCCTCAGCATCCCTCGATGATGAGCCATAACTCAGTCGGCGCCCACTATCCACATCTCGTGTCGGACGATCATCAGCAACGATCGATGGGTCTGGAGGATAAGGAAAATACTGATCCCAATCCTCTCATGTAATGGTCGTGCCCGCGATCAACAATGGAGCTGACGGGGTCACCTGCGAAGTCCCTGGAGTAAGCTGAAGGTTGAATGACGGCATATCACTATGAGCATGGTCTGGCTCATGGAGGTCACCCGGCTGATCAACTCCAACATCCTTAACAGGTGCCTCAACACCCCCTTGCTAGGGACCACCTCCTCGCCGACCCCCAAGACCTCATGGGACACCCCTACCTCGTGGGACATCCCTACATCGTGGGGCATCCTTCCTCATGGGGAACACCTTCCACGTCGACCACGTTCCGGCTCCACTGTTGGCCCACGACGGTACTGCTCTGGCGCCACATAATCAGCCTAGTATCCTAAGCGCTCATCATCTCGGGCTTGCCTCAATGTCTGGGAAGCCAAATCGCTAACATGTCGGCCATACTCGTGCAAAGCGGTTGCTCCCTCGCCGGTATACTGCTGCATCTGCAGTCCCAACTGGTGAAACAGATGTAGGCCAATATCCTGCACAACATGTAAAATATAAATTATGGAACGCTAGGTTAACGTTATAAGTATACCAAATAACATATCAGTGCCTCGTGCCTCCCGACATATGGAATGTACCGAACGCCAATGCGATAAATGGGATTCCCGACGAAAAGTCGGGTAATGCTGCGGTACTAGGCCATATACTCATGCTCACCATCCGGCCGCGCAGGTGGAGGGGGCGGAATCAGGTCATGTCGCTGGTCCCAAGTATCGATCTCCGCCTCTAGCCATGTCATATATCTATGGTCCACCCTGGAACGATCATCCCGCTAGTAATGTGTCATATGCCAAGCGGGTGGTGGCGGTACAAGCTGCAGGCGGCCAAACTGGCGAAGTACTCGCTTAGTGGCATGATGCTCGACAATATCAAGGCACATCAACGGGAGGGAAGAGCTCCACATAATTCGGCCAGTCGAACAATAATCGGTCAAACCAGCTATTAGCTCATCGTTGTATGGCATCCAAATGAACTATTAAGTAACAACAGAAAACGTGAATATACGCAACACATATGAACCAGGCCAAGTAAACTTAGATATACATTTACCTGTGCGCCCTCCAGCAAATCCAACAAATCCCTGCAATAGGGGAGATTATGTCGAGCCTCGTACTCCCGTCCATATCCTCGCCTATCAACCCACCTCCTAGCTAAAGGGAGAAACAGATGTGGTGCACCCGGAGCTAAGAGTGGTAGAGGTGGCTGCAACTGCAGGAACCGCTCCCAGGCCCAAACCTAATATACAAAGTGGACGTAAAATTTAAGGTATATTTTTACTAGGTATGTTATAATGAATAGAGTATTCGACTATGTTTTCACCTGTAGCAGCGGCAAAAATCCAGCAACGTCTCGCTGGGTGCCCATGCTCGCCCGGCACATCTGCCTGTACACGTAACCGAGAACAGCAGCATCCTCGTGTACCGGTGAATATGAAGCTCCGGTGTATCATCTGTGATGTCAGCGTGCATTGCCTCCAAATGATGCCGGACGGGCGTCAACTGCAGACAACTGGCCCCAATCAATGCAGTCTCATCCGATGGCTGGAAACCGGTGAGACGATGTAGCATCTCCAGGTACTGCAAACCCGTATACTCTCTTATGGCATTCGGCAAAGCAACAAGGTGTGCATCAACGGACAGCCCATACAGGACCTCCACGTCCTGAAGTGTGATAGTGGCCTCGCCAATGGACAAATGGAATATGTGCATCTCCGGTCGCCATCGCTCTATTAGGGCTGTGATCAACGACCAATCCAGCTGCAGCCGGCCGATCTCCACAATCCTATAAAAACTCATATCCTGGAGGCGTCTAACTATACGGGGATGAAAAGGGTGGGCCCTAAGAAAGTGCAACATATTGTCTACTCTCCTGGCGCGGAACGTCTGGGCCAGTAACTGTCCCTCCCATATGTAGGACGACCTCTGCAAGACTCTACTAAACCTGCTTGTGACTCATGACACCTATGAACCTAGTGCTCTGATACCAACTTGTCACGACCCCAAATTCCCTCCGTAGGATGTCGTGATGGCACCTAGTCTCTAAGACTAGGTAAGCCTATCAATGCGGAATAATAATAAATATTTGAAATAAATAAACTATAATTCAAACAATTTCAACTCCCAAAACCCGGTAGAAATAAGTCACAAGCTTCTAAGAATTTATTCTTAATGTCTCTATATGTCAAGGTCTAGATAAAATATAAGGAAGCAACATAAAATGATAGAAGGGGACTTCGGAGTCTGCGGACGCTGGCAGATATACCTCGAAGTCTCCGTGCGCATGTAACTCAATGACGTCTAGGCTGGTAAAATGTACCTGGATCTGCACAAAAAGATGTGCAAAAGTGTAGTATGAGTACACCACAGCGGTACCCAGTAAGTGCCAAGCCTAACCTCGGTAGAGTAGTGACGAGGTCAGGTGAGGCCCTACTGGAAAATAATAATGGCATGGTAAAATGTTTATCAATGTAGTAAAATAAAATGACATTGAAAATGGATCAAATAGTATGTCACAGTTAATGACACCAAATAATTGCAAATAATATCTCGTGGAAATCAAAACACAATTTCCTTCAACTTTATGAAAATCACAATAATAATCAAAGGCAACTACGGCCATAAATCAATATCAACAAGGGCACTCCCGAGGTACCGCCTCGTAGTCCCAAATCATAAATATATTCAGAATATCTCATTTCCTTATATCACCGCGGGAGCCTTCACAATTTATTTAAAGAAAATATTTTTCCCGAAATAGCATCCCGCGTTTTAGCCACTCTTATCACACCGCATGACTTCTAGTAGTTCCCCTACTAGCCACGCGTATCAAGCCACCCTTATCTCACCGCATGCGTTTCAACACCCAAACTTTATACCACCGCATGCGTATCAATATCACAATATATCACAATTTGCACCTCAAGTGCTCAAATAATTTAACTTGCCAAAATAATTCAACAATAATATTTTTCCACAATAAAGAGCTCACGGCTCATGCCAAAATAAATCATCAATAATAGTTTGCCACAATAAAGAGCTCACGGCTCATGCCAAAATAAATCATCAATAATAGTTTGCCACAATAAAGAGCTCACGGCTCATGCCAAAATAAATCATCAATAATAGTTTTCCACAATAAAGAGCTCACGGCTCATGCCAAAATAAATCATCAATAATAGTTTTCCACAATAAAGAGCTCACGGCTCATGTCAAAATAATTCATCAATAATATGCTTCCACAATAAAGAGCTCACGGCTCATGTCAAAATAATTCATCAATAATATGCTTCCACAATAAAGAGCTCACGGCTCCCTCACAATGAGTATAAAAATATTCAGGAGTAAATAATTTAGGAAAAATAATATTTTAAAATCTTTACTATGTTGCTTCAATATCAAGTTTAAAAATGTCAAATACTTCATATTAATAATATTTAATTTAAAGAAAATCAACCTTCAAATAATGCACAGAATAAAAGAAACCAAGTTTCAACTAAACAGGTAAAACAATTAGTAAGAAAAGATCAAACAAATTTGAAGTATATATCTCACATCAATGATGAATATAACAAGATAAAATAATTTAATAAATGCGCAACAGTGATCTACACAATTTAAAAATATAATCTTTCGCAAATTAACCCGTGTACACACTCGTCACCTCGTGAACACGACTTTCAACACATTTCAATAATCACATCAATACTAATTCTAGGGGAAATTTCCCCCACACAAGGTTAGACAAGTCACTTACCTCGACTTGCTCCAATTTAATCAAGTATTATGCTTTTTCCTTGAATTTCCGACTCCGATCGACTCGTATCTAGTCATAATTAATTCGATACAGTCAACAAAAATTATAGTAGTAAATTTCATAAGAAAATATTACATTTTCATTAAAAATCCGAAATTAGCTCAAATTTTGACCGTGGGGCCCACATCTCGGAATCCGGCGAAACTTATAAAATCCAACAACCCATTCAATTATGAGTCCACCCATACCAATTTTACCAAAATCCAATAACAACTCGACCTCCAAATCTTAAATTTTCGTTTTTGGAAGATTTTGTAAAAATCTTGATTTTTCTTCCATAAATTCACGGATTCATGATGTAAATGAGTATGGAATCATGAAATATAATCAATATAGGATAAGGAACACTTACCCCAATGTTTTCCAGCAAAAATCGCCCAAAATCCGTGCTCCAAAAATCCAAAACGAAATGAATGAAATGAGCAGTTTTGGTCCTTAAGTTTCTGCCAATCCGTCACTAAAAGTCCATTTTTCGTCACTAAAAGTCTACCAGAAATAGCTCTACCAGTCTTACTTCAATGGATCATAACTTTCTGTACAAATATCCAAATGATAAATGGTTTAACTTTCTGGAAGCTAGAATCCACCTACTACAACTTTCGTGTTTTGTAATTATTCTGATTCCTTATGCATTGCGAGGTATAAGCTCCCAAAGTCGGCTTCATGCATCAGAATTTCTGGCGAAATTTCTGGAAAAACTGCTCTACCAGCCTTCATTCAATCCATCATAACTTTCTGTACAAATGTCTAAATAATGCATAGTTTAACTTTATGGAACCTATAATCATACGACTACAACTTTCATGTTTTGCACATTTTCTGATTCCTTATGAATTGCGAGATATAAGCTTTCACACTTGGCTCCACGCACGGAATTTCTGCAACAGAAATTTCTGCTGCAAACAGAAATTTCCAGCACTTTGTCCGAAATCCATTCCGTTTACCTTCCGAAATCCACCCGAGACCCTCGGGACCTTAACCAATTATTCCAACATGTCCCAAAATACCATACGAACTTAGTCGAGGCTTCAAACTACATCAAACAACATCAAAACGACGAATCACACCTCAAATCAAAATCAATGAACTTTGAACTTTCAAATTCTATATCTTGTGTCGAAACATATCAAATCAATTCGGAATGACTTCAAATTTTGCACACATGTCATAAATGACATAACTGAGCTATGAAAATTTTCAGAATCGGATTTCGACCCCGATATCAAAAAGTCAACCCCTCGGTCAAACTTCCCAAAAATTCAACTTTCGGCATTTCAAGCCTAATTCTACTACGGACTTCCAAATAAAATTCCGATCACGCTCCTAAGTCCAAAATCACCATACGGAGCTGTTGGAATCATCAAAATTCTATTCCGGGGCGGTCTGCACATATTTTGACATCCGGTCACTATTTGAACTTAAACTTTTAATTTTTCATCAAAATTCCATATCTCGGGCTAGGGACCTCGGAATTTGATTCCGGGCATATGACTAAGTCCGAAATCACGATACGAACCTACAAAAATTATCAAAACACTGATCCGAGTCTGTTTGCTCAAAATGTTGACCAAAGTCAACGCAATTGAGTTTTAAAGCTCTAATTCACATTTTAATTCATTTTTCACCTTAAATTTTCCGAAAAAGTTTTACGGACTGCACACGCAAGTCGAGAAATGATAAATAGTGCTTTTCGAGGTCTTAGAACACAGAATTAATTATTAAATTTAAAGATGACATTTTGGGTCATCACATTCTCCACCTCTAAAACAAACGTTCGTCCTCGAACGGAGTTAGAAAAAGTACCTAAGCTGGTGAATAAGTGTAGATAACATATGCGCATATCATGCTCGGTCTCCTAAGTCGCCTCCTCGACCGGATGACCCCTCCACTGAACCTTCACGGAAGCAATGTTCTTTGACCTCAGCTTTCGAACCTGCCTATCTAAAATAGCCACTGGTTCCTCAATATTAGATAGATTCTTGTCCAACTGAACTGAACTGAAGTCTAACACATGAGACGAATCCCCGTGATATTTTCGAAGCACAAAAACATGGAATACCGGATGAACTGCAGAAAGACTAGGTGGTAGTGCAAGTCTGTAAGCCACCTCTCCAACTCTTTCAAGAATCTCTAAAGGCCCAATATACCTAGGGCTCAACTTGCCCTTCTTCCCGAACCTCATCATACCCTTCATAGGCGAAACCCGGAGCAATACCCGCTCACCAACCATGAATGCAACATCACGAACCTTCCGATACGCATAACTCTTCTGTCTAGATTGGGCTGTACGAAGTCGATCCTGAATCAACTTAACCTTTTCCAAGGCATCCTGAACCAAGTCTGTACCCAAAAGTCTAGCCTCGCCTGGTTCGAACCAACCCACTGGAGACTGGCACCACCTACCATACAAGGCCTCATACGGAGCCATCTGAATTCATGACTGACAATTGTTGTTGTAAGCAAGATACGCAAGTGGTAAGAACTGATCCCAAGCACCCCCAAAATCTATCACACACGCACAAAGCATATCCTCCAGTATCTGAATAGTGCGTTCGAACTACCCGTCCATCTAAGGGTGAAATGCTGTACTCAACTCTACTCGGGTACCCAACTCACGCTGTACTGCCCTCCAAAACTGTGAGGTAAACTATGTACCCCAGTCAGAGATGATAGATATCGGTTCACCGTGAAGTCTTACAATCTCGTGAATATATACCTGAGCCAGTTGCTCTGAAGAGTAAGTAGTAATCACAGGAATGAAATGAGCTGATTTGGTCAGCCTATCCACAATCACCCAAACTGTGTCCAACTTCCGCTGAGTCCGTGGGAGCCCAACAACGAAATCCATAGTGATCCTCTCCCATTTCCATTTTTGAATCACTAATTTCTGAAGCAATCCACTAGGTCGTTAATGCTCATATTTCACTTGTTGATAATTTAAACACCGAGCTACATACTCCACTATGTCTTTCTTCATCTTACTCCACCAATAATATTGCCTCAAGTCCTACAACATCTTCGCAGCACCCGGATGTATGGAGTACCGCGAATTATCAGCCTCCTGGAGAATCAATTCACGAAAACCATCTACATTAGGCACACATAGCCTACCCTGCATCCGTAATACATCTTCATCTCCAATAGTGACTTCCCTGGTATCGTCGTGCTGAACTGTGTCCTTAAGGGCAAGCAGATGGGGGTCATCATACTAACGTTCCCTAATACGATCATAAAGTGAAGACTGGAAAATCACGCAAGCCAAAATCCGACTCGGCTCGGAAACATCCAATCTAACAAACTGGTTGGCCAAGGCCTGAACATCCATGGCTAAAGGCCTCTCTGCTACCGGTAAATATGCTAAGCTACCCAAACTCTCCGCCTTACGACTCAAGGCATCGGCCACTACATTGGCCTTCCCCGGATGATAGAGAATGGTGATATCATAATCCTTAAGCAACTCCAACCATCTCCGATGCCGCAAATTAAGATCCTTCTGTTTAAACAAATGTTGTAGACTTCGGTGATCAGTGTAGATTTCACAATGGACACCGTACAAATAATGCCGTCAAATTTTTAAGGCATGAACAATACCTGCTAACTCCAGGTCATGTATAGGATAATTCTTTTCATGCACCTTTAACTGTCTAGACGCGTAGGCAATCACCCTACCGTCTTGCATCAACATCGTGCCGAGATCAATACGCGACGCGTCACAATACACAGTAATAGATCATGTACTTGTAGGTAATACCAATACTGGGGTTGTAGTCAAAGCTGTCTTGAGCTTTTGGAAGCTTTCCTCACATTCCTTAGTCCATATGAACAGAGCACCCTTCTGGGTCAATCTGGTCTTAATAGTTGTTCATAATCAATTACCGAATCATCAATTAACTTCATGTTAACAAAAATCTCGTTTCAAACTTTCACAATACTGATAACGAGATACGAGGCATGAAGACCTCATAATTATTTACCCCAATTAATGAGTCACATTTAACGCCACCTAGGCGGGCACCGACCTCGTAGGTTAAAAATTAATAATTACCACACGGATTTGACAACTATGCACAGAGAATTTCATATAAGAATTTTCAAATAAGCCTAATAGGCATGACTCCCTATTAGTACTATAGTACAAATTTAATTTCACAAGGGAGAACTTAAGCACAAGAATTTTCCTCACAAGGATCTCGTCCTTTTATAACTTCCACCGCAGCTTGTAGCCCGGTTTAAACATATCAATTTATATAAAAATGTGAGGATCTCGTCCTCAGTTCTGAATCACAAGTAATATGCACATCGTGCCAATTGCAAATTTCTATTTTCTCCTTTTAAATAATTTCGGTTACACCAAATCACAACACATAATGAACCCCACACCGGTAGGGCATATAATTCATAATTTGCAATTAATTATTCGGAATTTACATCAAAATTTACCGAAATGAGTAACAAAAAGCCACATTTAGCCTCGCAGCTCTTATTAGTGACCAACACGAAATGATATGTGTAGTTATCTCCATAAAATCTCCCAATAGGGGTAAACACATAAGTAAATTATAGAATTATGAAGCTCACTCATAAGTGGAGCACAATAGGAAGACTCGTTTCGATATTGAGAACCGAATCAACTTTAGGAAATCATTCCTTTATATTATATCAAAGTCGTACCTGTAACGACATCAACTCATGTAGCGACCTCCGCCATACCATAAAAGAAATATATCAATGGTTGGGTCTTCACCTCTAGGACGCCTTTTACCCGTCTATCCTCCACCCTTAACTGGTCGTGTGGGTGGTGTAGTAACTGCAATGGGGCACGTATCCTGAGTGCTTTGATGAAATATGTCTCTCCCAAGTTTGGGACAATTTTCTCATGATGTGCCTAGTATCACCGTATTCATAACAACCCCTTTGCGGGTTTGGCTGCTCATATTGAGTTTGTGCCAGATAACTGGAATAACCATTGTAGGAACTCATGTCGGTGGTGCATTAAAAGAACTTACTGGAGCACCCCGAGTAATTCGATATGCAGACTGGGCTGGCCGAGTGCCCGAGCCCCCTCCATAATGATTTATACTTGCACAGTAGAATCCACTTAATCCTCCAGAACCTTGAGACGTCTTGGTCTCCTTAGTTTCCTTTTTTTTTCCACCCCGAACACATTCTAATATCTTGGCAATTTGTACAACTAGCATAAATGAAGTATCAGCTTGTAGCTCCCGAGTCGTACAAAATTTTACGATCATAATTAAGTCCTTTAATGAGTCTGTGGACTCGCCCTCTGGTTGTAGGAAGCAAAGTAGGAGTATGACGGGTTAACTTATTGAACTTGATGGCATATTTTGACATCGTCATTGGTGACATGACGCAACCGTTCAAACCCTATGCGCCACGTATTACAGAGAGTCCAGAAAACAAACTCTTTCAAAAGCGTTTCTGAGAACTGAGCCAAGTGGGAGGTGTTGCATTGGCTGGTCTGCTCTCTTCATAGGCTTGCCACGAACACCGGTAGAGAATTATCTCTCCCAAGGCGAATTTCTTCTTTTGTTATACTGACTCTACACTGTTGAGTTGACCAATTTCTTAACATACTCTTCGACTCTTCTTTGGGGTAACCCTTACCCCTATTTATACACAACGATCACAAAAGTAGAGCTCCATACAGAAAAATCTTGTTATGAACCACATAGTCCAGACTCTCGTCAACAAGTGTACTTACTCCGAAGCACCCCAAAATCCGCAACAGTGACGTCCACGTTGAATAGACCTTCTACAAATTTAGAGTTGTTTATTTAACTCCTTTGGTATTGAAGTATAGGATTATTAAGGAGGCGTACATACCGCAAGTCCTAACCTTATCCTCCACAAAATCTCAGGTCTTAAACATGTGTAAATTTTAGGGAACTTTTTAGTACCACATATATACATTTCAAGACAAAACTGATATAATACATGGCCCCGCAATCTACCCATTGATAGTGGACGACGTGAAGTCATAGGTCACAACGTCCGAAGATCCACATTAATAACCTTTACAACTCGTATAAATCAACCAGACGCCAATGTCCGTTGCACCCCGCACATGATTCACTAGGTGATCTCTCAATACGCCCACATCATCAGTCGGAACCACACGTTAAGGCAATGTTTGAGCATCTCTGGCTCCCTCGTAGTCCATTTGAGGCATCACGAACCGTCGACGCACAACTGATATCGAGTGCGCAATGTCATACACTAGTGGATACAAAGGAATATAAGATATATGTTTCAAGCTAAATCAATGCCGCACGATAAGGAGTCAAAGAAGTGAATATTTCCTAACAGTTCCATAGCCTCTCGAAGATAAGTACAGACGTCTCCGTGCCGATCTGCAAGACTCTACTAAACCTGCTTGTGACTCATGACACCTATGAACCTAGTGCTCTGATACCAACTTGTCACGACCCCAAATTCCCTCCGTAGGATGTCGTGATGGCACCTAGTCTCTAAGACTAGGTAAGCCTATCAATGCGGAATAATAATAAATATTTGAAATAAATAAACTATAATTCAAACAATTTCAACTCCCAAAACCCGGTAGAAATAAGTCACAAGCTTCTAAGAATTTATTCTTAATGTCTCTATATGTCAAGGTCTAGATAAAATATAAGGAAGCAACATAAAATGATAGAAGGGGACTTTGGAGTCTGCGGACGCTGGCAGATATACCTCGAAGTCTCCGTGCGCATGTAACTCAATGACGTCTAGGCTGGTAAAATGTACCTGGATCTGCACAAAAAGATGTGCAGAAGTGTAGTATGAGTACACCACAGCGGTACCCAGTAAGTGTCAAGCCTAACCTCGGTAGAGTAGTGACGAGGTCAGGTGAGGCCCTACTGGAAAATAATAATGGCATGGTAAAATGTTTATCAATGTAGTAAAATAAAATGACATTGAAAATGGATCAAATAGTATGTCACATTTAATGACACCAAATAATTGCAAATAATATCTCGTGGAAATCAAAACACAATTTCCTTCAACTTTATGAAAATCACAATAATAATCAAAGGCAACTACGGCCATAAATCAATATCAACAAGGGCACTCCCGAGGTACCGCCTCGTAGTTCCAAATCATAAATAAATTCAGAATATCTCATTTCCTTATATCACCGCGGGAGCCTTCACAATTTATTTAAAGAAAATATTTTTCCCGAAATAGCATCCCGCGTTTTAGCCACCCTTATCACACCGCATGACTTCTAGTAGTTTCCCTACTAGCCACGCGTATCAAGCCACCCTTATCTCACCGCATGCGTTTCAACACCCAAACCTTATACCACCGCATGCGTATCAATATCACAATATATCACAATTTGCACCTCAAGTGCTCAAATAATTTAACTTGCCAAAATAATTCAACAACAATATTTTTCCACAATAAAGAGCTCACGGCTCATGCCAAAATAAATCATCAATAATAGTTTGCCACAATAAAGAACTCACGGCTCATGCCAAAATAAATCATCAATAATAGTTTGCCACAATAAAGAGCTCACGGCTCATGCCAAAATAAATCATCAATAATAGTTTTCCACAATAAAGAGCTCACGGCTCATGCCAAAATAAATCATCAATAATAGTTTTCCACAATAAAGAGCTCACGGCTCATGCCAAAATAAATCATCAATAATAGTTTTCCACAATAAAGAGCTCACGGCTCATGTCAAAATAATTCATCAATAATATGCTTCCACAATAAAGAGCTCACGGCTCATGCCAAAATAAATCATCAATAATATGCTTCCACAATAAAGAGCTCACGGCTCCCTCACAATGAGTATAAAAATATTCAGGAGTAAATAATTTAGGAAAAATAATATTTTAAAATCTTTACTATGTTGCTTCAATATCAAGTTTAAAAATGTCAAATACTTCATATTAATAATATTTAATTTAAAGAAAATCAACCTTCAAATAATGCACAGAATAAAAGAAACCAAGTTTCAACTAAACAGGTAAAACAATTAGTAAGAAAAGATCAAACAAATTTGAAGTATATATCTCACATCAATGATGAATATAACAAGATAAAATAATTTAATAAATGCGCAACAGTGATCTACACAATTTAAAAATATAATCTTTCGCAAATTAACCCGTGTACACACTCGTCACCTCGTGAACACGACTTTCAACACATTTCAATAATCACATCAATACTAATTCTAGGGGAAATTTCCCCCACACAAGGTTAGACAAGTCACTTACCTCGACTTGCTCCAATTTAATCAAGTATTATGCTTTTTCCTTGAATTTCCGACTCCGATCGACTCGTATCTAGTCATAATTAATTCGATACAGTCAACAAAAATTATAGTAGTAAATTTCATAAGAAAATATTACATTTTCATTAAAAATCCGAAATTAGCTCAAATTTTGACCGTGGGGCCCACATCTCGGAATCCGGCGAAACTTATAAAATCCAACAACCCATTCAATTATGAGTCCACCCATACCAATTTTACCAAAATCCAATAACAACTCGACCTCCAAATCTTAAATTTTCGTTTTTGGAAGATTTTGTAAAAATCTTGATTTTTCTTCCATAAATTCACGGATTCATGATGTAAATGAGTATGGAATCATGAAATATAATCAATATAGGATAAGGAACACTTACCCCAATGTTTTCCAGCAAAAATCGCCCAAAATCCGTGCTCCAAAAATCCAAAACGAAATGAATGAAATGAGCAGTTTTGGTCCTTAAGTTTCTGTCAATCCGTCACTAAAAGTCCATTTTTCGTCACTAAAAGTCTACCAGAAATAGCTCTACCAGTCTTACTTCAATGGATCATAACTTTCTGTACAAATATCCAAATGATAAATGGTTTAACTTTCTGGAAGCTAGAATCCACCTACTACAACTTTCGTGTTTTGTAATTATTCTGATTCCTTATGCATTGCGAGGTATAAGCTCCCAAAGTTGCCTTCATACATCAGAATTTCTGGCGAAATTTCTGGAAAAACTGTTCTACCAGCCTTCATTCAATCCATCATAACTTTCTGTACAAATGTCTAAATAATGCATAGTTTAACTTTATGGAACCTATAATCATACGACTACAACTTTCATGTTTTGCACATTTTCTGATTCCTTATGAATTGCGAGATATAAGCTTTCACACTTGGCTCCACGCACGGAATTTCTGCAACAGAAATTTCTGCTGCAAACAGAAATTTCCAGCACTTTGTCCGAAATCCATTCCGTTTACCTTCCGAAATCCACCCGAGACCCTCGGGACCTTAACCAATTATTCCAACATGTCCCAAAATACCATACGAACTTAGTCGAGGCTTCAAACTACATCAAACAACATCAAAACGACGAATCACACCTCAAATCAAAATCAATGAACTTTGAACTTTCAAATTCTATATCTTGTGTCGAAACATATCAAATCAATTCGGAATGACTTCAAATTTTGCACACAAGTCATAAATGACATAACTGAGCTATGAAAATTTTCAGAATCGGATTTCGACCCCGATATCAAAAAGTCAACCCCTCGGTCAAACTTCCCAAAAATTCAACTTTCGGCATTTCAAGCCTAATTCTACTACGGACTTCCAAATAAAATTCCGATCACGCTCCTAAGTCCAAAATCACCATACGGAGCTGTTGGAATCATCAAAATTCTATTCCGGGGCGGTCTGCACATATTTTGACATCCGGTCACTATTTGAACTTAAACTTTTAATTTTTCATCAAAATTCCATATCTCGGGCTAGGGACCTCGGAATTTGATTCCGGGCATATGACTAAGTCCCAAATCACGATACGAACCTACAAAAATTATCAAAACACTGATCCGAGTCTGTTTGCTCAAAATGTTGACCAAAGTCAACGCAATTGAGTTTTAAAGCTCTAATTCACATTTTAATTCATTTTTCACCTTAAATTTTCCGAAAAAGTTTTACGGACTGCACACGCAAGTCGAGAAATGATAAATAGTGCTTTTCGAGGTCTTAGAACACAGAATTAATTATTAAATTTAAAGATGATATTTTGGGTCATCACAATTATTTTCCTTTAATATGTTAGTTTTATTATTTTACATATTAGTTTTATTATTTTATATGTTTGTTTGTTACTCATCTATTTTTTACTATAATAAAATTAATTAATTAATTTTCATAATTATACAAGATTTAATTATTAAATATTCACATATGGGTTCCAGGCTCGATATTTGAGGCCGAATAGCACCAAGGTATCCTGAATTCTTGTGTTCATGATGAGAAATATTTTCCAATTTATCACTTAATAGGTCTGTTAGTTTAAATGTTAGTTTATTATTTATATGTTATTTTAATATTATATATGTTAGTTTTATTAATTTATATGTTAGTTTTATTATTTTAGATGTTAGTTTTATTATTATATTTTTTTTTATGACTCACTTATTTTTTACTATAATAAAATTAAATAATTAATTTTTATAACTATACAGGATTTAATTATTAAATATTCATATAACAATACTTAATCAGGAAAATATTATTGTTTTCTCATGTTATTTTCTTACGATCGTTGACTAGAATTGGACAGAGTTTGTGTTTGAACTATCAGTTTTTTTGACGTAATTTTGGGTATAAGAGATACTTAAATGATTAATTTCAATAACTACAAGGATACTACGCTAAAGGGCACTACATTTTACTACGCTAAAAGGGCACTACATTACAAATACAAGCATTACATTAGGCCACAAAATACCACTAGAGGGAACTAAAGTAACAATTTATATATTTTACTAGTCTTTAAGCAAATAAATAATCTAAAACGGATGAAAATAACAAATAAATTTAATCACAAAATATTCATAAAAATACATATACCACAGTAAAAAGTAACTAATTAACATTTTTTTAATAACTAATAATAATTTCTCTGTTTTTACTATTTTTTTAGCACACTAATACTATAGTCCGGATAAAAATAATAAATTAGTTAAATCACAAAACAATCACAAAACAACATAGAATACATTAAAAACAACTAATATGCATTTTTTATATGAGTTTTAACAAAAACTAAGTCGGAATACCTCGATTTTAAGTTTTTGGAAAATTGAAGATTTGGTGATTTGGAGCCGAAACAAGCAACTCACTCCGAGATAACGCCTTAGCTAGGACGTGGGACCGAAAATCTACACTTTTTGTGGGATCGATTGGCTTCACTCGAGCTTTTTTTGATTTAAAATGGGGGGACCGCTGTTTGTACTCTTTAATGGGGGGAGGGGGGACGACACTAGTTTGGTGGGTAATGGGACTGGACTCCCTTTTATGTGGGTATAGCGCCCTTTATTAAGGCGCTATAGTAAGAGCGTTATACCTTCCCGCTCATTTCTGGTTCAAATATAACTCTCTTTTAAAGTGCGCTATACATTAACGGGTAAACGGCCGTTAAGGTATAACGCCCTTTAAAAGAGCGTTATATATATTTTGGTCATTATTATTTTTTCCATACATTTTGATTCTTTGAGTCCAAAAGTAACGTATTTTGATTTTCGCACTCTTCCCTCGAGGCTGTATCTGTTATATAACCGCGTTTTTACGTCACAGACTTTGACTGAAGTCAGCGTTGATCAATTCAAACACCTAATGTCGGTTTCAACCAAATTCCTAGGTATCCATTTCAATTTTCAACAAACTCTTACTGTTAAATATACAGTACTAGTAGTAATATTCTTTTAGGAGAAAAAAAATTTCATATCTAAAAGAGACACAACAATCCTTTAAATAATCTAATATGTTTAATTATTTTAAAAAATCGTAAACTAATATAAAAATATTTGATTCGCTATATAGGATTGTGTCTTATAGAATTAGATACTACACTCCTATATTTATACGAGATTTAAAAGGATAGAAGAATTTGGCTAAAATTATTGAATATCCCTCTATTTCAAGAAATGCTAGACAGTAGGCACAATGACGGAGCTACATAAACTTAGGAGTAATCAGTTAAACATCTTTTGTCAAAAAGTATACCTTGTATATAATTCGAATATTGCTTTTAATAGTACATACTACTAAATCTTGAACCTTTTTAACTAAACTCTTATAATTGCCATTGACTAGTTACTATCTCTATATATGATGTACGTATTTTTTGTGTAAAACACCTATTGTCTCTGATGTCCAAAATGTGCATATTACTCCCTTATCACACTACCTATAAGATCTTAATGTTCTTAAGATTGGAACTCGATACGAACATGACTATATCCAACTACTTTTTAGTTTATTTCCCACTACTTTAGTACAAAAGAATATTGATTTCCACTAATTTATATTTAGGCAGGAGGTCCTTTTTCATTTCAGAATAGAGGCCAATCCCACTTTAGTTGTGTTAAACCAATGGTAACTTACAAGTACTTCGCTATTATTTGCTTCTAACAAATAAAACCAACCTTTTCTATCTCAAGGTTTTATCATTTTTTTTAACTTCTCAAGAATAATTATTTTTTCAATAAAAGAGTCTATTAAATGATCTTATAAATATAATATTATGTCCAACGCATTTGGCATATTAATATAATTTTCAAATTCTCAACTGCTTATTGAGTGGTACTTTCAGGTAATATATCATATTTGTCATTTCATCATAAGTATTTATGAAATTTATTCATAAAACGACTTTGACTAAAATCTAAGTTGACATTGCGAGCTAAATATGGAAATAATGGGACGGAGACAATATTCTGAAAGACTAATTTCTTCACCTTTTTGGCAACATCACTCATAAGACTAGGTCAGCTGTTCCTTCATCCAGAAGGTGAAGAAATGTTTTTCGCCAGAAGTCAATTTTGTACTATTATTACTTATGCTTGAAATCCACTCTCAATAGATACTTCCCCTTAAACAATATCAAATAATTGTAAATAGAATGAAGGAAATAATCTTGTTTGGTTCGATAATGGAATCAATAGCTTTTTTAAACAGGAAAGTGTGGGGAGGAAACATGACATTTTTTACGCACCCTTGAGTCCTTGACTTGAGGAACTCGAAAGGTTAACATCACTTTAAAATTAAATAAGGAGCCTTTAGGCAAATTACAATTTTGATCAATTTCAATTTAATCGGAGTCGATTATATAAACCTATGTATCCATAAAAGATAATTTGTAATTTTTCTACCATCATAGTTTTCATGACATTTGTTTTGCTAGTTTTATGCCATTAATTAATTGTAGAGACTTTTGTTATCACATAAATTAGCCTATGTTTAGGGGGTGGGGGGTTGAAGGAATACGACGTTAGGAGGGAATTTCGATTTCCTTTCCTTTCTTGAGAGAAGGAGATGGGGTACTGGTATGTAAAATTGTACGAATAGTACTAAAAAGAAAAGGAAAAGGAAAAGGGAACGTTCAACTTCTAGTATTTTTCTTAGAAATATGTCTAACATATATAATTTGGCCAATTTTCCATACAATAGAAGATGACAACTTTTTATCCTTGAAAATAAGAGTCGTAGGAAAATAAAAATCTAAAAAATATTGTCATGATCCAACTTGGAGGTCGTGAAATGCACATTATGAGTTTCAACTTTTTTGTGGCAGCACTTTTTTGAATTCGTTATTCCCTAATTTGCGGTTAATTACTTTTTCATGAATTAATATCATTAGTATTATTTATGTTGTCCTCGACGAGTTTTCATACTTCGAATATTTACACTTTAAATATATGCTATATATAGCAAGCTAAAAATTATTTAAAAAAATTCATCCATCTTATTATGTAGATATTTTTACGTACTTGATGTTTGGCCAGAATTCTATATTTTTAGTACATTACTCGCCTTATACTTTGTTGGTTTAGTGATTAATTATGCGATAAATTAGCTGAATTATGTTATTTTATGTGTAGGAGTATCGGAAGAAATAATCAAATGAAAGTTGCACAAAAAGAGGACGAAAATGCAAGAAAGAGCACAAAAATAAAAACTACCCAGACATAGCTACATGCTAGGCGTAGCCAGCTTGACCACGCTATAGGCCAGGCGTAGCCAGCTCTATAGCCATCTTGGCCGTACTATAGGGCTGGCCTCGCGAGGTCTCAGGCGCGCTACAAGCCTGGCCTCGCGAGGTCAGGCGTCCGGTGGTCAAAAGTTCGCGAATTAAAATACTCCGACCTGAATTTGGACTCAAGTACCTCTACCCTAACATATAAATACTCCCTAAACAAGTTGAGGAAGGGGCGGACATTATTTTGAAAAAGAAAAAGGTTACAGAGCACCGTGGAGCAAGGAATCAAACGAGTTTTCCCTCTATTTCTCTTTCATTTGTAGTTTAATGTCTTTGAACATCATCGTGATTGTTTATACATTTATGAGTGGCTAAACTTTCTCATCTAGGGTTTGATGTAACCTATTGGAGGATGATTTTCTATTGCGTTTAATATAAATTTGTCTTTGACTTTTCTCTACTTGTTCAACTACGTTTTCATTGTTGTTGATTGAATAGCTCTCAATTGATTGTGTCTATATAGTGTATATTGCTTGAAAATGGTACACATTTTGGTAGTTGTTGAACAACATCACTCCTAATGTATATGAGTAATCAATACGGAGGGTTTAAATGTGGGATTAGGAATAATGAAATCTTGGTGCGATAATAGTGAGCGGTAAATTAGTGACAGCTAGCGTAGTTTAGAAGAATACATCTAGTAAAATGTGGTAACTCGGAAGAGAATTACGACACCCAAAGTACTCAAGATCGGTAGAGAATACTTAGGTGAATTTGTAGAAAACATAGTGGGGAGGATTCCAACAATAGGGGTGTTTACCCGAAAAACGGATAGAGTTGAATTTGTATGTAGTTCTAAGGATATGTGATATAACTTGACACAAATAGTAAAGATGAATAGAAATATCAAATATTGACTGTAAAGAGTAAAAAATAAACAAAGTTGAAAGGATGATGATTTAAGGATTGAGCAAGATGAGTCAATCTATGAAGCTAAAATAGGATAATTCTTCAATATATGAGTGTATGATATCTGAGTTACAGTGTATGCAAAACTTGATTCCTTACAGAAATAATAACCAACCCATTTATAGTGAAGGGATCCTACTTTAGATACAATTAAAGATATATAGTGGGAGACCCATGATAAATCAGTTTTTCCATAATTCCTGCCAAGATTCTCTCTCCTAGTGCGGTTGCAACGGCTCTTGTCTATGAGCTCGATATTGTCTCGAGCTCGATATCGTCTCGAGCTCGATTCTGATTCGAAGCCTTGTATTGATTCGGGGATAGAGTTGGTCGGCCTCTGCCTCGCAAGCTCGGTAACTTCATCATAGTTCGATTTGGATTCGAGCTCGATAATGGTATCGAGCTCGACATTGATCGGTCCCTATGGCTCGAAACTTGATGGCCTGACTTCGGACCTCAACCTGATTTTTACTGTATACAAGGGAAAATCATAACCCCTAGACTTCTCCAATCTTGTCTACAATATTTGCTTTGTTAGTTATAAATTATAGCATTTTAATTACTTTACTCTTAGTTAGTAGGAAACACTCAAATCGTTATTTAATATTTTTGAAGGTTGATTTCTTGAATTCTTGCAAAACTAGTGATCGTGATTATTGGGTTAATTCCCTGGGAGATTAGACTCCGAACTTATAAACCGGATTATATTTGTAACGATCGTTGACCTCTTAGGAGACATAGTTAGGCATGATCAGTACTTCTATTTCCTTATATATACGTGAATTGCATTATTAGTTTTTTATTATAGTGGGAGTTTAAGATTAATTTATTATCTTCAAGATTGATAATCTTCAAGAGAAAAAGATAGGATCACATTTCATGAAATATTTTAGTAAAAATTTTCATTTTAAAGAATAACTTAAGGCTGAGTAACCAAGAAAGAAAAGAAAAAAAATAAAAAAATAGAAATATTTTTAAATTAAAAGTTTAAGGGAGCAAGCGAGGATCAACCACCTGACCTTGGGGGAGAAGGTGCACTCATTTACCACTGAGCCAAAGTGCTCACTAGAGCATGGGTTCACACCTGCTTTTTAAGAAGTAAATAAGTGAGAAAGTGATATACATAACATTCAAATATAAGTGATATACATAGTCTAGGGAAAAAGGTATGGATTCACGTGCACCCACCCCTCCCATATAGATTCGCCCATGTACGTGTAAATAACATTATCCTATAAAAAATAATTTTATTTTTATGTCTGAAAATAAGAATATAAGAATTACATATATATCACTCCAAATCATTTCTTCATATATAGAGAAACATCCAAAATTTTAATCATAAAAGGCCTCTCCTTCTATACATTAATAATAAATGCTCGACATAATCCGAATTGCTTTGACTCGAAATGTCTAAGCCAAAGTGCTCACTAGAGCATGGGTTCACATATGCTTTTTAAGAAGTAAATAAGTGAGAAAGTGATATACATAACATTCAAATATAAGTGATATACATAGTCTAGGAAAAAATGTATGGGTTCACGTGCACCCACTCCTCCCATATAGATTCACCCATTTGTACGTGTAAATAACATTATCCTACAGAAAATAATTTTATTTTTATGTCTTAAAATAAGAATATAAGAATTATATCTATATCACTCCAAATCATTTCATATATAGAGAAACATCCAAAATTTTAATCATAAAAGGCCTCTCCTTCTATACATTAATAATAAATGGTCGACATAATCCGAATTGCTTTGACTCGAAATGTGTAAGCAAAAGTGCTCACTAGAGCATGGGTTCACATATGCTTTTTAAGAAGTAAATAAGTGAGAAAGTGATATACATAATATTCAAATATAAGTGATATACATAGTCTAGGAAAAAATATATGGGTTCACGTGCACCCACTCCTCCCATATAGATTCGCCCATCTGTACGTGTAAATAACATTATCCTACAGAAAATAATTTTATTTTTATGTCTTAAAATAAGAATATAAGAATTATATCTATATCACTCCAAATCATTTCTTCATATATAGAAACATCCAAATTTTTAATCATAAAAGGCCTCTCCTTCTATACATTAATAATAAATGGTCGACATAATCCGAATTGCTTTGACTCGAAATGTGTAAGCCAAAGTGCTCACTAGAGCATGGGTTCACATATGTTTTTTAAGAAGTAAATAAGTGAGAAAGTGATATACATAATATTCAAATATAAGTGATATACATAGTCTGGGGAAAAATGTATGGGTTCACGTGCACCCACTCCTCCCATATAGATTCGCCCATCTGTACGTGTAAATAACATTATCCTACAGAAAATAATTTTATTTTTATGTCTTAAAATAAGAATATAAGAATTATATCTATATCACTCCAAATCATTTCTTCATATATAGAGAAACATCCAAATTTTTAATCATAAAAGGCCTCTCCTTCTATACATTAATAATAAATGGTCGACATAATCCGAATTGCTTTGACTCGAAATGTTCAAAAATTGCTAAACACGTGAAAGATGAATTATAAAAATATATCTGCCATCCATTCACTAGTATGACACAATAAAATAAATAAATAAAAATATAAATCATATTTTCCGCTTTAATCTTAGCACACACCAATTAAGATGCATCACTATAGTGTGAGTGTCCTTGTTATTTCATTATATTATATATCCAATATCTCTCGTCCTTTATTAATATGAAATTTTAGACTCTACTTTACTCAACATCCTTCTAATTTCAACATGATCAGATCTAATACTAATTATAATAGAAATTCACTAGTAACTTGTACTAATATATATTGTTCACTAGATGTTGGGTGAAGCTATGTGTGGTCAACGATGGTTAACCGAACATTCTTTGTCGAAAAATTATACTGTATATAAGATAAATTTCTTGCTTGTTATTAATAAAAAAATAGATTTTGAATACTTTTGCATAATAAATTGACAATTCTTATTGAATTTTCTGATTTCGACTTTAAAATGAGTTATTAAAGTTAACTAACATTTGTTTGGTATATCAGGACATTTCTCTTGATTTTGTTAATAAGAAATTTAGATAGGTTGTTAACAACAAAATCGGCTAATTAAGTAGTTAGACTTATTAGATGTACCACGTGTACACAAATATTAAATAAAGTTCAAACCAAACTACTAGTGTAAGGTTAATACTAAGAAGAAAGAAGACCGATTCCGCGTCTTCCATGTCGGCCTTTGGAACTCTTAAGATAACCGCCGACAGACAAAAAGGAGTTCCAACACCGCCGGCTGCTCTTTCACAGTTTCTTATCCTCAGAATTATTATTATAAACATAAACTAAAGTACCCCCCACCCCCACCCCCCCACCATATCTTTGTTTTCTCATTTCACACCATTTATTTCTTCACTTCACACTTAGTCTCAATCAAATCAAATCAAAACAGGAACCGCCTTAGCTTTATTATCTTCTTGACTTCACTACTCCACTTGTCCCCAAAAATATACTCTACTATATATATATATATCAAGCTAAGAAAAAGTTAACGAAAAGTATATACTCCATACAATAAAGAAGAGTATATATTAGAGCTGTAGTTTCTTTCATAAGCTGACCGACTCTTTATTTGGCGGCGCTTATTTGATTTATTACTTCAAAAGAAAAGTTCTTTTTGTTTTCTCTTTTTATAATCTTCAACTCCCTACTTGTGTGTGTTGTCTAAATGTCTATATATATATAACGGTCTGTTTAAGAAACTTGCATTGGTACTAGTTTGTTCTTGTCAACCTTGTTGAAAAGTATATATTGTAAACTTTTGCGTTTCTGTATTGGAGGTTTTGGTTGAGTTTTCTTTTTGATTATTGCATGTGTATCTACAAGGTGGCGAATTCAAGAGACAAAATATCTAACAGGAGAAGACATGAAGATTGGGATAGAGATGATAATTATAATATGTTGGAATCGATGTTTTCGGGTAAAATTAATAGGGAAGAGGAGATGTCTGTTATGGTTTCTGCACTAACCCATGTTGTTGCTGGTGAAGATAGATTGAATCACCAAATCTTGACTGATGAAAATGGTGCAGCTGAGAATAATCTTGGTTCAGGTTTCTCTGCAGTTTCTTGGGGTGTTGGAGAGAAAAGAGGACGTAATGAAGAGCAAAGTGGCCATCATTTCTTACATTTTGGAAGTTCTGATATTAGATCATCAGGTATTTTTCCTTTCTCTTCTTTTTTATATTAATAGTTTGGATTTTCTTTTATTTTATGTTTGTGTTCAAGCCTCTGAAACAACCTCCTGTAGAAATAATTAAGTTGTGTACATAAGATCCAATGTGATTTCTATCCTTCTCGGGACTCGTACATAACAGAAGCTCTTAGTGCACTATAATGCATGTCCATTTTTTTAATGTTATGTTCTTATTTAATTAAGTAAATAAAAGTATATTTTCTATTAGCTTTTAGTTGAAATAGATTACACGTTGACATGATACTAGAGTGGTCGAAAATTCTCAAATTAAAACTTAGACGTGTTTAGATGAGATAGGCACACAAATCTATAGTTTATGCTAATTAAAAGCTAAATGTAGAATATGAGAACATAAATGAATTAAGAAATTGCTTGATCTTCTCTATATGGCGTATTCTGCATTAATTTTATTGATGTAGATGCCTTTGTTTTTTGTTTTGATTCTTGTCATTATCTTCATCAAAAATTGCATTTGAAACTGACAATATATAGTATCAAGTATGTGACTATTCACTATATTGATTTTTAGTACAGTATTAATGAAAGGTACTACAATATTGTTAGGTGTGTACAGGTTGTACACATGTTTTCTCTGCACATCTTTTACACACTATTTTGGTCAAATCTTTGTCCTTAATTCCACATATAATAATGGCTCGTACAAATCTTACAACTCAGTCTCTTTCATAATTTGGCATATGGATTTTGAGGTACACATATATAACTAGTTCAATTTAATATATGAGTTGTTATTTCTTTTAGTTTATCATTTAGATGGCATGTATGTGACCTGATATCTACATGTATGTGTAGATATCATATATATTTGTAGATATATATCATTTGGTGACCTAATAGTGTAAAAAATTCTTTGCAGACAGTATATATAACTTAAACTCTTTATGGTATATAGGTGGCCAAGGTACAAGCATTAGGACAATTACCAGCAGCACACCAACAACAGAAGCAACATTTATATACACTTCCACAAATGATAATCAGAATAGTAGCAGTGATCAATCTAGTGGAGGAGATAATAATAATAATAATAATAATAATAATAATAATAGTCAACCAAAAAGAAGATACAGAGGAGTTAGACAAAGGCCATGGGGTAAATGGGCAGCTGAAATAAGAGATCCATATAAAGCAACAAGAGTTTGGCTTGGAACTTTTGACACAGCTGAAGCAGCTGCTAGAGCTTATGATGAAGCTGCTCTTAAATTCAGAGGTAGCAAAGCCAAACTCAATTTCCCAGAAAATGTTAAACTCTTGCCATCTCCAGTATTATCTGATTCTCCAAATACACTTTATTCCGTTTCTTCATCGCCCGATCCAATAGTTCATACTTCTCTGTATCGTCCCAATTTTATTGGATATCCCCTAAGGGACGACGAGCCAATAGTTCACACTTCTCAGTATCGTTCCAATTTTATTGAACGTCCCCGAACGGACGAGCCAATACTTCACACTACTCATCATCAAGCTTTGAATAGTAGTAGTACTGATTTAAATGCTCAAATTTTTACCAATGATGATGAGTTTCTTAGGCTGCATGTGCCTTATTTTCCGAATATGTTTTTATCTCCTGTTCAGCCAGATGCTAGTCAGAGCGAACTCGTAACTGAAGCTCTAGCTCCGCCCCCAAGTCAGAATAGTGGGACCGATTTTCAAACTGCTGCTTCTAATTGGTCAAATTCAGCTTATGATCACCCTTCTTCTTCTTCTGGATAATATTATGTGTTGTACTTGAATATTTCATCTTCTTAGAAGATTTGACTAGCTAGCTAGTACATTAATTATATCCATCACACGAGGTGATTGTTTTTAATGTATTAGTGAACAAGAATTGGCCAGCATTGTCAAAATTCATAGGAGTACGTGGATTAAGGTCTTCTTTTCTTTTTTGTTAGTTTTGGTGATATATTGTTTTGTTAGAAGTACATCAATAATGTACGTAATAATCTTCGAAACAAAATCCATGTATCCTTTTTGTTTGTGATGCCAAATTATAGTACAATTGTGATATTATATTCATGCATATGATCATGAATAATTATATTGTCAAATTTTTTATTCTAGTAACTAGTAAGTACTGCTTTCAACAGTATACACATGTGGAAAAAAAACTGGGCACTAGCGCGGTTATTCACACCTTAACAGCACGTTTGTCTGTTAAGGTATAGCGCGGTAAATAACCGTGCTATATATAAAAGTTGGGCACACCAATAATTTTTCTGGACTTAACGGACACACCAATAATTCATAGGGGTATAGCGCGCATATTTAAGGCGCTATACATCAAATAATTATACTCCCGGAATGGTTTTTTCCTTATTTAAATAGTTTCAGGATTTTGTAAAAATCCATTCAAGATCTTTCAAGTCTTTCGAAATATTTGTTCGTTAAGTTATTTTGCATTTTTTCATAATGTCTGAAGAACGAAGAATTAGGGTTTCATTATATTGGGGGTGGTGGTTGTGGTAGAGAATAACTCAGTACGCTATAGTTGTTCTCCACAGTGTCATGTTAAGTTGCCACTTACAATGGAGTACGATACATTGGTATCGTTGTTATGTAAAAAAATGAGTGTGATCAAACGTTCGGTGAATAGTAAAGTAACAGGAAGATATCTGTATTATGTTACTCCGCAAGGGGTTGCTTGTTATGCTGAGTTTAACATCGAAGACGATGAAACTCTCAGAGATTTTTTGAGGACTCCAGAAGAACCTCCACGTCCTGAAGCGTGAAGGTAGCCTCGCCAATGGGTAAATGAAATGTGTGCATCTCCGGTTGCCACCGCTTTATCATAGCCGTGATCAACGACCAGTCCAACTGCAACCGGCCGATCTCTATGATCCTATAGAAACTCGTATCCTGAAGGCGTCTAACTATACGGGGATGGAGTGGGTGGGCTCTAAGAAAGTCCCACATATCGTCTACCCGTCTAGCGCGGAATGTCTTGGCCAAACACTGCCCCTCCCATATGTACGAAGACCTATGCTCGGCGTGTAGCAACAGTAGCTCTAGCGATGCAGGTTCGGGATGCACAGGCGAAACCTCCATGACGACTACTGTAAATTGAACAATATTAATTAATGTATTTTTCTTTTTCATTGCTTAACATCTTTAAATATATTGCAATATCTTTAATATTAAAATTTATTCGATATTTTTACTATATTGTTAATTAGGTTGATACATTTTCTATATTATAATTTTATATTTTATATGTTACTTTATTATTTTATATGTTTATTTATTATTTAATATGTTTGTTTCTTATTTTATATATTTATTTGTTACTCACTTATTTTTTACTATAATAAAATTAAATAATTAATTTTCATAGCTATACAAGATTTAATTATTAAATATTCATATAACAATACTTAGTTTGACAAATATTGTTGTTTTCTAATGTTATTTTCTGACGTTTGTTGACTAGAATTCGAGAGAGTTTGTGTTTGAACTATCAATTTTTTTCAAATATTTTTGGGTTTAACAGATAATTAAATGATTGATTTCAATAATTACAAAGATACTACGCTAAAGGGCACTACATTTTACTACGCTAAAAGGCACTACATTACAAATACGAGCACTACACTAAAATTACGGGCACAACATACCACTATAGGGAACTAAAGTCACATATTCATATATGTACAACAATAACATCTAAATAAGATTAATTATTCCTAAAATAACAATTTATCTATTTTATTAATCTTTTAGCAAATAACTAATCTAAATCGGATAAAACAATAAATTAATTTAATCACAAAACAATCACGAAAAAACATATAACAAAGTAAAAATTAATTAATTAATATTTGTTTAACAACTAATAACAATTTCTCTATTTTACTAATTTTTTTATCACACTAATAATATAATCCGGATAAAAAATAACAAATTAATTAAATCGTAAAACAATCACAAAATAACATAGAACACAGTAAAAAAAACTAATAGGCATTTTTTATACATGAGTTTTAACAAAAAATAAGTCAGAATACCTCGATTTTAATTTTTTGAAAAGTTGGAGATCTGGTGATATGGAGCCGAAACGAACAACTCACTACGAGATAACGCCTTAGATACGATGTGGGATCGAGAATCTACACTTTTGTGGGACCGATGGGCTCCAACCAAAATTTTTTTCCGTTAAAAATAGGGAGGGGGGCGATGGTTTTTTGGGTTTTTTAATGGGGGGAGGGTTCTGGTTTTGGTGGTGGGGGAGGAGAAGGGCCCATTTATTTATGTAGGTATAGCACCCTTATTTACCGCGCTATACTATAGCGCGGTAGATAAGGGTGATATACCTTCCCGCCCATTTAAGTTCAAATAAAGTGCGGTATTTCATCGTGTTATACCTTAACGGCACGTTGCTACACATATTATGGTCCCCAATTTTTTTTTCCCACACATTATGGTTCTTTGAGTCCAAAAGAACCACACTTTAGTTCCGGACTCCATCATATATACTCACCCCGAAAGCTTGCCAGCTTAGAAGCTAATTCCTCTTGACATGTCCTCCGTCATAGGCATTATATACAACCCCCAGGACTCAACTGCAATTCTCTAAAGTTGTAATTGTACTATATCAGTTTGAATCTGACATTATATACGTATATTCGTTATTGTCCAAGCTTAGGACACGTACTTTTGGTCCAACCGATTTCATGGATTAATTTGTTCATTTGTTACCCAACGTTGAGCCTAAACATCGCGTACTATGTGAATTATTTGAGCTCTATCTCATACGTTATTAGATTTTTTTTTCGTCCTTTTTTAACTGAAATTGGCTCAAGAGTTATAATATCTAAAAGTACATAAATATCAAATTTGAGTTTGTACATATAAATTTTATCTGGAGCAAGAGTTATAATTTAACTGTCTTTTGATAACATTCTGTGAACCTTAAAGTTTGTAAAAGTTTCAGATTTGAATATCCTAATAACAAGATTTGAGTAATTCTTAACCAGATTTAAGATTTAGAAGTATTCGTCATACGAATGTGGTACCAGATCCAATAACGATGTCATTTTATTCATTGACTGATTGTAGGACTCATTATTTCCAGTTACAAGCACATGCCCAAGTCAATTAAATACCAATTAATAATATTTTAGAAGTAGGTAGAAGAATGAAAATGTCAACCAAAATCCAAATCATATATAAAAATCATCATACAACTTCCAGTCTTCCAGAACTTCAAGAACCTTTCCCCTGAAGTTTATTCAATTTCAATTTTGGAGTATTAGTAGGGCCATAGCACCAGAGATTCTATTAGTGGGGTCAACAACTTAATTATTATTTAAGAATAAAATTATCTGCGGTAGGATAACTTCTTAAAAAGCTAACCAAAATAGCCGTACACTCAATCATTTAACATAAAAATAGACGACGAATATATAATGTGTATGATAGTATTATTCAATTTATAATTTATGCATACCGACTAAAAAAGTAAACAGTAATCCGGATCGCTCTTATGTTAATTCTTATCAAGAATAATAAACTAAATGCTCTTATATATTATTAGACAAGTTTAGGGATAACCATTGTAATATTTCATCGACAAATTGGCAATAAAGGAACTTTTGGTTGACGATAATATTTAAGCAATACAATCTTTGGGTTTCCCAAATGAGTGTTTACATTCTTGAATTCTACCAAGATAATGTTAAGTTTATGTCATCTAAAATTCAAATTATTACAGACGAAGAATTCTTTGATGGTGGGTGGTGTGCATTTCAAATTCAGACAATGTCAAATTAGGTATCACATTAATTAAAAGAAGAATTAACTCAAATAGCCGTTCATCCAACTACTTAAACTAAAAATAGTCAAGGGAGGTATAATGTATGCATAATTTATGTATTATATGTGTATAGATAATGTATGTATAATTTATGTATTATATGTGTATAGATAATGAATGTATAATCTATGTATATGGCTAAATAAATAATGAATATGGTCAGTTATTTGCGTAAAGATTATATCATTTATTTTCTTTTGAGAAGTGACGAAAATAGAAATGTAACTTGATGGGCGTGAGGCTTTCATAAAATTAAAACAGCTAAATATGGTTGCAAGAACAAAATGTGCATCTCAATTTCAAATAAATTGAGATCAGCTAGATAAATAATCACTAATATGTTTCCATTTTTGCGATGAATGTACTTTGGCTTTGTTTTTACAATTACTTTCTCTTTATTCGGAAAATGTAAGGTAAATATCAATCTAGAAATTGAAATGTAGAGAAAACGATATCGAGCTAACCGTTTAACCTCGACTACGTTAAAAAATAATGGGAACAAATATAGATTTACTGGTATAAATTTAGATTTTCCTATCCCCTTTCGTTACCGGCATTTATAATGTCAGCTTATATAATTTAAAAAAAACATGCTGGAAGAGCTAATCACAACTTAGAATTTGTCATTTAGCTGGACGCCATAGAGAAAAATTAAAAATAAATAAAAGCCATAGCATAATTGATTCTCGCTCTTTATGCGCACTTCTAGCTCTTGACTATGATTAATTAATGTAAACTTTTACCTCAAACTTTTTCCTTCACATATCACTTAATCATAATTTACTAAATGAATTGGTCTAAATATCGTGGATAAGTTTCTATCGTTAGTCACATGTGTCCCTTTTTACGCCTTCTATTTTTCATTTCAGATTATTTGAATAAGAAAACAACCTCAGGAAGCAGGATGCAGTTATCTATTCCAAACATACGCAAAAAAACTCCTTCCCCTGCCACTATGCCAAGGCAAGGATATAGTCTTAAGACTCTTTTTACGCATCCCTTACCATCATCTCAAGTTCTAAAAGCGGATTCCAAAACAAGGAGGAACACCATTAAAATCACACCCAGGGAAAGCAGCATTTTCAAATAAAACCATGGCTCTCTTTCTCCGGTCCTCTGAATGTGATAAATAACAGAGTAAATAAACATTAAAGAACTTGAGATCTTTTAGCATCAAACCTGAATTTTGTTGATCTCAATGAATAAATCATGCAGAGAAAACATTGCTAAAGATACAAAAGGGTAAATGGGGGAAGAAAGTCGAAGCCCTGACACCGAGAAAAGCAAGCAGGCAGATCATGATAGCAGGGGGCAAGGTTGATTGCAAGTTTTTGTTCCTGCTGCTAGTCCTTAAAATAGAGCAACCCAGACTGCAAAAGGATTTCAATTTTGTCACATAATCAACTTCCTTACCCCGAATTGCTATAATTGATGTGAGGCTCTACCTGTAGAGTCTGATTAGTCTTTCAAGCCTTTAATGCAGCTTTGTGTACCATTGTTTCTTTGTGGATTTGGTGGCAACTCTTCTCTACAAGGTCAAGCAGCTTCTCCAAATTAAAAGCCCATGAATTCAAGATGTCATTGCTGTCTTTTGCCGGTTGGAAACAGACTACACCCATAGGTCTGTCAATCTTAGCAACCAATGCTTTTGATACAACCATTTCAGATAGATGCTTCTCTGTTTCCTGAGATAAAAAAAGAAAGAACACGAGGGTCACCAGAAGAATTTATGCTAAGAGAGGTATATAAGTTTCTGTGAACGGCTGCAGTGTCTAGACAGGCTATGCTCAGTAGTCAGTAACAATGAAGAGAAAATAGAACGCGGGCACCCAGAGATTGGTTCAGTTCCATCATTTGAAAGTTAACACCACAGAAGGTAAAATATGAAATAATAAAATATTGGAAACATCTAGCAGCTCACCAGTGATCAATGTTAACAGAATTTTATTTTACACTGTCACAGAGAATCACCTTTACTATTTTAACACAAAAATGTAGCACAAATTTCCCTCCATCAGAGCGCTACAACAGTGATCTAAACTATCACGAACAGGTTCTGAATTAACAAAGTCAGCAGCCTATGGATTTACAAAATCAAAGTTACATCGCTGTAAGGCACAGAGAGACCCAAGACTTGTAGACTCTTGGAGCCTCAGCCCTTGCACTTAGGTTAGATCACATTAGCTTTGTAATAGCAGGCACCCACATCCCACAAAAGTTGAAGTAAAACATGTAGCTGTTGTACACAACACATGAATAAAATTTGAATGAGGGATAGCAATAAATTAAACATGCACCTGGATACTGAGGCACAATAAATCTGCCAGTCTCTTCAAAGTTATTCTCGAGTAGTATTTTGAGACGACAAGGATGTTCTGCAAGGAAAGAGTATTTGAAAAGCGAAACATCAAATTCAAGAGCAAAGTGGAGGACTGCAGCATAGACCAAGTTGACAGGTGCCATTATAACAGAATCAACCAATAGAAACTTTAAGCCTTCGGATATTACATGCTCTATAACTCTCAGTCTGAGATCTTCGGCAGCCTTATCACCCAAAGTGCCACCAGGCATATTCTTTTCATTTTCAAACTCATCCTTGAAAGTATTCCATAAAGCAGTCCATTGAATGACCTCCATGGTAATCAATTGCTTCAAAAGCAGCCTGAAGCAAAAACAGAAGGTTAATAAAAGCCATAACTTGACTTTTCTGTTTAGAGTTTCAATTTTGAAACGTCAGTTTCAAAAAGTATGGACTTCAAAGATCCCCAATCATTGAATCGTTCTGATATGCACCGGTACCGGATCTAAAAGTTGGCCCCCAACTCCCGGTTTTTTCATTTTTTTACCCCTACTCGACGGAATAAGCTATTAACAAACACTTCTGACCATGCTTATGTGGTGGTGGCGCAGCTTATGTGGCAATAGTGCATGCCAAACACACTGATAAGTGCATGAATATGATTTATTTAGCTAAAAAAAGTACTAAATCATTAAAAATTTACAATAAAAAGGAAGATAAAATATAAAGAAAAGAAAAGAAAACAACCCCTTCTGTCACTCCTTTCCCCCGTCTCCCCGTCTTTTCTTTTTCTTCCTTCCCCTTCTTCCTGCTTCCCCTCCTTAAACCCTCTTCCACCGTGAATTCCATTCACCTGAACTCCCAAAAAGCTGACGCCTTTCTTTCTTTTTCCTATCCTCCTTTATTCCTTCCCACCCCCACACACACACCTCCAGCTTACTCTTCTTCCTTTACCCTCCTTCTCCTCTTTATTCATGTCCCCCACCTCCGCTAACTTCAAGGGAAATGGACTCGAGGGAGCTCCGTCCACAACCACCTTTACATTGCCGAATTTGAGGCAAAATTAGGGAATATCAGAGGTTTCTTTGGCAGAGCTGAAAAAGATGGGGCTTTCTACTTCTCTGAGAGTCATCAATGGTAAAATTAGATGAAGAATTGTTGATCATGACGGTGAATTGTTGGTGATGGAAATGAATTTTAAAGACACGCTTGTTGTTAAAAGAATGATGAAGCACGAGGAGCTACTGTGGTTGGTAGAGGGAAGAAGGTGATGAAGGAATGAAGTGGAGAAGTGAGGTTGGTACCAGTGCGGTGGCATGGCTGATCTTTAGAATAATGAAGAAGACGGTATTTAAAGGTGGTTTTGACAGGGCGGTCAGTGGGGTGTTTTGTGTATAGATGGTAAGATGTGAATTGAAGGTGGTAAGGACGGTAGTGCTAGAGGTCTTTGGCAGTATATCTACTGATGGAACCACCACCATCTTTCACATCTCTCTTTTTACCAGATCTGTTTTGGTAAAGAGAGGACGAATGAGATGAGGGGGAGATTAGGTTAAAAATATTCTGGTGGGGGAATAAGGAGCCACTGTGAAGGTGAGTTGGAATATGAAGTTAGGAATGGGCTAAGAAATTTTAGTAGAAAATCAATGCAAGAAAAGAAAAATTTTTGGTGTTGATGACAGAAGAGGTGTCAAGAGGTTGTCCAGGAGGAGACGAAAATGATGGAGGGTGAAGAAGAAGAAGAAGAAGAAGAGAGTGCAAAAATCAGAAATTTTATAAACCGGTTTTTACAAGTAGGACAAGCAAATTACACGTGTCAAACAATAAAGGACATTGAGGATCACACTCTGATAGAGGTGTTTAAAAAATGTGTCTTGACAAAGTAGGGGTGTTAAAACGTGGAAAAAGAGAGTTGGGGCCGACTATAAATTCTGGTCCAAGGACAAGGTAATTGGGTATTCTGCCTTTCAAAAAATACGGACTTCAAAGATCACCTAATCATTGAATGACTCCGATCTCCTTCAGCCTCAACATGCAAAAAGCAAACTGGCTCGGTTACATTTTATGTGCATACTTTCCCCTTTGGTCTGTCCCGAGGAAAGAATGATTACCTTTTTATATTTAGAATTAATTTAACTTTAAACTTCTCATTTTATCCTTAGTGGGATGATTTAAAGCCACAAGAATGTTTATGGCTCGTTTTAGACCACAAGTTTCAAAAGTCTTTATTTCTTTCTTAAAACTCTGTGCACTATGTGACGGTGGGAGTATCAAGTAAGCAAACATTGCAAAAATGCAAAATCCAGTGAGCCAAGATTCTGAATTCTATTTTTCCAACCAATGTATTACATCTGATACGATTTGACTAAGGAGGGAGTTTAACATGCTAATTTGACACTTGTACTATAAATTACCAAGAAATATTAAAATAGTTGCTGAAACTTCATTCGTTTACGGAACATAGGATAAATTTGTGAATAGTTAAATAAATTCAAAATCCTGAAGTCTTTGAAACATGCAAAGAATGAGATTGTTGATGGATGGTGATAACATCCTCGACATGCTGAATAGAAATTGCCATACAAAATTGTCCAGAAGGTGTACAATATATTTATTATCAAATAGTCCATAACCACACGAGTTGACTACGGTTGCCAAAATTTTGAGAAATCTTAACTCCACAAACCCCAATAAGCAAATGCAAAGATAATATCTCCACATAGTAATTCCTTTTTTCCTTTTTCTATAAGTAGCATCAATAAACATACTGTAAGAGAATTTTCACACGAAAACCTGAAATGAGGGATTTCTGAAAGATTCTTGTCCTCCAAAGTTGAGTTATGAAGACTTGATTGCATAGGATCATGGGGAGATAATACTAAATACCAGCAAATTTTCCTCAGAACCTGCATAAAATAACAGAGTTCAGCATGCTGGTTGATCAAATATTATCTGCAATAAGTCATCTTCAAGAATTGGAATCTCAAATACAACTGATGAGCTCCTCTACCTACATCTATCTACCCCTACGAGTTGGAAATGCTTTTAAAATAAAAAAACATGTCAGCTCCATTAAGAAAATAGCCTCTTATTAAGATTCAAGTTACCATTTACCAAAATAAAAAAAGCTATCCATCCACAGATTTTTCTCCTAATATACCAGTTTCAAATTTCTTTCCTTTTTAAAGCTGTGTTACAGTTGTTTTACACACAAACATTGGCATAGATGCCTGTGGTGCTCCAACATGTGCTTGAAGGTCGAGAAGAAGCCAAGACCTTGATCAACAAGGGTGGACTTGCAAGTGATAAAGCTTTCTTCTTTTATTCCCACATGTAATCAACTTTCTGACAAATGAAAAGGATGCCTACCCTCTTATCTAAAAGATGATAAGGATGCCCTTCTCCCCTGAGATGAAGAGAGGCCTGACTAGCTGCATAAGACTACAACGCCAGTCTCAGCTCACAATTACCATATGATACCAAAGAAAACTAATGATATTCCTTCTCTTCTTTAACCATTCATTTCCCAGAAAAAGAGAAGGAGGACAGAGTATGCCTCTATGAATTTGATATATACTGGTAATTCCACAGCATCTTTACTTGACGTAGCAATTGGAATTTCATAGTGGGAAATTAATTTAATCATCCTCTCTTTTAAAGTTATGCAACAATAACGTCTCTGTTTCAATAGATTAATAATTTCCAAACCATTTTAGTTTTATCAAAGTTGGTATCTGACATTGGTAAATGAATTTGATGTCACTTTATTTTGAAGTTGTGCAGCAGCACAATTATTATTTAATTTTTCTCTAATGAATCGCTCATTCACCAACAGTACATTGGATAATACGACAAGCAACATCTCAAAATTATAATGAAGTAGAACGTGATTATGCATGAAAAGGACCACTTACCGGTATCCACTGTGCTGGGTCTTCTTTCACAGAAGGGATCTCATATATAGCCTTATAACAACGACATATTTCAAGGTAATCGTTGCTATGTGAGTAATACCTGCACCAGAAAGAGAGCAAATGGCTCACCAGTTTAAGATATTCAAATGCAAAGAACGATCTCCAACTGCAACAACTTGTTCATCTAGAGCTACATCATTCAAAATTATTAAGCAGGCTCTTTTAGGCCCTAGGATTGGTGATCTGCTAAATCAGCAGTCCTGCTCCAACCTAAAATTCTCGGAGAAGTTAAGGGCACAACATCATATATATAGCATAATTATAGTTCCTCCATTTTTTTCTCCAAATAACTATTACATTTGCTTGCATTACATTTCTATTTTTTACTTTTTCCCTTTTGTGCTTTCTTCCCTAAAGCCCAGCCTTTAATTGCGCTTTGCACTTAAAGTTCCAACAGGCTTTGGAGCTTTTTTGCACTTTCCGTTTTTGACTACTTTGTTCAACTTAGGTGCCTAAAATGTATAGAGTTTAGATGATCACAACCACATAATTTAATTATCATGTATTCTCAAGAAAACTCACACACTTCTTGAAAGGAAGAGCAGAGTATAACAGAACTATAATTGACCTCCTAAATAGTCTCCTGCTCCTAGTGAAATTTTATGGATGGAAATCCATTCATCATATAAACCAAAACAGAGAGAGCAAATACGAAACTGCCTCAAACATGCAGCTATGCGGAATTTGCATTACTCTCTATTTCTCAACGGTAATGAATGCACAGATGTGTATTATCTCTTTGGATGAAAATATGAACCATTCTGCTAAAATGAATTGTTACTGAGAAAATATGGATAACATTCCCTTTAGGGGTCGTTTGGTAGAGTGTATAAGAATAATGCTGAATAGGGTGTATTAGTAATGATGGTATTAGTTATGCTTGCATTAGTTATGCTGGCATATTTCTTATCCATTGTTTGGTTTGATGTATTAAAGCATTGCACAATTTCTAAAAGTATTTTTTGTTTACAAAAATACCCTCATAACCAGTCCATCACTTTTATCTTTTTAAAAGAAACATATGTTGAGGAATGTTTTTATATGAAAAAGGTTTGAAAAAATTTATTTGATTTGTCTACCTATATTGTATTATCGAACTGAATATTTATTTATAAAAAAGAAAATATGCTAAGTATTTATTTAATTACTAGGGATACAATTTTATTTCCCACTTTCTTGGATTATTTCAAACTTGCATTAATATAATAGTATATTTTAATCAAGCATAAATTTTGAAGGACAATTTTGTCTTTAACTAAACTAATGCATGCATTAAAACCCATTGCATTGTTAATACCATGGATTCTTATGCATTAGTTATGCATAGGATAATACCAAATAGGGTGTGTATAAGTAATGTTTGCATAACTAATGCATAGGTTCAAAAAGTGTACCAAACAAGGTATTATTAATACACAAAGTTAATGCATGCATTATTTTATCTAATGCATCCTACCAAACGACCCCTTAGTCCCTTGGATAAAGGTAAAACACTAAAATTCTCATAGACAACAGTGTTATCAAAGGCGAAAAGCGCAAAAAAGCTCTAAAGTCTATTGGGGCTTTAAGCGCAAAGCGGAAATAAAGTGTGGGCTTTGATGAAAAAAGGCGCAACTGGAGAAAAAGTAAAAATATGTATATGTAATCCAAGGCCAATAATTATAAGCATAAATAACAAATATATGGACAAAGAAATTGAAAAAAAATTACGACAAAATGAAATATCAATTGCTTAGTGTCGCCTTTTCAAGATCACACTCATTGGCAAGGAAAAGTATGCTTTAGCTTGATGCGACACTGAAGCGCTCGCAAAGCGAGGTGAAGCGCTCAACATGTTTTGAGCCTCGCTTCAGGGCTTAACGCTTTAAGCGCGCCTTTGACAACACCGATAGACAACTAAAACATATACACAACGAGGATAATCAGAATTTTTATTCAGGAAGCATGTCTTATCCAAACTCAAACGTAAAGGTGAATTATGTAGAGCAACTGTCAGCAAACATTGAAAATGAGCACATAAAAAAGTTGTCTCTTAAACACTAATATGTCCAGTACAGATGCTACAGAAATCACCAAAAATAAGGGCAGAAGATGCAAGCTTTAACCATGACTGCAGTTAACTATTCCAAGTTTTTCTACAGAAATAATTAATACTATATTAAAATCCTATTTGAGTTTGCATAAATGAGCTGAATGCTTGATAGCGCAAAGGGTGTAACACTATCATCAAATCTAGAGAAAACAACTTGACACAAAACCCACATTTAAAACATAATCAGATGTACCTAATCATTAATTGATAGTAGATTTGCTTCAACTCTAATAGTGATGGAATATCTGCAGCAGGCTCCTCAACCACATTTTCACCCTCCTTTGGTTTTTTCTTTTCCTTAGAGGGATCAGCTTCAAACACTCTGGGATTGATCTTTCTTGAGAGTATTTGAGCACGAACATAATCTTGACGATCTAAGCATAGACGAACCTGCAGTATTCAGCATCATACAGTTAGTCCAAAGGCATGCTCTCATTTATGTTTGAGTAGAAAGAAAAGAAAGAGTATCTATCACATACTTGTTCAAGAATGAAGGCTATCTTCTCAGTTTTTGCCATCGCCCCAAAAGTTTCAACCTGTTAGTTAAGCCATGGGCGCATTGTAAGTGAAAACCATCGAGAAAGATTTTTCTAGAAAGAAAAGGAACCCCACTGTTGCAGCTTGACATCGATTGAGCAAAGCAAAAAAGACCTAGAAGACACCAAAGCGAAAGTCACCAAATACTGACCGCAACTTCTTGCATCAAATCAGCAGCCTCGGCTATTTTTCCTTGCTCTTCGTTAATCTTGGCGAGTTTCTTAATCAAGCGAGCTCTCTCAATTTCGACATATATCTACATGCCAGATCACGGTTGCTCAGTAAGAGAGAAACAGATTGCAGCAATGTTTTTATGAAAATGAAAACACGCTAACCTTTCCAGCAGACACATTGTTAAGCGTCTTGATGAGTTCTATCTTAGTGTCAAGATCTGGTGTCTGGTCAATATACTGCATTGCTTGTTGGACCATGGCCTGTACAGCCTGCACAAGTACAAGAAAAACATCAAGCATGTTACTAAAGTATAAAGAGGACAAATGAACGCAGAAAATCATCCATCAAAACTAGACAAAGTACTGCATTGCCCCATGTGTATATTTTTCACGGGAATGGCTCACTATGTATATACAGGCATCAATACCTAGGAATTTACAGGTTAATCCATCATTGTTATTAAGGAGTTAGGGGACTAACCATATACTAAGAGTAATTAAGATAGAAAGCATTTAATACGCAAGAAATAATAACTCTTAATATTATACACAAACAAGGGAGTGGTAGAGAAACATAATTTGAAATATAAAGACTTACATGACTACAGACGGAGAGAGGCATCCCTTTCGGGAAAACCCCAAAAGACTTCTTAAAGCAGGAAACTTATTCTTCAAATTTTTGCTATTTTACAAAGGGGTTATATTACAAGGTTTGAAAGGTGGAAAGTGGTTTTTGTCATTGGTGAAAGAGAAGGGAATATGTTATTTTTCTTCGGTTGTTAGAAGACTCAATTTATAGGCGTTTGCGGACTTCACTTCCGGACTTCATTTTGCTTGAAGAATCTTTCCTTTCTCTTATTCACGTGAAGTTTCAGAATATGTCTTGCATTATTGTCCTCGACTTACTATAAGTCTTGCATTATTGTCCTTAAGTTACTGTAGGAGATGCCTTTCCATATAAAATGTCTTCTCATTCATTTAGATGTCTTTTCATTGCATTACTGTGTTGAGCCTTTCTTTTGATTCCCAACTACTTTTCGTCCTATTCTTTGTCTTTTTCGATCTTCTTTTCTTTTTGGCTATTATGACTGGGGTCTGCTTTTATGTGTCAAGATTGTGTAAGGCTATTGAGTCGAAACTCATTCCTGAATCATCATTTGGGTCTTGAGCATCTTAATATTTAGATTATCGTCTTCTCCTGAGCTTTGTCTTGGAGATATTTCTGGACTCCATCTCTAGAGAGTAAACAACTCCATCTATATTTCGGAGCGCGTTTTTTTTAGTGAGGAGTAAGCCCCAGAGACTTTTTCAAATTAAAACAAAATTTGTTGAATAAATCCTTCATATAATACCTAAATTCTCAAAAGTGAGTTTGGTTACTTGGTAATTACTCAAAAGGTTTAAAAAGGAACTCAAAAGTATTAAATTTAAAAGTCAAGACTTTTTTTATTGATTGAAGCCCTAATTCATTGTCTTTCCCAATTTTTTATCTAGTCCGCTAGTCTGCTAATATCTCTCAAAAGCAACGAATATTTAATACAAAGAGAACTCCATTCTCCTTCATAGCAGCAAGTTCAAAGTTCAAATTGCAGGTTAATCATCCTTTTTGTTCCACCATATAGAAAACTTTATTCTTTTAGACTCAAGTTACCTGTGCTTGTAAGTAGCGTATAATAGATTGTTTTGATTAGTTTTTTTTGTGGGGATGGAACTATTTCACATATTTATAATTTTCTTCAATTTTTATACAATTTTACTTGTTTATAAATATTTACTGTCATTATATTATTTTATAAAATATTAAAAATTAAATACCTATAAAGCTTACACCTCGTGCCTCGGGGCTTACGCCTCTGAGGTATATGTAAAACGTCTCGCCTTACGTCCACGCCTTTTAAAACACTGCTTGTGACTTTAAAAAATCTAAATTTTGCTCTAATTTTTCTAAAAAAAAATCTTTATTTATTTTGTAAGAATTCTATTACATCTAGTGTTCTTATTATTTTCTTGAGATTTTTCACTAAATTTAATTATAAAATCTACTAGAGTATTATATTGTTTGTCTTCAGTATGTAATATATGTTCTCCACAACTAAGGTTACACTTTATGACTGAATTTTCTTTTAATATTCTATATTTCTTTTCCGGATATATTCTTAAGTCTAGATATTCTAGATTCTTTAATTTATCTATCATGCTTGATTTTATCTATCCCAACGGTATCTACACTTTGTTCCTTTTTATAAATTGTATTCTATGTTCTAAGGTCTCTATATCAGTTTTTATTCCTTTTAATTCCCAATTTATGGCAGATATTGTTTCTTTACTTATAATATATCTTGCACTACTGTATTTATTATTAACGATGATAATTCTTGTGTAGCTAATTTTAAGATTGTTGTTAAGAGTTTTTCAACTTTCTTTAATTCTGTTCTTCTTTCTACTTCTCTATTTAAATACCAATAATTGATAGCTATTTATCTAGTCAAAGGGTGTTGTCTCATAAATGTGTATTTAATATGGTTTAAAACAAATTGTTATCTTCTTTTTAGAGACTCGAGCTTTTATGTATCCTAGTAGTCTAGATTATAATCTTGATATTGTATATATCAATTGGTTTAACCTCCAGGGATTCTCGTTTGTTCTACTTAGTCTAATATATTCTGGGTATAATCTATTTAATTCGTTTTTTACTTCTTGATAGGAGTTCATTTCTAACATATGTTATCCTAATGGGATATGTTTTATCTATCTTTTGATAAATCTTATATAATTTCTTCCTTGTGTTATCTCGTTATTAGAATTCTGTATTTCCCAAAATGAGATAATTCTTAAAATTTGTCGTCCAAATCAGTTTCTTGTTCTCTTTGATGATTTATCTCTATATTATTCAAATATATTTTTTTTTTGTATTTTTAATTTTTTCTAAAGTAAGATGTATTGATTAACTTTCATATTACATAACAAAAGCAATTGTTTACTCACTAGAGACGGAGTAATATTTTTTAAAAACATTACTCATACACTAGTACAAACAATAAAAACTGAAACTTTTCTTTGTCTTTTTCGATCTTCTTTTCTTTTTGGCTATTATGACTGGGGTCTGCTTTTATGTGTTAAGATTGTGTAAGGCCAGTCCCAAATGATGACTGGGGTCTGCTTTTATGTGTTAAGATTGTGTAAGGCTATTCAGTGGAAACTCATTCCTGAATCATCATTTGGGACTTGAGCATCTTGATAATTTAGATTATCGTCTTCTCCTGAGCTTTGTCTCGGAGATATTTCTGAACTGGGATTCGTAAATCTAGAATCATATCTATTAGTTGACAATAATTTTTAACCTACTTAACTGGTTTGCGAAATCCTTTAAAATGTTCAAATGTTAAGTTATAGATTGATATAGTATCAATGAAGTTCAACCATCTTCTTCTACTGCTATTCTTTTCATTTATTTTTTGGTGGAACTATAGCTTCACAATCAGTTATAATTAAAATTTCTGGTTTATTTAATATATATAGTCTGAAACTATTTAGTCCATAGATTACGGCTAATATTCCCACATCTATACTGCTCATATTCCCTTTTTCTTTATATTTACCGCTTGGTAAGCAAATATTTTTTCTTCACTCTTATCGTTATATTTATTGGGTTTGGCTTTTAGAACTGCTCCCCATCCTTCAAAATTTTCATCTGTTTCTATAATTAAATAGTCTGTTTCTAATGGCATATTTAAATCAGGAATATTTTTTATTTTGTCTTTAATTTTTTGTACTAGTTTAATATCTATTAAAGTGTTTTTGTCCCGTAGAACCTGTCTTAGCATATAAAGGTCCAACTATTTTGCCTACATCTTTCATGAAATTTCTTGCATAATTTACTATTCCTAAAAACCTTTGTAATTCTTTAATATTATCTAGTTTGTCTGGCATTTCTAAGGCTTTCTTAGTTATATGGGGTTGTAATTTAATTTTTCCATTTCCTAAAAGTACTCCTAAGAAATTTGTATAATTTTTACATAATTCCATCTTTTTACTAATTATTATTCCGTTATCCACGAATAGTCTGAAAACTGTTTGTAGGTGTCCTAAATGTTCTTTAATATCTTTACTAAATACTAATATGTCATCTACATATACAAAACAAATCTTTATATTCTCCAAATATATTGTCCATTTTTCTTTGAAAAATAAGTGGAGCTGTTTTTAATCCAAATGGCATTACTAACCACCCAAAATGTCCTTCCGGGCAAGTAAATGTTGTCCATTCTATACTTTTTTAATGCATTTTTACTTGCCAATATCTTCTTTCCTTGTATTCTATTTATTAACTATGTTTTATCATGTAACTTATATCCATCTATTTTAGTATTATCATTAATCCCCTAAGATTGAAGATAAGGAAACAGGGCGTCCAAGCCTCACCCTCAAGACACATATTTTCAGGCAATGTTAGATAATTTTCAATTTAAGCCACAAGCCTTAGTAGAACAGACTAGTATGGACAGAATATGGTTTGGGAAACATAATTTAATATTTTTCCGCCGTCAAATATGTCATTCAGAGTTCTAGCAAAATGTATAATAGATAGACCACATAGATGCTTGATAGATAATTTATGGATAGCATACAATACAAAAGACACTAAATATTTTATAGCTGCTCTAAATGCTCTATGCCAATATTTTACGGACAAAAGCCAAGAAAAAAGGTTTAAATATTATGTGGTAAGACAAATGGTGTTTTTCAAACTTGGCTAGAAGTGTTAGGCTCTATAAAAGATTTAGAAAAACCTCCTTTTAAAGGTTTTAATGATTTTACTGAAGCATTAGATTATTCAAGGGGTATATTAGGACCAAATTATTATATTTCTCCAGCACTCAGACAAAACCCGAAAAAAATCTCTCAATATAATATTCAAAAAGGTACAGATAAAATAATTTTCTGTGATCATTGCTCATCAATGACTGAAGCCTTCAAGACACTAAATCAAAAGAACGAGATTTTGGTACAAGAAAAAGT